>NW_024062535.1:623444-1246888 GCF_006381635.1 Hibiscus syriacus | reverse complement strand
GAAAGAGCCGTTGGAAAAATATGGCCATTAGAGCTGAAGTCTTAAAAATTTAAGGAAAGTTTCGAAACTCTTAAGATAGTTTCCAAACTCTTAAAAAGTATCAAAACTTTTTGTGAAGAAGAGAATTATTAGAAAAATATTAAATCTCCCCCTTTTTCATTCTTGAAATTTATTTTTTCAAACCTATATTTCTCCCCCTTTTTTTATATCAAAAATAATACAAACTTTTAAGGTACAAAATAACAATCGAGAGTAAGTAGTAATTTTAACATTAAAATCATTTGAAAACTCAAAAGCTCCCCTCAACAAATACATTCCAAACAAAATTTTGACTTTAAAAACTTAACATTTAAAAGAAATTGAATTTCAACAAAGATGAACAAACATGTTAGTAGCACATGAAATTCAATATATCCAAGTCTAATATACTTTATTCAATACCAATTTTTGTATTTATGTGCATGTGCATAAAGCTATCCAAAAATGTTATGCTTTTGAAAAGTTGATATAAATTGTTAGAGAGATATCATTTGCAATAAATAACTTGCATACACATTTAAATTAAGGTCAAAAATTTAAATTTGTAAAAAACAAAGCATTAAAACTAATTTTGACCAAAATTCATTATGATGAACAAAACATTTATGAAAAATCATTAAAACTTTAGAAAATGTTCATCATAACACTTTTTAACATACACGAGATAGAAAACCAACACAATCATTTAAGTTCAAAACTCATGCATGCATACAACAAATAGGCAACCAATTATTCAAAACCAAAACATTAGGCTTAGAGGTTACACATTCCTTTTCAAGTGTAGGTAGAGCATTTGAATATCTTCACTTTCATCACCATTGCTCTCGTACACATACAAGAGACGTTTAATTGGATTTTGGTATCCAAATTGCTTTGGATCATTGAACATTAGTTTCAATGCCCCTTTTTCCCTTAGAAACTCATATTTTTCTAATTTTAAAATATTTTCCTTTCTTTAAAGGACAAGCATGTTCCACATGACCATGATAATGACAATGTGATCAGTTTGCCATTAGGAAACTAGATGAATTATTTAAAATGATTTCTTTTTCTTTTGTTAAGCATTCAAGCTTAACTTTTAAATTAAAACTTTATTTTTCAAAATTTTCAATTTTTATTTTTGAAAGCTCTAAATACTTTTTCAAAATTCCATTTTGATTTTCAAAGTCCATTTTTGATTTCAAAATAAAATTGTTTTCAACTTTAAAGTTTGGAATCATTTTCTTGTATTTCAAGTTCATGGTCTCAAACTCCAAATATAATTCATCACATGTATCTTGTAACTCATTAAAAGAATATGAATCGAATTCATTAGAGTTGGAAGATACTTTGGGCTTTTTAATAGCCATTAAGCACACTACCTTTGTTGGTTCTTATTTATTGTTTTCACGGATCTCTTCGAGCTTATTCCAAATCTCATTGGCATTTGAACAAGAAGAAACTCCTTTATAGATATCGGGACCAAATGTAAAAAATAACATATGCATGGCCTTATCATTTTGTTTAGCTTTCATTCATTCTTGGGCACTCCAGTCTTTTGTTTTCTTATTTGGAGAAGAGTAGTCGTTTTTGTTCATTGCCCATGCATCAAGATCATTGGATTGGATGAATAGATTCATTAATTTTATCAATTGATAGTAGTTGGCTCCATTTAAGTATGGAGGCTTGTCGACCAGTTGGGAGCCTTCCAGGTAGAACGACCAGGAGGTGGCAGCCATATTCTTAATTGTGTCCGAAATGGATAGAGCTTCTTGAAGGATCTTCATAAGGTTGTTAGACCTTCTAATGAGTCAAACTCTGATACTAATTTTTAGGCTAGATGAAGCTCGTTTGATCAATCAAAATATGTCAAGAGGGGCTGAATTGGCTTTTTGAAGTTTATGGAGTAAGAAGTAAAAATATAGGAAAATTTGCACAATAATTTATAATGGTTCAACTCCTTCAATGAAGTCTACATCCACTACCTAAGCTTCTGACTTAGGATTTTCCAACAAATCAACTAATTTGTTCTTTCTTTTTCAAGGATAAAGAGATAACCTTTACAAACTCCCTAGATTTTCAAAGGTTTATTTTCAAGGATAAAGAGATAACCTTTACAAACTCCCTAGATTTTCAAAGGTTTAGCAAGAATCAAAACCCCTTTATAAAGGAAATGAATTGTAAACAAGAAAACCTCTAAAAATGAAGGTGTTTGCAAATTAAAGCTAAAAAACACAAATATTTATAAGAGAAAGAAAAATAAAGAATGGAAAGCTTTTCTCTTGTGTTTGATTCATTTGATAGGTGTTGTGTAACCTTCTTCAAGAGTGTTTAACTTATTTTTATATGTTGGAATAGGTTACTAGCCGTTTCTATCTGTTTGGGAAGGTTTTGAACCATTTGAAGACTTTTTGCATACAAAGCTTCGAAACTCTGGGAAAGTTTTGTAACTATTCGAAAGAGTTGTTGGAAAATCATGATCGTTGGAGCCAAAGTATCAAAACTTTAGGGAAAGTTTCGAAACTCTTGTGATAGTTTCAAAACTCTTAAAAAGTATCGAAACTCTTAAAAAGTATCGAAACTTTTTGAAAAACTGTATTGAAAAGTTTTGAAACTATTGTAGAAGTTTCGAAACTTCTAGTCAAAATACATATTTTAAGGTATTGATTGGACTTTGAATTATTTTTGAAAACTTTGAATAAATTCAATTTATTCCAACAAACATTTTTCTCTTATTTGTTGTATCAAAATATAAATTCTACAAAGTTCACTCAAAGGAAGGGAACTCTGCCTCCCTTGGTGCTCAATGAATCTAGTGATAGTTCTAGTGGTGTTTTTTATCACACTCGAACTGATGATGCGCCTCTTGGGTCTGTGAACCCTTCTAGTGCACCAATCTTCACCTTAGAGCATTATAATAATATTTTAAACCTTTTGAATTGTTCCCTTTTCACGTAATTCCATGATGAATATTGCATGTATTGTTTCTAATAATTTACCTGCGACTTGTATTATTATTCCTAGGATTTTAGATACTGGCGGTATAGAACACATTTTGCCTAATTTCGCTAGCTTGTTTTCTCCTTTTTATTTTACTTCACTAGTCATGTTTATCTTCCCAATGGAAAGGTAGATTTTGTAAAACCTCTTCCTGTATCGTAACTGACACAAGTCATAGATATCTTACGAAACTTTCCTTATTAAAAATTGGTAAAAATTTATTTCTTTAAAAAATTATTGTTAAACAACAAACCATAATTCATTTAATCTCATAAAACACTTTCTAATTTTTTTTAAATTCAAACTAAGTTCATTTTCAAGTAATAATCTAGCAGTTCATAATTACAAAGTGTAACCAGTATAACTTCCTAAAAACTGCTTAAACTAAAATTCATTCGAGTACCAATTTCATATAGTTTTACCATATTGTAAACCTACAATTCATTTCTTCAATAATTAAACATACATTAATAAGAATATTTCTTCAACACTCTAACCAATATTCATCATTTCTTGATTAAAATATGTTATAATTTATTCCAAACTATGTTTGAGCAAAGTTTATATCAAATACTTATAACTACATGTCAACTAGAAAAATCAAATAAATCAGATAAATGTAATTACTAATACTATAGACTTCCTACTCGATAAGTAAGATATCAAGCACTCCTTACTCCGATCTTTACTCTTTGCCAACACGTGAAAATCATCACACGCTAAGTATACACGTAGTGAGGCATAACAAATAATACAAAGTAAAACATTTTGTTGATATAAAATAAATCATATAACTGAAATACAAAACATATCATATGATATTATATGATCATATAAAATGAAATTATACCAAAATCATTTCCAACTCAAAGATACCTAAAATCATCAAATCATATATAAAGAATTTTATACTAAATCAAATATAATAAATGAAAAGTTTAACTTTCTCACTTATCTTTCATAACTTTGACTTTCAAAATTTCTTTATGTCATAAACCAAGGTATATAAATGAGAATGCATGGTATGTGAGTCACTAATAATGCACTTTTAGTGTCGAATTACATATATACAAGGATATCACTAACACATATGCATTAGTTCACCAAAAATCAGGAATATTATAGGACCATCAACACATATGTGTTATATAATGTTTCATGAGAGTACAATAGAAGGTAACCTGAGTCAACTTCAAAAATCAGGTATGGTCATAGAGAGCATCGCAGGGGACGTGTTAGGTAAGGAAGCAATAGAAAATGAAGTTTCTCCTGTGAAATATGAATCTTACTCGAAAAAGAGGTGTATTGAAGAAATTCAAATGTCAAAAAAGGTATCACTTGTCTTGATCCTTGGGTCATACTCTGGTTTGCTTCCATTTCTCTTTAAGAGTTATCTTTTGACTCTAATTTCACCAAGATCCGATAGTTATGTACGACTGGGTTGGGAGGGTGTTAAAAATTCATGTGTATATCATTACGGTGATTTCAACCACTCGATAGAGAATTCTGGGACCTTAAGATTAAAAGTTCAAAACCTCATCACAAAAGGGTTACTATGTTTTGAAGACAGAAAACCTAAATTTTCTAGAAGTTCAAAATTTATTGATGAACCTGCAGAGAGAGAGAATCGAGAGCAAACATCTGCAAGCCATAAATTCATGTGTATATCATACGGTGATTTCAACCACTCGATAGAGAATTCTGGGCCTTAAGATTAAAAGTTCAAAACCTCATCACAAAAGGGTTACTATGTTTTGAAGACAGAAAACCTAAATTTTCTAGAAGTTCAAAATTTATTGATGAACCTGCAGAGAGAGAGAATCGAGAGCAAACATCTGCAAGCCATAGTTTTAGTCTGCCATAAGCTCCTAATCCAAAATTAAGCCTTGAGAATCAATCTATAATCACCTTCATCTCAGAATGACCCCTCACCAGAATTTTAGGTTGATAAGGATGATGACAAAGAGAAAATGAAATCCAAAAAGTTTTTTTTTTTAATTTTCTTCATTTTCATGTAGCAAGTTATATTTCAAGCTGGTTGAAGCTCGATTGATTGCTCCACATCTTACTAAACCTCCATTCTCCCCTTATCTAAGTTGGTATGATGAGAAAGTCTCTTGTGAATATCACACTAGAGCTCGAGGACACTCTATCGAGAGATATAACTTTAAGCGAAGAACAAACAAGAAAATAACTTTAAGTGGAGTTATAGAGTTGGATGCTAATAATTAGTCTATTTTAGTCAGGGAGTTGGGAATCAGTCATCAAGTTGAACCTGACATAGCCAAGTCAAACGAAAGTCAAACGAAGAACAAACAAAGAAGGACCTAAAAAAAGAAAACAAGAAAGTGGATGAGGTCGAACATAGGACTGGTGAAGTAGAGTTAACAATTATAACTCTCAAAGTACCTTAAATGATGGAAGAAGAGAAGGAAAATAAGGCTAGAGAAGATTACAACAATAAGGTTAGAATAGAGGTGACCTGAGACTGGCCAAAAAAGATGTCTTGGAAAAATAAGACCCTCAAGATTTTTCAAGTACCTATTTCAGACCTGTTGCCTCATTTAATTAAGAGTCAGCACCTCACACCAAGGCCTTTGAAAATAAAGACTAGCCCATCTGCCTATGGCTATGACCCAAATGGTGCTTTCGATTTCCATATGGGGGCGTTGGGATATTCAATTGATAAATGTATACCGTTGACGGAAAAGATAGAAAGACTTCTCGGCAGTGGAATTCTAACACGAGAATTGATTGAAGAATAGTGAGAAAGTGAAGAACTAAAGGGTAAAACCTCAGATCCAGTTTAGTCAAGTACCTAAATATTTTGATGAGTAATAGGTCACTATGATGCGGATTAAGAAGAAGACATTCCATCTACCATGAAGCTTTGTTGCACATGCATTGTTTTGTTTGAACTTGTTTTTGCTCTTTCTTTCTTATTTTCTCAAATATTTGTAAATAGTTAGTTTAAACTTATTAAATGAACGCTACCTTCTAAGGTTATGAGTAATGAAACAAATTTGCTTTTAAAGTTCAATGAATATAATAAAATGCCCTTATAGCTTTGACAAGTGGCAAGACTAAACCTTATAAAACAAAAACCTTGGTCATACTTCAGAGATTACACCAAACCCTTTTCTTACAGGGACCAAGATAGGCTTCTCCTTCCATGAAGAGACGATTAAAGGTCTTGACATTTAGCTATGTACATGAATGGACAAGATGAGGTATCTCTTACATATGATAATGCAAAACTGATCGGATTATACTTCTATTGTGGACGTTCATTAATCTTCATAGTGACACCTAGACTATAACATGTTCTTCTTGATGAGCTTAAGAAATTAAATTTGTACACCCAAGAAGTTAATATTATTATGTATATACAATAAAACAGAGTTATTCCTCTAAAGTAATTGGTTAAAAGCCTTGATTCTATTGATATATTCCTTCAGCTAGCCAAACAATATATATATATATAAATATATATATACACAAAAAATAAAGTTGAGCTATTTCACTAAAATAATTGGTTAAAAGCCCTAGCTTTATGGATAAATTCCTTCAGCTAGCCAAACAATGCAAAACTAAATTGAATTTAATTAGATAAGGAGTATAAGTGAAAATAGACTAAGGGAGTTGAGAAACACTTGTAATAGTTAACTTCACACAAGCACTAAGGAATTTTATTTTTTAGACAGATATTTTTGCACTACATATACTGAAGAAGTCTATAAAGCTTGAATAAATAGAAAATTTTAGAGAACCAAAATAGAAGTGCTCTAAAAGGTCTAGTAATTGAATATGCTAGTTGTTTCATTTTGTCAGCATCCAGTTAAAATGCTAAGTCGATATAGAGGGGCATGTCACGATGTCTACATGGAGCAAGAAAGGAACAATGTCTCAATGACTAAAACTTTAGAGTAATAAGAAGCCTACCAAAAACCAACATGTTTATCTGGACACTTGTCAAAGGGCTATAATTTTTAAAAATAAATTTTTTGATTTATTTAATATTTATTGAACCGATGATTTGTTTCAATTGTGAGCCTGAAGTAAGGGTCATCATTTTGTAAAATTCTTTCATTCTTATGAATTCTAAAAAAATAATAGAAAGGATAAAAATATGTTCAAACGAGGTAATCTTTCAAGAATGAAACATGTATTGAAGATGATGAGGCATTATTTGCATCAATTAAAAAACAAAAACGATTAATAAAAGGCAAAGCAAGAAGAATAGGCGATGCAAGAAGAATAGGCGATGCAAGAGAAACGAAGATATTCTCTTATTTTTTATTAATAAAGTCTGAACGATCAGAAGACTCAAAGATAAAACTTCTCACACTTCATTCTAGTGTTGTCAATATTAATAATCAATAAGAAGTAGACCATCACCCTAACAAGAAGGGACATCATTTATTTTGAGATATCTCAACTCATAATGAAGGCTTGTTAACCCAACTTAATAGCACGTGATTGTTGATAAATGGAACGAATGTGAGACCTTTCAAAGTCAAATTTTTAGCAATAAGGATAAGCTATAAAATACCTACATTAGGGTACTACCCAAAACTCAGGTCATGTTGAGATTACAAGATTCAGAATAAGAAGACACTAAGAATAAACATCGCTACTTGGAGTGTCAGGGGAAAAATACGAAGACAAGCAGAGCTTACCTTGGGAAACAAACCATTCATGCTTCTGTTAGCAGAAGGGTTCTAAAGAACTTATTATGATAAAGCAATTAAGTCAGAGATATAAAGGGTGTAAATATCATATATTTAATCGTTGTAAGAAGCCAAGTCAGGTGTTCATCCAAAGAGAAAGCACTTCTGCTAAGATTTTAGAATGAGGTGGTAGAATGAGAGGACAAAAAATAGGCATGATGACACCAGATCAAGATAGGCTTTGGACAAAAACATCTCTTACTTGATAGCTCAAAATCAAAAACTGGGGCAAAAAAAAAGCGAATCTTGGGGGCAAAATTTTACTAGGCCATGAAGAACAGACTATTGGGAGCCAAAAATTGAGAAGATAACTCTAATGTGGGAAAAATGAAGAAGATTCAATCAAGACAATAATTAAGACTTCTTGAGCATCTATTTGTGGCCACTAATCAAGAAAACATAAATCAATATCATTTATATACATTTTACACGAACCTGAATATGTTCATTAAACATTCATCATGGCATTAAAGCATGAAGAAAGAAAAGTTTTGTTTTTCCTCTCATGAGGAGTTCTTTAAAATCTATTTTGAGAAATCAATTTGTCTTTCTTAAGATTGTTTCCCTAGAAACTTTAATTTCGCATCTCTTAGGACATGTATCCTAGAGAGTTCATTTTAGCCTTCCTAAAGATTGTTTCTCAAGGAACATAATTTTTCTTAGGACATGTCTCCTAGAAATTTACTCAAATACTTCTCATGCTCATTTCTCTAGAAACCCTAATTTTCTTAAATATGCATCTTTCCTCTCATGAGGACCTTCCCCAAAGAATAAAGTTATGCATGAACCACATTTGTGAAAACATTATTTGCATACATAAACAATTATACATTCATGATGAACATTTTATATGCTTTTAAAGAAAACTAAAGATTTGTGACAAGATGACCTCATGAATAGAAATTCAAATTTAAATATGAAGGATACCAAACAAAAGTAATCAGTTCAAAGCCTTCAAGATGAAGAAGGTGAAAAGTCACTAGATTCAAGTAGAGCTTGACATCTGTTGAATATAAGATGGACTTTCATATGAGAAATTGATTTTCGAAAATTTCTTGAATATTAACCTTCAGGTATGGTATTTTCAAATCCTTGACTATACACTAACAAGTTATAATGTTTGATTAATAGATCTGATCTTCCCTAAAGAGTAGTGGAGCATATCCCTTTTTCTATATTTGATATTCTTAAACGATAGTGAAGCAAATCAACATTGATTCAATCTTCCTTGAAGAGCTGTGAAGTGAATCAAAGTTTCCAGATTTGATCTTCCCTAAAGAGTAGTAGAACATATCCTTTTTTCCATATTTGATATTCTTTAAGAATAGTGAAGCACATCAACATCGATTCAATATTCCCCCAAGAGTAGTTAACTGAATCAAAGTTTCTAGAATTGATCAACCCTGAAAAGTACTAGAGCATATCCTTTTTTCTAGATTTTATTTTCCCTGAAGAATAGTGAAGCAAGTCAACCCCGAATCAATCTTCCCTGGAGAGCATTGAAGTGAATCAAATTTCCTATATCTAACTTACCATAAAAAGCAACGTAACATATCTCTTTTTTCAGATATAATCTTTCCCGAAGAGCAGTGAAGCAAAACAACCCTGATTCAATCTTTCTTCAAGAGCAGTGAAGTGAATCAAAGTTTTCAAATCTGATCTACGTTGAAGAGCAATGAAGTAGATCCTTTTTTTCAGATTTGATATTCCTTAAAGAGTAGTGAAACAAATAGACCCCGATTCAATCTTCTCTGAAGAACAGTTAATCGAATCAAAGTTTCTACACCTGACCTTTCCTATAGAGTAGTAGAGCATATATATTTCCAAATTTGATCTTGTCTAAAGAGTAGCAAAACAAATCTACCTTGCAGTTACAGTGGAGAAGATTATCTTTATTGCCTACTCCAACACTAGTCGCAATTGAACAAAAATTTGTATCTATTTGTCTTTGCTTTATCCTTGTTCACACAAGAATGAGCAAAATGGGAAAACTATGGATGCTCATTTTTGTCCGAGTTTTATTTTATTTTTACATTATATTAGTACTATTTTTTATATATAGGATCATTATTATTTATTAAATACATGTACTTAATATATATTTTTTGGTTATTGATTATAATTAAATTATAGTTAATTAAAGGCATCAATGTTTATAAATTCCAGTAAGGTTATATGTGTATATATGATTATTGTAAATATTATATGTATATTAAAATATTTAAAAAATTATTAATATTATTTAATATTTTTATTTTACATGTAACATAAATTTAGCCCAAACTCTACAATGAATCAAATCCATTTGAAACAATCCCCCAAATGTTACACAACAAGACCAAAGCCCGTTAAGCAATGCAAAGACCCAATCAAAGAAGCCCAGCAGAGGAGGCCCATGTGTGTTGATCCAAGAAGCATCTAGGGTTTCTGCTCGACCCTTAATGCTACCAGCTACAATCTGTCCTATTTAAAGGAGATCGAGTGGCCCAAATGAATGTAAAAGTCATTAAAGATTAGGATTTTGTAACCATAATCAATAGTTGCCGCAAGCAATTGGATCCCACCAATGATCCAATGACACTTAAAGACTCATGAAGATCAATGGATTAGCTCCACCATACGACTGATGCATGCGGTGACCTTAGAGCTCCCACGTGTAGATTCTGGTCCCTAATCGAGCCACCGTGCACGCCAGAAGCAGCCCCACACCCATCTATCTCCCTCATCATCATGAGCAATGGGACTACTGGTCCCCTTTTTCCAAAAATGGCCACGATAGCAGATCTTGTCACTTTTTCCTAGTCCCCTCATTCATCCGTATCCACCGTGTGGTCCACTATCCGCAAGCAACAATACAACAGGGAGGGTGGCCATTTTTCTACCAAAAATTGAAATGGTAGTGCCCCTCAAGAGGACTTTCACGTGAAGAAAAATACACCCTTGGCGCTATATAATTAAGTTAGAGCAAAAATGAAGATAATGATGATATTTCAGAGAGAGAAAAAAGAATTTGAAAAGAAAATCAGAGAAATAATGAGGATAAAATCCCATAACAATCTTATCAAAAACCACAAACGAACAAATCAAAAAAAGAAGAAAGAGAAAAAGGAGAAAGAATAGACCTCCCCTTATCCCCATTATATATGGGAACAAGGAACAGCCAATAGACCTCATCCGTGAAGCCCCACCACTATCTTTGAGAGCCACCGTCACCGGTTGCCACTCATACAGTTTGAGGAACCTTCAAACCGAAGATAATCCCTGCATCTCTTAGACTTATAATTAGTGGGTATGTTTTGGGGGGGGGGGTTTGGGAGGTTCCAAGGTTGGTTTAGGGTTTTATTTAACTTCGAATAGGATGTTGGAGCTTTAGAGTGTTTACTCCCTAACCGACACCGATCAAAGGCGATTGCGAAGGTTGGTTCTCTCGTCTCAGTTAAAAAAAGGGAAGAGATAGCATGAGTTGTTTGAGAGAGTGAGGTGGCAATAGAAGAGTTACAAATGGGAGCTCTAGGTTTTTTTTGAACCCTAAAAGGGAATTTTATATACCTCATAGAACGATGTCGTTTTGCCCATCTTAGGCCCGCGGGTTTTATCTCTTGATGGGCTAATAGAACAAGTAGTCTTTCTGAGTTTGTAATTTTGTCATTAGATCCTTAAATGAGATTTTAGATTGTTGTGTTTTGAGTTTTAGATTTACGTTTTCTTATGAAATATTATTGATTTTGACTGTCAATTTATGATTTTTACTTTTTAGCCATTGTTTGGTTTTGTTTGGTTTATCTATATTATTAATACTTGTTTTTTAATTACTTTTATTTTAGTCCTTTTTTTATTATATGATTTTAGTCCCTATTTTTTTTAAATACATACACACACATATATATTAAATAGTATTTTTAATATATAGTTATGAAGGCTTAATATTAAATATCTAGTATATATTATTATGTGCATATATTTAATTAAAATTAACATTTTTAATGTTTTAATATGTATATATTTTAAAGTATGTCTTTTATTAATTTAATATTTTAAGATGTTTAATTGTTTAACTAACCTATGGAAGACCTCTAAAAACATGGAGTGCCTTTCCGAGGTTATTCAAAAAAATGATATTTTTATCATTTATTATAATTTATTTATACCCTATAATTTTTTTTAAATATATAAATGTGTTTTATTTTAAATAAATGCATCTTTTTATAGGTAATTATTTTTCATATAATAAAACTATTTTAATACAAAATAAATTATAATTATTTGGTGGTAATGTCCCGAACAAAGGGTGATCTGTGGGGAAAACATCCAAAAACTCGTATTTCCTTTCCATGATGCACAATGACATATATCCCAATTTTAAATTCTAATAAATATAAATATTTTAGTGTCCTCTTCACTTTGTTTGTTATATTTGATATCTCATTCATCTTATACATGACATTTATTAATGTTGCGTTCATAAATCATGCATTCGTTTTCAGGTTTTCCAAAATAATTAAGGGTAATGTTGTCGTGGGTTAATGGAAATGCACCCAACATGACTTGGTTTCAATTTTCGTTAATTCACGTAGGAAGGGGATATCCCTTTCAAATAAAACTGAGTGAATTAAGCCATTTTCATCGATGCAAACATTTTTAAAGGATCGTAATTTAAATTTTGAGTTTAAGTTTGTAAAATTATACTATTTTAGACAACACATAATCGAAGAGTACTAATTTTGGGTGTTGTGTGGTGCTCACCCTTCCCCACGCGTAATCGACTCCTGGATCCTTAAAAATGAACTTCTGGTTCAACGAAGACCAATTTTCTCTTTTAAATGAATTTTCTTAAAATTGTTTTAAAATCTATTTTTAGGTGTTCGACCTACCTAATTCAAAGGTTGATGGAAACTCCAAACTTGTTTTCAAAGCAAAACTTGAAGAAAAATATAGAAACTTTCAACCATCATCTTCTCCAAACTGTGGAAGCAAGCTTTTATTTCAACTTTTAAGCTTATTCGATTGATTTTTAGATTAAGCTATTAGATAGAGAATTAATCTACTTGAACTTATATATTCATGGGAACATGTTTAGATGATTAATTTCATTATTTGGGTGGATGAAGAACAAGTTGGATTTTAGTGATTTAAAGCTTGATTTTTATGTTATTGATGTTGTAGAATAATTTCCATGCTTATGTGATGAACAAAATTGACTAGAAATTCATATCTAGGATTCAACCATAGCTAGGTTTCATGGAGATGATTGAATTTTATGTTAGAATAATTGGAATTGCATGAATTTGTTCATATGAGGTGAATTCATGTTTGAAATTGAATGAAAAGTAAGCCCTATTTCTACTTGAAGGTTTGATCGTGGGGAATTACTTAGGGAAAATGTTTAAAAATTTTATATGGTCTATAATTGATATTATATGAATTTGACATGCTTTGGAAATTGACGTGGATCAATTTAGAACATTGTGATGGAAAAAGGATCAGTTTGCAAGTTTTAGAAAACATGAGACATTGAAGTATAAATGTTTAATTATGGGTGTTTATTGCTAGAATTTAATTTTTAAATATTGAATTTGAAGTTAGAATATTTTTTAGGATCAAATTGCACGAATTTGGAAAAGTTAGTGGCTAATTAAAATTGTTCTAGAAAGTTGGGGATGCAATTGCAAGTTTTCAAATTTTAAAGTATTAGATTGTGTTGACGAAAACGGGTAAAGAAAACAAAAGAACACGAGAATTTTACGAGGTTCGGCAATGTGCTTACGTCCTCGGTGCCTAGGCGGCGCTAGAAGTTTTTATTCAATTATTGAATTTTAGGTCTAGGTTACATCTCTATTTATAATAGAAAACCCTGGTACATAATTACAAAATTAACCATGTACCGTACCGCGGGGCTGCGCCCCCGCACCCCCAACCCACATAATTCGTAACCCCACAACAAGACTTTCTTTGTAAGGACAGTTGATGTTCACTTCGCTCACTCCGCTCCATCTCCTATCCTCTTTACTGGTATATTTATGAGCCATACCTAACAAATCTCCACCTTGGCGAATTTCCTGCCTCTTGAAAAATTCAATGTGGGTTGGGTTACCTTGATTCTTTAACAACTCGAACCATTCAACAAGTCCAAGCAATGCTTGAACTTGTCTGTCGTAACTGGCTTAGTGAACATTCAGCGGCATTTTCATCAGTATGTACCTTCTGAAACAAACCTCTCCAGATGCAACCAACTCTCTGATCTTGTGGACCTTACATCAATAGTTAGTTCTACACGATATGCTTAGCCAAGTGAATAGCACTTTGATTATCACAAAGCAGCTGAACTCCACCTTGTTGAACACCCAACTCCTTCACTAAACCAGTAATCCATAAGCTTCTTTTGCAGCTTCACCGCTGCCATGTACTCAGCTTCAGTTGTAGATAGAGCCACAATAGATTGAACAGTAGACTTCCAACAAATAGGCCCTCCACCAGAGTAAAGACATACCCTGTCGTAGATCTTCTATATCCAAATCACCTGCATAGTCTGAATCCATATCCTACAACCAAAGGATTATCCCGCTACTCCCAAACAATTCCATGTCCCACAGTACCCGAAAGATCCACTTGACTGCTTCCCAGTGTTGCTTACCAGGTTTAGACATGTACTTACAAACTTGACTAACAGCATGAGCTAAATCAGGACGAGTACATACCATCGCATACATCAAGCAGCCAACAACATTAGAATACGGAACCTTTGCCATATCTTCAGCTTCCTTATCTGTCTTGGGGCACTGTTCTGATGAGAGCTTAAAGTGATTCACCAATGGAGTGCTAACTGGTTTTGCGCTGCTCATCGCAACCTTTCTAGCATTTTCTCAACATAACCCCGTTGAGATAGCCGCAGTTTCCTTGATCTCTGTCCCTGCAAATTTCTATTCCAAGAATTTCTTTGCAGCACCTAAATCTTTCATATCAAATTCCTGACTCAATAAAGTTTTCAAACCGATAACATCATCCATGTTCTTCGCAGCAATCAACATATCATCACATACAGTATAGAAAAATAAAAGAACCATCATCAAGGCTCTTAACATAGACATAACAATCATACTCACATCGGTTGTAGCCAATCTTGATCATATAGGAGTCAAACCGTTTATACCACTGTCTCGATACTGTTTCAACCCGTACAAAGATTTCTTCAATCTGCAAACTAAATGCTCGTTTCCAGGTTGAGTGAAACCTTCAGGTTGCCGCATGTAGATCTGCTCCTCTAAATCACCATGCAAAAAAGCAGTTTTAACATCCATCTGCTATAAATGCAAATCCCAACTAGCCACCAATGCAAGTACTGCTCGGATTGAAGTGTGCCTGACCACAGGAGAAAAGATTTCATCATAATCAACTCCTTTCTGCTGTGAAAACCCTTCGCTACCAAACGAGCCTTGAACTTCTCCCCTCTTTTTCTGTTACTACTGGTTTCTTCTTATACACCCATTTGCAACCAATCGGCTTCTTACCCTCAGGAAGGGAACTAACTCCCATGTGCGATTGTGATTCAAAGACTCCATCTCCTCAACCATGGCTGCCATCCACTTGTCGTTTCCTGACTAGTAACGGCATCATGAAAGTAACCGGATCATCACTGCTAACAATAAGTGCAAAAGATACCAGTCTTCAAAACCCAATATGTTCGGAGGCTTTATATTCGTCCGTCTCACCCTGTCTCTGGTGAGACTATAATCCTGCAAATCATCCGTAGTGGAACCACCAGAAGTCGGTTGAGAAGTTTCTGGTTTCTCAACTGGAAACTGCTCGAAATCCCCACTGTCGTGTCTTGCTTCTGCTGCAACATGGATTGTTCATCAAAACGACATCTCTACTAATCACAACTTTCTTCGCAACTGGATCCCAGAACTTGAATCCTTTGACCCTTTCTTGTAACCCAGAAAAATGCACTCCTTCGATTTTGCATCAAGTTTGGATCTCTCATCAGCAGGTACATGCACATAAGCAGGACAACCAAAAATCCGTAAGTTATCAAAACTAACATCATGACCAGTCCATACCTCTTCTGCAACTTTCCCAGCCAGCGATGCCCTTGGCGATCTGTTGATAAGGTAACACGCCATGTTAACAGCCTCAGCCCAGAAGTGTTTGGGAAGCCCCGCATTCAACCGCAAACATCTGGCTCTTTCATTCAACGACCTGTTCATTCGTTCCGCAACACCATTCTGTTGTGGTGTCTTGCGCACTGTAAAATGCCTCTGAATCCCATGCTCCTTACAGAATTGTAGGAACTGTGAATCTGTGTACTCCGTACCATTGTCAGACCGCAAACACTTGATTTTTCGTCCTGTTTGGTTTTCTACCTCAGCTTTCCACAGCTTGAACTTCTCAAAACTTCAGATTTCTGTTTCAAAAAATACACCCAAACTTTCCGTGAAAAATCATCAATAAAAGTAACATAGTACCTAGATCCACCCAAGACGATGTCGTGGAAGGCCCCATACATCAGAATGCACATAATCAGAATCCCTTGAGTTGTTTGCTTCGCAGTCTTGAAACGGACTTTAGTCTGTTTACCAAGAACACAATACTTGCAAAAGTCGAGCTTACAGCTTTTGACACCATGCAACAAGTTTCTCTGTGTAATTCTGCCATACCACGTTCACTAAGATGAGCAAGGCGCATATGCCACAATTTTTTCGTATCATCACAGGACTCAACAGAGTGAACTCCACCTGCAACGGTACTCCTAACAATCTGTAGATATTCCCTGCAATCATCTTGCCTTTCATCACAGTCATGCTCCTTTAACAATCCGAATGGTTTCCCTATCCTCGTCAGCCTTAGGGATAAAACCATTCTTGTGCAAAGTGCCCAAGGAAATCAAATTCTTCTTCAAGTCTGGGATATGTCGAACACCACTCAACGTCCGAACGGAGCCATCGTGCATCTTAATTCTGACATCACCAATACCAACAATATTGCAACATCGATCATCACCCAAATAAACCGAACCAGAATTAACCGGCCTGTATGTCGAAAACCATTCCCTATTTGGCGTGATGTGATAAGAACATCCAGAATCAAGAATCCAAGCATCCGTCAATTGTGTCGTTGAAATAGAAAGCATATCACCCTCACTGCAATCAGAATTATCATCCTCGACCACGTTCACAGACTTGGATGAGCCATCACGCTTCTCATCAGTCTGCTTTTTCAACTTCGGACAGTCTCGCTTCATATGTCCCGCCTCCTTGCACTTGTAACAGTGAATCGTCTTCTTATCCCTGGATTTGGATCTGGAATTCCGCTTCCCGGAACCTGCCTTCTCTGGCTTCCGTCCACGATCTCGATTACCCTTGACATATAAGCTATCGGCTTGAGAGCTTTCCCCTGCATTCTGCTTCCGCTGGTTGTGAGCCAACAAGGCTGCAGTAATCTCCTCAACATTGATAGTCTCTTTCCCATATGTAAGAGTAGTCACCATGTGTTCGTAAGAGGGAGGCAACGAACACAACATAATCATCGCTCTGTCTTCATCTTCAATTTTCACATCAAGCCGAGCCAGATCAGAAACGATTTGATTGAAGACATTCACGTGTTGCGCCAAATCGTGATCGTCCTGCATCTTCAGCCCATACAGCCGCTGCTTCAGATACAGTTTTGTCGTTAAGGATTTGGACATAAACTGACTTTCCAACTTCCTCCAAATTTCGTCTGGAGACGATAGATGCATGACGTGATACATGACCTCGTCCGCCAAGCATAATCTTATGGTTCCTGCCGCTCGCTGCTGCAATTCTTCCCAATCTTCCTCATCCATCGACGCCGGCTTTGTAGATCGCAAAGCCTTCAAGATCCCTTGCTGCGCCAATAGATCCTTCACCCTCGTTTGCCATAATCCGAAGTTACCCTGACCATCGAATTTCGCGACTTCGAATTTTGCTCCTGACATCTGATACCAATTGTTGACGAAAACGGGTAAAGAAAACAAAAGAACACGAGAATTTTACGAGGTTCGGCAATGTGCTTACGTCCTCGGTGCCTAGGCGGCGCTAGAAGTTTTTATTCAATTATTGAATTTTAGGTCTAGGTTACATCTCTATTTATAATAGAAAACCCTGGTACATAATTACAAAATTAACCCTGTACCGTACCGCGGGACTGCGCCCCCGCACCCCCAACCCACATAATTCGTAACCCCACAACAAGACTTTCTTTGTAAGGACAGTTGATGTTCGCTTCGCTCACTCCGCTCCATCTCCTATCCTCTTTACTGGTATATTTATGAGCCATACCTAACAGATTGTATGAAGTATTACAATACTGGAAATTAATATTTGGATACTGAATATGAAGTTAGAATGATGATTTGGGTCCAAGTTGCAAATTTGGTTAAGTTTAGTGGTTTATTCGAAAAGATTGGAAATTTTGGGGGTTAAAGGACAAGTTTGTAAATGTGATTATATTAGATTAATTATATTATCTTAATACTGGAAATTTTGGTATTAAGTTTGGATTGAATTAAATAGTGAAGAACCATTTTGAATTAATAGGAAAAGTTACTATGAATTCGAAAATAATTCATAAACGATGACTAAATTGTGAAGTTTATGAAAGTTTAGTAGTTTGGTGATGAATATGTAAATATAAAGGATTGAAGTGTCATGTTGGAAATGACTAAATATAAATGAACTTAAATTATATCGAATAAGTATTAAATATAAATTATAGATTTTATTATTTGATTTGGATTATGTTAGTACAATGCTAACATATATTTTGAATATTTTGTGTTGTTAATATGATTTTATTTAGAATGCGATATATATATCGTGAACAACGCAACTCAAAAGCGAATGATAAAGTATGAGACTAAAAAGTTATAGTCGTAAAAGGTTATAGTGATGCAAATAAGGTGAGTATATTTATTTATTTAATTATACTAATTGAGAAAGACTTGTGATAAGTCAACCTTGGCTGATTTTTTAGAAATATTTGAATTAAATTATGGAATATTTCCTTATATTTACCGTAATGATTTATGATTTAATTTTACTATTAATTACCCAATATGTTTTTATATGATATTTTCTGAAAGGATATTTGAAGGGATTCTTTAAAATGATTTTAGGGCATGAATTGCTCAAAGTATTTTATATTATATATGTATTTTAGTTATGGATGATTTCAGGTATGAACTGCCCAATGCACTGATTTTGATAAAAGATGTTTGAAATGTCACTGGTCAGAAATGTTGAATTTATAATTGACATAAATTTATAAGAAAACCCATTGTATGTTGCATTTAGAGTCGTAAGTATAATTGGCATGCCATGTGGTGGAGTGATCTCTATTTAATGATAATGATATTATACATTCGTGTACATTATATGTGGCACCGTAGGTTCAGATGATATGAGGCACTTCGAGTGCATATTTATGTTTATTGATCATAGTACCTGGGGTGTTTATTGTGCACACTCGTCTGACTCACATACTTTACATTCTCTTTAAATATATATTGGGCTATGAATTTGAAAATGAGCTATGAATAAGAAAATTAGTTATGAATCTGAAAATAAAGAAAGGAGAAAGTATTGGTTATGAGAACTAAAAATATGAAGGAATGGAAATGTATTTTTATCGATTATTGTAATCTAACAATTGATTGTCATGATTTTTACAAATATGTGAATTGGTTTTGAAAGGTTTCAAAGAAGAGGAAATGACTTATTAAAGTCGGTTTGTGAATTTCAAAGTTTTATATAATGAATTTTACTATTTTGATTTTATTAAGTTGTTTTATATTTTATCTCAATTCTATTTGTTATAATACTTAACTTGTTATATTTTCAAGCGTAGGTAAAGAAAAGGATAAGGACATGAAGTGAGGAGCATCGTGAGCATATATTCTTGTGAAAGCATATCGACATACAATATCAGTAAGATATCCTTGATATTATTTTGACTTGTTAGTGGCATGTATATTATGAATGTTTTGGTTTCTCTGATAAAACTGCTTTAATATGTTTAGTAGTTTATATAAGTAGTATTATAAATGAATAGTATTTTATATTATTATATTTTAAAAGTTAACTGATTAACTTTTAAATTAGGCAGTGTTTTGTCAATTATATATATATATTATGAAACATCATCGATCTGCTTAGTTGCTGCCTAGGATCGAATTTAAATTAGACGATAAAGTGTTATTTTACGCGATTAAATAAATTGGTTTTAATGGATAAATTGATATTTTAAAATGAAACAAAAATTTACAAGTTTTCGAGTATTTAATATTATAAACAGTTAATGTGACATCTTTAACTCGTATTTAAGTACATATACAAGTTAAGGGTGTTACATTTATTGGTATCAAAGCTGAAAGTTTAGTGATTCTCGGCCTAAACTAAGTCTGTTTTATGTTAAAAATGTGTGCATGCCACAAGGATGTCAATATTACTGATCTGGTATGATTAGGTGATCTAATTGTTGATGTTGCTCCTTACTAACGTAAATTTGAAATGTGGTTGTGTTATATGTTAGCAGTAGAAGGATCACCTCGAACGAATCAATTTTAAGCTTTAGGATGAAGCTAAGAGTAAGGGTAAGAAAACTGATAATGCTAAAAGAAGATTGAGATTGTAATTGACCCAAAAAAACTAGAGAGACCTTTAGTATTTTTCCCTAGAAAAGTTAGAGCTATAAGAGATTATCCTACAGTTTGTGGGAGGAATGTCATGTCTTTTAATGAGAGAGAATATGAGATGTAGTCAAAGCTTGATTGTTTAAAGAATGAAGTTATCGATTTTGAGCAAACTATTGGTATGTTTGGAGGATATACAAGAAAATTTAAGATTGAAGAGGACCTTGAGTTTGTTGAATTTACTGATGACTCTAGGGTTTCTTCAGGATGTTCAAAATTTTGATAAATATATAAGTTAAGTGTTAAGTTAATTAGAGAGATGTTTAATTTGAGCTAATCTTCAGTGATTGAGTAAAGGCTAAACCCTTTAGGCCAAAGGGTAAGTTGTATTAGTAAAAATTGCCCAATAAGGATTCAAAGAAAATCAAAAGTGTAATGATAAAAATTATTGAATTGGAATAAGATTTAATTTGTTACCATGGGGCTTTTAGATATTAATTGTGAAGAGGAAAGATGATTACATGGGAACATAAATAGATTATCCTTAGTTAAGTGAGATGATAGTAAAGGATGAGTATCATTCTAAAGAATGGATGAACTTCTAGATTAGCTAAAATGTACATTGGAACTTTCTAATACTGATATTTTATTTGAATATTATTAGTAGCGATCAAAGAGAAAGATATTTCTAAAATTGTTATTAAGATCTGATGTGACTAAAATGAGTTTAAGAAATGTTATTCGGATTGGTCAATGCTTTTGTAGCATTTGTATATTGGATAAATCAAGTTTTGAATGTATTTGGATCGATTGGGGTAATATTCTTAAATGATATTTAATCTATAAAGATAAAGGAAGGATATGATACACATCTTTGTATAATATTTCAAAATCTTCTAGATGAAATAAGATTAGTTCATTGGAAAGTACAAGTTATAGTGGGGTAGGAACTTGAATGAATTTTTCTAAAGTTTGAAGTTTCTTAGAATTCTCTGGTTATCCAAGATTGTGAAAAATTTCTTATAGATTCTCTTCACACTTATCAAGTTATGGAGAAAAGATATTTCATTTATCTCGACCTATAAGTGTCAAGCAAGATAAAGAGGCAAACTAGTGAAATCTATCAAGATTTTATGATTTGAAGGATAACTTTGGAAATATCGCTATAAATTCTATAAAAAGAATTAGAAGCCTAAATTCATCTATATGTATAGTTTTGTGTAAAACAAGAAGAAGTTGATTCCGAAATATATACTAGAAGATATGAATTTTTAACCGATGGTAGGTCAGAACTAGGACAGCAAATTCTGCCCAAATCAGATTTTGTAGGCTGGATTAGAAAATTCACCATAAATTGTACAAGTGGAAATAGAAAGATTACTTTATATGGTTATACTAGTATTGTAGTCCAGTTTTTAGTGGAACAAACGGAATAATTTTTGAGTGCATAGATTAATACAAAATATTATTTCTTTACCAGTAGCGTAAACTGCCAGAGTAAAGAGATTGTGATAATTCATGCAAGGATTATATGCTTGATAGTCACACGTTTCATAATGGTTTGATAGGCGTAATAAAGAAAAAAGTAGAAGTTGTAGTTTATATTTTGGGGAAGCTTAAAGTTTATGAAAGGGAAATGTACTAAATTATGATCATGAGTTGACAGATATTGCACTTACTTGAAGATTTAGTGGCGCGGTGGGATTGTAGTGAGTTATTATCCTATAATACTAGTCATAAAGAGATGAAAGTTCAAAGTATTAATTAGGTAAAAAGAAGTTGATTTTGAAATAAATGAGAAGAATTGGATTTCTTAAGATTATAAGATAGTTATCAACTATCGTCTGTGAAAGACTAGTGTGAAAGCTGGTACGTTATGTTGAAAGACTTTTCTGCATTGAAAATTTTGGAAATGCTAGATGGTCAATGAAATAATATGAAAAGTTCATAATATGAATGAATCAAGGAATTGAAAAAAGAATTTCTCTCCAAGGTGTATGGAAATATTTTGACTATGTACCCTAAAGGAACTAAGATGTTTATGAAATGAAAGAGTTGGTATAGATGGCTAAGCACAATAAAAAATTATAATTAAGTTGGTTTTATATGCATGATATGACAATAAATTGAAAAAGGGTATTAAATGTCCTCGGGAATTCGGTAATAGATTTTCATAACTTCGTAAAATGGAAGAGAATTAGTATGAGCATTGTTACAAGATTTCTTTAGACACTCAACAAGAAGGATTTGATTTAAGTGATGGTGGTTAAAGAAAGTAAGTTTACGCACTTTATCTCATTTCAAGTTGATTACACAATGGATAAGTGTAATAAATGGTATAATAAGTTAATTGATTATGAATTGCTTATCTTGATATTATCTGATAAATCCATGGTTTACTTAAAAATTTTTGGAAGTCTTTGTATCATATCTTGAGAATTAAAATTTAAAGCGTTGTATCTTATTTTAAGACGAATGAATAAATTGAAGGAATTAGTTAGATTTCATGGAATGTATAAAGGTATATGAAGTTGGATTTAAAATAACAAGTGAAAGGTATTTTCCTTTAAGGTTAGTTATTAGAGAAATGTCAAGAGAACTCCCTATGAAGTTCACATGGATAGAAATGACGAATGTTAAGGATATAAGAGTTATGCGATATAAAATGAAGTTGAAAATAAGGTAAGCATTATTCGAAATAATAGTAAGATGGTCATCGATTGCTAGAAATTCTAAATGGACTTGAAAAGGAAAAGAGATTAAATATCAAAGTATTATTTTTCAAAGTATTGTTGAAAAGAAAAATACTGTGAGTTAGAGAAAAAGGAAAGTTAAGCTGATGGATTATTATTCTGTATGAAGTTATTAAAAGAATAAGTTTAATGGCCTATTGATTAGTTTTATTTTGGGAAGGAACGAGTATTTATGAAGTATTTATGAAGTATTTATGTATTCACATTTCAAAGGTGCGGTTTGGATTTTTCACTTGCTACAATATTTAAAAGTTAGAGATTCAGATGGATTTGACTATGAAGAAGAATTGTAAAGGATGAATGAAAGGTGACACTCTTATTGGTTGAATCAAGTACGTGTTGAAAATTCGATGATAAATTTTCTTTAAGGGGAAGAATTGTAATACCCAACTTTTTTTAGCGAACAAAATGTAAGTTTTGAAAGTTTAGTAACTAAGTATAAATTTGGAAAGTTTAGGTACCAAAAATGTAATTTTTAAAAGTTATATATTTTCCCCATAAATGAATAGTTTATTGCAAAATTGATGTTTTTGTGGAATCAAAATTTTGATTCAAGATTTATATTAAAAGTTATATAGTAAAGTCCAATAAAAATTTGGATAATCGAATCGAACCAAAATTTTAAAATAAAATTGAAGGATAATAGAAAAGGGTTGGATATATTATTTCCATAATTTAGAATAGTGGAATTTAATATTGATCAATAGAATTAAGGTTGATTTTCCATGTTAAGAGAAATTGTGAATTTTAGTGACTAAATTCCATTTTTTTTTAAATTTCTCGGGAAAAGGTGGAAAGTCAATTTTTTTGTTCATCTTTAACTTTGGAATATTAAATTGGAATATATTATAATGGCATCGTTGAAATTATCAAGTTTTATTAATAGCAAAATGGTAAACGGTATTTAAATGAATTTTAAATTCATTTATAATATAATAAAGCCATGTGTTTTAATAATTTTGAAGAAAAATCAAGAAACTTTCATCCATCATCTTCTCCAAATCGTGAACACCATGGAAGGTAAGGGAAAGCTTTTTATTTTGATTTTAAGCTTATTTGATTATTTTTTGGATTAAGCTATTAGATAGAGAATTAATATACTTGAAATTCTCTAGTATTTGGTATAAAAAGTTCAAGGAAACATGCTTGAACGATGAATTTCATGATTTGTGTGGATGAAGAACAAGTTGGATTTTGGTGATTTGAAGCTTGATTTTTATGTTATTGATGTTGTAGATTAATTTCCAAGTTTATGTGATTAACAAAATTGATTAAAATGTATATTTAGGATTCGACCATAGCTAGGGTTTATGGAGATTGATTGAATTTGGATTGAATTTGATGTTAGGATGATAAGAGGTTGAATTCATGCTTTAAAATGACTGAAAAATATGCCCTATTTCTACTTGAAGGTTCAGCCATGGGGAATTAATTAGGGGAAACTGTTTAAAAAATTCATATGGTCTATATTTGTTATTAGATGAATTTACATTCTTTGGAAGTTGATTTATCAATTTAGAACATTGTGATGGAAAAAGGACCATTTTCAAGTTTTGAAAAATATGGGACATTGAAGTACAAATGTTTAATTATGGGTGTTTATTGCTGGTATTTAATGTTTAAATATTAAATTTGAAGTTAGAATATTGGTTTGGGTCAAATTGCAATAATTTGGAAAAGTTAGTGGCTAATTCGAATTATGCTAGAAAGTTGGGATGTAATTGCAAGTTTTTAAATGTTAAAGTTTTAGATTAAGTGAAGTATTACAATGCAAGAAATTAATGTTTGGATACTGAATTTGAAATTAGAATGATGATTTGGGACCAAATTGCAAATTTGGTTAAGTTAGTGGTTTATTCTAAAAGATTGGAAATTTTGGGGGTTAAATGGCAAGTTTACAAATGTGATTGTATTAGATTGAATTTATTATCTTAATGCTGGAAATTTTGGTATTAAGTTTGGATTGAATTAAATAGTGAAGGACCATTTTGAATTTATTGGAAAAGTTAGTATGAATTCTAAAAGCATAAATGATGACTAAATTATAAAGGTTTTGAAGGTTGAGTAGTTTGGTGATGAATATGAAAACATAAATGATTGAAGTGTCGTGTTAGAAATGATGAAATTGTTATTGGATAGTTCAGTGAAATTATATCGAAAAAGTATAAAATAATATATATTATGGATTTTAATATTGGGTTTGGATTATGTTAATACAATGCTAACATATGTTTTGAATATTTTGTGTTGTTTATATGATTTTATTTAGATTGTGATATATATATCTTGAACATATCGAATCAAGATCGAAGGATAAAGTACGAGACTAAAAGGTTATCGTCGTAAAAGGTTCTAGTGAGGCAAATAAGGTGACTATATTTATTTATTCAATTATACTGATTGAGGAAGTCTTGTGATAAGTCAACATCGGATGATTTTTTTTAGAAATATTTGAATCAAATTATGGAATATTTCCATAAGACTTACCAAAATGATTTATAATTTAATTTGATTATGAATTACTCAATATGCTTTTATATGATATTTTCTGAAAGGATATTTGAATGGATTCTCTAAATTGATTTTAAGCATGAACTAACAAAAGTATTTTATATTGTATATGTATTTTAGTTATGGATGATTTCGCCTATGAACTACCCAATGCATTGGTGTTGATAAAAGATGTTTGAAAATGTCAATGGTCAGAAATGTTAAATTTATAAATGACATAAATTTATAGGAAAGCTCATTGTATGTTGCATTGAGAGTCGTAGGTACAATTGGCATTACATGAGGTGGAGTGATCTCTATTTAATGATAATGGTATTCTACATTCATGTACATTATATGTGACACTGTGTGTGCAACTGATATGAGGCACTTGGAGTGCATATTTATGTTTATTGATGATAGCTCGTCTGACTCACGCACCTTACATTCTCTTTAAACATACATTGGTCTATGAATCTGAAAAATGAGCTATGAATCAAAAAATGAGTTATGAGTCTGAAAATAAAGAAAGTGAAATTTATGGTTATGAGAACTAGAAATGTGAATACATAAAAATGCATATTTTATCATTATTTTGGTCTGACATTTGATTGTCATGATTTTTACAAATATGTGAGATATTGGTTTTGACATATTCCAAAGATGAGGAAATGACTTATTAAAGTTGGTTCGTGAATTTCTAAGTTTTATATAATGAATTATACTCTTTTTTATTTTATTAAGTTGTTTTATTTTTTTCTCACCTCAATTTATTATAATGCGTCACTAAGCTATATTTAGCTTGTGATGATTTTCACGTTTAGGTAAAGAAAAGGATAAGGACATGAAGTGAGGAGTTCTCTGAGCATCTTTTATTGTGAAATCATACCTACCTACAGTTTCAGTAAGACATCCTTGATATTCTTTTGACTTGTTAGTGTAATATATTTTATGAATGTTCTGGTTTCTTTAATAAATTGCTTTAGTAAGTTTAGTAGTAGACATTAGTAGTATAAATTAATAGTATTTTATATTATTATATTTTAAAAGTTAACTAATTGATTTTTAAATTAGGCATTGTTTTAGCAAATTTGTAAATGTTATGAAACAACATCGAATTGCCTAGTTGCTATCTAAAATTAAATTTAAATCAGACGATAAAATACTATTTTATGTTTTTATGTGATTAATTAAATTGTTTTAATGGATAAATTGAAATTTTAAACTGAAACAAAAATTTTACGGGTTTTCGAGTATGTAATGTTATAAAAAGTGAGTGTGACATCTTTAACTCATATTTAAGTACATATACGAGTTAAGGGTGTTACAGAGAGCATATGTAAGTCGCAATTTAAATGAGAAACAGTCAGGTAACGTGGATGAGTATTGAATCCGAGTTTTGCAACAAAAGCTCAGAGATCGATGTTAGGAACTCGAGATTTGTCATCATATCTTTAGTACTCGGTATCGAGATAGTGTTGACAAGCACCATAATACCTCGACGTGTAGCATGACAAGTTGCCTAAGTTCAGCAGGTAAAAGAGGTTATCGATTTATGCAATAAGTTAACTCTATTGAGTAAGATTAGTCAGTTAAGGGTCTAACGATAGCAGTTGAGTATTCGAGTAGAAATCTCTTTGCGAAACATTCTAAGTATTTAGTGTTAAGAAAACCAAGATAAGACTTTATGGTTTTGCATTTCTTGAGGATTTTCACTTAAGGTTCGACGCAAGTAGCGCCTTATGAGAAAAGGGGGTTTCGGTCAGTTTGGGAGTCTTCGAGTTGCTAGACATGTTATGAGGACTTCTTCCGTGAGGAGAAGGTCATAGCACCCTTAACCTGTATATGTCCTCAAATATGAGTCAACGATGTCACACATTATTTACAAACACTCTACAATTGAAAACAAATACAATTTTGTTCCTTTAATTTTTTTCCAATTTAATACTTCTAATAAAATAATTTAATCGTGTAACTTCAAAATACAATATTTATTCATCCAAATAGACATTAGTTTCAGGTAACAACTTAGCTATTTGATGCAATTTCATATCATAAAGTAAACTGCCTAAAAATTGCCAAATTTAAAATCCATTTCGATTGCACATATAAAATATAATTTGATAAACTATTGTTCATGCAAAATACTACTTTACCTACTATTAGTTATACTAAGTCCATATTATTTATATTATATAAACCAATTTAAACTATGATAACCAAACATTATAACCAAAACATATAACATACATGCCACTAATAAGTCAAAAGTAAACATCAAAAGTTGTTCATACTAATATTGGTGATAGATTTGATTCTGCCTGGTGATGCTTACAATACTACTCACTCCGTATGCTTTCCTTTTCTTTACCTATGCGTGAAAACATTCATGCGTTAAGTATAATTTAGTAAGGTATTATAATTAAAATAAGGTGGCATAAAATATAAAAATAACATAATAATTCAAAATAGTATAATTTATTCAAATAAAACTCTTGAATTTCCAAATCGACCTAAATAAGCCATTTTCCTCTTCGATAAACCTGTAAAACCAATATCTCATGATTTTATAAAATCTTGACAATCAATATCCAATCAAAGTAATTGATAAAATATTCATTTCCATTTGATCACATATTCAATACGTTCTCATTTCAGATTCATAGCCCAATGCATATCTGAAGAGAATTCAAGGTACGTGAGTCAGTCGAGTGCGCGCAATATGCACTCGTAAGTGCCCATATATCAGTAACAGTAATTTGTACTCGAAAGTGCGCATACAAATCACACCGTAAGTGCCACACGTGATGTACATGCATGTACTATATTGGTAATAGTAAATAGTGATCACTCCATCTCATGACATGCCACTTGTACCTACGACTCTCCATGCAACATAAAATGGGCTTTACAATAAAATCATATCATTTGAATTTCTAATATATCCAATTAGTATCATATTCAAATATCATTTATAAAGAATCGGTAAACTGGCCAGTTCATACCCTAAATAAATCATAAATCAATTTCAGTAAACATTATGGAAATATTCCATAATTTTAATTCAAACCTTTCTTTAAAAATCACCCGAGGTTGACTTATCACAAGTTTTCCTCGATCGGTATAATGCACTCACCTTATTTTCCTCAGTATTGAACCCATTTCAACGATGTCCTTTTTAGTCACACACTTGATCTTTTGCCTTCAATTTTCTTTGAGTATAAGACTTATCACAATCTAGACAAATTCATATAAACAACACAATATTCAAAGTATATGTTAGTATTTACCAACATAATTCAAATGCAATAATAAAATCCATAAAATATAATTTGATACTTATTCAATATAAAATCACTTCACTATTTTGTAACAACTTCAACATTTCCAAAATGACACTTCAATTCCCAATATTTTCAGATTCATCACCAAGTCACTTAACTTTCATTAACCTTGCATTTCGATCACCATTTATGAATATCCTTTAGATATCATACTAAGTTATCAAATCTATTCAAAATCGTGCTTCTCTATTTTACTCAATTCAAATCCATTATTAAACTTTCCAGCATTGTAATAATATATTCAATATAATACCTACTAGTTTGCAAACTTGTAATTCAATCCTCAAACTTTCTAGCCTATTTGAATTAACCACTAAACTTAACCAAATTTTGCAATTTGGCCCGAGTTCAACATTCAAACTTAAAATCTAGCATCCAAATATTAATATCCAACATAGTACATCCATAATTAACCATTTACACATAATGTCCCATAATTTCCAAAATATGTAAAATAGTCCTTTTACTTTCATAAGGTTCCAAATTGATCCAATTCAATCTCCAAGACATGTAGAATCATTCTAATATCAAATATAAACCCTGGGAAATTTTTTAATAGTTTTCCAAAATAATCCCCCTTTGGCCAAACCTAAATAAAGCAATTGGGCAAGACTTTCATTCAATTTCAAGCATGAATTTAATCTCCTATGATCAAATTCATGCAATTCCAATCATCCTAACATTAAATTCAATCCAAATTCAATCAATTCCCCATAAAATTGAGCTTGTCCAAAACATATATAGAAATTTTTAAATAATTTTCATCATTACAAAGGCTTGGAAATTAATCTGTAAAACCAATAACATAAAAATCATCCTTTAATTCTTTAAAAGTCAACATGTCCTTCATGAAACCTAATCATGGTTTTCATCTTCCAAGCATGTTTTCCATGAACCAATTATAGCAAATGATAGGGAATTTCAAGTAGCTTAGTTCTCTATATAATAGCTTAATCCAAAAATAAATCGAATAAGCATCAAAATGAACTTGAAAATCCTTACCACTTTAGCAATGGTGGTTTGAAAATATTGAAGAAGATAGCTGAAAATTTCCTTGAAATTTCTACATTAATAACTTAATACATATGGCTTTAATCTAATATAATTGAATTTAAAATTGAACTAATGTGAAATTATCATTTTTCCCTTATGAATTATTATGATTTCAACTGTCCATTGTAATATCTTTCATTTTAATATTCCAAAGTCAAAGATGAACCAACAAAAATTAACTTTCCACGTTTATCCTTAGCAGTTTTCAAAAATTACAATTTAGTCACCAAATTTTACAATTTTGGCTTAACATGGAAAACTGACCTTAATTCCACTGATCCATGTTAAATTTCATCATTATAAATTATGGAAATAATATTTCCCACATTTTTTTATCATCATTCAGATTTTCGTAAAATTTTGGTTTGACCCGATTATCCAAATTCTTATAGGACTATATTGCTTTATAGCCTTTAATACAAATCCCGAATCAAAATTTTGATTCCCAAAAAAAATCAATTTCTTAATAAACTATTCATTTACAATCCAAAATATATAAATTTTAAAATTTACATTTTTAATCCCTAATCTTTTTACAAAATTTATACTTTGTCAATAAACTTTCATAACTTATATTTTAGTCACTAGCCAAAATTTCGGGTAGTACACAGGTTGATATGAGTTAAGGTGCCTCAAGGTTTCTAAGTGTTTGACCTAAGGATAGGTCGTTTTTTGAACCAAGAAAATTTTGAGGACGAAATTTCTTTTAAGGAGGGAGAGTTATAACACCTCAAATTCCAAGTAAGTAGTTTCGGGTTTACTCGAAAGGCATGTGGACCCCTTAGATTTCATAATTTAAGTTTGGGCTTAATTGGGTTGGAACTGGGCCCAATTAGATATTAAAAATATATTTTTGAATGGTAAGAACATGAGAAAGAACCAAAATCATAATTATCTCATTTTTAAAATGATGAGAGCTTTTATCTCTTTCATCTCAATCTTCTCCTCATTTTCTTCTTTCTTTGTCGTTTCATTTTCTCATTATTCCTCCAAGTGCCATAGCTAATGGTGAGCCTCTTGAACCATTTCATACCTCTTTTAAGCTTCATTTTCGTCCTAAATCCCTCTAGAAACTTTGGTTTTTTATTCAAGTCTTGAATTTTTTTCTAGCTAAAGAAAACGTAGGGTTTTCACCCAAATCACCAAGGAAAGGAGTGTGGCTAAGCAAGGTGCTTCATTTTAGGATTTAAACATCAAGGTAATGTATTTCTAATCATTTGGAAATTCAAGGCTTTCATAAATATGATGAATTGCCAAGATTTGTTAGTTAAGCATTTTAGGGTTCAAACTTAATTTACACCATAGATGATATCTTAGATGTAAAGAATTTTAAACCCTAAATAACTTTCTACAGCTTTATCACATGATTTAAAACCAAACTATAACACACTATACCATGTCTAGAAGATAGACTCGGATACCTGATATTACATTAGGTTCCAATCATGTCGAACAAACCAAAATCCTAATATAGCAACACATACAGTAACAACACACTAACAACACATGGCAGTGAAACATACATTAACAACACATGGCAGTGGAACATCAATTCTAATATAGCAATTTACAAAGCATAGAAATTAAAAACATACATTAACAACACATGGCAACAAAACATCGATTCTAATATAGATTAACAAAGCACCAAAACATTATAAAATAACATCGTTATTTAAACAGAGGTAAAACAGATATTTCACATCATCCTAATAAAATAAAATAAAAATATCAAATTAAGGTTACCATTAGACTTAATTAATTCTTAATTAGTGATATGCAATTTCTCAGGTTAATCAGACATCATTTAAGGACTCATTTGAAAGTGCTTAATTTAGGGACCAAAATGTAAAGTTTTCAAAATATGAAAATAAAAAAAAAATGAAATTAAAGGTTTCATTATGAAATTATTATTATTATAGATTCATGTAAAAAATCAATCAAATATGACTTAAAACAAAGTTTTAATTGCAAAATCAAGTTTTTGGACCAAATTTAATATAATTTAAAGTTTAGGGATCATCCAAGGACTTAGGGAACTGTAATTCCCCAAATATCAAATTAGGTACTTTATTGAAAGGATTTAAAAATTTGAGGATTTATTTGATTAAATGATAAAAAATGAGAATGATTTGGATTAGTGGTTTAGACTAAATTGTAGCAATAGATGATTGAGAGGGCATTTTGGTCCTTTAAGGGGAAAATAAATTTAAAATTCATTTTAATAAGGTATTAAAGAAAAGAGGGGAAAGGGGAAAATAGGTTATCAAAAGTCATCTCTCTTTTCTTATTCTTTCCCCGTGGAAAAAGTTCTCTTTCATAGCAAAGGTAAGATTTTATTTGGTTAGTGTTTCCTTTTGATTTTGGTTGGTTCTTTCAAAATTAAGTGATATGTAAGGTTAAGGAAGGTTATATAAGATTAAAACTATGAGATAGATGAAATATTGGAGATTTAAGAAAATGGGCTTTGAAATGATATGTTAAGATATGAGTGTTTATTAATGTTTATTAGTAGATTTGACTTGTCAAAGAGGTAAATGAGAGATTAGAAGCATTGGATGGGTTTAAAAATAAGTTAGAAAAAGTGGTGTGATTCTTAGTTTGAAATGTTCTTGGGAGATGTTAAGTGTTTTAAGAAGCTAAATGAAGGGAATTTAGTAGGGATAAGTAAATAAGAGTTTAATGGCATTGTTGGGTGTAAACATAAGGAAATTTGACCAAATTTAGGAAGAATCGGGCTAAAAAATAGAAAATCTGGGTAAGGGTATCGGTACTGATAAAACAGTACTGATACTATAGGCTTGAAATTGGAAGATTAGGTGTGAAGTATCGATACTGATGCAAGCAGTATCGATACCGAAAGAGGAGTATCGATACTATAAGCAAAGTACTGATACCATTGATTACATAATAAAAAAATGGTATCGATACCGTAATAGAGTATCAGTACCATAGTATAGTAGTATCGATACCATGATAGGGGTATCGATACTATTAAGCCAGAAATCTTAAGATAGGCTGATATTGTTATACAAAATTTAATAATATGTACTCTTGAGTAATGTTTAAGTATAATTGTTATGAGATACACTAACAATTGATATTGTATGTGTATTTAATTGATGTTTGAGTAAATCGAAATCAAGCTCCAGAGTCAAGCAAAACAAAAGGCAAAGGCCAAGTACCTGAGTAATCAGCTTTGCATTTTGGATTCCATAATGAGGCAAGCCAAGTGAGTGCATTTAATATGTACTTATGTGTACGATAGTCATACATGTATTATTGATTGATATATGTATGGTGATTACCGAATGGGCACTATGTGTGCAAAATTAAGAAATGCATACTAAGTGTATGAATTTTCGTATGGGCACTATGTGTGCAAAATTAAGAAATTCATACTAAGTGTGTGAATTTCCGTATGAGAACTATACGAAGAAACATAAGAAATTCATAATAAGTAGGTGAATTTTCGTATTGGTAGTGGGTATGTAACCCACATAAATTATAGTAATGATTGAGAAATGATGGTATTAGCACTACCGATATAAACAATGGAGTGTTTAATGAATTGGAAGAATCACTGGAAATTAGAATTGTCATGATATAATTGTGTTTAAAATTTTTCTTATGATTATTTATGCCTCACTAAGAAATTTCGTAATGTGTGTTAATTTCACGCGTAGGTTTAATACAAGCTGAGTAAGGAGACCATTAGACATCAAAGCAAGTGTCGCCTCATCAGTAACAGTACGACATCCATGTCTACTTTTGATGTATTTAGTTGGCATGTAATAGATTTAGTAAAAACGCTCTAAAAGTATATGATTTATCATTATATAAAATGATGAAATGTTTTAACATTTCTTTTGTTTATCTACGTAAAATTTAGTGCATGTTTTATTATTATTAAGTTAAAACCTTTTTATAAAAAAAAAACAAAATTTTATGGGTTTTCAAATGTGAAACTATTTTAAAAGTGATGTGACATCTGTATCTCGTGTACGGAAGGGTATAAGGGAGATGGGTGTTACAAGAACACTTTAAGTATTTAATGAATGCAATTTTAACTACTTTTATCGATCAAACAATGAAAGGATCGATCCTTTTCAAAACAGTAGCTAAACTTTCAAAAGGGATTGATACTTTTTCAAAGGGATGGGTCATTTTTCAAAAGGGTCTATCCTTTCTTTGAAAAATGTATAAAATTCATAAAAACATACAATAACAAGAAACCAAACTTCTATACAATAAATCTTAAGGTTTATGAACGTGCTTGGAAACATTAGAACCACTTAAAACGTGTCATAATACTTATGTAATATTTTTCAAAACATCGTTTAATATAACACACAAGTATTAGCACCCAAAGTCAAATACTGCATAGAAAGTCAACTTAAACACAAGTTACCTAACCTTTTTGTGCATTATTGGTCATTTGATGTATTCTAAAGGCCTAACATGTTATGTTCACTTATTGCTACTTATTTAAATGGTCTAAACACTTGTTAAGGGCATATACCATCTTTTAGTCACTCAAGGCATACTTGAACATATTGCTTAACATGCAATCTAACATCAAAACTCACTGTTTAATTATTCATTCAAGAATCAAAACATAGTAAAAGTCATTATAGGTCACTTATGCACTAGCAAGTGTCACAAGAACAAATCAACTTAAAAATCAATTAAGGATCCCATATTGCCTCAAAATAAAACCAAGGTTTAAATAACTTTACAAAAGCTCCCTTGCTTTGATCACCACCAAGTGCCTTGCCCCAAAACCTATTGAATCAAAAAGTAAAGATCTGAATTATATTAAAAAAATGAGTGTGAGCTATAAATCTCAATGAATGATTATACATTCGAACATGATGTACATGCCAAGGCTAAATGAAAACATACCTAAATGTCATTGAACCTTACTTGTTTTTACCTTAATGAACATAACATAATGTTATGCTTCAATGTTCACTTAATTCATCATAAATGCACACAAAATCCAGATTATAAACATGATTGTACATCGTCATATACCTTGCAGCAAATCAAATACACACATGCACAATTGCCTTTTCGTCAAAGTCACATACAACACAAACATTATTTCCATTTAGGATCAATGACCTTTTGCTCAAAATACAACCTACTCATTATATAAGCGAAATCCATATGAATCCCTTTTATTTATGGGCTCACATAGGTCCAAAACCCACAGCTTTTAGAGCAAGCTCAATGAACCAACCTTACCCCGTAATCTTCTCAAAGCAAAGATCAACACACCAACCTTACCACGTATAAACCCAATATCACTTGCACTTGAAGAAAACACTTGGAGTACTCTTTCCTATGTATTCCTTTCATATCCAAAGGTCCCATTAAGAAAAAATAGCTAGTTAATCCAAGTTCATCAATAATGGTTGTCAATGTTGCATAGTTTTCACCTATACAGTTTCAAACACATTTTGAAACACTATCACTTTTGGTTGTCATGATCAACCAAACTTATATGAACAACAAGAAGTTCAACTCATATATGAACACTTTCACTTATTCAAACTTACACTTATATATACTCTCTCAAATTGACTTTTTAAACCACTCTTCATTAACTGCACCACATTTCTGAAACACATTCAATATTCACATTTCATATCACACTACATATAAATCTCACATTTCCAACTTACATTCCACAAAACACATTCTTCCAAAACACCATAATTCATAGCCATCATATCATGTCATATATGCACTAACAATGATAGCATACTTTCATTAGGTCATAGCTCATATCCAACAAACTTTAATTCTCATGCTTGCAAATATCATTTGCTTCCAATGCATCACAAATCATAATTAACACATCACAATTCACATGATTATCTCAATCATATTCTTCTAATATATTTTAGCTCATAATGATAATTCACTTCCAGTGTTCCATAAATCATGACACAAGATACAATGTTCACTTTGATCATATACTTTAATTTACACTTTATGAATTCACAAAAACAATTATAAAAAAAAGTATACTAACTTTACAACTTAAAATTCAGAGTTCATACATAACTAAACCTTCATTCCACATTGAACACATTCATCATAAGCGAATGGACATCCACTCACCTCGATAGTGAAATCATATGATTTGATCCCGAATGCTAACCAAATGACCACCAACAATTGATGAACCATTTTCCACCAATCATACACACCTTAGGCGCCTTAGAAATCAATTCAACATGTCACAAAAACATCTAAAACAAAGCAGAAAATTTTGCTTCTAAAACATAACGAAAGTCAATCGAAAGATCGACAATCTTACCGCCGACAAGATTTAAGCCTCCTAACTCAATGAAACTACTTTCCCTTGATTAAATGCGATCAATAATACTCAAAATCAACACCTAAACACAATCAAAGCCCACAAAAATAACAAAAATCGTTACAACTCTTGGATTTCCAAAAACGTCAAATTCAATCTTGTTTCAAAGAAATCGATATCCAAATCATTATAAATTGAAAAAATGATTTAGTATGGTTATAATCATACCAAAACCATCTTAATTACATCAGTAAAATCTCATAATCACCTCACAAAAATTGATTCATTAATTAACTCCGAAAATCGCTTTTAATTCATAAATTTCTTTTTAAAGAATTATTTTCAATAAAAACGTCAATACATTAGATCATTAATCTTTGAATCACAAAAAGAATCAAGGAAGGAGCATTACCTTTCTATAAAAAGAGTGAAAAGGAAAAGAAAAAAATCAATAATGGCATTCCATCATGATCAAGGAGAAATCGACAAAGAGAAAACAAAAGAGAGAAATAACTTTGATTAAAAAGAGAAATCAAGCTAAAAGATATTGGAATTAGAAACCAAAAGAGAGTAAAAAGAAAAAGAAAGGTTAATCCATTAGATACAATTTTAGAGAATTTGGGATAAGTTACAAAATTATTATAAAAGAGAAAATGAAAGACACAATAAATGGAAATTAGGAAATGAAAATGGGATTAGATTAAGGAATGAATCTAGATGGAATTTTGACAAAAAGGAGAGGTTAAATAACTATTAATTTAGGAGGCAAAACACTTAATACAAGCATTGGTAAAATAAGCTTCATTGATTTTATATTTTTTATCTTTACAATTTAGCCACTAAAATAACAACCTTCAAAATTATTCAATTTAGTCACTTCGTAAAATCAATTTGTAAATTCCCAAAATACAAATCAATAATTCAAGAACATTTAAACCAATTGAATAAATTTTTATTAAACAAAAATACTGAAACCAATATTGTTACCGAAAAACTGGAGATCGACCCAACTACCGACCCGAAATTACCATACTCGATTTTGGGATGTTACAACTCTCTCCCCCTAAAAATGATTTCATCCTCGAAATCAACATAGAGAACAAACGTAAATATTACAACTACCACACTTGATCAGATTCACTAACAACTATATAAAGTTATGAATACACCACAATAACACGTCGAAGAACTTTACGTTATCCTAAGGATTCCCTTAAGCGGTCTAAACCAAAACAACTCTCTAAAAAAGAAATATTAACATAACCTTTTATCACATTCAAATAATTAATCATACAAACAATCAAAACAATTTCCTCTTAACATCGATTCATGGTAACATCACAAATAAACTCTAACTAAAAAGACCAACACAAACGACAAGCAGCAAAACAAATGCACACCATAACCATATACGAACCATAAACCTCTTATCTAATCAACCACTAAGAATCACGTCTCAAACTTACTTTCATAACTAAAACCCTTTAGAAAGCAAAACAACCAATTTGAACATGATTCCCACAATACCATAATTCATCACACATATACCTACGCCCAACCACAACTTTAACTATATCAAAAAAACAACTTCACTTATCTTCAACCTCGCAAACCCAAATCGAAACCAACCACATACCACCACTATAGATCTATAACAACCTAACATAAAACATAAGAACAATATTTCCTAAGCATCAAAACAAAATCCACTAAAACTCTTAACATTAACTCAAGCCTACCTTCCAACACATTCACCACAAACTTGAATTAACCATCAATCGATGTGATATAACCTAAACCAAGATTCAAAATTATGCACAAGCCTCCAAAAACATTACAAAAATGTTAACATGATAAAATTTACGATATAAAGCAATAAAAATTGAAACATCATACAAATGTACCATAACAAATCTTAGCAACGAACCATGAGTACTTTAGCTCAATCTAACATCCCTAATTCAAAATTACCAATACACATAATATGTCACAAAAGCTAAAAACACCACCAATACTGGAACAAAATCACCCACCCCAACACTTGAAAACAACTCAACAAATTCAACCAACGTGGATTCAACAACCCATACTCTTTTAACTGAACACTCAACTGAATAACAAATCTTGCAACTCTTCAACTAATCGCAACTAAAAGCAACGATTAACAAAACTGGCTTTCCCAAATGTATGTAATTAAATAATCACAATTCTTTAACGATTAGATAACAATTAACCCGCGTTATGCATCAAATAATTACACTTATAACATTACCACCTTGAAAACACACAATCACCTTACCATCTAGTATTATCATGCAACAAAACTAGATATCAAAGAACATCTCAGTCACCAAATCTTATAAATCTATCTAAATAACAATGAAACCTCAATTACTTGAACTAAAACTTCCCAAGCTACTCAACATCACGTTGGCACATTTAAACTAAACACCATCCCGAAGTAAATTCAACAAGGAAATAACAATTAATAAAACCCCTAATAACCCAACTGCAACTATTGGTGAACTTTAGTAGACAAGAACTTTGATAGCACTCATCGGTGACTTCTAACTCTCAATAGCTTAAATTTCTTTCAAACCTACATGATTACCTTCAATTGTAACACTATGACCTAGAAATACCACCACTCGATACCAACTATTATTATTACCTTCATATCTAATCACTTCTAATAAAAACTTGAACAACATCCCAAAAAACACAATTACACTCTTTTTCGATAAGAAACTCATGAGGTAATCAACAACGAACTTTAACACAAACCAAGTGGATCTCAAAATGGAATACAAAACTCATCAAACCCCCCAAAAACAAAAAGAACATTTTTAAAACAAATGACACCACCAAACTAGCTCCAAAGTAATCTTAACCACATTTGGCTTACAAACATTTAACTGATGACAACTCGAATGCAAATCAATCTTCGATAACACCTTAGGTTCCCAAAACTAAATCACCTGGTTCTCGATCTTCAACAAGGGTTATGGTTCGTGAACACAACCCTACTCTGTTGATGTTAATCTACACACTTATGTATCACTTCACCCTCTTCCTTTAAATCCACATATGAGCACCTCGCAACTACAACGAAATGATGACCATAACATTTTGTGAACACCAACTTCAAGCTATACTTGACCAAGTAAAACTATAATCCAACAAAATTTTACAATCCAAACTCATTTGCTTCTAACTCACTCGAATACCATACGACAAATAACAACAGATACCAAAGACTTATAAATATTTCTCAATAAGAAATTCAACTTCCTTGGCCAATAAAAATAAGAAAACTCTTATAGGAACACGCACTGAAATATTTCAACGATCTAAATGTCTCGTGCAAGCAACTCATCAAAAAATTGATAAGAAACCATTGCACTTACACACAACAATCCAAAATTCAAATGCATTAAATAGTCACAGCACTATCCACACAAGAAACTATTTTATACCACTGAATGATGATTCAAACAACTAATAAAAAACACAACACTTAAGAGAGCCTATGAACTTACTTTACTTACTCAACTAAGAACTAATACCAAGACATTGACACGACCATAGCGACGTCACTAGACTCAATGGGAATGTCGAATCAAACAAGTAACACGTTTATATCATGTAAATGTGTTGAAACCAAACCAATATATATATATATATAAAACAAATCATATAACACCACAATTTGTATACCCAATCAGAATCTAGAATATAAAGAATCGAACATCTCTATAGAAATAATAAGGGATAAATTCCTCATATAATAAATCCAATAACTCATTAGTATAAAAATTTAGGAAAATTCAATGTGCAGAGTATCAAATGTAAAAATCAAATTATAAACATAATCAAAATCTCGAGTGCAAAGAATCCAATAACTCAACAAAATAAAAATTAATAAATTCAAAGGCAAATGAATCAATTAACTCATATGAATATGTATGGAAATAAATTCAAGGTATAAAATATCAAATTTCATAATCAAAGTGTGCATATAACCAAACCTGGAGTGAGAAAGACATTGGGTGATCAAAGGCAAGTTCATGGAAAATCAAAACTTTATGAGGCAATATGGTTCTCGATTTTATTCCCAACACACAAACACAATATCATTAACTTTTTCACAACCTGGCTCTAATACCAACAAATGTAACGGGCCATACTCAGTCTAGAAAATAAACTTGGATACCTTAGTATACATTAGGTTCCGATCAAGTGGGACAAACCAAAATGCTAATCACACGCACTAAGCAGAAGGACACAATTAACAAAGCACCAAAACATTATAAAACAACGTCGTTATTCAAATAGGGGTAAAATAGACATTTCACATCATCCCAATAAACTGACATTAAACTATAAAATTGTGGTTACCAGTAGTCTTAATTAATTCTTAGTTAGTGACATGCAATTGCCCAAGTTAATCGGACATCATTTAGGAATCCAATTGAAACGTTCTCAATATAGGGACCAAAACATAAACTTTTCAAAATATGAAAATTAACCAAAACAAAATATGAATTTGAAAGCTCCATTATGAAATTATTGTTATTATAGAGTCATAGAACAAATTTCAATCAAATCTGACTTAAAACAAAAGTTTAATTGTAAAATCAAGTTTTTGGACTAAATTAAATATAATTTAAAGTTTAGGGATCATCAAGGACTTATGGAACACAAAAGAGTTAGTCACGAGGATGTTATGCCAAATTATGACTTCTTTTAAATTAGGTGACAATCATATATTGCTACATGTCACTCATTTCTTGTAATTTTAGAATGGTTCTAATAATTACTACTAATGTTACAAGAACCTACAGGGTCACACTCTAGGGTTCAAATGAGCAAATGTTAAAGGAACTGTAACTATGCAATTTAATTGTACATTAGTAAAGTATATATGAATAAATTTAATAAATATATTGATATATATATGTTAAATTTTAATTAACCTAAATATAATAAATATTAAAAGAATTTAATTGAGAATATAATTATTTTAATAAATAAAATTTGGATATGAAGAAATCCTAAGGGTTAGGGTAACTTTATATAAAACGGTAATTATGGTCTAGTATCTGTTCTACCACTTTTACACGAAAGTCTCAAAAAAGTGTTTGAGAAGAAAATAATATTTGATCTCAACCAGATGAACTGCGCAGATAATGAGAAGATTTTGTGGTGGCTTAGGATTCAAATTGATCGTGAATGCACTACTGGATTGATGTTTTCCAATAACTTAAGGTAAATCGTGTATTCCTTCCTACCGAATATGAAGTTTCATACTTGGATTAATGGTGAAATCGTCGGATAATTTTTCTGTTACGCCATGGGACGTACCGACGATTCCAGCAGAGTCTTGAGGCAAGCATCCAATGCGTCAATACCATTCAGCTTAGCCTTCTCCAAAGCATCATTCACCTTTATTTTGGTTAGCCAATAAAAAAAATCTAAGTCAGGTATTAGGTTAGCCAATATCATAGCTAGTAAGTAGTAAACACGATAGTCATCATGAAGCTACAAAATGTGTGGAGACTTATCTAGAGGTAGAGAATAACTTAAATGACCTTAAGTAGTGATCAACCATATCAGCATAGATTATCAATAATAATCAACTAATAAACTCTGGCACCACGTTCTTAATGAGAGAACGAACAAGTTAGCAGCTAGGGAGAACAGTAAACGAGAACAAAAATAGTTTAAAATATCTAAAGAGATAAGAATCATAAAACTAGCCTTTGTGTGACTCTTGGGAAACAACCAGGACACTCGATTTACTTTAGTAGTAGGTTGATTTTCTTGTTTGTTAGAATGTAAAGGTATATAAAAATTAGTGCCAAGGTACTTCAGATGCCAACTGGTGCAGATGCACCAAGACTCGACGGAGTAAGTTGGTGGGTGTACGTTTCTAATATAGCTTCGGATCTCACCCAAGATACCCAAGGGGTCGAGTGTACATTTCCGATACAATTTCGGATCTCACCTAGGCACACAAGGGTATCTTATGTAGGCTAAAGGGGTGTGTAAGTTCCAAGATGTAGAACCCTTAACCGCACCAAGATGCCTACCTTAGCTTGTGTGTTTGATGATTGTGTGTTGTACATCAGAGTTAGTGTTGCATTCATATAATGAACAGGAGTGTCAGTATCACATCTAGGTAATGCACAACATATACAATCTTTTGGGTTAGAGACCCTTTAAAGGTGTACTCATGGCTAACCCCTTACCAACGGATATAGGGAACCATGAGACTTACACTTTAGTGATAGAATAGTAAAGCCTTAAGTAGGTAGCACTTGATCTAGTTCATGTATGTACCTTCTACTTAGTGCCATGTCTATAACATGCTTGTGTTTATGAAATTCTTAATGCTACTCTAGATTAGCGATTATACCATTGGTTTTTGTAATCTTAGCCTTCTGATGTTTTTCGTTGGCAGGTTAGTAGCTTGAGCAGTTTGTGAAGCATCGTCGTACCAGGACTCCCAACGTCTCGTTTAGAGTATTGTACCATAGCTTTAATGAGCACATATATTCATAGAACCTTACTCATGTGTTCAGATTTATATAAGAAAAAGTTTTCAATATTTGATTTAAACTATGTGTCATGCAGCTCTAGTTTTATAAAATGTTTTTACAACAATTATTTATGTTTTATTTATGATACCATTCAAAATGTTTGAAAATAAAAATAACAGGTTGTGAAAATCAAGGGTTGCCTTAGTAGCCCAATGTGACACTTTAGGCCCAACTGGGTTTAGGGTGTTATAGCACTAACTTATTCCATGATTTGCTCACATCATTCAAGATCTTCCAAGCTAACTTTAAGGGAGTTCTTCATTTCTTTCTCTTATATTATCTTATTTATACTTCTTATAATATTATAAGCATGCATTCACATGTCAATATATGTTATCATGTCATTCATGTCATACTATGCTTCATTTATCATGCTCTTAATATCATTCATATATTTTGAGATTGCATATCATTTCTTAGGATATTATTATTACTTGTTTCCATTCATCATTTTCCATTCATCATTTACAATGAATTGCATGATATATGATGTTCATACATATACCTATAGTCCACATGAATATATTAAGCATAAGATAAGTTTATTATATGTTTAGTATGCATCAATTACCTTAGATTATACATACTATTCTGTTGAACTATATTTTGTTATAACAATTTAAGGCAAAATATTTTTGGACTTGAATTGAATTTATTTAAAGTTTCCAAAAATAATTCAAAGTCCTTAAAAGTTTAAAATTGAGCACAAAACAATTTTTTTACAAGTAGTACCGATATTGTTCTTACAGTATCGATACAAATTGAACAAGCATCGATATTGTTCATATGGTACCGATACCAAAGGTAAGGGAAGTATCGATACTCACTAGGTAGTATATATACTACTATCTTTGCTCAAATTTCATAATGCAAAAATGGTACTGATACCCTAAAGGGTACCGATACTACTATGTATAGTAGTACCGATACCATTACCATAGTATCGATATCATCAAGGCCCAACGACTAGTAACGACTATTTGATTTAAATATTAACAAAGGTAGTACCGATACTCACTTTAGGAGTACCGATACCCCTTGGTCTGGGTAACTTTATTTTACACAAAAATTGATCCCCAACGGCTCCAAACAACCTCCAACGGCTAGAAATGGCCACAACAACATTCCAACACATAAATACAAGTTCAAGACACTTGAAAAAGGGTTAGAACACATATCCAAGCAATCAAACACAAGAGAAGATCTTTTCACTCTTTATTTCAATTATCTTGTAAATATTTTATTCTTGTGAGCTAAATTTTGTAAACACCTTCCTTGTTTAGAGGTTTTTTTTGTAAAGGGTTTTTGGTTCTATCTTAGCCAATTGAAAATATAGAGACTTGTAAAGGTTAACTCTTGATCCTTTAAAAAGAAATAACAAATTAGTGAATTTATTAGAAAATCCTTAGTGAGGAGCTAAGGTAGTGGACGTAGACTTGGTTGAGAAGTCGAACACTTTAAATCCTTGTGTTCATTACTTTATATTTTTCTCTCCTTACTTCCTAAATTCAATTTTATCTTTTAAACCCTTTACACCCTTTCGATTTCCAATTGAGCCTCTTCACAAATCCTAACAATTGGTATCAGAGCCTAACTCATTTAGAAGGTTTAACTACCTTAAGACATTCCTTGAAGAAACTCTACCAATTCCCGACACAACCGAGAAGAAATGGCTTCAACCTCCGGTGCATACTACATTGAAGATTCACAACCGGTCAACAAGCCACCCTACTTCAATGGAGCAAACTATGCCTATTGAAAGAATAGGATGATGCTCTTCATTCAAGCCAATGATCTAGGAGCTTGGAATTCGATCATTAAAGGATACACCATTCCAATCGGTGAGATGGACGATTGGAGTGATTAAGAGAAGAAGAAGTTCCAGCTTAATGCCAAGGCTATGCACATCCTCTTTTGTGCATTAGGCCCGGATGAATACGGAAGAGTCTCCTCTTATTCCAATGCCAAGGAGATATGGGATAAGCTCCAAGTCACTCATGAGGGAACCAATAAAGTGAGGGGAACCAAGATAAGTCTTCTCAACCATAGCTACAGATTTTCAAGATGAAACCCGATGAAGACATCAAAGCTATTACATATAGATTTTCTGTGATTGTCAACGGCCTCAAAGGATTTTGAGAAGTTATCTCCAATGAGAAGTTAGTGAGGAAGATGATATACTCACTTCCAAAGTCTTGGCAATTGAAGAATACGACTATTATCAAAGCTAGAGACCTAAAGTCTCTCATTCTTGACAAATTGATTGGTTTTCTTCTCACTCATGAGTTGATGGTGAAGGAAGAGGAAGATGATTAAGAAAAGAAGGAAAAGAAGAATGAGGTGGGAGTTGCTTTTAAATCCACCAATGAGAGCTATGAAGATTCAAGTGAAGAGGCGGATGAAGATGATGATGAAGAAGAAGAGATGGCCAAGTTCTTCAAAAAGTTCAAAAGATTAATGTCTTCTAAGGAAGTGAAGCATGAATCAACCAAGAAGAAGGGTCCCTTGATGTGCTTCAATTGTCAAAGAAAAGGGCATGCCAAGTATGAATGCTCTCTCCTAAAGAAGAAGGGATCGTCAAAGAAAAAGACATTTGTGGTGGCTTGGAGTGATGAAGATGACTCCAATGATAAAGATGAAGTAGCCAACCTATGCCTCATGGCCACTCATGAAGAGCCCGAGGTATCTTCTAACTCAAATGATTTAAATTCACATTCTTTTAATGAGTTGCAAGATGCTTATAATGAGTTGTATTTGAAATTTGAGACCATGAATTCCAAATATAAGAAATTGATTTCAAAACTTAAAATTGAAAATGATTTGCTTTTAAAAGCAAAATTTGATTTTGAAAATCAAAATGAAATTTTGAAAAATGATTTAGAGCTTTCAAAAGTTAAAATCAAAGATTTAGAAAAAAAAAAGAAAATTTTGAATTAAAAGTTAAGATTGAGAGCTTAACAAAAGAAAAAGATTTAATTTCTAAAAACAACTCATTATGTTTGAAAATGGAAAAATGCTCACATTTCCATTTTTATGGTCATTTGGAACATACTTGTCCTTTGAAGAAAGGAAAACGTTTTAAAATTAGACAAGTATGGGTTTCTAAGGGAACAAGGGGCATTGAAACTAACGTTCAAGGATCCAAAGCTATTTGGATACCAAAATCTACTTAAACTTCTCTTGTAGATATGTGGGAACAATGGTGATGAAAATGAAGAAATCAAGATGCTCTAGCCATACTCAAAAAGGAATGGGTAACCTCTAAGCTCAATGCTTTTGATTTTGATTATTTGGTTGCTCATTTTGATTTAAGCATGCATGAGTTTTGATTTTGATGATTTGATTTTTTTCATGTATGTTAAAAAAGATGTTATGATGAACATTTTAAAGTTTTAAAGTTTTTTCATAATTTTTAGTTCATCATAATGAATTTTGGTCAAAATTGATTTTCAATACAAATGATATCTCTCTAACAATTGTTATCAACTTTTCAAGTGCTTTGATTTTAAAAATTTTAAAAAATTTTATCTAAAATTAAATGTTTATGCATGTGTTTTAAAATGTTAAAGATATCTCTCTAACAAATGATATCAAATTCTTCAAATGCGTAACATTTTTGAAAAGCTTTATGCATATGTACTTAATTTCAACTATTGGTATTGCATAAAGTATTTTAGACTTGGATATATTTAATTTCATGAGCTACTAACATTTTTGCTAATCTTTGTTGAAATTCAATTTTGTTTAAGTGTCAAGATTTTAAAGCTAAAATTTGTTTGGAATGCACTTTTTGAGGGGGAGTTTTGATTTTTCAAATGCATTTTAATGTAAAAACTATCATTTACTCTCCAATGTTATGTTTGAACTTTAAAGTTGAATTCTTTTTTATTTAACAAAAAGGGGAGAAGTATTAGTTTGAAAAAATCAATTTCTTAATGAAAAAGGCGGAGCTCAACATTTTCACATATTTTCCAACAATTGGTACCTTTTTCATTAAACATTTTATTAAGGGGAGTTCTGCTAAAAATAAATTTTCAAATGTTTTGTTATATCAAAACGAGTGAGATTATTGAACTATATTTTGATATAAAAATTTAAGGCAAAATAGTTTTGGACTTGAATTGAATTTATTCAAAATTTTCAAAGTTTTCGAAAATAATTCAAAGTCCTTAAAAGTTTGAAATTGAGAACAAAACAATTTTTACAAGTAGTATCGATACCAATTGAACAAGTATTGATACTGTTCATATGGTACTGATACCAAAGGTAAGGGAAGTATCAATACTCACTAGGTAGTATCGATACTACTACCTTTGCTTAAATTTCAGAATGAAAAAATGGTACTGATAACCCAAAGGGGTACCGATACAACTATGTATAGTAGTACCGATACCATTACCATAGTATCGATACCATCAGGCCCCAACGACTAGTAACGGCTAGTTGATTTAAATATTAACAATGGTAGTACTGATACTCACTCTAGGAGTATCGATACCCCTTGGACTGGGCAACTTTATTTTGCACGAAAACTCACTCTAGGAGTACCGATACCCCTTGGACTGGGCAACTTTATTTTGCACGAAAATTGATCCCCAATGGCTCCAAACAACCTCCAGCAGCTAGAAACGGCCACAACAACATTCCAACACATAAATACAAGTTCAAGACACTTGACGAAAGGTTAGAACGCCTATCCAAGCAATCAAACACAAGAGAAAAGCTTTTCACTCTTTATTTCTATTCTCTTGTAAATATTTTGATCTTGTGAGCTAAATTTTGTAAACACCTTCCTTGTTTAGAGGTTTTCTTGTTCACATTCTTTTTCCATTTGTAAAGGGTTTTTGGTTCTATCTTAGCCAACTGAAAAGATAGGGAGTTGTAAAGGTTATCTCTTGATCCTTTAAAAAGAAAGAACAAATTAGTGAGTTTGTTAGAAAATCCTTAGTGAAGAGCTAAGGTAGTGGATGTAGACTTGGTTGAGAAGTCGAACCACTTTAAATACTTGTGTTCATTGTTTTATATTTTTCTCTCCTTACTCCCTAAATTCAATTTTATCTTTTAAACCCCTTTACACCCTTTCGGTTGTCAATTGAGCCTCTTCACAAATCCTAATACATTCCTATGTTATATGATTGTATTTCATCCAAACTTAGGTATGCATTATATACATATCTTATGTTATAAGCTTTCTTACATCTTTTACTTAACTTATGTTTTGCTATTTATGTGAATGTACATTCGACTAAAGGATGGGAGCTAGATTTAAGCTATCAAATGTAGCTCAAAGTAAGTCAAATCATCATAAGACTACTCCATGGAAGCTCACAGTCAAATCTAGGAAAATTTTTCAGCTACACTTAAGCTCATAACTAGATTGAGCTAAACATTTGAGCTAGCTGAGCTACTTAAATCAGTTAGGGAGATGAATGGATGTAATCCTCCATCAACGGACATGACTTTCACATAAAGTCACTTTTTCACAGTTCGTGTCTTTTGGTGAAAAGGTGTCTTTTCGTGTTGTTCATTTTCACCACAAGTTATCGATTACTTCATCGTGCCTCTACGTACCTATGTCTAGCTCACCTTTATCTTATTCATCTTCTAACATGCCTTTTCATGAATCTTTACCTCTAAGAATATTGACATTTCATCAAGGTAGTTGTTCATGAAAAGTCTCCACTTCAAGAGGTGAAACTTTGGTGAAGAGTTTTTACTCAAAAGAGGCTTAAATCATGAAGAGACTATTAGAGTATGCCCAAAGAACAATCATGAGATGATTGTAATAATATATTTTATTTACCAGTTTTATTGAATAAGGGCATTTCCACTATTATTTTCAGTTATATTTCTATGTCTAACATGAACTGAAAGATAATAAAGTCCATATAATAATATGTTTATTATTAAAGATCATTAGTCAAGTATTATTATGGGCATGGAAAATAATAAAATGTTTAAGGCTAACATGGAGTTGAATGATGGAAGTGAGATATCAAAATCAATACAAGAGTATGTTATTAGAGACCAATATATTGGATTGTCCCACTATGACAATGTGTATTAGATTATTATGTGACAGTCACAACATTGCTCATGGTGATGACTACATGTATGATCCTCAAACTTGAGATCGTCACTATCTCAAAATATATTGTTGTATGTTTTTATATAGTTAAACATGTTCCATAATTGATTGCATTATAAAGAATGTTATTGAACGTATCATGATGTATGTAGTGACGTCTGAATGGTCAAGATAGGATTTTTCCTCCCTACATAATAGGAAATATATCATAGGCCACTTGATTGAGTGAGACTAGAAATGCATGACCATGGTCGAACAAGTTGATATGAGATATAATAAGTTGTTTGTTTATTTTTGTCTACTCTAGATATCAATAAATAATTGATCACATATACAAGTTTGACTATACCAAGTGTCTATTCTAGATATAAAGGAAAAAAGGATGTAATACATAAAAGAGTTAGTCACGAAGATGTTAAGTCGAATTATGACTTTTTGTAACTTAGGTTACAATGATATATTGCTAGATGTCACTCATTATTTGTAATATTAGAATGCTTCTAATAATTACTATTAATGTTACAGGAACCTATAGGCTCATACCCCAAGGTTGAAATAAGCATGTTAAAGGAATTGTAATTGTACAATTTAATTGTACGTGAGTAAAGTATATATGATTAAAGTTAATATATATTAGAAATATATATATATATATATATATAACTTTAATTAACCTGAATATAATAAATATTAAAAGAATTTAATTGAGAATATAATTCTTTTAATAAATAAAATATTGGATATGAAAAACCCTAAGGGTTAGGGTAACTTGATATAAAAGGGTAAGCATGGTCTATCATTCGTTCTACCACTTTTACACGAAATTATCAAAAATAATTTTTGAGAAGAAAATATATTTGCTCTCAACCGGGTGAACTGCATAGAGGCTGAGATGAATGGTGATGTCCCTTGATGCTTTAGGCACTAAAATTAATGTGTATGATGCTTTAGAGAAGGCTATGTTGAATGATTGTGACCCTTTTGATGCTTTCCTCATTTCTCTTCATGATTTAAGCCTCTTTTGAGCAAAAACTCTTCACCACAGTTGAACCTCTTGAAGTGGAGACTCTTTATAAAAAAAATACCTTGATGAAAGGTCACAATGTTTGGAGGTAACCCTTCATGAAAAGTCATGCTAGAAGATGAATAAGCTAAAGGTGAGCTAGCCATATATGCGTAGAGGCATAGTGAAGTATTCGGTAGCTTGTGGTGAAAAGGTAGGATCCAAAAAGGTACCTCTTTACCAAAAGACACAAACTGTGAAAAAATGACTTTATGAAAAAGTCATGTCCTTTGATGGAGGATTACATCCATTCAGCTCCCCAACTGATTTGAGTAGCTGAGCTAGCTCAAATATTTAGCTCAATTCATATATGTGCTCAAGTTCATCTAACAACTTTTCCTAGCTTTGACCGTGAGCTTCCATGGAGTTTTCCTATGTTGAGTTCACTAACTTTGAGCTTTATTTGATAGCTTAAATCTAGCTCCCATCATTTAGCCGAATATACCTCCACATAAATAACAAAATATAAGTTAAGTAAAAGATGTAAGAAAGCTTATAACATAAGATATATATATAATGCATGACTAAGTTTGGATGAAATGCAATCATATAACATACGAATGGTATGTATAACCTAAGGTAATGGATGCATACTAAACATAGAATAAACTTATCATATGCTTATTATAATCATGTGGACTATAGGTTATATGTATGAACATCATATATCAGGCAATTCATAGTAAATGATGAATGGAAACAAGTAATAATAATATCCTAAGAAATGATATGCAATCTTAGAATATATATGAATGATATGAAGGTCATGATAAACAAAGCATAGTATGCATGAATGACATTATAATATATATTGACATGTGAATGCATGCACATAATAGAATATGATGTTTAAGTAAGATAATATAAGAGAAAGTAAGGAAGAACTCCCTAAAAGTTAGCTTGGAAGATCTTGAATGATTTGAGCAAATCATGGAATAAGATGGTGCTAAGAAAGATTACATCATCCCTCTTCTTTAAGGCATTTTGTCCTCAAAATGGAAGCTCTTCACCATTGAATGCTTCCTTGATATAGGAATGGATGAATCCATACTTCTTCGTTTAACTTAAATGCTCAAATCCTTTAGTTCTTCACGCGTCCTTTGAATTGAAGAGACAATTCATTTGTAAACAAACTTGTTCCTTTGCCCTTACTCTTTGGATCGACACAATGATTTGAATGGGCACCTTCTTTATTTGAATCATCATAATGCTTTATAAGGGAATATTCATGTGGAACATGGCAACTCTTGGAAAATGCTTCGAACTCTTTAAATTTTCCTTTTGAGTTAACACATTGGTGTGAAAAGACACTTGTTCATTCAACCTCTCTTTCTAGATTATCATGTTCCTTTGTGAAAAGATTTGTCCTTGAAACTTGTTGATCTTGAATTCAATACACCAACTTGTCTTCAAATGGAAAAATAACTTGTCATCATAAGTTGGTAAGATAACCTTGTGTATGCAAATCACCTTGCTGCAAATCAAGATAAGGTTAGATAATGATAAACTAATAGCAAAGTTAATAGAAATAGAAAACCAGGGAGGATGTTTGATGATCTTATTTGGTAGTTGCTACTTGATGATGAGAAATTTCCTTGAAACATCTTCTAAAATGGCATCATTAATACATGGAAGATACTAGATTATCTTCATGATTGGCAAATCATTTGAAATGTCAATGATCACGTCTCTTGGAACTTCAAGAGACATATCTTTTAGAATGTTAAGGGACATGTCTTTTGTACTACCAAAAGTTGCACCCATTGGTTCTTCAAAGGATATGTTTCTTGAATCATCAACTTGAAATAATACATCTCTTAGAATATCCTACAAAACAAAAGAATGAAAAGGAGAAAAGGCATACTTAGAAAAAAAACATGTTGTTCGTCATTCTTATTTGTCTCCAAATTCATTCTTTTAAATATTTTTTTCATTCCCACGATTTTCTTGTTTAATCATCTCCTTTTTAACTCCAACTTGGTTTTATCCTCAATCTTTTTCTCGATCTTTTCTTTTTCAACTCATTCAACCCTATTTGTTGCAAATGTAACCTTCATTCCTTCATATACAATTGAGAACCGATTGGTGAATATATCATGGGTGGCTCTCTTTTCATATTGCCACGATCGTCCAAACAACAATGGCTCTTACTTATATGCACTATGTCGTATAGAATCTCATGTTTTGTTCCTGTAATGATCAAATGATAATTTTTTACAATGCCAAATGAATTGGCTATTTAACGTTTATAAAGGGTTTTGGATGAATAAGAATGAACTATTCGAAAATACATGTTTAAATGAATATACATGGCTATTAATGAAAATACATGCCCTTGGATGAAAAATTAGGTGTTGGTTCAGATTTGGAGCCTTTTGAATGCCTAGGTCGAATGGTGATGTTCCTTGATTCTTTAGGCACCAAAATGAAAGTGTAGCAATACATGTGGTGTTAATCCCCTTTCATTCCATTGATACTTGTTGTTACTATCTCTTATAGATAGTGGGTTCAAGTCCTTGTTTACCACCAGTTAAGGACCCAATATAAAGTTTAGGTCTATGCTCTTTAGTAGAGGTTCTTCTTTGAGTCTTCCTTAAGAGACTATCACTAGCATAACCATCCCATTTTTTTCATAACCTACACCAGACTTATCACCATCCAAACTAGCCCCTTCATAATCATTTTCATTCTATTTCATTCATTTTCAAGCCCATCCTTCCACCTTACATTAACTGTCCAAACCATCTCTCTTTGAAGCCTTCACTTACTTTGCAGGTTGTTTGATTTCTTCCTATATCCTTAATCAAACATAGCCTGCACTACATTAGCACCTTTTCCATATGTTCAAATTTCTTGGTATCGACACTTATTACAAACCCAATATATTCCCTTTCGACAATAGTACTATTGGTTACACTATCATGGAAAAGATCAACTACTTAGAGGAACCCAAGGGATCCATACGTTGGGTTTGAAATTGATATGAGGAGTATGACGATGCTGACCATAACGGAGACGAGCAGATAGATGATGCTACTGGTGAAGATGATGGAGAAGAGACCAAGAGAGAAGCTCATGTAGACTCAGCATCTCATTCGGCTTACTTTCAAGATTTTTAGGAGATGATGCTTCAGTATATTGGTTCTCTCCGAGCTCATATTGATGCACGATTTGATGAGCTTACAACTCGTTAGGATGCTATCGAGACATATATGATTGAGGAGGTTCGAGCGATTCAACACCACCTCGATAGATTCTCTTTCCCATCTTCATCTTCGTCTTAGTTCATGCATGCATTTTCATTATAATATTTTTAGACTTCGCAAAATTTGAACCTTTGAATTTGGGTTTTTGGTACTATGAACTTATTTAGATGTTTTTCTATTTGGATGGTTTTCATGTTAGATATTTGTTCTTATATGCATTTGATGTTTTGGATATTTGAGCTTATATAGATGTTATTTATTTTAGAATACCTTAATAATTCATAAATTATATATATGTTCTTATTTGATTATAGTTTTATTTTCATTACTTGTTATATAGAATTAGCATTGTGAATTTTTTTTTAATAACAAAAACGTGAGAAGTAAATATAAAACAAAAAATGATTATTCAAAATTAAATTGGAACTCAATTTTTTTAACAAATTCATAAGCTATTTTATTATTTTCAAAAGGGGTATTTCAAAATTTTAACTTTTCAAAGATTTTTGTTATATCAAAAAGGGGGTTTTTAATTAAAATTTTGATATAACATTAAATTGTAAAATCGATTTTGAACTTAATTGATTTTTTCAAAAAGTTAAAAAAATAATTCAAAATCCAAATTAACTTGAAAAATGTGTTTTAAACGTTTTCCAAATTAGTCAACCCTTTTCAAAAACATACTTGGTTATTTTCGCGCTTTAAATTTGGTTTCCAAGGATTTTTGGCTCAAAGGATCGATCCCTTAGTAAAAGGTTTGATCCCTTAGACCAAAGAATCGTTCCCCTTGAAAAAGGAACGATCCCTTGGATTCCAGTAAGCTTTGGATCGATGCCTTCACCAAAGGATCAATCCCTCGATGAAAAGGACTGGTCCCTTTCTTGTAACAGTTTAATTATTTGAAAAAGGTTGATCCATGTCATAAAATGATCGATCCTTTTACATTAATGTTATTTTGGTTGTAGGTAACGGCTATAATGATCCCCAATAGCTCCAAACAATTAGAATTGATGTAAAAGGTATAAATTAATGGTCAAAGCATCCTAAGGTCAACAAAAACCATGTTGAACCAACCTACCAACATCAAAGTATTCTTTTATGCTTAATTTGTCAGATTTTTTGTTGTAAACACACTAGTGAACTACATTGTTTATTTTCCTCAAGTGTGATTTGGGTGAGTGCTTAAATTGTACAAAAATTTATCTTGTAAGTTTTTATCTTGGTTTACTTAATTTCTAATTAGTCTTTGGAGAGTGTGTATTAAATGTTTTAGGGGTATAAACCATGAAGTTTTTGTAAGGTTACACACACCTTGTCTTTAGTTTGAATGCTAAGGTAGTGGATGTATATTGTGGTTGATAAAGTCGAACCACTCTAAATCATTGTGTAAATCTTTTTTTTCGATTGCTTCCACAAAATTTTTAAAAGGTCAATTCAACCCCTCTTGGCATTTTTCATTTGTTCATAAGAGCTAACAGAAACATTGAAAAGTAATTGTGAGGGTACTAAGATATCTCAAATATACTCGAAACTATAGATTGCATTATTCTAGAGATCCTTTTGTGTTATAAGGGTTCTTTGATGCCAGTTGGATATTTGATATTCAAGATACGGAAGGCACAAGTGGTTATATTTTCACATTGGGAGGAGGAGTTGTGTAATGAAAAATCTCTAGACAAACAATTATATCCAGATCCATAATTCAATTTGAGTTTGTGGCCTTGAAAAAAACTGGAGAAAAAGGTAGAATGATTAAGAATTTTTTTAGAGGATATTCTTGAATGGCCAAAGCTTGTGCCCTAAATATGCATATATTGTGCATAACCAAGTAACAAATGATAGAGAACAAAATTTAATATATAATAATAAGTTGAGACACAAGCGTCATCGACAAAATACCGTTAGACAACTTATCTTAAATGGAGTTATCTCTATTGATTTTATAAGATCAAAATATAACATAGGAGAGCTAATAACTAAATGGTAGATTCAAGAACAAGTTACTAAAACACCAAAATGAATAAGACAGAATCCCATAAATTGTTAAGGTGTTATGTAAAGGAAAACCCAACCAAGTTGACTAGAGATCCCAAGATCTAGGTTCAATGGGGCAATGTACATGTATAGACCTTTGAGGTCACTATAGGGGTTAAATTGGGATCATGTTACAATTTTTAAAACATAACGAAAAACATAGTTAAAATAATAATTTTACCTTGATAAAGCTTTCACAAAATTGTTAAGGATCATGTCAGAGTTGCACATTGTTAAGAAATGAGACTTTGACCATTGTGTAAGTTTATTATTTTTCACCCAATCATATTCATCTCCTGACATTGATCTTATCTCGTTCATTGCATTAGTGAATTATTTCTTGTATGTTTCCCTTGCAACCTTCCAAAACACATCTTTAATGCCTTTATTTGGTTGCTCCTTTTCGACTTGAAGTTGGCATAGAGATGCCTCACAAAAGTTCTATGCTCTGCATTGGGAAACAATTATGCAATTTCCTCTACAAAACCCTATAAGCACCAATTAGTTGCTCATTAGTAAATGACATATATAAATTTGAAATTAAAAAAATTAAATAATTTACCATTTGCTTGTCTGACATGATTGTATAGTGATGAAAGTTTCTAAGCGATGTGATCCTACTTTTATACCTCCTACTCTTCATTTTATTTTCTTCAAGCATGGACTTATTCAAGGACCCGTGAGTTTTTACTTTCTTCTCACATTCTATTACTTACTTTATTTATACATATGCCACATGCATGTACTATCCTTTGCATCTATGTTATATCATGTTGAGAATGATCTTTGTATGCCTTAGGATACATGCATTGATTAGCGTAGTTCATTTCATCCTATAATTAGTATATTGCATGCATATTATGTGAAGCATAGCTTATAATCCCTATATTATGATCCTAAAATACTTTGCTTAGCATTATGCACTCATCCTCATCTTTACTTAGTATATATTATGTTTATGCACAATTACTTAGCTAATCATAAGCATGTGCATCTTTATTTAGGTCATACATAGGTGGCATAATACATTACCATTATTTATCATTGATTCACGACTTATACATTTTATTTCTTTGCATAACCAGATACACAAGATGCTAAGAGAGGATATACCAGGTCTTAGATGGATCACTCAATATATGATAGCTCATGCTAGCTAAAACATACCAAATACTAGCTTAACTTAGCTAAATGGAGCTCAAGACAAGTGGAAAGCACTAAAGAGTTGTTGAAGGATCTGAATGAAAGATAACACTGGCTGAAGGCTAATTAAGGAACTTGTAGCTGAGCTGAGGACTTATGGAAGTTGGAGGCAACTAGAGTGACACTAGGTACCTAGCTAGCTACCTAAGCTTCTAGATAGCTTATTAGCCTAATTAGTTACCCATGTCACTACCTAAGAATTATCCTACATCAAGCGTGTAACACATGGCTAAGATATCATCTTACCATGGCATGGAAGTGCTTACAACATCAAAGGAGTTATGTGAAGAAATCATGCTATTATGTGCACGCCTTAAGCATGTGAACTCATTTGAATTTAAACAAGGCCCCAAGTACCAAGGAACACATCCATTTATCCATGCACTCTCCACCACTCAATTAAGAGCCAAGTATGAAAAGATATAACACCATTTGGCCAAATGCTTCTCCACCACTCATTTTGAATCCATATTAGTAGAACCATAAGCACCATTCAGCCTAAAGGAGAAGCAAGCCAACCGAATCATCACTATCACTCTTTATCATCAAATGTTGTAATTTTTCATTAAAATAATTAATTTTGTTCATGGAAGTGCCTTAGCCGAACCATTGCATGTTTACTCAGCCTAACCCCTTCACTTCCTATAAATTGCCAATTTCTTTGTATTTGTAAGGCATACCTTCTTGTATATAAATACAAACATGAGGTTATCCTCTTTGTTCAAGTTCTTTAGGAACTTTTATCAACTTATCAAGTACTTAGGTGTTTTTGGTGTAACCCCTTCTCATTTCCATTGTACTTGTGTTTTTTAACTCATTATAGTCAAGGGGGCCAAGTCCTATTCTACCATCCCTTAAGTGATTTATAAGGACAAGTGTTAGGCTCTATTTAGCTTAGTTTCTCCCTTAATCACTTAAGATACTATCTACCTTAATTCATTTCTTTCTTAAGCCCATCACCAAACCCAAACTACTTCTGCATCAATACTCTTTCATCATCATCTTTTCATCCCACCATATTCACCTTACATCAACCACTAAACTATTTTATTTGTGCCTAACATCTTCTTGGTACTCATTTACTAAATCTACAATCAGATGCACGAGTGTCTTACATCATGCGGTATCAGGAGCTTTGGTTAAGAGCAATGTTCACAAGAGAAGTCCTACAAAGTAGAAAAGAAAACAACAAAAAGAGAAAGTACATCAAGAGGTGCATTCTTCCACAAGAAAAAGAAAAATCAAAAGAATGCTCCAAATATCAACATAAGGAGTTTAAAGTACAAAAGTGAATGCCAAAAAGAAAAATGAAAAATGAAGCACCATCAACCAATAGAAAAATAGGGGTTGCACTTCAACAACAAGGAGTTCTCATCACAAGGCTAAAGATTACAAGTCCTTTGATTGTGGTGAAAGTGAGTTGTAAGTGCTTACTTGTCAGTGACCCTTTTCTTTCTTACTTCTAACCAACCTATTTCATTGTATTTGTTTTATCCTTACCCTAACCCTTTGTAGCCAACGCTAACATAAACCAAGACTTAAGAAAGTTTTGAGTAAAGTTGTTTCCAAGACTTCTACATAAGAGGATGAGAGGTAAAAGGCATATTGAGTGGGATAAATCAGAAGAGGATAGTAAAAGCCATCTTTGTAATGAGTGCAAAAACGAATGCTTGAGCGTCGTCTTTTCTTTCTTGGAGTTAACAAGAGAGGTTTTGTTAGAGTATACTTGGTAAGGACCCTTTTCACATTTCATTTCTTAATTTACTAATCATATCTCATGGTTCAGGTCAATCACCTCGAGGAGTAGCCCCGAACTTGCAAAATCAAGTTTGTATTCAGAGATGATTCGAACAATGAGATTGGAGTTAGAACCCCTCCATGAAAGGTTGGATTGAATTGAGGAATTTGGAGGCAATATTCCTAGAAGACAACCAAGGCGTGTTGAATAATAAGAATTTTAAAATGAAAAAGCCAAGGACGTGTCTTAAGGTTCGAGAATGAATGTTCAAAGAGTCAATGAAGGATGTATGTGCTTTGATGGCAATTTTAATAACATTCAAGTTTCTATTCCTGCATTCTAAGGTAAGACTTATCCTGAAGCATACTTGGGCTGGGAAGACAAAGTTGACCATGTGTTTGAATGTTATAACTATTTGAAACAAAGAAGGTCATATTGGAAGCAATTGGCTTCATTTATTACGCCTTTGTCTGGTGGGATTAATTAACTTTTTTAAGGAGAAGAAATGGAGAAAGGCTTATCAACAACTGGCAAGACATGAAGGCTATCATGAGGAGAAGATTTAATTTTATATATTATTGCCAATACATGTTCTAAAAGTTGCAAAACTTGAAACAAGGCAACAAAAGCGTGGAGGATTACTTTAAAGAGATGGGATTGGCCATGATCCATGCATACGTTGAAGAAGATAAAGAAACAACTATTGCAAGATTCTTGGCGAGTTTGAATCCTAAAATTGTTAACATTTTGGAGTTGTAGCACTATGTGAAGATGGTTAAAATGGTACATTGTAATGAAGATCGAGAGGCAACTCAAAAGAAGGAGCTTAAACTGAGGCATCACTTTTTCTTCTGAGTGAAACCAAGAAGGGAATGCATAAAAAATTAAACACCTTTACAAATCAAGGAGAATGTGGTGACCCCAAAGTCATGGAAACCACTGGTGGAAGGAAAAAGCAAAGATAAGTAGCAAGCAAGTTCTGAAAGGCCTTGAGATATCAAATGTATCAAATTCTTGGGAGGAGGCCATGTTGCAAGTAAATGCCCTAACAAGAGTACTATGTTCATGCTTGACAATGGAGAAGTTGCATTCGACCCTAAAGATAAAGAAAGAGAATAAATTGTTATAGAGGAAGAAGAATAGATTGAGAATATTGTTGTGGGAGAGATTCTAGCAGTCAAAAGGCTTTTAAACACTCAAATGGAAAACGAGGAGCAACAACGAAATAACATATTTCACTCCAGATGCTGTGTGGAATGGAAGGTATGTTTCATGATCGTTTATAGTAGTATTTGTACTAACATTTCTAGTACTATCATGGTTGATATATTGGATTTAAAGACTTTGAAGCATCTTGTACCATACATGTTGCAATGGTTAAACGATGGAAGTAAGATTAATGTCACAAAGCATGTACTTATCCCTTTCTCAATTGGCAAGTAAAAAGATGAGGTGTTATGTGATGTGGTTCCTATGCATACTAACCACATATTACTTGGGAGACCATGGCAATACGACAAAAAGACCATGCATGATTGTTATACCAACCAATATACATTCAAGCATGAAGGAATGAAGATCAATCTGGCACCCTTGTCACTAAAGAAAGTTCAAAATGACCAGAAGCATATGAAGAAGAGCATATAACTTCAAGAAGACCCCATCTAATTCGAAAATTGAGGAAATCACAAAAAATATAAGCCTTTTCACATACAAGGAGATTGAACCTAGAGGACAATTTGAAGAGGCATATTTCTTCACCAATGACTATGATGAAATAGTTCAAGGATAATGCAACACTTTGAAACATCACAATGATTTAAATAAAGAGACACCTTTGTTCATGAATGGACATATCCATTTCCATGAAAAGGAACATGATGGTTCAAGGGAAAGGTTCAAGGGAAAGGTTCAAGGGAAAGGTTCAAGGGAAAGGTTCAAGGGAAAGGTTCAAGAGATGTGTTCTTTCATCAAATAACACAATGATTCAAAGAAAACTCTACAAGGGATTTGTACCCATTCAAGTGCATAAGATGTTTTACATATGGATTTATGCATTCGTTCGAAGGGATAAAACCATAAGACATGTCTTTTTGACATTAAAGGATATCATGACTTATGATTGTGAAGAAAATAAGTATGCACATTTCCTTTGCAAGTTAAAGAAGAATATTCCATAAAGGATCATCTGGAATAGAACTCTTTGAATAAGGCACCTATTAATTACAATGATTCCAAAAAGGCCTTTTAAGAAGATATTTTTCTTTAACAATCCTTTAGAGGATATTTTGCATGTAGAAAAAAGACAAGAAGAAATTTATACAATAAAAGGATCATATTCGACCATCCCTATGGAAAAGAAGTTTGCTATGTTCAAAGACTTTTATTTGATGACAAATCGCTCTAAAGAATGGGGATGATGTGATCCTACTTCTACATCTCCTATTTTCATTATACTTTCTTCAAACGTGGACTTATTCAAGGGCCAGGGAGTTTTTACTTTTTTCTCACATTATATTCTTACTTCATTTATACATATGTCACATGCATGAATTATGCTTTGCATCCATGTTATATCATGTTGAGAATGATCTTTGCATGCCTTAGGATGTATGTCTTGATTAACATAGTTCAATTCATCCTATACATAGTATATTTCATGCATATTATGTTAAGCATAGCTTATAGTCCTTATATTATGATCCTACTATACTTTTCATAGCATTATGCATTCATCCACATCTTTACTTAGCACATATTATGTTTATGCATCATTACATAGCTCATCATATGCATGCGCATCTTTATTTAGCTTATACATAGGCGACATAATGCATTACCATTGTCCATCATTGATTCATGGCTTATACTTTTATTTTCTTTTCATAACTAGGTATGCATGATGCTAAAGGAGGATATACCAGCTCTTGGATAGCTCACTCAATCTATGATAGCTCATGCTAGCCTAAACATACCAAAGACTAGCTTAACGTATCCAAATGAAGCTCAAGAAAAGTAGAAAGCAACTGAAGAGTAGCTGAAGGAGCTTAATGGAAGTTGAAACTAGCTGAAGGTTAATTGAGAAACTTGTAGCTGAGGTAAAGATTTATGGTAGCTGGAGTATCTAGCTAGCTAACGAGCTACACTACCTAGCTGGATACCTAAGCTTCTAGCTAGCTTACGAGCCTAGTTAGCTACCTATGTCACTACGTAAGCATCATCCTACATTAAGCGTACAACACATGGTTAAGACCTCACCTTACCATGGCGTGGAAGTACTTACAAGATCAAATGAGTCGTGAAGAAAGCATGATATCATGTGCACACCTTAAGCATGTGACTTCATTTGAATTCAAAGCGCCAAGCACCAAGGGACGCATCCATTTCAGTAATGCACTCTCTACTACTCAATTAGGCACCTAGTATGAAGAGATACAACACCATTTGGCCAAGTGATTCTACACCACTCATTTTGAATCCATCTTAGCCGAATCGTCATCACCATTCGACCAAAGGAGAAGCAAGCCAACTGAAGCATCACCATCACTCTTTATCATCAATTGTTGTAATTTTTTACTAAAACAATTAAGTTTGTTCAAGGAAGTGCCTTAGCAGAACCATTACATGTTTATTCGGCCTAACCCTTTCACTTCCTATAAATTGTCAATGTCTTGAATTTGTAAGGCATCTCTTCTTGCATATTGAATACAAAAGTGAGGTTATCCTCTTTGTTCAATTTTTTAAGAACTTTTATCGACTTATCAAGTACTTAGGTGCTTGTGGCATCAACCCTTTCTCATTTCCATTATACTTGTGTTTCTTAACTCATTATAGTCAACGGCTCCAAGTCCTATTCTACCACCCCTTACGTGAATTATAAGGAAAGGTATTAGGATTTATCTATCTTAGTTTCTCCTTAATCACTTATGATACTGTCCACCTTAAGTATTTTACTTCTTAAGCTCATGACTATGCCTAAACTACTTCTGCAGCCATACTATTTCATCATCATCTTTTTAGCCCGCCATATTCACCTAAAATCAACCACCAAACCATTTCATTTGTGCTTAGCTTCTTGTAGGTTCTTACTCATTCACTAGATCCACAATCAGAGGCTCGAGTGTCTTACATAAATTAACTCCAAGTCTACTTTAATAATTTGTGAAAACTAAGACCAAGAGGAATGGTTTTCACTATGTATAAGCTAAGGGATAGATGTAACCATTTGTATCAACCCCAACTATTGTTAATAAATAACCTTGATGATATCCCCTAAGAAAACAATCATCAAGGCTAATGATTGGTTTGTATCCTGCTTTGAATTCATCCTTGGAGGCTTCAAAAAAAATGTACATCCTAACAAATAACCTATTATCCAAAGGACATATGGTTGTTGTCTCAGGGTTTAATATTCTTATCAATTTAACAATGTAATCATAGATCCTTGCATATTGATCATCTTGAATTCCATATATAATCTTTAAAGTTTCTTATTTTTCTCAATTGTATTTTGATATTTGTACACCAATGATGTGATCATTTCTTGCATCCTGTCTTAGTGAACTAATAGAGTAGTTAAGATCAACATTAAATTTCTCAATGTATTCCCTAGCTAACCACTTATAGGTACAAATTCTAATTCTTAATTTCTCTAATATATGTATGTTATCCAACATATGCCTTCATCTTTGGGATTCACTCTTGATGCCCAAATCATCCATGGCCAACCAGTCTTACACATAACCTGAAGTCTTCTAGAATCATTTACCTTAAATCTCACATTGAACCTATTTTCACTCCATATTGTCTCACTGTTGCTTCAATAACTTCTTGGTTAGGAAATAACGTGTCTTTCCTAAACTGAGGATTTTTTAGTCAACCCTATTATTGAACTCAGGGAACCTTCTCATATGACACTCTATTTCAGATTTAGTTGCATTATACAATGACTTTGAACCCTTACTATCATATTTACTATTCATTCCCTCACTTTCACTGCCTACAGAAAATCCAAGTATATCCCTATCAACTCCCACAAGCACATCACAATTTCATACTCACCATTATCCAAGTCATTCTTAATATCCTCAAACATACTATCAAAACTTTTACTCTTAAAAGTTGTATATTCTGAATGTTCATCCTCAGTCTCAAAAAATTATTTTCTAACAGCTTCACCATCAACAAATTCATTCTCACCATAGTTTCAGTTTTAGGATTATGTTAAATATCAACAGCGGATTCACTTTTAATTTCAGCATTTGTTTCATGTTAGTGTTCCACAGCTTCTTGAATGTAAACATGTACATACTTATTCTTAGGCATATTACCTAACATACTTAGCACATAAACGTCAGTTTTCAATGTATTCAGAATTCTTGCACCCTTGATTTTTTGCCAATACATTTCATGAGGATTGATATATCCTAAGTCCATAATCATTCACAAATTAAAAACATAGACAAAGAGTCAATCTCACACATATCAAAGAAGATATTTTTTTACAGTATATTCTACTATGGGGTAATTAACATTAACAACATACTCACCATGATGAACCACTATTGTGCAGTACTTTAAAGATGCACTTGTGACATAAATAAAACATACATTAATTTAAAGTTGTGGTTGTAAATTAAATGAATAAATAAATTATTAGCTTAAATTAAATTTAATATTTTAATTGGTTGTTACAATATAATCATTAAATAATGTATGCATATGTTTTCAGAGAAAAGTTTTAACCTATGTAGTCCTCATTCACTTTGTCCAACAAAAAAATATTAAACTATTGACAAAACAATGTGGTCTTAAAAAGCATTGCCTATTTAGTCTTCAATAACATTAATCATCACATGAATATCCAACCAACATATACTATCCAACAAACATATAATTTCCACCACGTATATATCATTGTATAAATATACCATAACAATAACCAAAGCAAAACAACACAAATATATACTTAAAGCCTAAACCAAAATGAAATTGAACCTTAAACTATACAATCAAACATGAATTTTATAACCTCCCTAAAAGGAATAATATAAAACCTTTTTTTAGAAAAAAATTAAAACCTTAATTATGGGTCACAATTGAAACATATAAATAAGAATTTGGAACACTTACCGTGTGCCATGCCAACAATATTCCCCAAAAGTATCACATGACTTCTTATGATTTTGATATCGAACCCTTGTCCACCTTTGCTTTCGAAGCCACACAAAAAATTCAGACACTTCTCTCAACCCCTCAATTGATTTCACAAACCACTCATCTAAACCTTAAACCTCTCAACTAGTGCGAAGATTAAATCCCTCAACTCATATAAACCCTATACCCCCTTCATTTGCAAAAGTCTTATCGCAAAATTTTAGGAGAAAATTTTGAGAAATGGTCTCATGTTTTATGTAAATAATGGTTAAACAAATACTAATTTGAGTAATGTTATTTTACCTTAATTTTTTCTAATGTGTCCTTTAAACTTTGGGAGTAATTTTTTATGACGTTTCATTTATAATATTTTTAAATGATTAAAAAAATATTTATGTATTCCATGTCATAACGTTGTTACAAGATTAACGACAAAGTGATAAAAAATACGATGTATAAAGTTTAGTGAGCAAATTGAATAAATTGAAAGTACAATAAGTGAAATAAGAGAAGGAGTAAATTTAATTACCAGGCATGTAATTTACTCCAAAAAAATGAACATTTTCAATCATATATTTTACCCCGAAGGCATAGGTCTCTAATGAATCATCGACGTCCTTCACATTTTCACCACCGTCGTGATATCGCCGCCGCCACGATCCCTACAAGACAAAGCCCTTCACATTCACACTCTTCCCTCCACCTCCACCACAGGAACTTGCTACAAGTACGGCGGCGCAACGACCTACTCACCACCGTCCCAATCCCCAACTTTCTGGCCGAACTTTTTCTCTCCCCCTATATACCGACCCATTCGAGCCCCTGCCTTAAACCTCCCTCCGAACAATACCCAAGCCATAATCCTAGCTCCCATCCCTCAATCCCAACATGTCCCCACTATAATTCCACCTTTCCATTTCCAAATCCCATCGAAGAAAATCACTTCCCCCGATGACATCCGCAAGTTCCACCACTCCCCTTCTTCTAAAAACTTTATGGGCTTCATTATCGCCTTTTCGGAATAGTTATGTGGTCGTAAAATCTCCGATCCATGCCATGAATCCTCCGCTCTGTACAAAATCCTTTTCATAATCGAAAACCTAACTCTCTGGGTCGATCAAATCCCACTCGTTCAACAATCCTCTCACTACGGTAACATCTCTTATCGGACCTGGCACGAACGTTTAACGAAAAACGCTGAATCCCTCATGCTACAGTTCCTCCCTGACGATCTCAAACCATCCACCGTCGAAATAGTCCCCTACTTCACTGACAGCTTTGGGAACTCGAGTCGAATCGATTACGGAATGGGACACGAAACCAACTTTGCAACCTGGTTATATTGCTTAGCCAAAACAGGGAAAAAGTAAGCCGCATAACGATTTCACCTGCCCATCTCCAATGCTTGTAAAAAGAGTGATTCTATTAAGCAGAGTGCATCACATCATCCTCGTTATCTAACAAGGGATCTTTGATCAGTATATCAACTCTACATATCCTTTTGCAGGCACCGACTAAAAATAACAAAGTATGTCGAGGGAGATCTTATGAAGAATGTGGGGGTGATATTGGTTATTTTGCCTTTAGAGGTGTATTTATACTGATTATTTTATAATATAAAATGTTACACGCTCAACACGCTAGTGATTGATGGAAACAAATGGGTCACTACAATTATAGGTGATTCACCCCCTTCTGGTTTATATGGAGAATCACTTTCAACGAGAGATTGATTGTTGACTGATATCTAAGTCATATTTTTTCTTGTGGAGGTATAAGGAGATTAAATGGTGAAGGAGACTAATAAGTTTCATCCTTTCTCTCTGTTTTGATCGAAAGCCTTCATAAATAAATCTTAGTGTTGATGTCATTTGTAGGTCAGCAGAATATGTGAATATAGTTAAATGACAATAGATTTGGCTCTGATAGGTTACGTGAGCCTATCAGAAGTTATGTCGAAAGGTCTCAACTTCTTAAAGAATGTCAGACATTTGAGGTCTTTTCTATGGCAATGCTTAGATGTTTTTCCTGAGTGTTTTTGGGTAAGGTGCTCTTTGTAAATTTTTCGAAAGTATTACATTCTTGAGGTTCTGAGGTGCAGGGGTACAAAAAAAAGACGTATTGAATATTTTCGGGGCCCTGAAGGAAACTAAAAAAATATACTCTTATAGAACAAAAATATATCCTATTTCTTTAAACAATTATTTAATATTACATTATTAAATCTTAGAAAATAATTAAATTAGGTACCTAAATTATAAAACTAAAAAGTTGGATTGGAAAAATTAGGGGCCTAAATTATAAATGTAAAATAATGAGATTAAAAAACTAGGGGCTTCAATTATAAAGGTAGAAAGTGAGACTAAAAAATTAGGGGCCATAATTAAAAAAGAAAAAAATGAGATTGAAAAAATTAGGGGTCTCAATTATAAATGTAAAAAGTGAGATTAAAAAAATCATGGGTTTCAATTATAACGGTAAAAAATGATATTGAAACAATTAAAGGATTCAATTATAAAGATAAAAAATGAGATTAAAAAAATTGGGGTTCAATTATAAAGGTTGAAAGTGAGATTGAAAAAAAAATTAAGGCCCTCAATTATAAATGTAAAAGGTGGAATTGAAGAAATTAAAGACCTAAATTATAAAGGTAAACAACGAGATTAAAAAATTAGGGGCTTTAATTATAAAGGTAGAAAGTGAGATTGAAAAAATTAGGGGCCTCAATTATAAATGTAAAAAGTGGGATTCAAAAGTAGGGGCCTCAACTATAAATATAAAAGATGGGATTAAAAACTTAAGAGAATCAATTATAAAGGTGAAAAGTAAGATTACAAAAATTAGGGACATCGATTATAAAAAGAAAAAATTTGAATATCTCAATTATAAGAAAAAAGTTTTTTTTTTATTAATCTAGAGTAAGTACAATACTATTTGTTCAAAGATAAGTCTAAGTCATATTTTTTTTCTTATGGAGGTATAAGGGATTAAATGGTGAAGGAGACTAATGAGTTTCATCATTTCTCTCAATTTTGATCAAAAGCCTTTATAGTAAATCTTAGTGTTGATGTCATTTGTAGGTCAACAGAAAAGGTGAATATGGTTAAATGACAATAGATTTAGCTCTGATAGGTCACGTGAGCCTATCAGAAGTTATGTCGAAAGGTTTCAACTTCCTAAAGAATGTCAGACATTTGAGGTCTTTTCTATGGCAATGCGTAGATGCTTTTCCTGGGGTTTTTTTTTGGGTAAGGTGCTCTTCGTAAATTTTCTGAAAGTATTACATTCCTGAGGTTATGAGGTGCGGGAGTACAAAAATCAAAGACGTCTTGAATAATTTCAAGGCCCTGAAGGAAACTAAAAAAATATACTCTTATAGAACAAAAGTATATCCTATTACTTTAAACAATTAATTTAATATTACATTATTAAATCTTAGAAAATAATTAAATTAGGTACCTAAATTATAAAACTAAAAAGTTGTATTAGAAAAATTAGGGGCCTCAATTATAAAGGTAAAATAATGAGATTAAAAAACTAGGGGGCTTCAATTATAAAGGTAGAAAGTGAGACTAAAAAATTAGTGGCCATAATTAAAAAAATTAAAAAATCAGATTGAAAAAATTAGGGGTCTCAATTATAAATATAAAAAGTGAGATTAAAAAAAATCATGGGCTTCAATTATAAAGGTAAAAAATGAGATTGAAACAATTAGAGACCTCAATTATAAAGATAAAAAATGAGATTATAAAATTCGGGGGTTCAATTATAAAGGTTGAAAGTGAGATTGAAAAAAAATAAGGGCCTCAATTATAAATGTAAAAAAGTTGAATTGAAGAAATTAGAGACCTCAATTATAAAGATAAACTGTGAGATTAAAAAATTTAGGGGCTTCAATTATAAAGGTAGAAAGAAAGATTGGAAAAATTAGGGGCCTCAATTATAAATATAAAAAGTGGGATTAAAAAGTAGGGGCCTCAATTATAAATATAAAAGATGGGATTAAAAACGTAAGAGAATCAATTATAAAGGTGAAAAGTAAGATTACAAAATTCAGGGATGTCAATTATAAAAAAACATTTGAATATCTTAATTATAAGAAAAATATATTTTTTATTAATTTGAAGTACAATAATATTTATTTAAAGATAAGTCTCAACCATTTGACATTGAACGCTTACACCCCTGTAATTCCTGTTGTTCGAACTTGAGACCACAATAAATAGTAACAATTCATTTACCATTGAGGTCACTCAGTTCTTGCTAAAATAAAATGTATGATTAAAAAATTAAGTGTCATATAAAAATAGGGGTCCTAAGCAATCGCTCACCCTGCTCCCTTCAATAATTAGCTCTGATAATAATATATAATTTTAAAATAGATAAACTACGTATTTAGTTACCCACATATTCTTGTAGTTTTGTTTTGACCACTGAATTATTTTTTTTCCTCAAAACCATGCATAATGATAATATTACATTTTTAGTTTCATTTTAAATATTCATTATTAAAAAATTATTATTAATAATAATATATCATAAGGTAATGTCATATTATGATTAAAAATTAAAAAGTACATAGTAAAACACGTCATATTGAAAACAACCTCAAAGAATGCACGCTACGTGAGGTGTACCTCCCATTCGAATTAATTAATTACTTCTTGTTGTCACTACAGTTGTCACATAAAATAAAATATGCCTAATAAAAAACATTTTTAAAAGATGTGAGTGATTAGATGTGTTTTCATCCTAGGAAACAATAATATATGTAATTTCGATAATTATTTATATAGAAGTACTAATTTAATAAATGTTTTTTATGATATTATATATGTAGAAAAATCTCCATTCTCACCCTCTTTTCTTTTATAATTTAGAAGAAAAAAACAACAATAAAATATTTTAAAATTTTTCCAATTAAAAATGTAGTAGAAAAAGACTGCTGAGGCTGGAACAAGAGAGGGCGAGTAAGTTAAATAAGTGGTCAAAGATAAAGCAAGGAAGGCAACACAACGTAACATTTGAATTTTATACTGCCATATATTTAATGTGATTTTAGTCCTACATCACGTGTCTCAGATACTGACAATACTCTATGTTGCTATCTGGTTGAGATAAACAAGCCATTCCATTTGAATATAATAATATCATAATTGTAATGTCAATTTAATTGCATTAAGCCCAATAAATTCATGAATAAGAAACATAAATTTATATACATACATGTATTATGTGCATCAAGAAACTTACCTATGATTTTTAAAGATAGCATCACCCCATTTATCTCATTCGATTCATCTCTGTATGTATCTGAAATTTAAAAAAAAAATAGTAAATTAATTTGGGAGGCAACTCTAATTAATGAATTATATTGAAAAAATGGTTTTGGAGAAACATATAGATTAAATGCATAATTTGCAAGTAAATCTATCGATTATATGGAACGGGTTTGTTTGTGTCTATTTAAAGTTTATTGAAAACAAAGTTTTGGATTATATAAAGTTGAGTTAATATCGATTTTAGATTATTTTAAGGTTGAATTATTTTCATTACAAATCATTTAAATTACTATATGTTCAAATAATTTTAATCTTTAAACTTCAATTATTTTAGATTTAGATCATTTTAAATTTGAATCAGTTTATATTCTGATAGAGGAATTAAATTATTATTTTTTTATTTATATTCAAATTAAATTAAATAAAAATTTGGCTCATGATTTACTCGTGTGCCGGTAAGTAAGAGAATCTCGGGACGAGAATAGTAACATCCTTTAATCAGACCATATTAATGAAATAACGTAGAAAATCAATAATTAGTTGGTCTAATGGGATAAACTATTAAAATTTTTTATGTAAAATCAAGAGTTTTTATTTCTATATTTATAAATATATTAAATTAGGCTGGGAGAATTATTCTTATAGTAGATTCTGTAAAATTTTATTTAAATCAATCGATCAATAAATCGAAAACATCCTTTAATCAGACCATATTAATGAATAACGTAGAAAATCAATAATTAGTTGGTCTAATGGGATAAACTATTAAAATTTTTTATGTAAAATCAAGAGTTTTTATTTCTATATTTATAAATATATTAAATTAGGCTGGGAGAATTATTCTTATAGTAGATTCTGTAAAATTTTATTTAAATCAATCGATCAATAAATCGAAAAAAAGGGTAAAACTAATGTTTTTAAAACCGGACCGGACATTGAACCGGTGAAGGTACTGGTTCATCGGTTCAATCGCGGTTGAATCGGATTTTATATAAAATAATATTTTTTTATTTTACATAATATTCAAAGCAATATTAATATATATGTAACACTTTTTTTAAGTTTACAATATTAAAAGGTATAAAAATATCACAAGTCATAACATATATAAATTAAAAACCATAAAATCAAATGAAACAAAATGATTCAAATCAACTACAACATAATATTTAAGGTAAAACATATTAAATATTAAATATATTATATAACTATCAAAAATAAAATTAGGGCTTAAAAAAATCATAACAAATGATGCATTTGGTTTAATTTAAAAAAAAAAACAATCTCACGTGACTAAGAAACATAGAAGAGCATCCCAAAAGTTTAAAGAGAAAATATGAGAACAAAACAATCCCACATGGCTAAGAAACATAGAAGAGCATCCCAACTTACTTCTATAAATAATAGAGGTAATTTAACATTCAAAATCATGGAGCCTTTTGGTGAGCACAGAGCGAACTATTCTTTCGCTTCAATTGAGATCAAATTTTAGGCTTCAATCGAACTTCTAATTTTTTTTGAGTTCGAGCCTTTTCGAGTTCAAGTTTTAATATTATATTTCGAGTTTGAGTTGAACTTGATAATTTTTAGCTCTTGAGTTTTTGAGTCGAGTTGAGCTTACTTTTAAAGTTTTCGAGTTCGAGCTCAACAATACTCGAATTTGACTTGGCTCGTTGACCAAACGACGTCGTTTGGTTTAATTTTTTTTAAAAGAAAAAAAAGTGAACCGACGGTTCAAATCGGTTTTGTCGGTTTTCAGCCGGTTCACCTCGGTTTTACCGATTTTCAGCCTGTTCTTCCGGTTTTCAACTGGTTCATTGCCAGACCGGTTTTGTGAGGTAATCGGACCGGACAAACCACCGGTTCACGGTTCAACCGGTTGAACCGGCTAGTCCGGTCTAGTTTTTATAACCATGGGTAAAACCATTCTTTGCCTCTCAAAATTATAATAATTGTATCAGATTCTTTGTCCCCCTTTTAGCACAATTAGTGCTGACGGGCGAAGGACTTGTCATTGAGGTTTTTAGTGGGTTTTTGTTCTTCTTCTGAAGTAGTGACTTTATCCCTCGCAGTTGATAAGATTCTTCCCCAACTTCAATCCACTCATGTATAATTTTTCGTAATTTTCTCCTTGAAACCACTTCACGACTTGTATGTTGTGATTAGGAACACAAATTTTGAGGTTGAAACAGACCAAATCCCACATTGAAAATTTTGAAAGATTGATCTAATTGAATGCAGGTCCAACTAACCTTTTTGTAACTTTATTTGGACCCTAAATAAAAACATTATTACCATCTAAAGTTAGTTTAAGTAGTAAGTATTTTGATATTATTTAATGTTTGTATACGTAAAAAATTCTTGTTAAAATACTTAAACACTAAAATTAAGTATATAATACAAGTTAATTCGAATTAATCAAGGTAAAATTTTAGAACATTGGAGGTTAACAAAAAATAAATAAATAAAAGCAATGCTTCGATCCAAAAATTACCGTGGTCCGTTTGAAATTCTTTCTTAAACGTAACTTTGACCAGATTCCAACCAAAAGGTGCAATTATTTTCCTTGGTCGGAAAACCCAACACCACTAGCCACAGCTTTCAATTTTAAACACAGAATAAAATTTAGGGTAAATTATATAAACGGTCATTTATGTTTTAGTAAGTTCTCGTTTTATCCACTAAAGTTTTAAATGTAACAAATTAATCACTAATATTATCGACTTGTGACAAATTGATCGCTAACGTTATAGATTTGTAACAACTCCGCCACTTAACGTTAACAACCATTAACTTTGGTGACATAAAGCTTAGTTAACCCGTTAACTTCTTACTTAAACAGCTGATTGTCATGTGGGAGGATCATTTGTGTTAAACGATCACCTTTTCTCCAAATTAAAAAACCCAATCTTTAAACCTAATCTATCCTATTTTCATTCATCATCTCTTTTGCCTAAAATTTCTCTGAAAATTCTTAAGGAAAAAAAAAGCCAGCTAAGGTGAAGATGTAAGAATTCAAGTATGTTCCACTTTACAACTATGAATACCCAACTAAGGTGATGATGAGACATCCATGGAATATTCCATCTCCACAACCTTTGTACTACACTCAAATCCATTTCCCCATTTGTAGTAATATTCTACTAAGTTGTGATATGGGATTCAAATAACGGTCTGATAGCAGTATCGTGGCCGCTACATCACGGTTGCAGTGGCGGTCGATACTGTTATCGCGGAAAATAACAGTGTGAAAGAGGAATCAAATCAATAACGGTAGATCATGACCGTAATTTAGCAGATAGTGACCAATCGCGGAAATAACAGACCGTTACTCTGTTATTATTTCACTATTTTGGATTTTTTGTTGAAAAAATCAGTTTTTTTTTAAATCAACTCAGTTAGGAAAAAAATACAATCATGTTATCCGCAATGACCGTAATAACATCAGTTATATCCGTAATCGCGATAAACGTAACACGACCGAAAATGGGGCCGTGATGACAATTTAAATCCCTAGCTGTGATTAATGCTGAATGTCGAGTTTCTTGAACCCATGTGAATCCATTAAGACTAAAATCGGATGCTCCCGTGGATGTCATTTAGTTAGGGCCGGCCGCCAAATCACCAGCAAACACGTTACTTTTGGGTGAAGAGACAGTAAATGGATGTTAGCCATCAAGATAGCGAGATCGACACCAAACGTCCAAAAATCGAAAAGATAGGAGATGACACCGCAGAATAATAGACCAGGCTAGCATTAATCTTATATTACTCCCATCTCATAAAATTTATCATGGTTGAATGCAGATTAGAATGATTGTGGCAGTATGATCAATTTTGCAAAATATGATTTCTGTACTTGATTAAATTTTCAAACACAAATGAGTAAGCTACAATTTCAACGCCATTGATGCTAGAAGAAGCAAAAGATCCTCCAAGATTTGCTCGTTAATCCACGCAATTAATTAATTGTAATTGAATCATTCAATTACTTGTAATCACTGGATTTGCCAAGTTTCCAGTAATGAATATGTTAGGGCCATTTAATTGTGCTCCAAATAAATAAACACGCATATACTTGGATAGAGAAAAACAAGTTTATAGTGGGCGTAGCCATCGATAACATTCATCTTAGAATAACATTAACTTTTTCTGCATCTGTTCCCGCACGTTCCGCTGCGCTCGCAATAAAACCACATTTACAGTGTCGTTTTATGTCGATAGACCAGTTCAAAACTGAAATAACAACAAAGCTAACATGGTTATTGGTTAATCTCCTCATCGTGATCCGATTGCAATGACTCGTCAATCCTTTATTGTTGGAACAACGATTGCAAAATAAAGAAAGCGGAAAATTCAACATCCTGCATCGATCACAGAAGAGCGGAAAATTACCGCAGCTGGATTTATTCTCTGAGAAATTTTAAACAAAAGAGATGATGAATGAAAATAGGCTAAATTAGGTTTAGCGATTGTTTTCTTATTTTGAAGAAGAGGCGACCGTTGAACGCAAATGACTCTCCAACGTGATGGGCAAAGGTCCAGCTAAGAAGTTAACGGGCCAATTAAGCTTTCCATCAACCGAGTTAACGGCTGTTAACGTCAAGTGATCAATTTATTTCAGATCAATAACGTTAGTAACAAATTTGTTACAGGTCGATAACGTAGTGATCAATATTTTACTTTTGAAATTTCAGTGGAAAAAACAAAAAACATACTCAAAACATTAGTCCACTTGTGTAATTGACCCTAAAATTTAACTATTTATTGAAAAAAATCAAATGAATTAATTAACAACATATTCAATATGTTTCTATCAAGTTACAAATATAGTGCAGTGGATAAGTTGTCAAAAGGATCCATCATTCATCGGCTTCCTAGGTGTGGATAAATAATGAAAGAAAGCTCCATTAACTGACTCCTCTTCCTGTTTTTCTCGTCCACTCCACAAATACCTTACATAAAGAAATTGATCAAGAGAACGATTGAGAGTGAAAAAGGGTTTCTTTTTAGTGTTTTTAAAATGGAGAAAAGCTGTCAATCTTCCGGTGAATCCTGGGATGTCGTACAGAAGCTGACCGGTTCACCCGCTCACGAGCGGTTTTCTACTCCGCCCCCAATCCACCAACCCAAACCGCAAAGCTCTCGACTTCAGAGGATCCGACCTCCTCCGTTGGCGCACGTTACCAACCGTCCTCCCCCGGTGATGAATTGCGCCGTCCCCAATATGAACCCCTCCGGTTGCCTCACTGCAAATACCTTCATGAATCAAAGGCCACCTGCTACGGCGCCTCTTTCGCCGCTCCCTCCCTTTCCCGCTGTGCAGGTGGTGGCCGAATCGCCCGTCTCTGCCTTTATGCGATACCTACAAAACTCTACACCCACCGCTGTTGATCCCAACCCAAAACAATTCACAGGGTTCCCACCATTGGCCCCACTGGTTTCACCCCTTTGGAACAACTTGACCGCCCCACAACAGCAACCAGCGCAACAGTCACAGGTACCAACAACAGGGATAATCCAGTCATATTCACCATCATCATCGGTAGCATTGGGGTGCGTGAATTCCCCACGGTCACCGTATTCATCGTTCTTTTATCCGTTTTCGGGTCAGTTAGGATTCCCACTTTCACCGAGCCCAAAATGGCCAAGTCTTTGATAGAACTTAATTTTAGGTAAGTTGTTCAAAAGGGAAAAAAAAATATATATATATATATATGTGAAAAAAAAACTGCGGTTTTAGGCATCTTTACAAAATTTTCAGCGGTTAGATAAAGATAAATTTCTCTCTCTGGTCACTTAGACTTACAAGCTTGTTTCTGGGTTTCTCTCTGCCCCCCCCCCCTTTTTTTTATGTAAAACAGAAACTTGAAGCCATGTTCATCTAGCTATATATATATACACATATGATGTTTTAACCATCATTGGATCCCAAATTCTGTTGGGCATTCATTGGATTAGATGTTCGTTTCTGTTATTAATTATTGATGGATTTATTCATAGATTTGAAGAAAATTGGATCCTTCCTGCCTGTGAAATTCGTAAAGGTTAGTTCAGTGTTTTATTTGAATGAACTTTGACTGTTTTTCAACATCCATTGTGTGACTAAAATAGTTGATCAGGGATTCAAATCGCGATCGAGTTTTTGGAGGGCACCGCTACTGCTATATCACGGGTATAACGGGCGCTATTGCAGCGATTGCGGGTGTCTCAAATAATAGCATTTTCGGAAGGCACCGCTACTGTTATATCACGAGCGCTATCGCGGTTACATACCGTTATTTAAATCCCTACAGTTGACTTTGAACTTGAATGATATTGGATTTGGAGAACAATTGGGTTGGAATTTTCTCAACTCAATTAGACTTAAAAAATTTTAAAGTTAAGTTCGACTCAATTTAAAAGCTCGTGAATTTAAAATTATCAAGCTCGAAGCATTCTCAAACTTAGCTCAATCAAAGTTCAAACTTGAGCTCAGTTCAATCTCAAACTCGATTTTAAACTTGAACATTAAGTATATGAAAGTCTTATAATATATTATATTATATATATATATTATTAATTATTTAATTTAAAATTTTATAATTTAATATATTATTTTTTTGAATTGTTCATAAATTTTTTGAATCAAGTATTAAATAATTTGTTTCAATTTGTTAAGAACTCAAATCGAGTTCCAGCTCGAATCAACTACATCCAATTTTTATGTTAGCCATACTAAATAAAATAAATCCGAATAACTCACGAGTATCGTTTCATTTTAGCCCTACTCATAACTTTTCTTTCGTTGAGTCTTCTACAATGCGTGCCTTTGGTCTTCGTTATGCTTTCACGCTTCTCTTTCCGGTAAATGTTATTGTGTGAACTTAACTAAAGTTAAAGAATTTAATTAGTGAACCAAACCCCTCTTTTTCATTTCTAGGCCAAAGTTAGTGGTTGTTTAGTATGTCCAATAGTGACTCCATTACTTTATAAAGTAAAAGATTCTAAATTATTGTATTAGACGGTGTCAAATTATAAGTAAAAATATAAATAATTTTAAAATATTTTAGCTATATTCTCAAGTTCTTTAGCTGGTCATTCCACATTTCCATTTAATTTTTTAATTAGAAGTCACTTAATGATATGTGTATTGACATATGTGCTAGTGGTTCATAAATAAATAAATAAATCATCAGCGATGACTTGGGTTTTCCTTCGGTCGATCCTTTGAGTTCTTACCTTGATGTTCCGATTAATCTTAGCGGAGTGAATTCTTCTGACTACAATTTCATTCTGGATAAGATGGGGAGTCATCTCATCGGCTGGGTGGCTAGATCTCTCTCTTTTACCTGTCGCGTAACGTTGGCTAAGTCCGTCATTTCAGCCATCCCTATCTACGTTATGTAATCTGCACTTTTACCTATCGATGTCTGCCTTAAGATCAAGACAATTGTTCATCAATTCATTTGGGGAGCTACTCTTACTTCCAGGAAAGTCTCTCTTGTCCACTGGGAAGCCCTTTGTTAACCTTTAGATAATGGAGGTTTGGGTGTTTGTAACATTCAAGATTTCAATATCGCCTTCCTTTACAAGATTGCTTTCAAACTCTTGAATGATATTGAGGCCTTTTGGGTTCGCTTTCTCCGCCAAAAGTATAAGATCGGTACTCTTTGCCCCACTTTTATTGATCGATTGCTCTCCTTTATGGAGTGCACTCTCGAATAATTGAGAGAATTTTAAGGATAACATAATCTGGTCTATTGGGGAATGGTAGCACTGCCCATTTCCTTGACGACGTTTGGATCCAATCTTTCGACCCTCTTAGACATTATTTCCCTGAACACTTTGCTAATTTAAAATTTTACTGATTTTATAAATGATGCATGCCATTAGGACAACAACGCTCTTTATTCCCTTTTTCCTAGCTGGGTTGTCCATCTCATTATGAGCATTAGATGTCCGGATCCAAATGATAACAATGACAATTGTTTGGAAGCTCAATCCTATTTTGTAACACCCATGACCTGTATACGTCTCGAAATATGAGTTAAAGATGTTACATTAACATTATAGACAACGTTGAACATAAATGCATAAAAAATTGTTTCATTATAAAATATTCCTTTGTCAATTTTAAAACTATTTCATTTATCCTGTACAGTCATAAAATAATATTTAAACATTCAAATCAAATCCGATTTAGGTAGCAATTAGATTGTTTAGTGACATTTCATAAACTATATAAAACTGCCTAAACACTGCTTAATTTGAAAATCGTTTAAAGCGTAATATTATATATATACCATACATTCATATTTTCATAAATAATTAAAATCGACCAAAATAAAGATCATAGTTTACTTTTACAGACTATTTTAAATAAATCCGATAAAACAATCAAATAGATAGATATAATATATATGTCACTAATAAGTTAAAGATAAGATGTCTTACTGATAAATGCACGACTTGTCACGAGACAAAAGAAGATGGATTGACTCTTCCACTTGGTCTAATCAAACGAGCCAAGTCCAAACTTCTGAAAGACAAGCTTCAAGTTACGGTTCAAGCCTTCGTTAGTAAGGGACTTCATGCTCACATGGAGATTGAAGAATTCAATGAAGGAAATTCATTACTCATTCCTACTACATCTACTTGGATCTCAACAACTCAAGTTGAAACAACTTTAGGATCAATTAATGATACAATCAGAGACAATCCTGAAAATATCTTTAAAATCCCTTAAAGGATCAATTTCTAAATATTACAAATTTTCAATATTTTTATTGATTATTTGTAATATAATTTAAATGCATTATCTTTTAGAATTAAATTGATTATTTTATTAGGAATTAAATTCAAGTTAAAACATTATTCCTAGTTTATTATTATTTTATTAAAATTAGGATAGACTCGAAACATTATCTTTTATTCATTAGTCATGTTACAACAAGGACTTCTCACCCTATATAAAGGAGGCTCCTCCCACCATTCTAATTACATTTCTTCTTGAATATAATACAACGAGAGTTTATTTTTGCAAGTGTTGATTGCCTTGTGCCTTCGAAGCATTCTTCATTATTAAGTTCTTTCAAGTTCTTTGTTAGGAAGCTATTCACACTCTTATTTGCCTTCTCATTGCGATTAAGAGGGCTAGTTAGAGCTGATTATTGAGTTTGCCAGTCAATTGCGGCTAGGAGGGTTCGTAGGACAACCATCTATCAATCATCATCATCATCATTGAATCACCATTCTCGCCCATCACCAACAAAACTCTAACTTGGCTAAGTTATTCTTATCATATTATTATTATATTATTATTATCCCTTATCTTTATTTTATCTTTATTATTTTATTCGTATTCTTTTTATTCAATTTCCAATAAACCCTAAAAACCTTAATTGCCATTGCCCCTCCATCTCTTTCCCCTTCATTCTTTGATCGAGTCTAGATCTTTCTAGGTCTGATTCTTCAACGACGAGCAACGTTCATAACTCCGATGCCATTCTTTATCAATTACTGATACTGATATTAGGTATAATTTTCTAAAAAGATGTTCAAGAGGCTCCTCACTTCACGTTCCTTTATCTATTCGAACCTACACATGAAAATCATCACCTGCTAAGCAAAAACTTAGTGAGACAGTAACACGACTAAGGTGAGATAAAACATAAAATATCATAAAATACTTTGAAACATAAAAACTGTAATTTTAAATAAAATTATTTAAACTTCCAAACCTAGCTATTCAAGCCATTTTCCCTTTTGGAAACCTGAAAACCATTATCTCATGATTTTATTAAAATCATGTAAATCAATATAAATAATAACTATTTCATATTCTTTTTTATTCATATACATTTCAAAACTTTCATTTCATATTCTTTTCTTTCATATACTTTTATAACTTTCACATTTACTTTCGTATCCCAATGTATATGTGAGAGAATGCAAGGTATGTGAGTCAAATATAATGTGTGCACTAAGCACTTCACGTTGATATCATCATAATCATAATATACACTCCAAGTGGAATCATAACATTTGCACCAACGATGCCAGTCATAATGTACGCGAATGTACCATATCAGAATTAGAATCAGTATTATTCAACACAATAGCATGCCAAGTGTACCTACGACTCTCAATGCAATATACAATGGACTTTTAGATCATACCATATTCATATATAAATCAATATTTCAATTCAGAATCATTTTTCCAATCATTATCACAAAAATCATAATTTGGTCAGTTCAAACCCTAAATCATTCATAAAACTAACATTTTTGAAATCATTAAAGAAATATTTCATCATTAAGAGTTCATATCATATTTTAAAATAACTTTAGAAAATTCATTCGAATATATATTTTCATAAATAACATTTATAACATATTGGGTAATATCATACCCAAAATAGTCATAAATCATTTATATGACTTTATGGAAATATTATTTAATTAAAAAATAAATTCATACTTTAAAAATAATATGGGGTTGACTTACCACAATTCTTCCTCAATTAGAACAATTAAATAAATAAACTGCATTCACCTTTGCATCATTACATAACCTTTTCTACAATAATCTTTTTAATCCCATACTTTTTCCTTCCCTTTCGAATCACTCAGATCACTAGATTTATCATGGTCTGAACATCATCATACAATAATACAATATTCAATACATATGCTAGTATTATACTAACATAATCTAATTCCAATAATATAAATTCTATAAACATAATCAATACTAAAACGAAATATAAAATCGAATTATAATTCCATTATAACTTCAAACTTTCCAAAGTTCTAATTCAATTCCATAAATATTCATTTCCAACATCAATCCTTCAATTGTCACAAACTTTGCATTTAAGACACTTTTTTATGAATTCTTTTTAGAATTCATACCAACTTTTCCATTTAATTCATAATGGTACTTCATCATTATGATTACTTCAAATTAATTACTAAAATTTCCAGCACCTTAGTAAAATACTCAATTCAATACTTCAACATTTAAGAACTTGCCATTTCATCCTTAATTACAACTATCATTCAAATCCAATCACTAACTTTGAAATTCTTGCAAATTGATCCCAAACCAATACTTAAAATTACAATTTAACATCCAAGTAACAATGTAACACCCATAACCCGTATACGCGAACCAATACGAGTTACAGATGTCACATCAGAAATTCAAACATTTTTGGATACCTTTATGCATATGAACTTTAAAGTCTCATGTCAATATTGCTTAAAGTCAATTTATCGAATTTCAATTTGTTATCGAATTTCATGTGTTACTAACATGTTTGTTCATCTTTAATGAAATTCAATAGTTTTTAAGTGTCAAAATTTTCAAAGTCAATTTTTTTTGGAATACTTTTGTTGAGGGGGAGCTTTTGATTTTTCAAATGAATTTTAACTTAAAATTTCTACTTGCTCTCCATTGTTACTTTTAAACCTTAAAGTTTGAATTATTTTTGATATAACAAAAGAGGGGAGAAATATGGGTTTGGAAAATTCAATTTCAAGAATGAAAAAAGGGAGGCTTTAATATTTTCTAAAATGTTTCTCTTTTCATTAAATGTTTTATAAAGGGGGAGTTTTGCCAAAAACTATTTTTTAAGGTTTTGTTATATCATAAAGGGGGAGATTCTTGAACTTATTTTGATATAGCAAATTTAAGGGAAAAATATTTTTGGTCTAAATTGAATTTATTAAAAGTTTTCAAAAATAATTCAAAGCACATAAAACTTGAATTTGAACACAAAATGATTTTTAGGACTAACAGTACCGATATAGTTCTTACAGTATCAATACCACATGAACAATATCGATATTGTGCTTGTAGTATCGATACCCAAAGTAAGGAAAGTATCCATACTCTCTTGGCACTACTATTACTGCACTTTGATTTTAAATGTGTTCAGATTCCAGTAGCCAAAATTAGTACCGATACTCTAAGGAGTATCGATACCGTAAACCCAAGTATCAACATGCCCTGTCCAACGATCATATAACATCTAGTTTTTATTAGATCAGTATCGATACTCCCAACTCGAGTATCGATACTCCTGTGTCTTGACAATTTAATTTTGCAGAAAATTAATCCCTAACGGATGTAAAACATCCCCAAACTTATTCCAACATATGAAAACAAGTTGAGGATAATTTAAGAAGGTTACAACACCTATCCAAACAATCCACATCTATAGAAAAGCTCTTTCAATAGTTTTTTCATTTTATCTTGTAAATAGAGTGTTTTTATTAGCTTTAATTGCAAGCACCTACCTTTTAGAGGTTTTCTTGTAAAAGGGGTTTGGTTCTAGTTTAGCAATTGAAAACTAGAGAGTTCTAAAAGGTTACTCTTGAACATATAAAAAGAAATAACAAATTAGTGAATTTGTTAGAAAGTCCTTATTATTGAGCTAAGGTAGTGGATGTAAACTTGGTTGAGAAGTCGAACGACTCTAAATCATTGTGCATATTGTCTATCATTTCTTGTCCAATTTACGTATATTTTGGTTGATCGAATTAAACTTCTAAATTTCCACCAATTGTTATCCGAACGGGTCAAAAATAGACAATCTAACAACATTGTGAATATCCTTGAATCTCTACATCAATTTCCCAAAGCAACAAAAAAGATGACTTCTACTTTCAGCTAATACTAACGAGAGGATTCTCACTTCATCCATAGGCCACTTTTCTTTAATGGAAAAAATTATTCCAATTGGAAGAATAGGATGATGTTGTTCATTTAATCCATCGACCTAGATATTTGTGACATGTTTTTCGACTGTTCTCTCGTGTCACCAAGAAATCGATGGGAGTGAACAAGTGAAGATAGGAAGTTTTCCCAACTCAATGCCAAATCTATGCATATTCTCTTTTGTTCCCTTGGACCTAATTAGTATAATAAAGTATCTTCATACTCTAATGCTATGAATATTTGGGTCAAGTTGGAGGTGAATCATGAAGGAAAAAGCCAAGTGAAGAAGTCCAAGATTGACATTCTCATCCTCAATGTGAAAACCTCAAGATGAAGCCCGATGAAGACATCAAGATAATATGCGATCGATTTACAACAATCATCAATGACTTGAAGAATTTGGGGAAGGTCTATCCCAATGAATATATGGTAATAAAGATGTTTACCTCATTGCCTACATCTTAGGAAGGCAAAACCAATGCCATTGAATAAGCCAAGGACTTGGAGCTATATACTCTTGATGAGCTTATTGGCTCATTACTCACTCATGAAGTAAAGCTCCAAATGAAGAGAGACAAAGAAGAATAGAAGAAAAAGAAAAAGAAGAAGGTGACAATCACCTTCAAATCCACTAATAAGAGTAATCAAGACTCAAGTGATGAGGTGGATGAAGAGAAAGACGAAGAAATGGCCAATTCTTCAAATTATTCATAAAATTCTTGACTTCTAAAGGAAAAGAAGTAAAACATGAATCTAGCAAGAAAAAAGGACCCTTAGTGTGCTTTGAGTGCCAAAGGAAGGGACATGTCAAGTTTGAATGTCCTCTCCTAAGGAATAAGGGATCAAGAAAAAAAAAGGCATTTGTGGTGGCTTGGAGTGATGAAGACAACTCCGATGATGAAGTAGTCAATCTATGCCTCATGGCTATTTAAAAAGATTCAATGGTGACTTCTAACTCTTTTGATTCAAATTTTTGTTCATTAAAGAGTTACAAGATGCCTATGATGAGTTGTATTTGAAATTTGAGACCATGAATTCCAAATATAAGTAATTTCAAATTTCAAAGTAGAAAATGATTTGATTTTGAAAAACAAAATGAAATTTTGTAAAATAATTTTGAGCTTTCAAAAATGAAAATCTATGATTTAGAAAAAGAAAACTTTGATTTGAAAGTTAAGCTTGAAATCTTAACAAGAGAAAAAGAATTAATTTCTCAAAACAAGTCATTATGTGTAAAAATGGCAAAATGCTCACATTGTCATTTCCATGGTCACATGGAACATACTTGTCCTTCAAAGAAAGGAAAACATTTTAAAATTAGACAAATATGGGTTCCTATGGGAATAAGAGACATTGAAACTAATGTTCAAGGATCCAAAGAAATTTGGATACCAAAATCCAAATAAATGTCTCTTGTAGGTGTGTTGGAGCAATGGTGACAAAAATGAAGATATTCAAATGCTCTAGCCACTCTTGTTAAGGAATGGGTAACCACTACACTTAAATGATTTTAATTTTGTATAATTGTTTGCCTATTTGTTTTATTCATGCATGAGTTTTTAATATGTGTTGTTTTCTATCTCATGTATGTTAAAATGTAGTATGATGAACATTTTTATAGTCTTAATGATTTTTCATAAGTTTTTAGTTCATCATAATGATTTTTGGTCAAATATGTTTTTAAAGCTTTGTTTTAAAATTTTGATTTTGACCTAAGTTTAAATGTTTATGCATGTGTTTTATTGCAAATGATACCTATATAACAATTTATATAATTTTTTTAAAATGCATAACACTTTTGGATACCTTTATGCATATGAACTTTAATGTCTCATTTCAATATTGCATAAAGTAGTATAGATTTGGATTTATCGAATTTCATGTGTTCATCTTTAATGAAATTCAATGGTTTCTAAGTGTCAAATTTTTTAAAGTCAAATGTTTTTGGAATACTTTTGTTGAGAGGGAGTTTTTTATTTTTCAAATGAATTTTTACTTAAAATTTCTACTTGCTATCCATTTCTATGTTTGAACCATAAAGTTTGAATTATTTTTGATATAACAAAAAAGGGGAGACGTATGGGTCTGGAAAATTCAATTTCAAGAATTAAAAATGGGAGCCTTTAATATTTTCTAAAAACATTCTTTTTTTTCATTAAATGTTTTATTAAGGGAGAGTTTTTCCAAAACCCATTTTTCAAAGGTTTTGTTATATCATAAAGGGGGAAATTGTTGAACCTATTTTGATATAACAAATTTAAGTGCAAAATATTTTTGGACTAAATTGAATTTATTAAAAGTTTTCAAAAAAAAATTCAAAGCACATAAAACTTGAATTTGAACACAAAATGATATTTAGGACTAACAATACCGATAATGTGCTTACAGTATCAATGCCACATGAACAATATTGATACTGTGCTTGTAGTATCGATGCCCAAAGTGAGAAAAGTATCGATACTCTCTTGGTAGTACCGATACTGCCCTTTGGTTTTAAATGTGAACATATTCTAGTAGCCAAAATTGGTACCGATACTCTAAGGATTATCGATACTACTTTGTATAGTAGTGTCGATACTATAAACTCAAGTATCGACACTCCTTGTCTAACGATCATATAACAACTAGTTTTATTAGATATATATCGATACTCCCAACTTGAGTATCGATACTCCTGTGTCAGGACAATTTTATTTTGCAAAAAATTAATACCTAACAGATCCAAAACATCCCCAAACTCATTTCAACATATAAAATCAAATTGAGGACACTTTAAGAAGGTTACAACACCTATCCAAGCAATTCACATAAAGAGAAAATCTCTTTTAATCTTTTTTTTTCCTTTTCTCTTGTAAATAAAGTGTTTTTTGTGGGCTTGAATTGTAAACACCTACCTTGTAGAGGTTTTCTTGTTTACACAACTTTTAGCTTAGCCATTGAAAACTAGAGAGTTCTAAAAGGTTAGTCTTGAACATAGAAAAAGAAAGAACAATTTATTGAATTTGTTAGAAAATCTTTAGTGTGGAGCTAAGGTAGTAGATGTAAACTTGGTTGAGTAGTCAAACAACTCTAAATCATTGTGCATATTGTCTATCCTTTCTCTCCATACTCCCAAAATTTTTATTTGTCCAATTCGCGCATAATTTTGTTGATCGAATTGAGCTTCTAAATTCCCAACAATTGGTATCATAATGGGTTACAAATTGACATTTTAGCAACCATGTGAAGTTCTTTGAAGCTCTACATCAATTTCATGAAGCAACCAAAAACATGACTTCTACTTCCGCCCAATACTACCTTGAGGATTCTCACTCCATCCATAGGCCACCTTTCTTCAATGGAACAAATTATTCATATTGGAAGAATAAGATGATGTAGTTCATCCAATCCATCGACCTTGATGTTTGGGATGCCTTTGTCGTCAGTTCTCTCGTGTCACCAAGAAATCGAAGGGAGTGGACAAGTGAAGATAGAAAGCTTGCCCAACTCAATGACAAAGCCATGCATATTCTCTTTTGTTCTTTTGGCTCGAATGAGTATAATAGAATATATTCATGCTCTAATGCTAAGGATATTTGAGTCAAATTGGAGGTGACTCATTAAGGAACAAGACAAGTGAAGAAGTCCAAGATTGACATTCTCACCCTCAACTATGAAAACTTCAAGATGAAGCCTGATGCAGACACAAAGACAATGTACAATCGGTTTATAGCGGTCATCAATGACTTAAAGAATTTTGGGAAGGTTTATCCAAATGAAGAGATGGTGAGAAAGATGGTTTTCTCATTGCCTACATCTTGGGAAGGCAAAACCAATGCCATTGAAGAAGACAAGGACTTGGAGTTATACACTTTCGATGAGCTTATTGGCTCATTACTCACTTATGAAGTAAAGCTCCAAAGAAAGAGGGTAGATGAAGAAGAATAGAAGAAAAGAAGAATGTGGAAATTGCCTTCAAATCCAGCAATGAGACTAATCAAGACTCAAGTGATGAGGTGGATGAAGAGGAAGACAAAAAAATGGCCAATTCTTCAAACAATTCACAAAATTCATGACTTCTAAAGGAAAAGAAGTAAAACATGAATATAGTAAGAAGAAAGGACCCATGGTGTGCTTTGATTGCTAAAAGAAGGGACATGTCAAGTATGAATGTCCTCTCATAAGGAATAATGGATCAAGCATAAAGAAGGCATTTTTGGTGGCTTGGAGTTATAAAGACAATTCCGATGATGAAGTAGTTAATCTATGTCTCATGGCCATTCAAGAAGATTCAATGGCGACTTCTAACTCTTTTGATTAAAAGTTTTGTTCATTTAAAGAGTTAGAAGATGCCTATGATGAGTTGTATTTGGAATTTGAGACCATGAATTCCAAATATAAGAAATTAATTTCAAAATTCAAAGTACAAAATGATTTGATTTTGAATGAAAATTTGATTTTGAAAAACAAAACGAAATTTTGAAAAAATAATTTTAAGCTTTCAAAAATGAAAATCTATGATTTAGAAAAAGAAAACTTTGATTTGAAAGTTAAGCTTGAAATCTTAACAAGAGAAAAAGAATTAATTTCTCAAAACAAGTCATTATGTGTAAAAATGGCAAAATGTTCACATTGGCATTTCCATGGTCACGTGGAACATACTTATCCTTTAAAGAAGGGAAAACGTTTTAAAATTAGACAAGTATGGGTTCCTAAGGGAACAAGGGGAATTGAAACTAATGTTCAAGGATCCAAAACAATTTGGATACCAAAATCTAAATAAATGTGTCTTGTAGGTGTGTGGGAGCAATGGTGACAAAAAATGAAGATATTCAAATGCTCTAGCCACACTTGATAAGGAATGGGTAACCACTACACTTAAATGTTTTTAATCTTGTATAATTGTTTGCCTATTTGTTTTATTTATACATGAGTTTCTAAACTTAACTGATTATGGGTTGTATTCTATCTCATGTATGTTAAAATGTATTATGATGAACATTTTTAAAGTCTTAATGATTTTTCATAAGGTTTTAGTTCATCATAATGATTTTTGGTTAAATGTGTTATTAAAGTTTTGTTTTTACAAATTTTGATTTTTGACCTAAGTTTAAATGTTTATGCATGTGTTTTTATTGCAAATGGTATCTCTCTAACAATTGAAATCAATTTTTAAAATGCATAAAATTTTTGGATACCTTTATGCATATGAACTTTAAAGTCTCACGTCAATATTGCATAAAGTAGTATAGACTTGGATTTATCGAATTTCATGTGTTACTAACATGTTTGTTCATCTTTAATGAAATTCAATAGTTTTTAAGTGTCAAATTTTTTTAAAGTCAATTTTTTTGGAATACTTTTGTTGAGGGGGAGCTTTTGATTTTTCAAATGAATTTTAACTTAAAATTTCTACTTGCTCTCCATTGTTATTTTTGAACCTTAAAGTTTGAATTATTTTTGATATAACAAAAAGGGGGAGAAGTATGGGTTTGGAAAATTCAATTTCAAGAATGAAAAAGGGGAGCTTTAATATTTTCCAAAATATTTCTCTTTTTCATTAAATGTTTTATTAAGGATGACTTTTGCAAAAAACCATTTTTTCAAAGGTTTTGTTATTTCATAAAGGGGGATTGTTGAACCTATTTTGATATAACAAATTTAAGGGCAAAATATTTTTGGACTAAATTGAATTTATTAAAAGTTTTCAAAAATAATTCAAAGCACATAAAAACTTGAATTTGAACACAAAATGATTTTTAGGACTAACAGTACCGATATTGTGCTTACAATATCGATACCACATGAATAGTATCAATATTGTTCATGTGGTATCGATTCCCAAAGTAAGGAAAGTATCGATACTCTCTTGGCAGTACCGATACTGCACTTTGGTTTTAAATGTGTTCAGATTCTAGTAGCCAAAATTGGTATCGACACTCTAAGGAGTATCAATATTTCTTTGTATAGTAGTATCGATTCCGTAAACCCAAGTTTCGACACTCCCTGTGCAACGGTCATATAACAACTAATTATTATTAGATGAGTATCGATACTCCTATGTCTGGACATTTTTATTTTGCAGAAAATTAATCCCTAACGGATCCAAAATATCCCAAACTCATTTCAACATTTAAAAACAAGTTGAGGACACTTTAAGAAGGTTACAATACCTATCCAAGCAATGCACATCAAGAGTAAACTCTTTCAATCTTTTTTTCCTTTTCTCTTGTAAATAGAGTGCTTTTGTGAGCTTTAATTGTAAACACCTACCTTATAGAGGTTTTCTTGTTTACATAACTTTTATCCTTTTGTAAAAGGGATTTGGTTCTAGTTTAGCCATTGAAAACTATAGAGTTCTAAATGGTCACTCTTGAACATGGAAAAAGAAAGAACAATTTAGTCAATTTGTTAGAAAATCCTTAGTGTGAAGCTAAGGTAGTGGATGTGAACTTGGTTGAGAAGTCGAATGACTCTAAATCTTTGTGCATATTGTCTATCCTTTCTCTCCATACTCCAAAAATTTTTATTTGTCCAATTCACCCCCTCTTGACATATTTCAGTTGATTGAATCGAGCTTCCAAATTGTCAATAAAAATCAACATTCCAACTTAAAATTTCAACATTACATCATTATAATTCAACATTGAATACCCGAATTTATACATTTATGCCACAAATTTTCAAAATTTTCAAATTAGCCCTTTCACTGTCTCAATGTTCCAAATTGATCCAATTAAATCTCCAAAGCATGTAGAATACATCTAATATAAATTCTAGACCATAGAAAAATTTTCAATATTTCCCCCTAATTTTCCCTTTATATAGAATACCCATAGTGAATTAGGACTTGATTTTCATTCAATTTCAAGTATGAATTCGACTTCCTTGCATCAAATTCTTGCTATTCCAACCATAACAACATCAAATTAAATCAAAATCCAATCATCCTTAACAAACCCTAGTATGGATGAACCTTATACATAGTTTTATACATGTTTTTAATTATCACACATGCTTGGAAATTAATCTACAACACCAATAACATAAGAATAAGCCTTTAATTCATCTTGTTTCAACTTCTCGTTCATGAACTCTGATCATGAAATTACTAATCCAAGCATGTTTAGCATGAAGTACTTATACAAAATGATAGAGAATTTTATGTAGATTAATTCTCTATTTCACAACTTAGTCTAAAAATCAATCATGCAAGATTAAAAATGAAAAATGAAATTCTTCCTTACCTAGCTATGGAGTACACGACAATGCGAAGAAGATGAATAGAAATTCTTGATTTTTCCATAGTTAATTATCATAATACACATGACTTAATAATATAAATGAATTTAAAATTCATTTAATTCTAGTTTATAATTTTGACATGAATGAATCATGATAATTACCATATTTCATTGCAATATCTTTCATTAAAATATTTCATAGTCAAAGATAAACAATTTGACTTTAACATTCTACTTTGACCATGCAATTTTCGAGAATTACATTTCAGTCACTAAATTTCTACTTTGGGCCAAATATGAAAAGTTGACTTCAATTCCACCGATCTATATTTTATTTAGCATTCTTCAAATTTTCGTGAAATTATTGTTCGATCCAATTATTTGATTATAAATCAAACTTTACTAAAAAAATATTTTTGTTTCCAAGAAAATTATTGTTTTAGGACAAACTATTCATTTATACTAAAAAATATACAACTTTTTAAAAATTATATTTTTAGTCCCTAAACTTTTCAAAAATTATACTTTGACTACTAAAATTTCAAAACTTACATTTTGGTCACCACCCAAAATTTGGGGCATTACATACTTATTCATTCAATGGTAAGTTTGCCTACCATATCCTTATAGAGCTTTTAGTTGGGAGCCTAAATCCTCGATTTGAAAAGATATTTGGAGCATCCCAATTTTGCAGCGAATCCGTTGCTTTATTTGGCTTGCTTATCGTAAAAAATTGCTAACGAATGTCGAGAGATGAAATAGAGGAATTTTGGATTCTACCCCTCTTTGGAACCATTTTTACCTACTAATATGAACATTTCCTTCTTTAATTTGAACATTCAAACTTAGCTTCACTATAATATTTCTACCAATATTTGGATTCCTTGCAATTTTCTTTTTGCAGCTTTAGTTTGGAACATTTGGAAGAGAAGAAATGATGTTATGTTCAATGCAACCACCCTATCAGACTTGAATATCATGCACTTGAGCCTCAACTGGGCCATGCAATTTTCGAGAATTGCATTTCAATCACTAAATTTCTCGCATTTGGGCCAAATATGAAACATTGACTTCAATTCCGCCGATTCATGTTAAATTTATCTGATCTAAAATATGAAAATAATATTTCTATCTTTTATCTAACATTCTTTAAATTTTCGTGAAATTCTAGTTCGATCCGATTATTTGATTATATACTAGATTTTACTGCTTTATTGCTTTTAATACAAATCCCATATCAAAATTAGAATTCCCATGAAAATTATTTTTTTAGGACAAACTATTCATTTATACTCCAAAATATATAACTTTTAAAAATTATATTCTTATTCCCTAAACTTTTCAAAATGTATACTTTAACTACTAAACTTTTAAAACTTACATTTTGGTCACTACCCAAAATTTGGGTAGTTGCATACTTATTATTTAAATGGTAAGTTTGCCTATCATATCCTTAGAGCTTTTAGTTGGGAGCCTAAATCCTCGATTTGAAAAGATATTTGGAGCATCCCAATTTTGCTGGGAATTCGTTGCTTTATTTGTTTTGCTTATTGTAAAAAATTGCTAACGAATGTCGAGAGATGTAATAGAGGTATTTTGGATTCTACCACTCTTTGGAACCATTTTTACCTACTAATATGAACATTTCCTTCTTTAATTTAGACATTCATACTTGGCTTCACTATAATATTTCTACAAATATTTGGATTCCTTGGAATTTTCTTTTTGAAGCTTTAGTTTGGAACATTTGGAAGAGAAGAAATGATGTTATCTTCAATGCAACCACCCCATCAGACTTGAATATCATGCGCTCGAGCCTCGACTGGGCCAGATATTTTAATGGTGTTCTAAATGCTCAACCCTTTAATTTTGGTTTGCAAAAGGGCTTTAAACATTAGAAAACTTTGAATTCGGGAAGCTGTTGCATAAATGTTGATGGAACTACTTTGAGATCAAGCGTTCGAATATCATATTGAATTGTATTAGCTCGATAGGTTGCACTTTTCACACCTATTCTACAAAGTGCATTCTTGAAAATTAATGTGGGTATGTATGGAACTTAATGATCATTATTGCTTCATCTAAAGACATTTTACCATTTTAATAAAATATTTAGCCATATTAACTTTTAAATAATGGAAACAAACATGGGTACTGAGTAAATGGAATTAATAGGCTAAGTTAGAACTAAACTAGAACTCGAGGGACCTATTGGCAATAATTTCATATTTATGCAATAGTTAAATTTGGAATGCGGCCAGAATGAACACTTAACAAAATTAGAGGGGTTGCTTTGTATTAAAACCACTTTATTCTATATGATAGTCAAGACAAGACACTAATTAAAATGTAAAGCCTAATAAACTATAGTGGCTTATAGCAGGAATATGACATTTCCTAACATCTTCTTACACAGAAAACTAAAATGCAATACGTCAAGAATTTTAAAAATTAAATTTGGACTTTAACCAAAAACATATGAACATTCAAATAGTGATGAAAATGTAAACACATCAAAATTAGAGCTTAAAGTAGAAATAAGTAAAACTTTCATTTAGTGACCATATTGAAATGTTACAAAACCTTAAGGACTCATGTTAGGGTTAACCCAGGATCGAAAACACGCACCCCTCTACCCTTTACCCTTAAACAACTTCATTTGACATGGGATATAAAACCCTAAAATTCATCTGAAAATGGCTATGCCTCCCTCATTTTATTATTTTCCTATTTTCCCGAATGATAATCCCATTTTCTGTGCCCTCTTTCCTCTCTATTCCTCACTAAAGGAGACACCCTAGCTCCTACCACCGTGAACGGTGGCTACAATGACCAAAACTAAACTGGTACTATCTTGAGACCCTTCGAAAACCCCAAAAATCCTAAGAAACAAACCGTTTGTTCGCCTAATTCAAACCCTTACCTGGATATACATGTATGCGAGCTTTTACCTTTGTTAATGGGGATTTGTTTTCTCTGGAGTAAATTCCGAGCTCCGAACAGTGAGACTCTCCTTCTCTCTCCCTCTATTTTCTTATTTTTTGGTTTCCAAGTTCCCTCATTTTTTTATTTGTGTTTGGTTCCCTTTTATAACGAAAGCGTCCCCCTTTTTTGATTTTGTGTTGCATGTTATGGGAAAAATGATCTCTGATTTTCCTTTTTTTTTCTTCTTTCGACTTTCGTGCTCTGACCGAGGAGGACAATCTGGTGGGGACAAGGTTTTACAAGCGGCAGTGATCCATCCATGCAAAGGACGGGGTAAAACTTTTACCCCGATGCACTTTTGTCTTTATCATTGTGGTGACCAGGGAAGAACTCGGTGACGGTGACATCATCAGGTTTGCATGGGGAACTGAGGAGTCACGGGTGGGTACATCTCACAATGGTAGAGGGAAGGGCACGTGGAGGTGGCGGGGCTTGGTAGAAGTCTAGGGTGAAACCTTAAATTCCTTGAATTTGTACTGTTGGATAAAATCTAATCAATGGTGGAAATGAAGCAGCAGCTGAAGGGTTAACATGAAGCCCTAATTTGATTGGGTCATTTCACGTAGGCCCTGATGTCTTTCATTAATCTATAACAGGCTTCCATTTTGTTTGGTTTTGTGTATCCTATAGGTATATGTATGGTTCCTAACCCAACTAAAATCCATTCACGACCAAACCCCTTTAACGATCCCCTTAATCGAACTAACTTTTACTCATGTTGCCAATGCCACTTGAATTAATTTGAAACTTAATATTCAATCTCTTTTAGTTTGATTCAAATTCTCTACATAACATTAGGGTATTACAGCAAAGATAAAAGGTATCCTAATTTTTTCTCATCTGACTGCAATTCCTTCACCATGACACCACCTTTCTTGATCTTGTGTTTATCTGTTCCCCATCTTTCAATTAAAAAATGATTGTCCCTTTTTTCCCATATAAATGGGGTAAGGGGTCCCCATCTTTCAATTGAATGATCTATTTTTGAATCAAAAACCCTTTGCTTTGAGTCATCCTAATCTCACATGTGTTGGTCTTTTCAATCAATTCGTCTGCTTCTCAGGATCCAACAACCATCTCATTTAGTTTGCCTCAATTTTATAAATGTTGGACCAGCAAAAGACATACTTTTTATCAATTATCACATTTAAGTATTTTTTTTTCATTTTTCATCATTTTCCATTTTTCATTTTTTATATAAATGATACACATATGACTACGGAAGCAAAGGAAATATAAAAGTCATAATACAAGCCTAAAATACACGCGAAATGGATACCTAGGATTAAAATAGTAGTGTCAAAATATAATAAGTTTAAATTCAAACAATAAAACTTAAAGAAACTGCATGAATGAAAAACTATAGTAAAAACTTGGTAATGTCTAAAATTTGAACTTGTAAGATATCATGGTAACCAATACAAATATTAAGCAACAGGAATAATGAAATTTAATAAACTAACTGATATTAAGGATTAAAATGATCATTATTAAAATTATATTCCAAATATGCATAACAGTAAAATAATAAAGTAAATAACTCAAATGATCAAAATGAACCGATACTATGATTTTCAGCCTAAATCAGATATTGAGCCAAATATGCATATTAATGAGCAAATGTGACTAAAATATAATAGAACAAAATTTAAAGCTCCAAATCATAAACATTTAAAGATATATTCAATGATTGAAACAAAACATTATAAAGGAAGAGAGACCTGACGAGCTATTAACGATGCACTAAAATGCTCTTTGGGTCCTCCCTAAACGTCGTCTTTTGACGCTAAATATATATAAGAAAGTGTACGACCAAAATTGGCTTACAAACATTCATTTGATTCATTTTCAATCTTTTAATAAAAAATTAAATCTCTAAAAGCTCCAACCTTCCTTCATTTTCCCTTGTCGAGGAAAGACCCAAAAAATCGTTCGGCCACAATAAATCAGTGGTCCAGGTGGCAGCTAAAGATCAAACCAAACCTTTTTTTACTCTTCTATCTCTAAAATTCTAAAGAAACCACTCGAAACTTTCTTCTTGAAGCCCCTTCTTCTTGAAGCCCCAAAAAATCCACGGAACTCACCCTTTTCTAGATCTAAAAGGGCAAAAGTGCTTTACCTTCAATATGGTAGTTTGTTCTGGCCTCTACGAAAACCACGGCGGTGGTTGTTTGGAAAGTAAAACCTTTTTGTTTTGATTCCAATTTTTTCTCCTTCTCTATTTTCTTTCAATTCCACCTCCATTTTGGTTGTTGCATGCCCCTTTTTTAAACTGATTTTCGGGCCTCATTCGATAGGGAAATGATTTCTCTATATTGTAGAGATAAAAACCCAATTTTTTAGGATTTAACCCAATTTTAATGGGTTTTTAGATTTCCTTGATTTTTGATTGATTTGGTGTATATATTTCACTGTTCGACATGTTTTGATGACAACGACAGCTTGGGGAGTTTTCAACGATGGCTCACGTGATAGAGCTATTAAAGGGTTGGTGCGTACATCTCATGCAACTGAGATGTATTAAGGTAAACCCTAATTTAGGATTGATCTAGACTATTAGATGGGTCCAGATCTTACTACTGTAGACTGATAATGCTTAGGGGTTACAAAACCCTAGTTAATGATGCATGCGGGCCGTTGGATCTCCCACATATCCAATGGTTGAATATGGGTGGCACCAGCTGTTAAACTGAAGAACCATAACTAGGTTTGGGTTCCAAAGTGGGTTTCGATTTGGTTAGGGTTGTTGATTGGACGGGCTGTTGGGCTTGACCCGAAAAGGGCATCCTACAAATGGGTCTAGGTTGATTGTAATTCGGGCTTTGCTTGTTGGGTCTATACAAAATAAAATATTTATTAATAAAATAATAATAATAATAATAATAATAATAATAATAATAATAATAAATAATTAAAACACGGGAAAAAAACGAGTGTCTATAGCTGCCCCTCTTTACCCATTCTTATGATAACAAGAATAGGACAAAGATGATAAGACAACGAGTTTTTCTCATGTTCTCTCTTTCATTTTGAAACTTGATGTTAAATATGACACTTCTCATCCACATTGAAGAGATCAGATCTCTTTTGAAGATGACACTATTCCTTCTCGTTGAGGAAATCGAGTCAATCCCAAGATAATATGGTGTTGAAAATGACACTGCTCATCCATGTTGAAGAGTTATGGTCACTTTCAGGTAAAGTTTTTGCTAAAGATGACGTTGTTCCTTCTCATTGAGGAAGTCGAGTCAATTTGGAGATAATTTGGTGTTGAAGACGATACTGCTCATCAATGTTGAAGAGTTCTGGCCTCTTTCATATGACGATATTCATTCTCGTTGAAGAAGTCGGGTCAGTTTGGATAATGTTAAAGATAACATGGTTTCTTCATGTTGAGGAAGCCTGATTGTCTGAGTATGACACTACTCCTTTGCGTTGAGGAGATATGGTCGATGGATGACATTGTTCCTTCGTGTTGAGGACGTCTAGCCGTAATTTGATATCTTGATTCAGCATGGTTCCTTCTTGGTGAGGAAAATGTCCGCTGTTTATGAGTACTATAAATGGTGTGGATATGTGTGCAAGTATACACAATCGAACAAGTAATAAAGTGATAAGTGAGTATCGTTCTCCACAGGGATTGGGGAAATCAAATAAGTTTGTCACGACACTTTACTCTGTCACCTAAGTAAAGTTAGAGATGGTATATATACAAATGGTAATACTGTGGTAAAATGAATGGATGGTATGGAAATGGAACGATGACAATGTGGTAGCAAATGGATATGTTGTGGCAAAAGGAATTGTGTGTACTGTAATCAAATAAAAATGTAAAGGCAAACTGTAAATACTGGATTTGATTATAAGGACTTTAGACTCCTCACACGACAAACTACTATGGGAATGAATGATAAGAGTTACCTAGGAAAATTTAAGTCCATTTCTTATAATGGTTTTACTTCTATGCTTTATCTGCCCGACAAAGTTTACTAAGGGTGCCCTATGCTATCTATAGTAAAGGGGCTCGACAGATTGAAGATGCCTTGGTAAAACCGATTGGCGTTAGCTACTGCAAGGATCCTATTGGTCCAGATAACATGATATGTCTTGGCAATACCTTTTTACGGCAGCATTAACATCTAACCTATCGCTCATGCACAACTCCTTTTAGTCGAATGAAATCTTAGCCTTATCTCTAAGGTGGATTAGGCATAGTTACTATCTAGAACCCCTTGCTTATGTAGTTCCTCCCTAGTTTCTCTCGAATACTAAGGATATGCTACTTAGGTATTCTCTCGAACACTATGTAATCACCTAAGGAATGGCTACTCTCATAGCTCCTAAAACCTTAAGGCATTAAAATTCATAAGCAAAACAGATTATAACATAGAAAAACAATCATTCATTAAAGCAAAACTTAAATATACAAAATAAAATCCCACCAAATAGGATTAGTTCATGGCGGGGTTCGAAATAAGCAAGCAAAAAACAAGTTAATCCGTTTCTTACAACCCAAATAATAAATAACGAAAGCAAAGAGCAAAGGGAGGAGGAAAAGCCTTCGACGTGCACTGCCGGAGCTTCCCTCGGCCACCACGAACAGTCCCAACGATCTAGCTCCTCTGGGACGCCTAGTTCACCACTCCTTATAGTCTGTCAACGGAGGAATGCCACGGCAAAAATGATTGCTGAAAAAAGAGAGAACTTTTTCTCCGTATGTTTAGGCTCTTGGCGATGTCTAAAAATCTCCAAGTCTTCTCAAAAGGTCAGGCTTCATCTTCTATTTATAGGGGATAATGAACCTAGGGTTTTGTGTTAAAATTACACTAGCACCCTAAAGTTTATTCCTTTTATGTGAGAGTCGGTGCAAAGATGGTAGCTGGCCCCTCCATTATGGCTGATTACAGAAAGCACTTTTTATGCCATGACACCTGGCTCTTACTAAAAATATTCTTCTTTCATTTTGATCACTCTCGAAATGCCAACTGGTTCGACATTTGCATTCTGATCAACAGTCGCCTTATGTCATGGCATTTCCCTTTTGCTTTTCCTTGCTCCCAAATCCTGCACATCACCAGACAAATACCTTCCCCAAAAGCAACACTAATTACAAAATAAAATACCGCGACAAACATAATTTCACAACATGAAACTATATGCTCCTAAATGCATCTATATGATCCTATATGAGCTCTAAGACAGTCAATAACTTAAGTGAAAAGGTCCCAAATATGACCTTTTTACGGAGTTATCAGAAATCGTTTTTGAAGGATTCTGAATCTGAAGACAATGTCGTTCCTCATTGCTGAGGAAGTATAACTATCTAAAGATAGTTTGACTTTGAAAACGACATTTCTCCTTCATGTTGAGGAGAGCTAATCGTTGCTCGGTGTCAAATCTAATGATGAAATTGCTCATTCTCGTTAAGGAGATCTAGTCATGGTTGCCAATGATTGACTTGAAAATGAAATCTTCTTCTTCAACATTGGTTTGTGGAATGAAATTCTATGCTAACTCTTCAAATTCCTGTCAAATATTCAACATAAGTGAAATCGAATGAGTGGAAATAAATTTATTTCCAATGAAACAATTTTAAAATTTACATTTTAAGGGAAAAGTATCTCAAGCGAGACGAAATTTGTTTTTAGGAAAATAATATGAAGTGAAATTAATTTTGTTTCAAGTGAAACAATTTCAAAATTTTTGTTTCGAATGAACTCTGTCTCAAGCGAGATGAAATTTGTTTTTAGGAAAACAATCTCATGTGAGGTCAATTTTGTTTCAAGTGAAATAATTTCAAAATTTGTGTTTCGAGGAAAAACTGTCTCAAGCGAGAAGAAATTTATTTTGAGAGAAACAATCTCAAAGGCTTATGTTTCAAAAGAAACTGTCTCAAGCGAGATGGAACTTTGTTTGGAGAGAAAAATCTCAAAGGTTTATGTTTCAAGAGAAACTGTCTCAAGCGAGACAAAATTTGTTTTTAGAAAAACAATCTCAAGTAAGATCAATTTTGTTTCAAGAAAAACTGTCTCAAACGAGACGAAACTTCGTTTCGAAAGAAACAATCTCAAAGGTGACAGACAGTCTGCTCCTGTATGTTGAGGAGATCTAGTTGCCTTCAAAATATCTGATCGTTCACTTCAGGATGTCAAATCTGTGAATAACATTGTTCATTCATGCTGAGAACGTCTAGTCATCACCAAACTTTTATTTCCTGAGAGATCAATATAAAAAATGATGCATTTATGAATGATTATATGGAATGATTTTATGGATGTCAAGATGAAGTTTATTTCATGCATTTGATTTGATTTTTATTTTAATAAAAATAACTTTTTGAATTTGTCCTCATGAGAGGAGAAAATGGTATTGAGAAAGAAAAATTAGATGATGTTCTCGTGAGAGGAGAAAAATGGCCTTTAAGAAAATTGAAATAAAGATTTCAGGGATAAATAGTCTTAAGAAAGACTACACTGATGTTCTCAGATGAAAAGTCTTGAGAAATACAAAATTAGTTTCTCAAAAGAGATTATAAAGGCATCCTTATGAAAGGTGAAAAACTTTTTTATTGCATGTGATGATGAATGCATTATGCAAAGATGCAAATTCATGTGACATGTATGTTTATGTTGATGCATGTTTTCTTGATCAATAGACGCACAAGTAGTTTTCATTCTCTTTTTTATTTGGTTGTCTTCACTCTTGCAATTATTGACTCGTGTCAATTTCTTCTTGCCCCAACATTTTTTTCTTTTTTGCCCCTGATAAATTTGGCTTCCCCTGTATGAACTTGTGTAGAAATCCAATAGAGCTTTCATTCTTGCTTTAAAAAGAGATTCCATCATTTCAAGATTTGGAGAATGTGTGTGTGCTACTACTTTATGATGGAAAATCAATAGCCACTATCCAAAGCTAGTCACCGTAGTAATCAATGGGACATCCATGTCCCTGACAAGCTCTACAATACATCCATGCCAAGGATGGTAGTTGGAGCCATAGAGGTAATCAAAATCGAAAGTGAAGCTATTTTCTCAATTTCTAACATCAAATTCAACTCCCCATGCAACCATGCCAAAATCTGTAGGGTTCTTAACTCTTCCTTTGAAAAAAATCAGAATTTTGTCAGAGGTAAAGAAGGAGCTATGGAGACCCAAGAAGTTCAGGTTGGGTTTCCTGGAGCATTTCTTCATATTCTTACATCAAGATAGTAGCATTTGCTTTGATTGGGTTCTTGACTCATTTTGGACAGATGGTCTATCTGAATTTAATCCCAAATGAGGCTATTTGTATCACATCGTGTTGAAAAGTTAGCGACAACTCATTGTTTAATTAGCTCCACTAGTTTCTTTTTATTAAAATTTCGTTGCCCATTTTTTGGTAAGAAAACTTAGCCACTTTTAACCTTGGAACAGGCAGAACACGGCCTCTCACTTGAGTGAAATTGGAATTTAAAAACCCCATATAATCAAATCATTAGTTCAACACCATAATTACTGGTACATGATACACTCATTAGTTCTTGTGGCTTCTATCATCATTAATGCACGTTAAATTACCAAAATAACACAATTGTATGTTATGATGATGAACAAAACAATCTTATATAGTAAGCTCCACTATCTTTGCTTCACCATTTTCAGTCTTCACACATTTTTGTCTCATTGAAAATAAATGTCTGCTCAATTCAATGTTCTTGTATTCCTAGATAATATGGGCCATCAATAATGCCCCAACATTTATAATTTCTTGCTCTAGTACAGATTTTAAGCATTAGCTTTTGTGTTTAGGAGATATGTGCCAATTTTCAAGATCTACTCCAGGGAGATTGTCTTGTTTGAAAATGCCTTTCTTCTTATTTTTTTAAAATTTGAAAAAAATATCAATTAAAAGAATTTTGAAAAATGTTTAATCCAAAATTTTGAAAATATTGTCTTTTTTCTAGGTTTCAATTGAGACAAATCGTAAAACAAGAGTTCATTGGAATCAAATAATTAATTACACTTTTAATTCTTTAAAAATTATAGATATTTGAAAAGTGTCAAGATTAATTCTATCTTTGAGGTAGGGTTAAGAAAGAAAATGATAAGGTGTATCGGGCTGTTATCTTTGGCCAAGATCTTTCATTCTCATTTATTTGTTGTTCACTGATCTGATGGAGTAGCTTCTATGCTCATCTACTGGAAGAGTTCTCATGTTATCAATTCTCATGAACACATTAGGGTTGTGCGATATCTTATCAAGGGATTTGTGAGATCGCCTATTATACAACAGCTGCACAATTTTCATATTCGAGCTGCCTTTTTAGGTTCAACTCGAATCCTCCTTTGGTTTCAAGACGTTATTAAAATATTTATGTCTTGAACCCCTTTGTCATTTTTCTCTCTATCATGCATTAAATATTTTAGAAAACCTTTTGTAAATAAAAGATTAATCATGATGGGCTGGATGAAATATGAAGACAGTCTATTATGTTTAGAAATCCATTCATGATTAGAAGAGACTTTTAAGGCACATAATTAGGCTACGTTTCGCGGCTATGAAAGAAAGGGACAAATATGCTCAAACAAATGTTTAAAGGTTATTGAACCAAGGATCAATTTGTTATTGTATTCAATATTGTCTTGCTCGATTTGAATATGTTTGTATGTATCTTTTATTTTCTCTTGATGTTCCATGATATTATGGTGAATTGGATCTTTGAAATGACTATACTTGATCAACCTTGTATCTTGAGGCTTAACGAGTCACTCATCTTGAAATACTTAACATGTTCTCTTTCTTATTTCTTATTTCTTATTTTTCTATTCTTTTTCTTTTTTCTTCTTCTTATTTTTCTCTTCTTTCTTTTTTACTTTTCTTTTATTCTTTCATCTTTTATTCTTTTTCTTTTTCTTTTTGTTCTCATCTTGATTTGATCTTCGAACACCTCATATTTTGCATACCTTACGGTATCTTATATGGATTGATGATCTTCACTCATGTGAGCATATTTTCTTTACCTTGTCCTCTAGTATGGAGGGTGATCCTTGGTTAGGGTTAAATTAGAAGAAAACTAATTCATGCTCAAATGGGGACAACAAAAGGGATAAATGAAAGAAAGTCATTCATCATTTCGTACACGGAACTCCTTGCAGAAGAGGTATCCCCAGGGGGTAGATTTTCAAGATTAATTTTATTAATATGAAAAAAATGTAATTAGTGTATGATAAAATTATTTCAAACCATTTCATTTATTTTTTCTTCTTGCTTCCATCATATCCCAATTTTTCAGGCTCATCTTCAGAAAATTGATTCAATATGCTCCTTCTTGTTTCCCAAGCATAACTATTATCGTGCAAGTAAACATCTTGTACTAATTTGTTTTAGGTTTGATTGGTATAAGAATGTCAGTTTTGTATATCAAAAGACGAGGATATGACTTTATTGTCTCAACGAAAGGTAAGGGTACGACTTTTTATCTCTAAAAAAGATAAAGATAATATTTCAAAGTTTCAAATAGAGGTAATGTCAAAATTTGGTTCTTTGGTAGTAACCATGAATTATTTCGGGTAAAGAATCAGGAGGTTTTATTTTTGGTTTTCGATGGGATAAGAAAGGTCTAATATTGCCTTAGTAAAAAATGTATAATTCTTGAAGAAGTAAAAAAATCTGTAATTCATTCGATATTCAAAGAACTACAAGATTAAAACTCGTTCAATTGTTCACAACCTTAGAAGGTAGCATAAGTACATTCATCAACAAATTTAAAAATATTTAAGCAAATATTAAAGACATAACAAAAATCAGTTCAAACAAAATAGTGTTCTTAGTGCAAGTGCAATAAAGCTTCATAGTAGATGCAATGCCTTCTCGATTCAAATCATAATGGCCCATCATTCTTCGAATGTCCATTCCACTGAATCAATTAAATTCTGGACCTTACGCTTTAGTGCCTTACATTTCTCAGTGGAATATCTTGAACTTCCTATGTGATGAGTGCATATGGCATTAACATCGTAGCCCTTAGGATATGAGGATTATTTTGGCTTGGATTGAAATAGAGTCACAATATTCTTCTCAATCAGTATTGGAAGTAATTCCTCATAAGTAATTGGAATTGGATCAAATTGACTCTTTTCTCAGATTATCTTATAAGGATCAACCCTACGACCAACTAAATAAGCTCACACCATACTGATTTCAACTAATTCCTTTAATTGTTCGAGTCTTGCTTATATTCTTAATGTGTGTCACATGATTAAGACCATTGCCATCAAATTCTCCATGAATTAATCCTCATGTTTTAATGAATGATGCATGTGAAAATGTTTAAATAAATGAAATACATGTGTGAAATGCAAAGATGCAAATGTATATAAAAAATGTTGACCCCAACGAAGAATACGGTAGAACAGTTTTCATCAGAGATATAAGTATTCACGTTACAATATAGTCCATTTTACATACATGATTTTGCCTAGACGTTGAGTTTTAAAGGGGTCGATGCTTCATCTTGGAGCTTCGTCCTTGAAAATTATGCCCCTCAAATGCTTGGTAACCTAACTCAGTTAATGCCCTATGCGGTGCTGAAGTCAGACGTCATTGCTTGGTGATTAGTGATGAAATGATCGTAGATAAGACTTTACTATTGTATTACTTCTCAAATAAATGAATCATCTTTCCAGTCTTGAATGTTGCATGATCTTCAAGTAAGTTTCTTTTTTTGTAATCTCTAAACTTCTTTTAGCCCTCGGTGCATGTCTATGTACGCGACTGCTTGATTGAAAACTTTTATCTCTTATTGTGAAAATTTTCACTTGAATATCCTCTTGCAGATCAACATTTTTGTAATATGTTATGTCGATGAAATACAATGCAAAAAAAATGTGAAAATGACAAAAAAGAGAAGAAATGAGTTTGTACATGCAAGATAATCAATAAAATTAAAAGATGCTATGTAAAGATAAATATAACACCTACCCAATCATAATATCTACCCAAGCATGGTTTTATTAAAAAACAATCATATCTGGACATGCTTTCTACCCAAAATGATTTGTTTTCAAGAAATTTATCCTAATTGCATGGTATCTAGTTCGTATGCTTTTATTCAACAAAATATATTCTATAAATTTAAAGAAAAAAAGTAAAGGTTCAGAAACGCTCCTCCTTTGTGTACACTTATTTTGGCAGTTACTACAAACAACATTTTGTATGGCTCTAGCTAGAGTGACTGTTCTACGGTTCACTACTTGCATGGTTTTGGCTCTAACGGGAAAAAGGTACTCGAATTGTCCTTGTTGTTTGTGCCCCTTGGGCTACCAAACCCTCTATCCTAACCCTTTACGTGCATAAACATATCAAGTTCAATTAAAAGGGATTCACTTCCTTATACCCATACGAGGAATAAATCCTTACGAAGGATAAGGCATGTGTACCCCAGAGGTTATTTCCTAGGACTCATACGAAGAGTAAATTCTTATGAGAGTAAAGCATTCACCCCTACCTACTTAGGACAAAGCTCGGGTATAGATCTTATGTAATGAAAATGCATGTGATGTGGGTGATGAGGAACATACAAACCTTTGACTCAAAAAAATAGAAAAGTTTCGGCAGAAACTTTAACAAAGCTGAAAACATAGATTAAAACATCAATATGACAATTTAAACAATAAAGAATATAGATAAAACTTCAATAAATGAATCTTAAGCTAACCATAGACTCGAATTCATAATTTCCACCACTACGACAATGTATAAGCAACCTAATCTTGACTCTCTAAAGTGTCCCCAGTGGAGTCGCCACGTTGTTATAACCATTTTTATTTCTAAAGATTAATTATGATTTTATTAAAAAAAAATTGGGTTTTTTAATTAGTTTGAATTAGAGCCTCCGTCGACCTATGGGCTAGGTAGATCGAATACATAAAACATCATTTTAAAACAATTAAAAAAATTATTTTAAAGACAAAATCTGGTATACTTTACCAAAAATTTATTTTTAATGATTTGGGAATCGATTACGCATGGGGAAGGATAAGCAGCCCCACAACGCCAAAAAAATCGGTACTTAGTCACTTACACATCATCGTAAATGGTGGACATTGTGAATTTGTATCAATATTTAAAGTACGATCCTTTTATTGAAAATGATATTTTTCCAATTAATTATTAGGGAAAATTCTTAAATTATAAAAAGAAATATCGATATTCGCAATCCTCTATCGGGAAGGCTATCCCATATATTTTTTAACTGTAAAAGAATATTCTCCTTAAATTGTTTAAAAATCAAGTAAATTGAATAAGAAATAAATATCGGAACTTGCATGAAATGGTCCATTACCCCTTTTTCTAGAAAATATTATTATTATTTTAATAGATGAATAAAAATGCTCAATTTATTTCCCAATTCATTTATCGTTCGAATGTCATTTTGAATTTGCACTACTTCTATAAAGTAATACTATTAATGCCCATTCTACGACCAATGTTCTCGAGAGCGGATAAATAAAAATTTAAAAATATTATCAAATATAAGAAGTATTTAATAAAAGTTCAACTATATATATATAAATACAATTTGCAAAATATACAATTTCATAAATATATAAAAACGATATATTCTAAATATATATAAATGATACACATATGAGTACGAAAGCAAAGGAAATATAAAAGTCATAATACACGCCTAAAATACATGCGAAATGGATACCTAGGATACGAAGGATTAAAATAGAAGTGTCAAAATATAATAAGTTTAAATTCAAACAATAAATCTTAAAGAAACTGTATGAGTGAAAAACTATAGTAAAAACTTGGTAATGTCTAAAATTTGAACAGGTAGGATATCATGGTAACCAGTACAAATATTAAACAACAGAAATAATGAAATTTAATAAACTAACTGATATTAAGGATTAAAATGAGCATTATTAAAATTATAATCCAAATATGTAAAATAGTAAAATACTTAAGTAAATAACTCAAAGGATCAAAATGAACCAGTACTATGATTTTCGATCTGAATAAGATATTGAACCAAATATGCACATTAATGAGCAAAAATGACTAAAATATAATAGAACAAAACTTAAAGCTCCAAATCGTAAACATTTAAAGCTATATTAAATGATCGAAACAAAACATTACAAAGGGAGAGAGACCTGACGAGCTACTAACCCATGAACTAAAATGCTCTCTGGGTCATCCCTAAACGGTGTCGTTTAACGCTAAATATTTATAAGAAAGTGCACGACCAAATTGGCCTTCAAACACTCATTTGAATCATTTTCAATCTTTTAATCAAAAATAAAATCCCAAAAGCTCTCAATCTTCCCTCATTTTCCCTTGTCGAGGAAAGACCCAAAAAACCATTCAACCTCCGTAAATCGATGGTCCCCACGGCGGGTAAAGACCAAACGAAACCTCTTTTACTACTCTATCTCTAAAAATCTAATGAAACCACTTGAAACTTTCTTCTTGAAGCCCCAAAAAAAACCCACGAAACTCTTCTTTTTCTAGATCTAAAAGGGCCAAAGTACTTTAACTTTGGTATGGTAGTTTTTTTGGCCTCAACGAAACCCATGGCGGTGGTTGTTTGAAAAGGTAAACCCTTTTTGTTTTCTTGGTTTATTTTCTTTCAATTTTTCCTCTCTAGTTTCCTAAAATCCTACTCTGTTTTGGTTCCAATTTTTTCTCCTTCTCTATTTTATTTCAAACCCCCTCCCTTATAGTTGTTGAATGCCCCATTTTTAAGCTGATTTTTGGGCCTCCTTCAATAGGTGAATGATTTCTCGATATTGTAGAGATACAATCTTGATTTTTTAGGATTTAAACTAATTTTTTAATGGGTCTTTAGATTTCCTTGATTTTTGACTAATTTGGTGTATATTTTGCACTATTCGGCATGTTATGATGTCTACGACGGATCGAGGAGTCTTCGGTGGTGGCTACCATGATAGGGCTGTTGAAGGGTTGGCATAGGCATCTCACTCCAAACAGATGGTCCAAAGCTATTGGTGGTGGTGGTAGTTGATATGTATTAGGGTAAATCCTAATTTGGGATTGATTTGGACCGTTATATGGGTCTAGATCATACGGGTATAGACTGGCAGCGCTATGGGGTATAAAACCCTAGTTGATGATGCATGCAGGTCGTTGGATCTCCCACATATCCAAACTAATGGTGGGCGGCGTCAGCTGTTATAGTGAAGAACCCTAACCAAGATTAGGCTCCAAAGTTGGTTTCAATTCGGTTTGGCATGTTGATTGGACGGGTTGTTAGGCTTTACCTGAAATAGACATCTTGGAAATGGGTATGGGTTGATTGTAATTCAGGCTTGACTTGTTGGATCTGTAAAAAATAAAAATATTATTAATAAAATAAGAATAATAATATAATAATAAAAAAGTTAATAATAAATAATTGGACGTGTGTTTACAATAACAGTTGGGTAATCATCAAGATACATTTGAAAATCAAACTTGGTTTCTTAAAAAAATTCATTTGAAAACATTATATCGGTAGGGGTAATCATCAAGAAACCTTTAAAAATCAAACTTGGCTTATGTAAAAATTCATTTGAAAAATCACATCGATAGGGGTAATCATCAAGAATCCTTTGAAAATAAAACTTGGATTCTTTAAAAATTCTTTGAAAACATCATATCAGTAGGGGTAATCATCAAGAAACCTTTCAAAATCAAATTTGGCTTTTTTAAAAATTCATTTGAAAACATCATATCGGTCGGGTAACATGCCTCACTTCAAAGTAATGATTGTTCTATGGATTGAGCTCCTCAATTGTTGAGGTTATGCCACTCTGAATGCAATTTCCTCCTTTTGAGGCTTGAATTCTGATTTTTCTTCTTTCTCTTCCTTCTTTGGAATATATGTAAAATTATGCATATATGTATGACAATATAAATGTAATGCATGAATTTCTCGTATGTAGAAATGTTTACCATCAATCTTTTTTGGATCAAAGTGGAGAACTTAATCTTAATTCACTTAATTACTCTCAAATAAACCTACCTCTATATTAGCATGTCAACTCCTCCTCTAGGGAACAATTTGATCATCTTGTGTCCTCATGTCCTCTCTATATTCTGTCTTCTTTAAGACCTTAGATAAAAAAATTCTTAAATTCTTGTTGTGGTAAAGTGTATGGTCAGATGCTTCGTTCATCCCTGACTTAATGGCTCAATCAATGTTATTTCTTAGGAACTTTCTTCCAACTGAAGCATGAATGGTTTACTTTTCCTAGGTAAGCTCTTATTGTCTTCATATTCTGCCCCTATCATCTCAAGTAGAAAAGTTTAACTTCAATGTCTTCATGATCCAATTTTTACTATCTCAACATGATTGAGGTTATTTTTTTTGTAAAATTCCCCAATGTAGGCACTTTTATAGCCCATTCTCAGTGCCAAAGAATTTGACATCGAATGGTTTCATCTTCGTGCCATTTATTAGCAATTAATATCTTCAACTTGAGGCGAAAAAACTATTACCATATAATAGTTTGAGGGATTTTTCCTGTGAGGCCTTATAATCAGATGGACACTCAAAAAGTAATCAATGCTTCCAGTAGAAAACGCCTTGAATCTTTGTTATGAATTGAGATACTAAAAAATCTCCAAAATGTATTATACCCCATCTTATTCAGGTAATCGTTTGTTTCCTGATTGAATATTGATGTCGATGATGTCATGAAGAAGTGTGAAAGCCTTATTATAGAGTCGTTTGATCTTTCAGGCTTAATTGTTTAAAAATCAGAGAACGTCTTCATTGATCTTCCATCATTTATTCTTTGCTTTGGTTTTTGTTTACTATCTCACTTCTTCATTTTAAGTAGAATGAGCCTCATATACTTCAAGGACCTTCTTCGTTCTCGATAAATTATCATATTTAGAAATTTTGTTCCTTTATTTATTTTTAGAATTCATAATAATGAAAGAATTTTATAAAACAAAATGATGCCCCTTGTTTCAGGCTCACAATTGAAACAAATCAACAGTTCAATAAATATCGAGTAAATCAAAAAAATTATTTTTAAATATTATAGCCCTTGGACAAGTGTGAAGATCAATGGGTAGTTTTTTGGTCGACTTTTTATTTTTATGAGGTTTTGATCATTGAGATATCTTTCATTTCTCGATCCGCAACTCACCATTCCAATTGGATGTGGAAAAAATAAAACAACTAGCATATTCAATTGATAGACCTTTCAGAACACTTTTACCTCATTTTAGTCCATCTTTCACCTAAACACATCATAAGTGTTAGGCATTACTTCCTTTATTGGACTACAAACACTCATTTTACCTCAACCTTAGGCATTACCACATTTTTTGAACTCATCATCCTCACCTTAGGTATTATCGCCTTTACTGAAATCATCATCCTCACTTTTACCTCGTTTCTTTCCCTCTCTTGGGGAATTCATCGCATCAATATAACCATTTCATGAAGTTCATATTTACCTCAATAGTTGTTTGAAATTACCTTCAATTTATCAACTTATTGCTTTTAACGGAGTGGCCACATTTTATTACACTAACCTATTATTGAAAAACTAGGAAGAAATAAAGCTTAAAGAACTTCTTTATTCAATTGATAAAACCAGATCACTTTACAATGAAGTAGAACTGTCACACCAGATGGTAGGCGGTGTGACCTGAACTTCACCTAGATCTACAAGCAAAGTATTGATCCACGTTACTTCTGCAGCAACATCAACAAGACTTTTATACGCTGCTTCCATGGTTGATCATGAAACATTCTTCTATTTGCTTGATAATCAGGATACTAAAAAATTTCCAATAAAAACACAATGACCAAACATTGATCGTATATCATCCATATCACCAACCCAGTCTGCATCAGCAAATGCAGTAACTTGAAGGTTAGAACCAACAGAAGTGAAGGCCAACCCAAAATTCAACATGCATGCCAAGTATCGATGAATGCTCTTAACTTCCAGAAGATGAGACTCACGAGGGGCTTGTATGTATTGAGAAACCTTTCTTACACTGAGAGCTATATCAGTTCGAGTATGAAACACATACAGTAGTGAATCAACAATGCTATAAAACTCATGTGCATCAACTACATGATTGCGTGCATCCTTAGACAATTTATTAGCCACAACCTTAGGAGAAGTAGTTGGTGTGACATGAGCCATTTCTGTTTTTGCTAGCAAATCCAACACAAACTTCTTCTGACTCAACACAAGAGAGTCTGTACACCGTTTAACATTGATGCCCTGATCTTTATGACAAGTCACCAAGATCAATAAGAGAGAACTGCTTGTTGAGTTCACAAATGACATACTCAAAATGACTCAAAGAATCTCTTGTTAAGATGATATCATCAACATACATGAGAATAAATGTCTGAATACTAGACTGAGTAGCAACAAAAAGAGAGAAATCTATTTTGGATTCTTAAAACCCTAATATAAGTAAACTATCATAAAGCCTAGTATGCCAATTGCATGGCGCTTGTCTTTTGCCATAAATAGATTTCTGAAGCTTACAAACTAGTGGAGTATCATCATAAATAGAAACTTCAAACCCAGGTGGTTGCTGCATAAAAACATCTTCACACAACCTGCCATTGAGAAAAGCATTATTCACATCAACTTATCGAACTTCCCACTTCTTTAAGACAACCAAGGACAAAACATTGACTGTGGAAAACCAAACTACATGACTATAAGTTTCTTGGAAATCTTGACGTGGCACCTGAGAATAACCCTTAGCAACTAGACGAGATTTATATCTTTGTACAGTGCCATCTGTATTCTTCTTAAGTTTTAAAAGCCACTTACGCCCTACAACGGTCCTCCCCTCTAGGAGTTTAACCAAGGTCCAGGTGCCATTCATTGTAAGAGTAGCAAGCTCATCATGAACAACTGCAGTCCACTTATTAGATCGAAAAGCCTCACAAACAGTTTCAGGAACCAACTCATCCAGACTACTAAGAAATACTTTAGGCTTGAAAATGCCATCCTTACTGCTAGTTCTCATAGGGTGAATATTGGGCAACATATGATTGTGAAGTAGAGAGTGGAGCAACAATTGGTTGTTCAAGCACCCGAGACTCTTTCTAAGATCCCACATCAGATGCAGAATTAACATGTACAGGTACAAATGCTCAGAAGGAACAGGAGGAACAACAGGAGGACTAACATTAGTAGGTGAGACCATAGGAGAAACATGCACACGTGAAGAAACCCTAGGCACACGTAAACTTTTTGAATACATGACAACATCTAAAAAAAGAAACTTTTGGCCAGATGTAGAACTTGAGGGATGTGAGGATGAAGCTGCAAAAGGAAAGATCATTTCTTCAAACTTCACATGATGAGAGATATAAACCCATTCATCAGGAGCAAGACATTGAAATCCTTTGTGCTGAGGAATGTAGCCTAAGAATGTACACTCATGGGATCGAAACATAAGCTTGTTATTGTGAAACAATTTCAAATGAGGGAAACATCGACAACCAAACACTTTCATGAACTTATAACCAGGTTACATATGAAATAACTTTTCAAAAGGAGAAACACCTTGTAACACTCATGTAGGAAGTCTATTGATAAGATACACATCAGCGATTACTTCATAAGACCAGAACTTTAAGGGTAAAGAAGCCTGAGCCAACAGAACGAGAGCTAACTCAATCAAGTGGTGATTTTTTCCACAACCCTATTTTATTCATACATGTATGGACAAGTTACACGATGAACAATTCCCTCCTTGAATAGAAGACAAGTTAGTGGTCTATATTCACCACCCAATCACTTTGAATGGCTTTAATGGGTAAAAAAAATTGAGTGGCAACCATGCTCTTAAATAACTGATATGCAGTTACAACTTGAGACTTGTCCTACAGTAAGTACAACCAAGTATGAGGAGTGCATGCATCAATAGAGGTAACATAGTACCTAAACCCATTAGAAAGAGTAGGTGCAGGACCCCACAAATCAGAGAAAACAAGTTGGAAAGGTTCAGTGTAAAGGGTAACTTATGACTTTTTCCAACACAGTTTAAGAGGAATCAAAGGGCAACTTATGGATTTTTCCAACACAGTAACCAGTACAAATTTTATTAGAATAATTTGAAATATGTACACACAAACGATTACAAACAATCTTTAAAGTATTCAACGAATGATGACCTAAGCGCCTATGCCACAACTCAGATAAATCAGGAGCAATAGCTACAATAACACTAGAAGGAACACAAAAGGTCGAGTCATCAGCCAGTGCAAAGGAGTAAAGGCCACCCCGCTGTTTGCCTCGAAGAAGAACACAACCACTAACTTCATCATAAACACAATAGTCATCATTTCGAAACTCAAAGAAGACATGATTTCCCTAGAAAGCTTGGACACCGAGAGGATATTCTTAGTTATCTTAGGCTAATTACAAAATATCATTCAACATCAATGCTTGTGAGTGAGTAGAAAAGAAAGCATTACCAACAATGAAAAACTAGAAAGAAAGAAAGCTTAAAGAACTTTTTTATTCAATAGATAAAACCAAATCACTTTACAATGAAGTAAATGTACTCCATATATAGAACTGTAAAGACCATGTAGCTTGCTTACTTCAGCAGCTACGTAACTGTCTAACAATCCTAACAACTTCACACCAGCCTAACCACCTAGTGCAATCAATTGAGCAATCAGCTTTTGATATGTGTACAATTATAACTGTCACTCAATGCTACTATATTCAACACATATTAACGACTTTATGAGTATTTAGCTTCAAGATTTATTAAGATCATTAAGAAGAACCTGTTATAGTCTGAGTGTCTTTGAAGGTCAAAAAATTTCATCTTTAGAGCTTAATTTCCAAGCAACTAACCTAAACTAAATTTGTTTACTACACCATCCTATTCGTAAAAATTATGATCATCACTGAATGTACTCAACAAAAGTGTTGTCTAATTAGTTTCACAACTTTATATGCGAACGTTAGTTAATTTTGTCAGCTCCTATATATACCTCAATGCATTGTCCTTGTATCTCTTGTAACATGAGGAGAAGGTTCGATCCTACAAGAATATGGGTGTACCATTCAGGTGTAATCTCTGAAGCTTTACTAGGGTTATTGTTTTTCAATGGTTCAATCTTGTCACTAGTCAATGACTATAAGAATAGTCTATTATATTCATTTAACTTTAAAAAGAATTTTTTTCATTGCTTATAGTCTGAAATGAGTAGTGTTTATTCAATTAGAACTTTAAAAACATCATATAAACAAAAAAAAGATAGAAAAACAAATTCAATCAAAACATGTTGCTTTCATGCAAAGTGCAACTAAGCTACACAGAGGCGAGCAATAAATTCATATAATGATTCCAAATAGCTCACTGTTGTCCATTTGATGTTAGGGCACTTGCTTTAATCGAAGGCTACATCTAGAGCTTTGATGCCCGATTTGGGTTAGCCATCCACTGCTTAACCAATTCACCAGTTAACGTAGCATTATTAACAAACATCTCTATCTCTTTCATCAAAAGACCACAATTCCCTGTAGAATGCCCATGTGTTAAGTGTATAAAAATACTATATTTACTACCCTGTTACCCATAATTATTGCTAGATTTATGTTCAATTTAGTTGCATTATTAGTTATTCATGCATAATTTCATAGTTTCCTTAATCGGTAAGTTTGATATTACATTTTGATTGGCTTTTGTGGAAAATACACTACTAGTGTATGTTAATTTGTGCAAATTAGGGATTACCTTGGCAAGCAAGAATCACTGTGGCATTAGAAGCCGATTTCTAAAGTTTTGTCCAACCAATTTTCGTTATTGACTGGATAAATCCACCATATTTAAGATAAGCATAAAAGAAAGGGATACGTCCTAGAAATCTAGAAATCCATGCAGAGTTTTAAGTCGATATGAAAGTCAGATTTGTTGAGAGTTTTAGGATAAATATAAAATAGATTGATTCAATTTTTTATTCCAACTAAAAATCGTCTTCATCAACAATTAATTTGACTTAATCATCTTCTATAAATAACCATCAAATCATAGATTACAAGGGTGACCGACGAGAGAGAAAGCTAAAGAATGACCATATTTTTATTCATTGTTTATTTTTAATTTATGTTTGGGGTTTTTTTATCTTGTATTTTTCTTCTACACCCAAGCATGAACTAAACCAACTTGGCTTGGGTTATTGGGTTTTTGTGGTTGTAAAAATGTTTAGATTTGTTTGAGTTCTTTGATTGTGGTTTAAACTCAAAGTTTGTTCAGCCTTGGTTCTAATTTGATTTCGAGTGAATTGTGAAACGATCTCGAGAATTATCCATTTATCTAATAACGGGAGAGTTAGATTCATGAAACAAATGAGCATGGTCTTCATTTTAACGAACATTGTTGAAGGTTAGTCCATCTTAGGGATAAGATTCATATTTCAACTGCTAAAAGGAGTGCAAGATCGATTGTTGTTTACCCATGGTTAACGCAGGGATGTATCACCAAGGCATGCATAATTGACCAATTGTTTAAGTTAGGGATAACAAGAAGGCATTGAAGAACGCTTCACCGAGCTTTGGAGGGAGGGACCCAGTTGCTACAGCAATTGAATCATTCTCAGTTTTCACGAGAATCAAGTTTCCTCGGCAATCAATTGCTCAGACTATTCATATAATCAACACACCAAAACTCACGATTACCCGACTTGCTCTCTTATTTGATCACAATATTCTTTTATTAGTTTTCACATTTATTTTATTCATTTATTTAACTCTATTATCACCAATTAATTCCTTTTTATAGTGCAAAGAGTTAAAACATGGAGTTACACCAATCCCTGTGGAGTCCATATCTATTCTATATTATAAAATGTGACATGTATACTTGCACAAATTGTGAAGCACTCAAATAATGCAACAATTTTTTTGGCGCCATTGTCTTATTACTATTATTCTATTATTATTTTTTGTTTTCTTTCTTTTTGGATTCAAGGAGCTTACAATTTGTGATTTTGCATCTGTATATGACTAGGTTGTACCAATATCACCAGAATATCCATTTGAACCCAAAATCGAGTGAGCTTTTCATAGAGGAAGACACGAACAACGAGAAGCAATGGGAGACCAACTCATTGATCCAATAAGCGACCGTAATGTTATTGGCAAGCAGATAACTGAAGCAATAGGTGGATGAGCTTTAGTATAATGACTTGTTCAAGTAAGGAACAAGCCCATTCGAGACTACTTAGAGGAAGATCTCAATGGTATCAATCCAAGAGTTGTCACACCTTAAATAGAAGCCACCTACTTCGAAATAAAGCAAGTATTGTTTAATATGATCAACACAATTGGTCAATTTGGTGGTTTGACAATAGAAGTTGCAAGAAAACATCTCAAATCATTCCTGGAAATTTGCAACACATTCAACAACAAGGAGTTCATGAGGATGTCCTAAGGCTGAAATTATTCCCCTATTTATTGAGAGATGGGGAAAATTATGGTAGAATAGTATCCCATCCAGATCTCTAGAATCTTAGACGGATTTATGTCGTGATTTCCTTTCTAGATTTCGTTTTACAAATATGACTGATAAATTGCGTAACGATTTTACTTCTTTTTGGCAGGCAAATGATGAATCCATGTACAAGGCTTGGGAGTCATACAAACAGCTTTTATGCAAATGTCCCATGCATGTATCCTAGTATGAACACAAGTGATGATGTTATACAACTCACTAAATACACCGACAAAGATAATGCTTGATGCTTTAGAAAATGGCATGCTCCTCGACAAGTCATCGGAGAAAGCAATGAAGATTCTAAATCGTCTTTCTAAGAATGAGTATCAGTTCCCAAATACACGAAAAGGAGGAGTCAGACGTAATGCCTTGATAAATGAGCTTAATTTAATGGACACTATCTCTGCACGATTGTCTACCTTAACTAACCTGGTTAAGAATATGCAGCGACCAAATAATCCATAGGAGATCAAGGTAGTAAATTCCTTTTGCGAGATATGTAATGATAATGTTTTGAGTGTCTACAAAACCCATAATCTAGCTTCTATGTTAGAAACTACAACCGTAACAACAACGTGATGTCTAGCACGTACACTCTAACTTGAAGGGAGCACCCTAATTTCTCATGGAGTAACCCAAACAACGCCCTCAATCATAACAATTAGAATTCACAAGCATTGGGATCCCAGTAGAACATGCCAAAGCAACATACACCACAACAGTAATCAACACCACCTAGTTCTTTGGAAAATACACTCAAATAGTTTATGTTAAAAACTAAATCTTAAATGGTTGAGAATAGTATTTTCATGAAAAGAACTAACGATTTCATTAATAGGATTGAGATGATACTGCAGAACCAAGAGGCAACTTTGAAATCTTTGGAGACACTTGTCGGACCACTTGCCCAGAATTTGAACACAAGACCATTAGACGGTTTACTCGATGATATTGAGGTCACAAAGGGAGTATTCCACGAGTAGTGTAAGGTAATCACCACCCGGAGTGGATGAAAGCTAACTGAAACCCTTGTACAACCCATGGGAAGAACTTTACCAGCAAAACAGATCTCTGTCCAAGAAGATACATCCAACAACATTGCCCCAATCAATATTGATAAATCAAATGATGCCTGAGTAAGTCCACATGCCTCAGTAATTCCAAATACAACGAAAAATCTACCAATCAAATTCCAAACAGATGGGAAGAATGAGGAGTTTCAAATTCCACCACCAATCTCTCAGAGGATGAAAATAAAAAAAACAAGAATACCAGTTTGAGAAATTCTTAGACATCTTGAAGCAAGTTCACATCAACTTGTTTGTTGAGGCGATCAAGAAAATATTGAACTACGCTAATCTCCTTAAGGACATTGTCTGTAAGAGAATGAGGCTAGGAGAGTTTGAAACAATCGCTATAATAGAGGTATGGATGGCCATATTGCACAACCGAATGCCACCCAAACTAAAAGATCCCAATAGTTTCACAATACCATGTGCAATCGAAAATCACTACGTCGAGAAAGTGTTATATGAACTTGGATCGAGCATAAACTTATGCCTAAATCTATGTTCAAAAGATTGGGTATAAGAAAGGCAAGAGTTACGACAATTATGCTACAACTTGTAGGTAGATCCTATGTACAAACAGAGGTAAAAATTGAAGATATACTAGTAAGAGTTGATAAATTTATTTTTCCTACTAACTTCATTGTTTTGGATTGTGAAGCAGATGAGTTCGCAACTATTATCCTTTGAAGACCATTCCTAGCAATGGTAAAAACCTTAATTGATGTCGAAAGGGGAGAACTTATTATGAGAGTGAATGACCAGAAAGTCAAACTGAATGTTTTACCAACCTTAAACCATGCTAATAATCCAGAAGAATGCCAAGTCATTCACACCACCACCGAATTCAATTTTAAAGTAGATGAGAAATGACATCGCAATTCTATTGTCGTAGAGAAAATTGAAGAACCAGAAGTTGGATAGCAAGATGAAGCCCAGTGGATAGTAAATCGACTGAGTAAATATTTTGGATCATTAGAATACTCAAGTAAGGAAGGTAAACTCAGAAAATCATCTATTGATAAACCTCCCATGTTAGAATTGAAACCATTGCTAGACAATTAGTACTTCCATTCAATTTTCGATTAACACTTTTTTCAAGAAAACTGAAATCGAGATGGTCTGGGCCATTCGAGGCAGTCAAACCTTTCTCTTTTGACGCCATAATAATCATGTCCACCATCAAAGGACATGAGTTTAAATTCAACGGATAATGATTAAAGTTCTACACCGACGCCCATGTTGAGCGTGACAAGGGAACAATTACTCTCGGAGAAGCATGAATATGCTATCCTTTAGTATTTTTTTTTTATTTTTCTTCTCTTTTATTTTTATTTTTTTATTTATTCAAAATTTATTTTGAAGTTTAATTTCCACTATTATTTAGTTTAGTCCTTTTATGCTCAAGTTAGTTTCTCATTTTATGTTTTGTTCAAGAAAAAGAGGAGTTTCATTCAAGAAGAGAGTTCATCCCAAATTAGTACCCTTGTTTCCCTCTAATATCCTTTGTCTCACACCTTCTTCGAACACTTTCAATTTTCGAAAAATGATTTCGCACCAGATAAACTAAAAGATTCCACAACCGCGAGCCAACAAGCAAATCAAATAAATGGCTCAAAGGACACTCATCAATGAAGGTGATGACCTTTCTGACTAATTGATAACTCTGTAAAAAGACTATATTTTGGGTCTTTTTACTTAAGTTATTGATTGTCCAAAAGCCATTGACATAACATTTTACTTGCATATAGTTGATTTTAGGACATATTTTCATGTGGTTGATAAGTTTTACCGAGGCAAAGTTTATTTGATTAAACTGATGCTGCTGATTAGAAAGGATGTTTGTTGATTGTGATGATGTAGGAAATGACTGAGGAATAATTTATTTGTCGAGACAAATTAATTTTCTAGGGCCAGTGGAATAGAATATGACGACAACGAGTAATAAATTTTCTTACCAATGCGAGTTTTATCTCGCCAGTCTGACGTAGTATGAAACAAAATTGATGATGTCACATGACCAGCTGTCCAATCTACCTCACGTGCAATCATGCCTTCATCAAGGAATTTGACACCACCGTAAACTGCTAAGTTATTCACAAAAAGGGTTTAACTTCAAGGGTATTTAGGGAATTTTCAATGGCACTAAACCCTTGAAATTCCCACTTTAAATAGCCCATTATAACTCTTCATAAGGTGTTCAGAATCAAATAAAGAAAATACCTTAGGCTTGGAAAAAGGTGACCGTGGCGTCTTTTTTTCCACCGTTACCCACTCATTCGTCTTTGGTACCCTCCGTAGTCAGGCTTCGTCGGGGCGACAGCTAGGCCCTTAAGAGAGGCTGGTGCATTGGAGCAGTCATGGTGGTGGTCTGATGTCACAACAAAGATCTGTTTGGGAATGTTTCCTTATTTCTTCTTAATTTTTGATTTACTTGAAGTGGCTTGTACTTAAAGTTTAAATTCATGGATGATATTTGCTACACCATGGACTGTTTTACTTGGTGTTGGTTATAGTTTTGATGAAACGTTAATTTTTTCTTTTATTATAAAGAAGTTTACTTATGCTTAACATTATTTTGTTCATCATTTTAATATTTTGCCTTGACACTATAAGAGCTTCGAGAGATTGTCCAGTGCCTAGACAGAACATTCCTAGATTTTGTAAGAGCTTTTAAGTGTTTGTTATTCTTCTAGGAATAAATTCCTAAATTTGAGAGAATTAGGGAAGATCTATGTGAACAATGGGACTGATCCGGGATGGTGAGGTTCTAATCCGCTTTAGAGATAAGGAGAGGGTTTCATTCGACAAAAAGGGCTAGTTACTTGAGTAGGATAGGTAACGAATATAGTTTACGCTGAGGGGCATTATCGTAAAAATAGATTGACAAACCAAGGGTTGTAGTTCACACCGAGTAGTATTGCTGTAGCAACCGTCCTTGAATACTCTAGTAATCTTGTCGGGCAACTTAAGTATAGCTCACCAATTCAATCTAGACACAGGATAATTTTTCATCTTAGCAAAGCCAACCCAGGTGCTCCGTTAGAAGTCTGATTGTGTGAGGTTGCCAATTTATTTATAGAGTTTTGACAACTTTTATTTGTTTACCTTTTCATATTTTTTGCCTCGACAAAACTTTTCTGCTCACTTCACTTTATAATTTTTCTTGCCTCGGCCATACTTTTTTCGATCTGTTCATACCATTTTCCACCATATATTTTTCTTGTTTATATCATTAGACTTAGATACTTAGTATTAGTTAGTGACACCTATTCCTAGCTGTAGCAATCTTTTAAAATCCCTCCAATTCATGTGGAGACGATACTCACTCACTACTATATTACTTGCATTGATTGTGTACACTTGCACAGATTTACTTGTCTTAGCATATACATTTACAAGCGATCAAGTTTTTGACGCCGTTGCTGGGAATTGGAAATTGGTGTTTTTAAAAGTTTTGTTATAGACTTATCTTATTTCTTTATTATTATATTTTTATTTTTTTTATTGATTTATTCGCTATTTTTGTTTACCCTTTTCTGGTGTTGTGCAATTGCATAACTTGTAGAAGTCCCAAGGAACCATTATTTCATTTTGAACCTGAGATCGAAAAAAATTTCTGTCAAAGAAGATATGTTCAAAGAGCTCAAAAATCTATATACGAACTTCAAAATGAAGTGGTGGAACCTGAAGAATTAAATGCCACGGAAAATAAAAATGCGAAGAATATTGTAGGACCAGGAACTATTAGAGATCACTTAGCTCCCACCTTGGATGGCCTTAAGCCAGCTATTGTAGCTCTCAAGATTCAGGCAGACCACTTCGAGCTCAAAAATGTTATGTTCGACATGTTGGACTTGATTGGACAGTTTGGTGGTGCTCCTCATGAGGATGCAAGGCAACATGTTCGAGCTTTTTTGGAGGTCTGTGACTCCTTTCGACAGCAAGGTTTGCATGAAGATGTGCTAAAATTGAAGTTATTTCCATATTCTTTGAAAGATCACGCAAGGGCATGGCTGAATGGATTGCCTTCCGACTCGATAAGGTTTTGGGTTTATTTGTTTAAACAATATTTGCTATGGCATAATCCATCCAATATGAACAACCATCTCAGGAATGCCATAGCATCTTTTTTCCAAGGCTTTTAAGAGTCTATGTATGAGTGTTGGGATCGATACAAAAGTTTACTTCGTAACTGCACCAATCATTGATTCCACAACTGAACTCAAGTTGTGATGTTCTACAATAGAGTTAACGCCACTCTCATGATGTTGGATGCCTTGGTGAATGGTACTTTACTTGACAAATCACCCAAGAAATCCTTTGATATCCTTGATAGGATAGCCAATAATGATTATCAATTACCATCTATAAGGCTTAGAAATAGAAGGAAAGTGTCTGGGGTATTTGAACTTGACGTCAAGGATTCAATGTCAGCCCAACCTTCTGTCATAACAAATATGTTGAAAATTTTGCAGCGTTCTAACGAGGTGATGGAAGTCAAGCTAACCAACTCAGCATGTAATTTTTACCACACCAATCATCATGAAAGTGAATGCCCAAAAAATAAGGAGTCCATCAATTTTGTGGGCAATTTTAATATAAGCAAAAATAACCTCTACTCTAGTACATACAATCATGGATGGTGACAACATCCAAATATTTCTTGGGATAATCAAGGGACCAACAACAACCATGCATACAACCTTAACATGCAACAACAAATTATTTCTGAACCTACAAATTTTCAGCATCAACGGATGCCCTGCAAAATATTAACAAGGGTTCAAAATCTTCCTCAAATTCTAATTCCCTCGAAGATTCACTGTAAGATTTATGGCCTTGACAAAAGATTTCATGACTTCAACTAAGGCCTTGCTGCACGAACTCTCTTCATGCATTGAGGACAATGTATCTCTCAAGTTTAGGGGATGTGTTATACTTCATACTTAGTTTTTTCATTTTTTATAATAATTGGTTGAAATATTTGTTGTCATGGCATGATTTTCATTAGGATAGTTGTTGGAAAAAAATGATGATGCACAATGATGAAAGCAAATTTTATTGCCTAGGACAAAATTATTTTACATGACTGTTGAAGGCTAGAACCTACCTTAGGTCTTGATTCTTTGTGACTTTTTGAACACGATTGTATGTTTTCTCAACTTAAGGTTATTAGAAAAGTTTTAGGAAAGAACTTTTTGCGCATCATGGTATTAAATGTTTAAAAGGCTAAATTGAACTCCTTAATATTTTGAATTGTGTTGAATTACAAATAAATGCATCGACATAACTATAGAGGGACACTCCTCTTTGTTATGGCATGACCTGGAAAAATCCCTTAAATAAATGGTTGCCTCGGCATAGGAGTGAATGAAAGTAGTCACGGGATGACTCTACCTGAATAGCTCGGGGATGCTAGGTATGGTCCCTTTTACTTAGAGAGTGGGATGGTAGTGTAATGAGCTGACTCCCCCTGAAGTATGTTTTAAAAAAGAAAAAAAGTTGAAGTTACATGTTCAAAAAATAGGAGTGGAACTATTCTTGATGAATAATTTGATGCCTTGGCAAAATATAAGCGCTTATGAGTTTTCTATCTGCGTTAAAGCATAGACTGATATACAATCACACACACACACTGACAAAGAATTTTGACCTAGGAAAGGTACTTAACTTCTCGTACAGTCTACCATGTCAAGGCTAAAATTTTTGCTGAGGACTGAAATTCTAAACCACATGAATGTCCTAATTTTTTGCTTTGCCATGACAATTTATTCCTCTACTGCTTATTATCCATTGCTTGAGGACAATCAATAGGTTAAGTTTGGGGGTGTGATAACTTCTTTAAAAGACTATATTTTAGGTCTTTTTACTTAAGTTATTGATTGTCTAAAACCCATTTACATAGCATTTTAACTACATATAGTTGTATTTAGGACATATTTTCATGTGGTGGATAAATTTTACCTAGGCAAAGTTTATTTGATTAAACTGATGCTGTTGATGAGAAAGGTTGTTTGTTGATTGTGATGATGTAGGAAATGACTAAGGAAGAATTTATTTATCGAGACAAATTAATTTGCTAGGGCCAATGGAATAGAAGACGACGACAGTGAGGAACAAATATTTTTTCCAATGCAAGTTTTTTCTCGCCACTCTGACGTAGTACGATACAAAATTGCTGATGTCACATGGCTAGCTATTCAATCTACCTCATGTGCAATCATGCCCTCATCAAGGAATTTGAGACCACCGTAAATAGCTACGTTATTCACAAAAAGGGTTTAACTTTAAGGGTATTTAGGGAATTTCCCACTATAAATATTCCATTATAACCCTTCATAAGGTGTTCATAATAATACAGAGAAAATACCCTAGGCTTGGAAAATCACAGTCGTGGCATCTTTTTTTTCCACCGTTCCCCACTTTTCTGTCCTTAGTGCCTTCCATAGCCAGCTTCATCGAGGCAGCGGCCAGGCTGTCGAGAGAGGCTGGTGCGTTGGAGCAGTTATGGTGGTGGTCTGATGTCACGACAGATCTCTGTTTGGGACTGTTTCTTCATTTCTTATTAATTTATGATTTAATTGGAGGGGCTTGTACTTAAAGTTTAAATTCTTAGATGATATTTGGCACACCATGTACTGTTTTACTTGGTGTTGGTTATGGTTTGGATGAAACATTGTTTTATGCTTTTATTATGAAGAAGTTTGTTTATGCTTAACATTGTTTTGTTCATCGTTTTAATATTTTTCCTTGACACTGTAAGAGCTTTGAGAGATTGCCTAGTGCCTAGACAAAACATTCCTAGATTTTGTAAGATCTTTCGAGAGATTACTATTCCTCTAGGAATAGATGCCTAAATTCAAGAGAATTAGGGAAGATCTACGTGAACAACGGGATTGAATCGTGATGGTGAGGTTCTAATCCTCCTTAGAGATAAGAAGAGGGTTTTATTTGACTAAAAGGGGTAGTTAATTGAGTAGGATAGGCAACGAATGCAGTTTATGCTCTGGGGTATTGCCACAACAAAAGTTTGACAAACCAAGGGTTGTAGTTCACATCGAGTAGTATTCATGTAGTAACCGTCCTTGAATACTCTAGTAATCCTGTCAGGTAGCTTAAGTATAACTCACCAATTTATTCTAGACATAGGATAATTTTTCATCTTAGCAAAGCCAACCCAAGTGCTTCGTTAGAAGTCTGATTGTGTGAGGTTGCCAGTTTATTTATAGAGTTTTGACAACTTTTATTTGTTTACCTTTCATATTTTTCTTGCCTCGACAAAACTTTTTTGTCACTTCACTTTACAATTTTTCTTGCCTTGGCCATACTTTTTTCGACCTAATCATACCATTTGCCACTGCATATTTTCCTTGTTTATACCATTAGTCTTAAATACTTAGGATTAGTTAGTGACACATATTCCTAGTTGTACTAATCTTTTAGAAGCCCTCCAATCCCTGTGGAGATGATACTCACTCACTACTATATTACTTGCATCGATTGTGTACACTTGCACAGATTTTCTTGCTTTAGCATATACATTTACAAGCGATCACTAACCCATTCGTTTTACATGCAATGAGGACAATGCTCCTCTTGAGTTTGGGGTGTTGTTCATTTTGTCATATTGCACTTATTATGTCATTTTTGTGTTTTTCATTGTTTGTATCATTCATTCAAGCTTTCCTTGAAATTTACGTTCTGTGACATTTAGACAGACAAACAATGGTTGAGCCTTTGTACTTACCTATGATGAGATAATTGCTGATATCATTTTAATGTCGAGAATCTTTGGACTTAGATATAATTTAAGATTACCTTAATGATTCTTGTGATGTTATAATTGTTTACCAAATGTCGTGTTTGGTTGACTTGTATGTATTTTGGCGAATACTTTATTATTATGCATGTTTTTGTTTAAGTTACATGTGAATTTCTAGAGGTGCCTAACTGGCTTTAGCCGAATAAATTGCCATATCAACTTTTTAGCTCTATAAAAATCAGTTGCTAAAGCAAGTTCAATACGCTTAGTGAATACTAAGTATGAAATATAGTAGTGAATAGCATGAGTAAATGAAAGTCTTCATGGGATAACTCTACCTAAAAGGCTAGGGGGTTCATTGTTGACAACATCTTACACTCAAGTACTCACAGGTAATTGTGATAAGCTGAAACTCTAGTTAAGCTAAATAATAATTGTTGTGACATCTTTTACCTTACTAACTACTTTGATAATTATGATATTCTCTGCAAATAACCATAGTGGCAAACCGTATCGACTAAGAGCACACACATATATGAGCATCATAAGTTGATTTGAGTTGATTTTTAGTTGTCTTGAGGTTTGAAGTTGATTGGTAGAAAATTCCTAAGATTATGAGGTAACAGGTGCAAAGCAAGTGTAAGAGTGATATTTTCTAATTGCTATGAGAAAGTGGATGTCATACATTACTTGAGGACAAGCAATAGTTTGAGCTTGATGGAGTGTTAAGTGTATAAAAGTACTATATTTAATACCATTTTACCACAATTATTACAAGATTTAGGTTCGGTTTAGTTGTATTATTAGTTATTAATGCATAATTTCATAGTTTCCTTCACCCATTAAGTTTGATATTACATATTGGTTGGCTTTTGTGGAAAATACACTGTTGGTGTGTGTTAATTTATGTAGATTAGGGATTACCTTGGCAAGCAGGAATTGTCATGACATTGGAAGTTGATTTATTAAGGGTTTGTCAAGACGATTATCGATGTTGACTGGATAAATCCACCTCATTCAAGATAAGCACAAAGAGAAAGGGATAAGTTCCATAAATATGAAAATCCATGCAGAGTTTTAAGTAGATATGGAAGTCATATTTGCAAAGAGTTTTAGGATAAAGAAAAAGAGATTATTCTCTTTTTTATTCCAACTAAAACTCATCTTCATCAAAAATTAATTCGACCTAATAATCTCCTATAAATAACTAGCAAATCAAAACTTGCAAGGATGGGCATCCATAGAGAAAAACTAAGGGCTGAGTGCACTTCTTCTTCCTCGTTTCTTTTCAATTTATGTTTGGTAATTTTTTATCTTGTATTTTTCTTCTACACCCAGCCATGAACTAAACTAAATTGACTTGTGTTATTGGGTTTTTTTTTGTGGTTGTAAAAGTGTTTGGATTTGTTTAAGCTCTTTGATTGTGGTTTAAATTTAAAGTTTTTTCATTATTGGTTCTTAATTTGATTTTGAGTGAATTGGGAGAGTATCTCGAGAATTATCCATTTATCTAATATTGGGAGTATTAGATTTATGAAACGAATGAGCATGATCTTCATTCTAATGAATTTTGGTGAATGTTAATCTATCTTAAGGGTATGATTCGAATTTCAGTGGCTAAAAGGAGTGCAAGCTTGGTTGTTGTTCACCCATGGTTAACGTAAGGATGCATCACCTAGGCATGCATAATATAGCAGTTGTTCGAGTTGGGGATAACAAGAAGGCATTGAAGAACGTTTCACCAAGCTTTGAAGGGAGGAACCCAGTTTCTACGGCAATTGAATCATTCTCAGTTTCCTAGCAATCAATAGCTCAGACTATTCATACAGTCAACACACCACAACTCACGATAACTCAAATCATTTTCGAATATAATAAACGAATATTAAAAGAATGTAATTATGATTACAATTATTTTCATGTTTATTAATTTGGAATATTTTAATTTAAAATAATTAAATTCATATTTAATTAATTTAGAATTAAAAACCATAATAGTTACGGTAACTGATATAAAAGGTTAAGATAGGTCTAGTAGCCATTTTAAGCCTTTTAGATGAAATATCTCAAAATAGTTTTTGAGATAAGAAATTTGCTCTCAACTTTTCAACTTTTCAACTAGGTGAACAAAGTAGAGGGTGAGACGGTTTTCGTGGAGGCTTACGATTCGATCAACTCGAGACTGTTGTTGTCTTGCTATTTTTCAAGGAATCCAATGTAAGTAATCGTATCACATCCTTCTGATTTTGGTAATTTTTACTTGGATCATTAGAGAAATCATCGAAATAATTTTTCACTGTACCATGTAGTGCACCAACAATTCTAATAATGACATCAAAACCACTTGTGCAATCCAAATTTGGGTTAAATACTTGGTTGATGAGACATGTATGAGATGGATGTTTTATTTTCCTATTTTTTACGAATATGTAATATGTTATACGTTTTGATACAGTTAAACGTGCTCCGTGATTGGTTGCATTATAAAGACTGATATTGAATATATCACAATATATGTGGTGTGATATGAGTGATCAAAATAGAATTTGTCCTTCCTACATAATATGAAATATATCACAAGCCACTTGATTAAATGAGACTAGAAATGCATGGCCATGCTCGAATAAGTTGATATGAGATATCACAAATTATTAGTTTATCGTAGTCTACTGTAGATATCAAGAAATAAAATATGGGCTATACAAGTGTGACTATTCTAAGACATGTGCCTAATCTAGATATAAAGGGCAAAAGGATAAAATGCATAAAAGAGTTAGTTACAAAGATGTTATATCGAATCTTGACTTCCTGTAGCTTAAGTGACAATGATATATTGCTAGATGTCACTCATTGTTTGTAATATTAGAATGGTTCTAATGATTACTACTAACGTTATAGGAACCTACAGGGTCACACCCTAGGGTTGAAATGAGCAAATATTAAACGTATTTTTAATGAACAATTTATTGTTCGTGTATATAGAATATAATTAAAGTTAATATATATTTGATATATATATTTGAATTATCTCAAATATAATAAATGAATATTAAAAGAATGTAATTATGATTACAATTATTTTAATTTTAATTAATTTAGAATATTTTAATTTAAAATAATTAAATTCATATTTAATTAATTTAGAATTAAAAAACCCTAATAGTTAGGGTAACTGATATAAAAGGTTAAGATAGGTCTAGTAGCCATTTTAAGCATTTTAAACGAAATATCTCAAAATAGTTTTTGAGATAAGAAATTTGCTATCAATTTTTCAACTAGGTGAACAAAGTAGCGGATAAGATGATTTTCGTGGAGGCTTACGATTCGAGATACTTGCAACTACTGGTGTCTTGGTCTTTTTCAAGGAACCCAATGTAAGTAATTGTATCACATCCTTATGATTTTGGTATTTTGTACTTGGATCACTGGAGAAATCGCCGAATTAATTTTTTGTTGCACCATGGAGTGCGCCGAGAATTCCAATAGTGGCATCAAAACCACTTGTGCGATCCGAATTTGGGTTAAATACTTGGTTGATGCGATATGTATGAGATTGATGTTTGATTTTCCTATTTTCGACGAATATGTAATATGTCTGTTTCTTATTCAACGGCTGTCACAATTAATATATTAATCTCGTTAAACAAGTTATTACAATCGTTGATTAATTGTTAATCAAAAGTTTGATGTACGATTTTGATGTTCGTATGTTAATTATTAACATGATGAACAATGGGTATGTGATAGCAAATCGCTTTTGGTAGACGAACAATGGTTATTCCATTGTGAAAAACTTTGGGTTTTAAAAAATCCCAGGAACACGATTTTATTGATAAATGTTATCAAATCGTGAGGTGTTTTTTTGTAGAAGTAAGTAGGCTCTTATCGATTATTAATAATCAACTTGTAAGGGAATATGTATGATATGTTTCATTTGCATGGTGTTTGACATGCATGGTTATAGGCCCTTTAAGAACAATGGTTGTAAATCTTTGAAAATACTACAACACACATTTCTTGTATACGTCCCCGTACACGAGTCACAGATGTCACATGACTTTTAAAACATTTTTGTACTTGAAAACCCGTAAAATTTTGTCTCTTTAAATAAATAATTTAATAATGTAGTTTATAAAACATTCTTCAACTACTAATGTATAAAATAATGTTTAAAGATCCATCAAACAATAGTTTAAGTGAAACATAATATAATACTACAACCAAATACCAAGTATCTTATTAGAGCATCACAACATATCTAAGTACAAGCTAACTAGTAATATCAAAATAAATATCTAGAGATGTCATATTGTTACTGATGAGGTAATCCTTGATTGATGATATCAGCTGCACTCCTTAGTCCAATTATACCTAATTACCTACACGTGAAACCATCACACACTAAGTATTCACTTTGTGAGGCATAGTAATAAAAATGAGGTGTAACCAAAACATAAGTATATCATAAAATATCAAAATATGAATTTAATTGTATAAATCATAATAATATATAAAACTAGCTTGGTAAACCAAGTTTCTTTCACAACCTACGAAATAATATTTATTATGCCTAGCATACCCATCAGTCAGCATTTTCCAAAATATCCATTTATTGCCCAATGTATACCAAATGAGAATACAAGGTACATGAGTTGCACATAAGTGCTAAACGAAAGCATATGTTATCCAGTGACAACAACACTATACTAACATAATGAAATGGTAATTCACAAACTCATTATGAATACCAGGGATACACACATAGTGCCAAAAGCACACAAAATACTGATACAAAAATGCAACATGTGTGTTAAACAAAATCAATCGATAACCATCATACACAAAGTATGTCAAAATGAACCTACGACTCTCAGTGTACATACAATAGGCCTTTAAATCAAATTCGCATATTAAAAATTAATTCTGAAATATCGATTGCTGTTAAAATAATATAAAAGTTCATCCATCTATTTTAGGGCAATTCATACCCTAAAATTTTTAGAAAAATCATTTTCATAGACTTTATGAAAATATTTCAAAATACGGTATATCATGCCTTTATAAAAACATTCGAGGTTGGCTCATCGCAAGTCATCCTCATATCATATAAGTAGATAATAAATGCTATCACCTGGTATGCCTCACTAATATGCCTTACTAATATGCCTTACTAATATGTCGTACTAACGAAATCCAATTATTCTTTAACTTTTTCCTTGCCTTTCGCTTTGCTCAGATCAGATCACGATCTACACAAGCATCCATACAAAGTATATACAATTATAAAATACAATGGTAGTATCCTTACTAACATGTTTACAAAATAATAATACTCAAAAGTACTATTATTTTCGAATTCTTTTAAAATGCATTTTAACTTTACCTTTTTATTCAATATAGGCCCTAGTCATAAATTCTTCAATCAAACCCAATTAAGCCCAATAAAATTCCATCATTTAACTTCCAGCTCAATACCTCAACAATACCATAATTACCACTTAAGCCACTAACTTTATCAATATTCACCATTTTGTACTTAAACTTTGCCAACTTTCCAAAATGACATAATTTCACATTCCAAATTCAATTTCAGCCCTCAAATAGTAATTTATAATAATTTATACCAATTATTAAGTAATTACATAGTCATTCAATAACTTTTCAAAATTATTGAATAGGTCCCTCAACTTTTAAAAAATTACAAAATGACCCAAAATTTTTCTAAGGTTTGTATAACCTTCCAAATATCATTTCTAATCCATGAAAATTTTTCCACAATTTTCCCAACTTATTTCCTCATGGATGAATGCTTTAGGGGTATATTTTTCATGATTTTTACTTGATTCAAGTATAAAACCAATCTCTATTCAACATTTCAAGACCTCTAGAATCAAACCCATGACTTATTTTTATCAAAATACATCAAAATATGCTTATATAGCCATGTACAAGTGATTTTCATCAACAATCATGCTTGTATATGATTCTACAACCTAAAAAAATCAAAATTATTCATCAATTTCACAAACCCTAATGTGAACACAAACCCTAGAATTTGATATCTTTCAACACAAACCAAATTAGCAAGCAATAATGGTACCAAATGATAGAGTTTTTTTTAATAGAACAATTTTCTATTTGATGGCTTCACCAAAAATCCAAAGAAAATGGCTCAAAGATTGAAAAGAAACTTTTTCATACCTTAGGTCATGGGGAGCACGAAATGGAGCTTAAAAATGGCAAATGTTTCCTGAAATTTTCATGTAATTTCATGTTAATTTAACCTTTATTTATTCTTAAATGAATAAAATATCATTTAATGAAAAATGTCCATTTTCCCATTAATGAAACTTGATAATTATCATCCAAACAAGCCACATCAACCTTATCATCTTTCACAAGTCAAAGATGAACAAATTATTTTACCCTTTTACAATTTTACCAATCAACTTTCCAAAAATTACAATCTTGCCACTTTGATCCAACATTCCAAATTAAACATGGAAATAAATCCTCAAATCCAATGATCCATATTATTTTCCATCATTTTAACATGTGGAAATAATATTTTTAAGCCTAATTTATCATCCTTCAATTTTCCCAATATTTCTATTCGATCCAATTTATCGATTTCTTACAAGACTTTAACCATTTCTAGTTTTCAACATAAATTCTAGATAATTCAATAAAACCCCACTCTTAAGAGTAAACAATCCATTTATTGAATAAAAATTATTTTTGGTAAAATTAAAACTTAGGTCCCTAATCTTTTCTAATTTTATACTTTAGACATTAAACTTTCAAAACTTACATTTTGGTTACTAACCAAAATGTAGGGTATTACAAATACGGTCTGAGTGTCGTGCTTCTCTACACTTATGTTGTATTTCGGTTCTCATCTTTCTCACTCGTATGTAAAACAAGTTTTTAAAATTGTAATCCTATGAGGATTCAAATGAGCAGAAGAATGGATTGACCTAAAGAAGGGAAGATGCTTGAGAAGCAGTCTTAGTTTTAGGATTCTCGGTTCTCCTATTGGCTTGGGATGGACCACCTTAGTTATTATTATTTTTTGGGCTATAACCATTGGATCATATTTTCTGCTTATATCTATCATGTATGTAATACGATGAATAATATGTTACCATGCTATTGTTATAATGAATATTGATGAGATCAATAAGGGCCTAATATTAAAATAAACTATGATGAGATAATTATGTAAATCCCTTGTTATAATCTAAGCTTTCTTAACCATTAAATATTTACCCTCGTTAAGACTTCGATCGATATCATATGGGTTTTGGAAAAGCGATGGTACATGAATATATCTTGTTTAAATGTGAAGAATAAACAAATGATATTCACCAGTTAAAATATTGGTAATTAATTGGCTATGTTATTGTAATATGATTAGAAACCTAGAGGTTAATTATTTTGATGAATCATGAGATGATTTGAACAAGAGTTGTTCACCAAATGGAGAAGTTGCATGGGATGTAATTAGTAAGGTGTTACTTACCTAAATAACCAGTCTTCTAAAAGAAAAGCCAAATTTGATTTAGGAAAAGGGTAAAATATGGATCTTTATTCACTAGAAAAACCTTCAAGATGTTTTTTTGAAATTAAAATAATAGGGTTTTTAATTTTGAATAAAATAGTGGGAGTAATTTATAATTAAAGTCATATTTTATAATTTTTAAGCTCGGTAAATTTACTTATATTGTATATTTCCATTGTTGTAGACTTAATTGAAAAAAAACTTTCATTGTGATTGATCCTTTAGAAGGATAAGCTGAATGGCTTGAACTTCCTTGACTAGTTTCGTAATTTTAGAATTGTTCTCAAACAGTTAAGGAAGGAATATGTCATTAAAGAATCCATTCCTATTGAATCGACAACTAATGCTCCTAGAGCTGAAAAACAAAAGTTTAAGAAACACATGGATGACATGTTAGATGTTGGATGTCTTATGCTTGCCACCATGACCCCTAAGCTCCAGAAGTAATATGAGGAAATGGATACATATGCGATAATTCAAAATCTCAAGGAATTATAAGAGGGGCAAGCACATCAAGAGAGGTACGAGACCTCTAAAGCTCTATTTCAATGTAAAATGAGTGAGGGGTCTCCTGTAGGGGCCCATGTCATCAAGATGATGGGATATATCCAAACGTTGGAGAAACTAGGATTTCCACTCAAGGATGAATTGGCCACTGATGTCATCCTGTAACCATTGTTGGATAGCTTCAACCAATTTGTCCTTAATTTCAATATGAATAAAATTAACAAGACTTTTCCACAATTACTTGGCATGTTACAAACTGCTAAAGGTGACATGAAAAAGGTTTGACCTAAGCCCATTCTGATGGTTCGCATGGACAAAGGAAAGGGAAATAATAAAACAATAGCTAAGTCTAAGAGTAATGGCAAGACCAAGCCAAAGGAAATGATGCATTGAAACCAAAGGAGAAGTTAGAAATGAAGGAAAATGTTTCCACAGTGACAAGACCAGACACTGGAAAAGAAACTGCCATGTTTACCTTGAAGAGGTCAAAAAGACAAAAGTAATCAGGACGTTTGTTACAGGTATTTATGTTATTGTTGTTAATTTGTCAACATGTACTTCTTGGTTATCAAATACCATTTGTTGTTCTCATATTTGTACTTTTGTACAGGGATTGCAAAAGAGAATGAATATGGCTAAAAGAGACGTGGATCTATGAGTGGGAAATGGAGGAAGAGTTGTTGCATTAGCTCTATGGACATATATTTTATCTTTGCCTAGTGGGCTTGATTTAAATTTAGAGGATTGTTATTTTGTGCCTAGTTTGACTAAAAACATTATTTCTATTTCTTGTTTGGACAAGATTGGTTTTGAGATAATTATAAAGAATAGTTGTCGTTCGTTTTATATCGATATTGGTTTCTATGGTTTGTCACAATTAGTTAATGATCTTTATATTTTGGATCAAGATAATACAATTTATAAAATAAATATGAAAATATCAAAGACAAATGACTCAAATCAAACTTATCTTTGGCACTGCCATTTAGGCCATATAAGTGAGAAACACATATCAAAGCTCCATTAAGATGGATTTTTAAATTCATTTGTTTTCAAGAAATATGATGTATGCAAATCCCGCTTGTTGGGAAAATGACTAAGGCTCCCTTTAATGGTAAAGTTTAACGAGCAAGTGATTTAACGGGATTAATACATAGAGATGTATGCGGGTCAATGAATACACAAGGCAGAGGTGGATTCCAATGCTTCATTACATTCACTGATGACTTTAGTTGGTATGGGTATATTTACCTTATTCACAATAAATATGAAGCACTTGAAAAGTTTAAGGAATTCAAAAATGAAATATAAAATCAATTAGGAAAGAGTATTAAGGCACTTCGATCGGATTGAGGTACAGATTGCCTCATAGCTTACACCACCTGGTACACCACAGTGGAATGGGGTTTTTAGAGGAGGAATCAAACATCATTAGACATGGTTTGATTGATGATGAGTCACAGTGATCTTCCTACTTATTTATGGAGATATGAACTCAAAATAACTACTTTGACACAAAATCGTGTTTCGTCTAAATTGGTTCAAAATACACCATATGAGATGTGAATTAGGAAGCAGCTTAGTATGTCTTTTATGAAGATTTAGGGTTGTGAAGCTCATGTCAAATGTCATGTCTACAAAGCTTGAACCTAAATCTCATAAGTCTATATTTTTTTGGATATCCTAGAGAAACTAAAGGATATTATCTCTTAAACCCTAACGAGAACAAAGTGTTTGTTGCTCAAACGAGATTTTTTCTCAAAAGAGAATTTCTCTCAAAGAAAGGGAAGGGAAAAAATATTGAACTTGGAGAAGTTCAAGAACAACATATCAATGAACCAGAGGTTGAACAGGTTCCACAAGTTGTTAAGGAACAATCAACAAATTTAGAAACACAACCACTGCGAAGATCCACAAGAGAATGCCATGTACCTGAGAGATATGGTTTTCTCATTACCACTTCAAGAGGTCAAACATATAGGGTGTAAATGGGTTTTGAATAAGAAAATCGACATGGATGGTAATGTACAAACATACAAGGGGTGATTAACCGCTAAATATTTTTGACAAGTTCATGGTATAGACTATGACGAAACTTTATCCTCTGTAGCAATGTTTAAGTCCATTCGGATCTTCCTTGCAATATTTTCATTCCATGATTATGAATAAAATGAACGTGAAAACCTCTTTCCTTAATGGAAAAACTTATAGAGGATGTGTATATTACACAACCAAAAGGTTTTGTCACTTTAGGAAATGTTGCAAAGGTTTGTAAGCTACAAAAATTGATTTATGGAAAGCATGCTTCTCGAAGCTGAAATCTTTGTTTCAATGATGTAATCAAAGAGTATGGTTTTATCATAAAGAAGATGATCCTTGTGTTTACAAAAAATTCTAGTGGGAGCATCGTTTGTTTCTAAATCTTGGGTTTAAATGACATACTCATCATCTTGGGTGTAAACGTCATACTCATCATATGAAATGATATACTTACGTTATAGTCTGTTAAGACTTGGTTAGGTAGTTATTTTTCTACTAAATATTTGGGTGAGATAATATATATCTTAGGAGTTAAGATTTATATAGATATACCAAGACGAATCCTAGGTCTAAGTGCATATATAGATAAAGTGTTGAAAAGGTTCAACAAGGAAGATTCCAAGAAAGGGTTTTTGCCTATGAGACATGTTATATCTCTCTCGAAGGAAATATGTCCTTCAACTTCATAAGAGAGAGAATGAATGAATGAGATCCCATATGCTTCGGCTATTGGTTCAATCATGTATGTCATGATATGCACTTGACCAGATGTATCATATACTTTAAGGATGTTGAGTCGGTATAATATAAATCATAGTGAAAGTCATTGGGTTGTAGTTAAAAATATCCTTAAGTACTAAAGAAGATCTAAGGATACATTTCTTGTGTATGGGGATGAAGAAGAGCTCAGTGTAAAAGGTTACACTGATGCTAGCTTCCAAACTGACAATGATGACTCACAATAGCAATCGAGTTTTGTGTTTTGTCTTAATGGAGGTGCTTTGAGCTAGAAAGTTCAAAACAAGACACAATAGCTGATTCTACAATAGAGGCTGAATACATTGCAACCAGTGAAGCGACAAAAGAGGCTATTTTCATCAAAAAGTTCATATATGAACTAGGGGTTATTCCCATTATATCAGATGCTATAAAACTCTATTTTAATAACAATGGATCCATTGAACAAGTAAAGGAAGCCAGATCTCATTAATGATCCAGCATATTATTAGGCGTTTTTATCTCATCTGAGATATCACAGATCGAGGATATGTGAAGATATGCAGAGTACGCATGAATGACAATATTATTGAACCTATGACAAAGCCTTTGACACATCAGAAGCATGATCATCACACTGAGTCACTCTATATTAGATATGTGAGTGATTGATCTTAGTGCTAGTGGGAGATTGTTAGAGTATGCCCAAAGACCAATCATGAGATAATTGCAATGGTACTTTTATTTACCAGTTTTTGAATAAAGGCATTGCCATTATTTACTTCAGTTATATTTCTATGTCTCAAATAAATTGAAAGATAATAAAATCCATATAATAATATGATTTTTATTAAATATTCTTAGTTGAGTATTATTATGGGCATGGACAATAATAATACGTTTAAAGCTAACATGTTGTTGATTGATGACAAAGAGTTGTCATTGATATAGAGATGTCAGAATCATTGCATGAATATATTGTTAGAGAACGACAAATTGGAATGACCCATTATGAGCATATATGTTGAATTATTTTGTGACAGTCACAACACTGCTCATGGTGATGACTATATGTATGATTTTCAGACTTAAGATCATTACTATTTCAATATATACTATCTCAATATATATTGTTGTATGTTTTGATACAGTTAGACGTCCTTCATGATTGGTTGCACTATAAAGACTGATATTGAACATATCACAATATATGTGGTGTATTGTGAATGATAAAATTAGGATTTTCCCTTCCTACATAATAGGAAATATATTACAGTCCGCTTGATTGAGTGAGACTAGAAATGCATGGCCATGCTTGAATAATTTTATATGTGATATCACAAATTATTTGTTTATTGTAGTCTACTCTAGATATCAAGAAATAAAAGATGGTCTATACAAGTATGACTATTCCAAGACTTGTGCCTATTCTAGACATAAGGGACAAAAGGATAAAATGCATAAAAGAGTTGGTCACGAAGATGTTATATCGAATCTTGACTTCTTGTAGATTAAGTGACAATGATATATTGTTAGATGTAACTATTGTTTGTAATATTAAAATGATTCTAATGATTACTACTAATATTACAGGAATCTACAAGGTCACACCCTATGGTTGAAATGAGCAAATATTAAATGAATTTTAAATTTACAATTTATTGTACGTGTGTGTAGAATATAAATTAAAGTTAATATATATTTGATATATATATTTTAATTATTCCAAATATAATAAACGAATATTAAACTAATGTAACTATGATTACAATTATTTTAATGTTTATTAATTTGGAATATTTTAATTTAGAATAATTAAATTCAAATTTAATTAATTTAGAATGAAAAACCCTAATAGTTAGGTAACCGATATAAAAGGTTAAGATAGGTCTAGCAACCGTTTTAAGCCTCTTAGACAAAATATCTCAAAATAATTTTTGAGATAAGAAATTTTCTCTCAACTTTTCAACTGGGTGAACTGAGTAAAGGTTGAGACGGTTTTTACGGAGACTTACGATTCGACTAACTTATGACTGCTATTATCTTACTGTTTTTCAAGGAACCCAATGTAAGTAATCGTATCACTTCCTCTCGATTTCGGTATTTTGTACTTGGATCGCTAAAGAAACCATCAAATTATTTTTTCACTGCGCCATGTCGTGCGTCGATGATTCCAACAAAGTTCTTCCCCTTCTTCTGTAGAAACATATTTTCCTTTGGCCAATGCATCTATTCTATCCATCATCATAGACATTTCCTCTGTTATATCTCTTATTTATTATTTTTCTTTGTCGAATATGTGATCTTTAGGTGTATAACTATCCACTATTCTCGGAGCTTCTCCATGATGCCTTCTCTTAGCTGTATCATGGTCTACTAGATCATGAAACCCTGTGTCCATTATCAAAACCTTCTAATTGATGATCACTCACAAGTCGACACCTTTGTTTATTTCATGATCAAATGATACAAAAAAGAAAAGCACAAAGAAAAGAAGTTAGCGCGAACAAGATAATAAAAAAACACGCAACTACATTAATATAAATGCAAACGCAAAGGTACAAATGTGGGATACAATTAGAGTTAATCCCAATGATTAATATCATAGAAAAAGTTTAATTAGAGTTCTAAGTCTTCTCCTTAAAATTAGTCCATTTTACAAACATGCATTCGATTGAGCACTTTGTCCAAAGTACATCGATGCTTCATTCTAGTGCTTCTTTCTCAAAGACTCGATCTCTCAAGTGCTCCATGATCCTTTGAGCATGTGTAGAGGCATCCTTAAAAGTATGAATCACCTCAGATGATGTCCCTTTGACACCTTTTGTAACACACATTTGTTGTATACTTTCCCGTACACGAGTCACAAATGTTACATGATCTTTAATTTAATAATAATAAAACATTCATTAACTTTTAATATGTAAACCAATCTTAAAATTCAATCATATTATATTTTTTACATCATTATAAGTCGATTACTTTTCAAAGCATTTTCCTAGGTATAGCTTGCCAATAAAATACATCAAAAGTAGTGCCAATACGGAATTCACAAACTCGTTATGAATTATGTGGGGTTGAACACATAGTGCCAATACGGAAGTTTATAAACTAATTATGAATTTCATGAGGTTGCACACATAGTGCCAATACGGAATTTCATAAACTCATTATGAATTACGTGAGGTTGCACACAGAGTTCCAATACGAAAATTCATAAACTCATTATGAATTTCTTGAGGTTGCACATATAGTGCCAATACGAAAATTCATAAACTCATTATGAATTTCTTGAGGTTGCACACACAGTTCCCATTCGGTAATTGCAATACATACATTAAGCATAATGCATCTATGCCTATCGTAACATATAAGTACAAAATAAATGCACTCACCTGGTATGCCTCAATAGGATGCCTTATTGATGTCCGACTAATCGAAAACTTTATCTTTGCCCTTTTTCTTGCTTGACTCAAGAGCTTGATTTTGATCTACACAAGCATCCATAATTACACATATAATACAAATGTTAGTACACTTTCTAACATTTATACTTCTAATAATACTCAAAAGTACTATTATTTCCAAATTCTATTAAATTTCATCCTATCTTAACATTTCAGACTGACTGGTATCAGAACCCCTCCTATGGTATCGATACTTTTATACTATGTCAGTCATCTTTTTTTCTCAAATTTAAACTTATAGTATCGACACTGTTCTTCAAGTACCGATACCCTTACCCATATTTTTCAGTTTCCATTTCAATTTTTACCCAAATTTCATTTAATTCTCTTACTTTTACCTCCAACAATACCATTAAACTCATCATAACGTAATCCAACTAATTATCTTCCATAAATATTCCTATAACATCTAAAATCTCGAAAGAACATCCCAAACTAAGAATCACACTACTTTTTCATACATGTTTTTAATCACTTCCAAGTCTTCTAATCTCTTATTTACTTCTTTGAATAGTCAAATTTACTTGTAAACCTCAATAAAAACTCATATTTCATCATATAACCCAAAAACCCATTTTCTTAAATCTCAAATAAAACCTTAATATCTTAGTTTCAATCCTCCTTAAACTTTCCTTAAACCTCTATATCGCTTAAGGTTTAAAAACCAAACCAAAAATAAAAGGAAAACCAACGTTGAAGAACCCTTACCTTGGCTATGGAGGGCACGGGTCTACGGGGAAGAAGATGAGAACCACTTTGACTTATCTTCTTCTTTCCCCTATTTAAATATCCTTAATAAATTGAATTTTAAATCCATTTCCCACTAAGGACCAAAATTTCCTTTCATTCTTACGAATTAGTCTTAAACACAATTTCCTAAATTAATTCTTTTACTTTACCATTAATTCAATTTAATTCTCCTAATTTTTAAATCCTTTCACTATAGTCACTGACCCGATATTTAGAGTATTACACCTTTCAATCTCAGATGCCATGAAATCGATCAACTCTAATTCCTAATTCTTTGAGCAAGCTTTCTCCTTGGTTACTTTGAGCTTCTCCTAGCCATCAGTGCATGTCCATGTATGTGACTACTGATTGAAAACTATTTCCTCGCTCTGAAACATTTCCACTTAAATATTCAATTATGGATCGACATCTTTTCATTATGACATGATGAGTGATGCAAAAAAGTGAATAATGACATAAAATGAGAAATAAACTAGTACAACTAAGATAACCGATAAAGATTAAATGAACTATTCATATATGAATATAATACCTATCCTATCATGGTATCTACCCATATACTTTATTTCAATAAATTAATCCTAACCGCAACATATTTAGTTCACATGTTTTCATTTGAAAATAAATTTATTTTATGAATTTAAGGAAAAAAAATAAAGGTTTAGAGTCGTTCCTCCTTTTTGTAAACCTATTTCTATACCTACTAACGAACAAAGGTTCGGTATGGCTCTACCTTGGGTGGCCAATCTATGGTTCACTATATGCATGGTTTTGGCTCTAGCGGAAAGGGTACTCAATCTTCACATTATAGGCTTAATACGAAATGAGTTCAATTAAAGGAGTTCACATCCCTGTACCCATAATAGGAAGTAAATTCCCATGGAGGTATAAGACATGTGTCTCAGAGGTTAGTAATTATAGTTCATATGGGGAATAAATTCACCATGAAACCATTGTGTTCACCCCTACTTAATAGGCATGGAGCTCGAGTATAGAGCTTATGTCATGTGATGCAAGTGAAGTGTGTGAGGAGGAACACACAAAACTTTTGACTAAACACAAAACAAAGATAAAAAAAATCGATAAAGGGAAATTTAATAAAGCTACAAACTTGAATTCAAACATCAATACAACTATTTACATAAATAAGTGATAATAAATTAACCAATGTTCAATGAAAAGGGTCATAAGCTAATTTTTGGACTTGAATTCATAATTTTCAATACTAACATGACATATAATCGATTAATGGCCTGACTCTCTAATTTATCCTTAGTGGAATTGCCAAGCCGTTGACACCATATTTTTACCATACAAAAATATTAAGTTCGATATTTTAGAAATGACGATGGGTTTTGAAATCAATTTAATTTAGAGTCGTCGTCGACCTTTGGGTTAGGTAGGTAGAATACCTAAAAACGTCTTTTAAAACAATTTTCAGAAAAAATCATTTTTAAAGACCAAAATTAGTCTGCGTTAACCAAATATTTGTTTTTAAGGGCTCAAAAGTCGATTACTTGTGGAGGAAGGATTACTACCCTCCAACACCCAAAATTAGTACTTGTTCGCTTATATGTTGTTGTAGTGGTGGAACTTGTAGATTCGAGACAAAATTTAAAATATAATCCTTTTATTGAAAATTCATCAATTTATTTTGGATTATTTATTTAAAACCTCATATTACACATGAATCAAAAATAAATTAAAATAAATTAAACAACATACTATAAACATATTGTCATAATTTAAACAAAATGATGATTTCATTATTATTTAATTATTTATTGAAGCGTACTAGACTATTTTCTAGTTCGCTTTCATTCGAATTTCATATTGAATTGTACTACCTTGATAAGTTACACTTTTCACGCCATTCTACAAAGTGCGTTCATAAAAATTAATGTAAGTATGTAGAGAACATAATGATCATTATTGTTTAATCTAAGGACATTTTACCATTTTAATAAAATATTTAGAACATATTGGTTATATTAACATTTAAATAATAAAAAACAAATATGGATACTGAGTAAATGGAATTAATAGGCTAAGTTGGAAATAAACTAGAATTGCATGGACCTATTGGCCATAATTTCATTTTATTTTATGCAATTGCTAAATTAGGAATGCGACCAGAATGAACACTTAACAAAATTAGAGGGGTTAATTTGTATAAAAACCTCTTTATTCCATATAATAGTCATGACAAGATAGAAACTAAAATGTAAAGACTAAAAAACTATAGTAGTTTATAGTAGAAATAAGACATTTCCTAACATCTTCTTACACAAAGGAATAAAATACAACACATCAAGAATTTTTAAAACTAAATTAGGCATTCAACTAAAACATATGAACATTCAAATAGGGATGAAAATGTAAACGCATCAAAATTACAGCTTAAAGTAGAAATAAGTAAAAATTATATTCAGTGATCATATTAAAATGTTACAAAACCTGAAGGATAAATGTTAGGGTTAATCCAAGCACAAAAACACACGTCCCTCTACCCCTAAATGACATTATTTGATGCATGGTATACAACCCTAAAATCTAACAGAAAATGGCTATGCCTCCCTTATTTTATCATTTCCCTATTTTCCCGAATGAGAATTCCCATTTCCTCTACCATTTCTCCTCTCTATTCCTCACCAAAGGAGGTACCCTAGCTCCGACCACTGTGAATGGTGGTCATGACGACCAAACCTAAACCGATACTACCTTAAGACCCTTCAAAAAACCCCAAAATCCTAAGAAACAAACAGTTTGTTTGCCTAATCCGAACCCCCTCTACTCGGGTCTACATGCATACGAAGTTTTACCTTTATGGATGGGGATTTATTTACTTTGATAAGGAAAAGTCTGAGCTTTGAACGGTGAGACTCCCTTTCTCTCTCCCTCTATTTTTTTTTGTTTCCAAGTTCCTTCCTTTTTTATTTGTGTTCAGTTCCCTTTTATAACGAAAGCCTCCACCTTTTTTTATTTTGATGTTGCATCTAATGGGAAAAAAGGATCTTTGATTTTCAATTTTGTTTTTCTTTTTTCTTCTTTCGACTTTCTTGCTCTAATAGAGGAGGGAAATCTAATGGGAACAAGATTTGTAGGCGACGGTGTTGCATGCAAAGAATGGCGTCAAAAATTTACCTCGAGGCATTTTTGTCTCTTTCTGTGCTGACCGACGAAGAACCCAGTGGTAGTGACATCATTGGGTTTTCATGGGGAACCAAGGATTCACGGGTGGGTGCATCTTACACGGGCAGAGAGAAGGGTGCATGGAGGCAGCAGGGCTTGTGAGACGTGTTGGGAGTGCTATAAATTGGACGCAAATTATGTGCACGTATACACAATCGGATAAGTAATAAAGAGTGAGTAAGTATCGTTCCCACTAGGAAGGAACCTACAAATTAAGTTAAAGCACAAATATTAAACTACCTAAGTATAGTTAATGTGGTGGTATGCAGAAATGATAATGTTGTGACAAAATGAAATGTGTGTGGAAGTAGGTTTAATGGAATTATGGAAATGTGATGGCAATGTGGAAGTATAGAAAAATGGAATTTTCGTGAAAACTGAAGATGTATTTCAAATATAAACAACTGAAAACACCAATACAAAATGAGCTAAGAATTTAGAAATAAATAAGCAGACTTAATAATCCTCACATGACAAGCTAAAATGGAAATGAATGGTGGGATTTCTAAAGAATCTTAAGGCTTGCCTCTCAGAATGATTAAAACTTCTATGGCCTATTTGTTCAACAGATTTTTCTAAGAGTGTCCATATGCTCTCTCAAGTCAAGGGAATCTAACAGACACAAATGCCACGGCAATACAACTCGGTGTGAATAGTAACATCGGACCTATCAAATCTACACTACTCCTTTTAGTCGCTAAAATCCTAGCGTTATTTCTAAAGTGGGTTACGTTCTAGTTGGCAACTAAAACCAGTTGCTCACGTAGATCCTCTATTAGTTTCTCTCGAACATTAAGGATCTATAACCTAGTTTCTCTCAAACACTAAGAAATCTACTTAAGAAATTAACATTGTCACGCCTTCTACAATCTTAAGTAAATAAGCACAATGAGCAAAACAAATAGATGAACATAAAAACTCAAAACATTCATTAAAACAAGTACTTAATCATCCATAAAAACCCACACAATATAAGGATTAGTTCATGGTGTAGTTTGAAACATCCATGACAATATTCCAAACATACAACCCAATAAATTAAAATGAAAATAAAGCATAAGGGTGGAGGACACTCCCAATGCGCGTTGCTTGTTACTCCTCAGACCACTACGAACGACACCTTAGCAAGGTAGATCTTATGGACGCCTAGCATGCAACTCCCTTGAGCTTGACTATGGAGAAAACCCTTGAAAACATGAAAAAAAGAAAGAAAGTTAGAAGCTTTCTAACCACCTTGCTTAGCTCACTATTTCCCTCAAATAATGATCTCTTTCATTTTGTGGCCACCTTTTCTATTTATACTATGAGAATGTCCTAAATTTTAGTGCAAAAATTCCCTTAGTACCCTAAGGTACATTCTCCTCACATGAAAATAGTTGCAGAGGTGTTTTCGATCCCCTCCTAGGCAGTTAGTGGCAGAAAACATGTGAGTGTGTACAACTGGTAGCTCCCTTGAAAATATATTATTCATGTTTGTCTTTTTTTACATACAGGAGTTGTCCCAATTTGCCTCGGTAATTCTTCCTTGCTTGCCATCTAAAGAAGCCCCTGCACTCCTCCATGTTCACCCCTTGCTTTATTGACCTGCACATCACCATCAAAGCACAAACCTTCTCCGTAAAATAGCAACATTTACACAGTAATATGCCACGACAAAGCCAAACCAGCAAACGCAGCCATATGCTCTTAAATGCATCTACATGATCCTAAATATGCCTTAAGACATAAAATAACTTAAGTAAAAGGCCCTAAATTTAGTGTTTTATGGAGTTATCACATCCCAAAAATTATGCTATCGTTTTTCATTAAGAAATGGATAGTAGCTAGCAAAAGAAAAATGTCATGGAAAAGTTCAGAACCAAGATAATTTTATGGGATAGAGTTTCAGCCCTAAGAAATGTTCTGGCATAAACAAATTAGAAAATGGAGATTTTAAGAATATTAACCTATGACAAGTCCTTTTGTGCATATGTATACGTGACTGTATCCAATTTATTTTTAGTCAAGTTAGAAAAATTCTAAAGAAAGTCTATTATTACGCCATAGCATGTTTTCAACTTTAAGCACAAGTTCATTACTCCCATTTCCATTCAACATTAAATTTAATTATTTTTTACGCTGCTACGAGGAGAGTCAACTTCTCATGACTACCATCCCACACTTTAGATGAATGAGAGCATACCTTTCATCCCTGAGCTAGTCAGACAGAGTAACCCATGACTACTTTCATTCACTCATATGCCGATGGCTACCATTTATTGAAACACAATATCCAGGCAATGCCATGGAAAAGAGGAGTGTCCCTCTACAGTTATGCCAAACCATTTATTCACAATTAAACACAATTATTAAAAATAAGGGAGTTTAATTTAACAATTAATTTCATTCACAATAATACACACTAAGGCATTCAAGATTTCGTTCCATAAAAAAATTCTAAAATTACTAAGCATAGATAACATACAGTTGTGTAACAATTAAGAGCACAAACAAACAAGTCCTAAAACAAATCCTATCCAACTCCAAGGTCATGTTCATTCAGTTTACATTAGCTATAAATAAATAAAAATCATCATCGAGCATCATCAACTTATTCCAACAAATTGTTCTAAATTCTACTAATGACATGGTAAATTAATTCAACTAACCATATCATGAAAATGAGCTAATAAGATCAATACCAACCCCAAACTTGAGGGGTGAATTGGCCTCAATGCAAAAAAAAAAAAGGTCGACTTCTGATTCTAACTCATGCTCATCGGGTGGGTTTTGAACTCAGGCAGGTTCCTCAACGACTGGCTCTCCACTCGCCTTGCTGACCTCTTTAGGTGTCGTTTGGTCCTACACGCAGGGGATTGTTGCAAAACTTCTTGCAGCTCAGACATCTCCCTTAGGGGCTCTTCATGGATAGTTAGTGTTGGCAGGATTGCTTTGGTTCCTCTAGAGTTGGCTATTGGGGGTCTCATATTGTCTACTCCTCATATTCGGGCTCTAGGTTTGGTTGGTCAGTATCTTGTGGGTCAGGTGATGCTACATCAAAAAATGTCGAAGCATTTCCATGTTTTGGAAAGATGGACTCTAGGAATACTAGTAGATCGTGTCCCAAATGAGGGAACAATTCCTTTAAGTAGAATTGAATAGTAGAATTTCTTTTATTTACATAAGAAAAGAAAATTTGCAGATCATTCGATAAAGCATCCATTCACTCTTGCATCTGCCTCGAAGACTCAGCAACATCAACCAATTTTTCTATGGCATTTCCCTTGCATCAATTTCTTTAGTGGTCTTTGGCTTATCCTCATCAAATCCTAATAGCATTGACAACTTGTCTTTTGTGATTCCCTTCAAGCCTGGGAGGATTTCATCAATGTATTCATCCTCAATGACCTTTTCCATTTGGCATAGGGTTGTGATAAGATTTGAAAAAATAAGGCACTGGCCTATCTCTTCAAACGAATATGGGCTTGAACAACAATAATTTTCCCCACAACAATAGCACCCATAATGATCGAATGGAGCAACATCATATGAGGTAATGATATGGTAGTGTAGCAGGCTAGGAGCATCATCTTATGCTTCATGAAGTGGTCACATAATTTTTCCTTTGCCTGGAGCCTCTCATGGTTAATTGATCAGCAATTAGCTTGAGTGTCATTCCACTTAGAGTTAGTAAAACATAAATCTTCCATAATCCCATGATAAGTCTCAAAATCGGCATTCTCCTCAAATATTTTATGCTGATCAACAACCCTTGGAATTTTAAAATAGCGGTTAATGGTAGTAGAAGAAAAATGAACATTTTTACCTCTAACATATATCGATATTTGGTTGGGGTTGGAGGCATTGATGTTACCAGGATGCCAAGAAAACTTTTCCTATTTTTGCTAACGAACAATGTCCATGACATTCAGTCCAAGGTCATCGTCGGAGAATATTAAGCCTTGCTCAAAGAAAACCTTACAATTCTTGATGGTTTGAAAATGTTTCTTTGCTTCATCATCTTTGAAAAGTTGAGGAAAAGGTGGGACGAAACATGAGGAACGAGAACATACCATGGTTGCTTGAATGAATAAAGAATAAAGCAAAAAGCTTGAAGCTTTGGTGTTTATGGTGTTTTTTGACTGTGCAAAGAAGAGAAGAAGATGAAGAGTTAAAGGATAACAAAGAAAGAGAGAATGAGTAAATAAATAAAAAAAATAGGGGGTTTAATGAAGAAAATGTATGGAGGGGTTAAAGACAATGATGAGAATGGAAAATGTATAGAGATAAAAATTAAATAAAAGTTAAAAAAAGGTATTTTTTAAAATTAAAAATGTCTTCTCCCTCTTCTTTTATAGTTTGGATGCCCAAAACCAAAAAAATAGGGTTTTTGTCATTTATCCTTGCATCCTCTTCAGTCATTACTTGCATGGGTAGCATAAAGTATTCACCTAGGAAAATCACATGGAAAACAATTAAAATAAATAAATCACTATGATAAAAAAAAGGAACGTGTTATTTATAAACAATACTAAAAGCAAAATGTCGAGGCATTTTCAAACTCAGGCATCCTGCTAATATATTACCGGCTTGTCTCGTACAATGGGAGCTCTAGTGTATTCCTTCAAATGATGGCCATTTACTTTGAAATTTGTCCCATTATCTAGATTTTTAATGTCCACAGCTCCGTGGGGGTAGACTTGATGCTCCTCAAATAGTCCGGACCATCTGGACTTGAGATTTTCCAGTAAGAGCTTTAATCTCGAGTTGTAGATGAGCACCTGTTGAACAATATGAAAATGTTGTGGAAAAATGGTTTTATCATGCAACATTTTATACTTTTCCTTGAAGATATTGACATTTTCATAAGCTTGTGACCTAAACTCCTCCATCTTATTGAGCTTCAGTAGTCTTCGTTACCCAGTTAATTGGGCATCAAAATTGAGCTTCTTGATGGCTCAATAGGCCTTATGCTCCAGCTCTACCGGGAGATGACATGCTTTTTCGTACACCAACTTAAATGAATACATCCCCAATGAAGTCTTTCCTATTGTACGATAGGCACACAGTGCTTCATCCAATTTTGGTGATCAGTCATTCCTTTGGGGGTTTACCACCTTTTTCTAAGATCCGTTTGATTGTACCATTGAAGACTTTGGTTTTCTCATTAGTCTGGGGGTGATATGCCAAGGCAGTTTTATGTCGTACCCATATCTCTATAATGTCTTGGCAATGAACATGTTGTCAAAGTGGGTATTTTCATCACTAATGATAGCTCTAGGTGCAGTAAAACTTGTGAAGATGTACTTATGAAGAAACTTAAGTACAATTTTTGAATCGTTCCTTGGTGTTACAAATGCTTCCACCTAGTTGGACACATAGTCCATTGCCAGAAAGATATATAAGTCTCCAAATGATGAAGGGAATGGTCCCATAAAATTTATGTTGCACACGTCAAAAAGCTCTATCTCCAAGATATTTTGCAGTGTCATTACATGTCGTCTAGAGAAATTTGTTGTGAGTTGGCATCCATCGCATGCCTTGTAAAATGCTTAGGCATCATTAAAAGAGTAGGACAATAGAAGCCTGATTGAAAGACCTTTGTAGTAGTCCTTGCACCTCCGAAGTGGCCTCCACACAGACTCGTGTGATAGTGATGTAGGATTTCTCTTTCTTTCTCTTTGGGGACACACCTTTGAATCATTTGATCGATACACCGCTTGAACAAGTATGGCTCGTCCCAAAACTAAAATCTTGCATTTTTCCTAAATTTCTTTTTCCCATGGTTGTTCATGTCATAAGGAAAAATACCACTAACAAGAAAATTAATGGTCAGCGTACCACGGAATTATTGTGGCATATAAGATTTTCTCATCAAGGAATTCTACTTTAGTTTCCAAATTGTCATGGCATTTTGAATAGTTTTCTAAGCTAGAAAGATGGTCAACAATTTAGTTTTCGGTACCTTTTCTATATACAACCTCTAAGTCGAATTCTTGTAAAAGTAGTATCCACCTAATAAGTCTAGGCTTGACATCCTTCTTATTTTGTAAGTATTTGATAGATGAGTGATCAGTGTGAACAATGACTTTGGTGCCTATCAAGTATGACCTAAACTTGTCAAATACAAATACCACGGTATGTAATTCTTTCTCAGTGGTAGTATACTTAAGTTGCTCATCATTAAAAGTATGACTGGCATAATAGATAACATGGAAGATTTTACCTTGACGTTGTCCTAATACTGCTCCCATGGTGTAATCGCTTACATCGTACAACAGCTCAAATGGCGACAACCAATATGGGGGAATAACAATAGGTGTTGATATAAGGTTATGCTTCAATTATGTGATTGTGTCATGGTAAAATTTTTCGAACACAAAAGGTTGATTTTGCTGCACCAAGGTGCACAAGGGCTTGGTAATTTTGGAGACGTCCTTAATGAACCTCCTATTGAAACCCGTGTGTCTAAGAAAACTCCTAATGCCATTGGTTGTAGTAGGTTGTGGTAACTTTTCAATCACCTCTAACTTATCTTTATCCACCTCAATACCCTTATAAGAAATTTTATGTCCTAGCACAATGCCCTTAGTCACCATGAAATGACACTTTCCCCAATTCAATACAAGATCAACCTCTTCACATTAGACTGCCAAGACATTTTTCAAAGTTGTCTCCAGAGATGGAGAAATCATCTATGAATATTTCCAAGAAGTCCTCGACTATTTCAGAGAAAATGGCTTGTAAACATCATTGAAAAGTTGCCAGAGCATTACATAAACCAAAGGGCATCCTCCAGAAAGCGTAATTTCCATAAGGACATGTGAATAACATCTTTTCCTGGTCCTCATATGATATGGCAATTTGGTTTTACCTCTAATATTCATCAAGAAAGAAATAGTATGCTTTGCTCACCAATCAATCAAGTATCTGATCGATGAAAGGTAAAGGTAAATGATCCTTCTTGGTAGCCTTATTGAGCTTGCGATAGTCTATGCAAATCCTCCATCCAGTGACGGTGCATGTAGGTAAGAGCTCATTGTCTTCATTTCTCACCACTGTCGTACCTCCTCCCTTCGATACACATTGCATTTGGCCTACCCATTAACTATTGGGGATAGGGTAAATAACTCCAACATCAAGCCATTTGATAATCTCCATCATCACCACTTTCTTCATGACAGGTTTGAGTCTTCGATGTGGCTCTATGAAATTGCCATGAGATTCTTCCAGTAAAGTATTGTGCATGCAAATAGTCAGACTTATCCCCTTCAAGTCTTCCATATTCCACCCCAATGCTTTCTTATGATGTGACAAAACAACTAGCAAACTTCATTCTTGGTTAGGCTTAAGACTAGAAGAAATAATTAAAAGCAAAGTATCGTTTTCACCCAAGTAAGCATATTTAAGATGATTTGGTAAAGTTTTTAGTTCCAATTCAGGTGCAGCTGTGATGAAGGCTTATGAGGAATAAACGCATCGAAATCAAGGTGTTCAAAACACGTACCAGGTCTAACTGAGAGTATGCTAGCATGATGTACCTCTAATGTAAAACTCTCGTCCTCCCCTTCGTTGTCCCTTTCCAAGAAATTTTTATAGTCATCCAACTGTATGAAATTGCTATGGCAAATTCATTCTATTTACCTTCTAACATTGAATCCATTCCAAAATGCTCTGGCATGCTTCATAATCATCCATATATTTGAGAGAACGAAAGACATTCACGGTCACACTTTGATTTGATACTCGCATGGTGAGTTCACCATCCTCAAAATCAATAAGGATGCGACCTGTGGCTAGCAAAAGTCTCCCCAAAATTATGAGTGCATTAGAACCAACCTCGTAATAAAGTATAAAGAAGTCGGTTGGATATACAAATTTGTCCACCCACACTAATACATCCTCGATCTTCCCCTCATGAGGAATATGAGAATGATCGGCTAGTTACAAAATAACTGAGGTGGGTCATGCATCTCCTATCCCAAGCTTTACAAATATTGACTTAGGTATAAGTTTCACACTTGATCCAAGGTCATACAATGCCTTCCCGACATAGTTGTCTCCTATAGAGCATGGAATGATGAAAATACATGGATATTTTTGCTTTAGTGGAAGCTTTCTCATGGTAGACCAATACTATTTTGCCATGGCATTTATTTCAAGCATCTCAACTTTTCTCTTATTGGTGGCAATTTCCTTGAGAAATTTGGCATATGTGGGCATTTGATTAATGGCCTCTAGAAGTGGGACATTGATATAAAGTTGGTCAAGTATGTCAACAAACTTCTTAAATTGTACATCATCCTTGTAATTCTTCAGTCTTTAGGGGAAGGGTGGTAGTAATTTGGTTTTTCTATTATTGGTATGGGAAATACTTTTACCGTGGCATTTCTATTTTCCCGATCAGCAGGTTCACTTGTTGAAGCCTCATCATTGTCTTTATCCTCAAGTTTCTATTATGAAAATCCATGTTCTTCTTGCACATTCATGGGGTAGAATTTTCAAGCTTCCTTCCCCCAAACTTGTCTTGCTGATTAATTTGGGTGCCACTTCTTAGTGTCAATGCGCTATATTTTTCCTTGCCGTGCAGTTTAGTGACCTTACTGTCACTTGGCAGACAAAAATTTATCCAACTTGACCCTCCAAAGCTCGCAGAGATACATTGTGACTTTACAATAACGTTCCTTGATTTTTTATAGCTATAGTTTGCTCTTGCAGCATAGTCCTTGTGCTTGCTATAAATTCTTGCGTGGTAGCCTCCAATGAGTTAGTATTAGATTAAGATGTTGTCCCCATTTTAGGATTATGCCAACACATATTCGATTGAAAACCTTGGGGCTCATTTACATTTTGCAGCCGAGTTGGATGACTAGCATTAAAGGCTCATTGATTTCCCCACGAAAAATTAGGGTGCTGGCGCCATCCAGGATTGTAGGTGTTGTTGTTTCTTTGATTGAAACTCCCCACATAGTTGATGGATTCTTGATTTTCGGGGCATTGACTTTCATGGTGATAGCCACGACATAAGAAACATGATGAACTGGTCATCTACACTTCTTTCATCTAATTAGAACGTTACATATTATTCAACAAATTAGTGATAGCTGAGAGTTGGCAGACACATAATCCCATGCATCGAGCTCAAAATTCCCTTGTGTCTTCCTCCATGTTCCAAGTTTAGAAGAAGAAAATTGGTAGTCATTGTTGGCAATTCTATCAAGGTTATCAAATGCCTCTTCAGGTGACTTGTCTAGCAAAGTGCCATTTGTCGATGCATCTAGCATCATCCTTGTGGGTGTATTGACTCCATTGTAAAAGATCACAATTTGAGTCCAATCTTGAAATCCATGATTTGTACATTTGCGAAGCAACCCCTTATATCAATCCTAGCAGTCATACATAGAATCGTCATAAGCTTGATGGAAAGATGCTATGTCATTTCTTAGTTGAGTGTTCATGTTGGGTGGATTATACATCAGTAAAAACCTTCTACACAAATTAACCCATAACTCCATCAAGTTGGATAGAATTCCACTCAACCAACCCCTTGCTCGATCACGCAGAGAATACGAAAATAGTTTAAGCATCAACACATACACATGAACTTCTTATTGCCTGAAAGAATCAAACACCTCCAAGAAAGCACTAATGTGTAACTTATCATCTTCATGAAGCGTGCCCCCAAATTATCCTATGGAATTCAGCATGTTGAACATGAATGGCTTGAGCTCGAAGCTGGTTGCCTGAATCTCCGGTGTGACAATGCCTGGATTGAGGTAATCCAAAATAGAAGTTAAGTGATCTTGAATAGCTCTAGCTCTAGGTATAATTCAGTATTTCAATTTTCCACAGCATTCAGATCTGTAGGATCCTAAACTCACTGAACTCCTTGGTTTTGATCGTGATTCATGGCTCTATTAGCATGTTGAGTATGTTATCTTCTACGGAATAAATGTTCGATTTTAGGTACTTGAGGATAAATATGTTCCTCAACAGTCTTTCTATTCATGCAATGGAAAAGCCTGAAAAAGGAAAACAAGGAAAATAACAAGTAAAACTATACTAGAAAAACAAATAGGAGTAAAATAAAAATGCTATAACAAAATTGTTAAACTTCCAAATGTTGATCCTTGGCAACGTTGCCAAAAACTTGTTGCGTGTTGTAAAGCTATAAATTGGACGCATATTATGTGCAAGCATACACAGTCACACAAGTAATAAAGAGTGAGTGAGTATCATTCCCACGATGATTGGAGGAAACTACAAGTTAAGTTAAAGCACAAATATTAAACTACATAAGTATAGTTAGTGCGGTGATATGCACAAATGAGAATGTTGTGACAAAATTGAATGTGTGTAGATGTTTGTTTAATGGAATTATGGAAAAGTGATGGTGATGTAGCATTGAGCAATATGGAATTGTTGTGACAACTGAAGATGTATTTAAAATGTAAACAACTGAAAATTTCAATGCAAAATGAGTTGAGAATTCATAAATAAATAAGCAAACTTAATAATCCTCACATGACAAGCTACTATTGAAATGAATGGTGGGATTTCTAAAGAATCCTAGGCCTTGCCTCTCAGAATGATTCAGTCTTCTATGGCCTATTTGTTTGAAAGAGTTTGCTAAGAGTGTCCCTACGCTCTCTTGAGTCAAGGGAACCTGACAGACACAAATGCCATGGCAATACATCTCGGCATAAATAGTAATATTAAACCTATCACATCTGCACTATTCCTTTTAGTTGCTGAAATCCTAGACTTATTTCTACGGTGGTCTAGGTTCTAGTTCGAAACTAAAATTCGTTGCTCACGTATATCCTCCGTTAGTTTCTCTCGAACAATAAGGATCTATAAACTTGTTTCACTCAAACATTAAATAATCTACTTAAGAAATGGACACTCTCATGCCTTCTACAACTTTAAGTAATTAAGCACAATGAGAAAAACAAATAGATTAATCTAAAAACTCAAAAATTCATTAAAACAAGTACTTAATCATCCATAAAAAACACACCATATAAGGATTAGTTCATGGTGGAGTTTGAAACATCCATGACAGTATTCCAAACCATACAACCCAATAAATCAAAAGGATAATAAAGCATAAGGGTGGAGGACACTCCTTTGAGCTTGACTATGGAGGAGACCCTTGAAAAGATGAAAGACGAAATAAAGTTGGAAGCTTTATAGCCACCTTTCTTAAAGAAATCCTCTCTTTCATTTTTTGGACACATATTCTATCTATATTAAGGGAATGTCCTAGGTTTTTGTGCAAAAATTCCCTTAGTACCCTAAGGTACATTCCCCTTACGTGAAAATGGTTACAAAGGTGGTTGTGGTCCCCTCCTAGGTTGTTGGTGGCAAAAAACACGTGAGTGTGTACAACTGGCAGCTCCCGTGAAAATATATTATTCATGTTTGTCTTTTTCTACGTACAAGAGTTGTCCCAATTGTCCTCGACAATTCTTCCTTGCTTTCCATCTGAAGATGCCATGACATTCCTCCATGTTCACCCTTTGCTTCATTGATCTAAACATCTATAGCAAAGAAAATACCTTCCCCGTAAAATAGAACCATTTACACAGTAATATGCCACGACAAATCCAAAACACTAAAATATAGATATATACTCCTAAATGCATCTACATGATCCTACATGTGCCTTAAGACAACCAATAACTTAAGTAAAATACCCTAAAATTTTCCTTTTTACGAAGTTATCACTTGACATAAGTTTAGGGTGATACCCAAAATTCCTTATATCTAAATTGTTGGATCATGTCTAATCTAACGATAGAGATGAAGTAGTGGTTGAAGAGTTAACATGAAATCCTAATTCGGTTAGGTATTTCACGTGGGCTCTGATGGGTTTCATTATTCTATAATTGACTTCCATTTTGTTTGGGTTTTGTATCCTATAGGAATATGTATGGTTCCAAACCCAACTAAAATCAATTAAGTAAAGGCTTAAATCCATTCACGACTAAACTCCTTCAATGCTCCCCCTAATCGAATTAACTATTACTCATATTGCCAACACCACTTGAATCAATTAGAACTCAACACATGAATCATCTTTAACTTAATCTTCAATATCTTTTAGTTTGATTTGAAATCTCTAGGTAAATTTAGGGTACTACAGAAGGATTAGAACTCATTCGATGAGGGAGAAAAATCTCATAATGAGAAGAGCTTGTTCAAGCTTGAGTCATCTATCATAGAAGGAGGATGACCAACATTTTCAAAGGAAGAGTTCAATATTAGAAAGGTCATCCAATGAGAACAACTTGTTCTTAATGAGAAGAACATGTTCAACCTTGGTTCGTCCATCACAGAATGTAGTGGGCCAAAATTTCTCGTGGAATAGTTCATAATAATAAGAGCTCGACTAATAAGGGAGAAAAAGTTCCTAATGTGAAGAACTTGTTCAACCTTGGTTTATCTATCACAGAATGAGGTGGATCAACATTTTCAATGGAAGGGTTTGTAATGAGAAGAACTCGTTCGATTAGGGAGAAAAAGTTCATAATGAGAAGAGTTTGTTCAACCTTGGCATGTCTATCATATAAGGATTTGGATCAACATCACCATTTGGTTCAATTCCATCACAGAAGGATGTGGATCAACATGTCCAGTAGAAGATTTCATAATGAGAAGAACTCGCCTACAGAGGAAGAAAAAGTTCATAATGAGAAGAACTTGTTCAACTTGTCCAAATCCATCATAGAAGAATGTGGATCAACATTTCCAATGTAATGGTTCATAATGGGGAGAACTTATATGATGAGGGAGAAGTTCATAATAAAAATAACTTGTCCAACCTTTGCTCAAATCCATAATAGAAGGAGGTGGGTCAACATTTCTAACGGGGAGTTCATAATGAAAAGAACTCATCCTAAGTGAAGGTTAAAGTTCATAATGAGAAGAACTTGTTTAACTTTCCCTATTTCATCACAGAAGAAGGTGGGTCATCATTTCTAGTAGAAGAGTTCATAATGAGAAAAAACTCGCCAAGAGGGGAAGAAGAAGTTCATCATGAGAAGAACTTGTTCAACCTGTCCTAAATCCATCACAAAAAAAGGTTATCAAAATTTCCAATGGAAGGGTTCATAATAAGGAGAACTCATCTGATGAGGGAGAAGTTCATAATGAGAAGAACTTGTCCAACATTTGTTCAAATCCATCACAGAAGGAGGTGAAGCAACATTTCTAATAAAGGATTTCATAATGAGAATAACTTGTCCAATGAATAAAAAGTTCCTAATGAGAAGAACTTGTTCAACCTTTTGCTCAAACCTATAAGCATTTTCAGTGAAAGTTCATAATGAGAAGAACTGGTAGTTGAAGAACATCAAGTAGTCATATCACATAAAAATTGGTGTTTTATATCTTTGTTCTATTTTCATTTCACAATAATGAGCAATTGTATTCACCAATTTTTCAACGTATACATTTGTTATTATATTTTCATTACAAGAAACCAGTAAAAGCCAAAAAACAAAATAGACAAATATCTCTTAATATCTGAGGCATTCAATGCCCCGGTGGCTTTTAACACCCTTAACCTGTATATGTATACTAATATAAGTTAAAGATAACACATCTAATAATTAAAAAATTCTTTAAGACAAACTAAGTAGAATTTTGTTTCTTTAAAACAAATCCATATCATAACTATTAATATAAAATATTTAATCATAGAAATTCAAAACATAATATTTAAAAAATAATATAATAAAAAAAATCATTTTATACTGTTAATACTAGATCGTACTAACCATATTAAAGCATAGAAAAGTAGTTTTAGTTTAACCATTACAAACCAGTTCTAAATAGTTTAACATAGCAAATAGGACATTTATAAGTACATTCCACTAAACTAGTAAAAATCACATCGAATGATGTCTTACTGATACTTTAATATGCTATTTGTTGGTTGGGGTTCCTTAATACTCCTTACTCCGCTACTTATTTTTTTACCTGCATGTAAAAATCATCACACGATAAGTATATACTTAGTGAGGCAATTAAAAATAATACACAGTGTAAAACAATCACATGCATGTAGTTGATGTCATTATTAAATACAATATGATCACCATACCTGTATATCCATCATGTTACCATGATAAACATGATAATAATAAACACATATATAGTATTACCAGTAAACCATAGCCCAAAATATAAACCCATGAGGACCGCGGTATTTGAGTTGCACCAAAGTGCTTACGCATAAGGTTGCGTCCACTATTTGCACTGAATTACTTACACATAAGGTTGTGTCCACTATTTGCATCGAAGTGCTTACGCATAAGGTTGCATCCACCTTATGCACTAGGTATCCTTTAGTGCTAATTCGATATGCAGCTGCTACACTCTATGGCATGCCATCAATACAAATGACTCTCAATAACATACTTGGGCATATAGTCTTTAATTAATTTATCCATGACAATGTATATCATCCACGACATAGCATCATGTATATTAGTGATCAATGCATTATATTTTAAATCTTGAAATATTAAGGACATGTTAATAATATGATAAATGAAATAAATATCAAGCCATAATAATTAAGGTAGACTCATCGCAGTCTTCCTAATGAAGTATAAAACATCCATGTACAATGTCATGCATGAATTACACTCACCTTGACACTTTTATATATATATATATATATATATATATATATATATATATATATATAGCAAAATATTAGCCTTACTAAGCTTCAAATTTGCTCCTCGATTTCGATTCACATCGATCACGAATTCAATCATGATCTATACAAAGTCACATATACACATTGAGAACATATGTTAGTATTGTATAACATAAATAAATTACAATAACAACAATCCAAAAATATATTCGAAACTTATTCGATATAATTTATTCCAACCTTTATGAATTCTTTAGAATTCCTACCAGCTTTTCTAGTTTATGTAAAATTGCCCTTCACCATTTTACACGATCAAATTCCAATAATAAAATTTCCATCATTATTTGAATTTTGCAAATTCATCTTTAAAGCCCCAAACTATTTAAAATTTTAATAATAGTCGCCTAACTTGCCAAGCTTCCAAATTAATCAAATTTCACATTCTAACTTAAATTTCAACACAAAAATAGTAATTTCCAGCATAATAAATTAACTATTGAACAATTACACATTAACCCACATCTTTTATATAATTACCTAATAGGTCCCCTAACTTTTCAAAAATTATTAAATGGTACCAAAATTTTTCTAAGGCTTGTAGAATCCTTCCTAATTCATTTTCCAACACCTACATAATTTTTCCATAATTTTTCTCAAATGACAAAGCCTAGGTCGAATACCCCAAAGCCAGGGTTCCTTTATTTTCACTTGATTTCAATTGATGCAAACATGAAATCAACCTACGTTCTACATTTTAAATTCTCTAAAATTAAATCCCTAACTTAATTTCATCAAATCACAAACTTCCCTTAATTTTAGTGTTAGGTAAAAAATACTATTTGTATTTCTATGAGGTTTGATCATGATTTGATCTTCAAACAAGCTTGTAAATGATTATATAACCTTAATAACTTCTAAATCCATCATCGGTTCATTAAACCCTAATATGAACATAAAGCCTAGAATTTGGGAAATTAACATTCAAGCAAGATTAGCATGCAATAATGGTACCAAATGATATCCTTTTTCGAATAGAACAATTTTCTATTTCATTTCTTAATCCAAAATCGAAAGGAAATTGCTCAAAAATGAAATATAAATTTTCTCTTACATAGGGTTAGAGTACACGGCTTAGAGGGAGAAAAGATGAACAAGCTTCATTAAATTTTAGCTTAATTTCATGTTAATTTGTCATTTATTAAGCTTAAATGAATTAAAAATTCATTTAATTAGGAAAATACAATTTTACCATTAATAAAACTTGATAATTGCCTTCATACCAAGCCACATAACCCTTATCATCTTCCAAAAGTTAAAAATGAACAAACTAATTCACCCTTTACCATTTTATCCATGTAACTTTCCAAAAATTTCAATCTTGCCATTTTAATCTAACGGTCCAAATTGAACATGGAAATAAACTCTCAAATCTAATGATCCATATTGTTTTCCATCATTTGAAATGTGAAGATAATATTTATAATCTTAATTTATAATCCTTCAAAATTTCTCAAAATATATATTCAATCTGATTAACCGAATTTTAATCGAACTTTAACACTTCTAGCTTTTAACCTAAATACCGGATCAAAATCTAATTCCCACCAAAACTCCACTCTTTGGAGTGAACTATCCATTTATGAAATAATATTTTTGGGAAAATTAACACCTATGTTCCTAAACTTTTCCCAATTTTATACTTTGGCCGCTAAACTTTAAAAATTTATGTTTTTGTCACTAACCAAAATTATGGGTATTATAATTCTCCCTTTAAGAAAATTCGTCCATACATACCTGATGTAAAGAGGTGTGGATACTGCTTTTCCATGTTTTCTTCTCTTTCCCATGTAACTTCCTCGACTTTGTGATTTCGCCAGATAACTTTGACTAAAAGGATTGTCTTGTTTCGTATTTCTTTGACTCCTCGAGCCAAAATCTTTATTGGTTCCTCTTCATAAGTCAGATCTGATCGAATCTCAATCTCCTCCGACGTAACAACATGTGAAGGATTTGATTGATACTTTCTGAGCATCGACACTTGAAAAACATTATGAATCTTGTCCATGTTCGGAGGCAACGCTAGCTGATAAGCCATTGGTCCAACTCTCTTTAAGATCTCACAAGGTCCAATGAATCTCAGACTTAACTTTCCTTTGTGACCAAATCGTAATATCTTTTTTCAATATGATAGTTTCAGAAAGACTTTACCACCTTCCTGAAATTCAATCTCTTTTCGCTTTAAACACGAGTAAGATTTCTATCGATCAAAAGCTATCTTGAGATTATCTTGGATAACTTTCACTTTATCCTTAACCTCTTTCAAGAAATCAGGGACAACTAGATATTGATCTTTTAGCTCGAACCAATTTAATGGTGTTCAACACTTTCTCATGTATAAAGTTTTGTACGGAACCATCTTCATGCTCAACTGATAGATATTGTTGTAAGCAAACTCTACTAGAGGCAAATACTTTTCTCATGATCATTTGAACTCAATCACACATGCTTTAAGCATATCTTTCAAAATCTAAATAATTTGCTTGGACTGTCCACCTGTCTATAGTTGGAAGGTCATACTGAAATTCAATCGAGTACCCAAGGCTTCATTTAAGGACTTCCAAAATATTGAAGTAAACCTTGGATACCTGTTGGATACTATTGATACAGGAACACCATGCAGCTGAACTATCACTTTTATATACAACTCGACATACTTATCCATTGAGTAGTTCATTTTTACTTGAATAAAACGTGTCTTCTTGGTTAATCTGTCAACTATCACCCAAAAGGAGTCGTTTTTATTGGTTTTAAAAGGTATCCCTGTAGCAAAATCCATAGTAACCCATTACCACTTCCACTCAAGAATGGAAACCAGTTCTAGTAACCTCGAAGGCACTTGATGTTCAACATTCACTTGTTAACATGTCAGACATGTTGCAAAAAATTCAGTGATATCTCTTTTCATTTCAGGCCACCAATACCGACTCTTTAAATCCCAATACATCTTATTCCCACCTAGATGAAAAGTTAACAAGATATAATGTTCCTCAAAAAGAATATCTTTCTTCACATCTTTATTATTTGGTATGCAAATTCTTTCTCGGTTATACAGGCATCCATCAAAGTTAACTTCAAAGTCTTTAGTCTCACCATTTTCCACTTATGCAATTCTTTGCAATAACTTTTCATCTTTCCCTTGTAACTCTTTTATTCGGTCTAAAAGCATCGGCTTTATCTTTAATTCAGTAATCAAGACACCATCTTTCTTTAGGGATAATCGCGTATCTAAGGCTCATAGAGCTGCAAAAGTCTTTCAGCTAAGTGCATCAGCTACCACATTAGCCTTCCCTGGATGATAGTTGATGACCACATCATATTCTTTTAATATTTCTATCCATCTTCTTTGTATCAAGTTCAAATCTTTCTAAGTCAACAAGTAATTTAGACTTTTTTTTATCCGTGTAAATGTAGCACCTCTCACCATACAGATAAAGCTGTCAAATCTTAAAAACAAACAAAATTACTGCCAACTCAAGATCATGTATCAGATAATTCATCTCGTGTGTCCTTAATTGTCTGGAAGCATAGGCCAAAACCTTACCTTATTGCATAAGCACAGAGCCTAAACCATTATGAGATGCATCACTATACACCAAATAATCTTTATTGTATTCTGGTTGTACCAGTACTGGTACTTCCGTCAAGATATTCGTTAGAGTTTTAAAGTTTTCTTGGCACTTATCTGTCCAAACAAATGGAACATCTTCCCTTAAAAGTTTGGTCAACAAAAAAGTAATCATCGAAAAGTTCTTCATGAACCTTCGATAATAACCAGCAAGTCCCAAGAAGCTTCAAACCTCTGCAATATTCTTTAGGGCTTTCCACTTTACTATAGCTTGACTTTCTTGGAATCAACTCTTACACCCTCTACCGAAACCACATGGCCAAGAATAGAAACTTATGATAGCCAAAATTTACACTTTGACATCTTAGCATATAACTTTTTATCTTTGGGAATCTGAATGACCACACGAAGATAACTACCGTGCTCTTCCTTTGTCTTCGAGTAAACATTAATTTCATCAATAAATACCACCAAAAAATAGCCCAAGTAAGGCTAAAATAATCGGTTAATCAAATCCATAAATGCCGCAGGAGCATAGGTTAAACCAAACGGCATCACTAAAAACTCATAGTGTCCATACATAGTTTTGAAAGTTGTATTTGGAATATCTTCCTCTTTAATCTTTAACTGATGATATCCAGATCAAAGATCAATCTTAGAGAAAATTGTTTCTCCCTTTAGTTTATCAAACAAATCATTAATCCTTGGAAGAGGATACCTGTTCTTTATGGTCACCTTGTTTAACTGTCGATAATCTATGCATAGCACATAGATCCATTTTTCTTTTTCACGAATAACACCGGTGTACCCAACTTTACTTTAGTTGCTCGCTTATCCACCACATTTGCTAAAATTGCTTGGCATTTTTGTGACAACAATTTCTTAGCAGAAAAGGTTGAAATCACATTGGACAATGGATTTACACTTTATCCAAAAAATATTATCTTTGAACCTTTCACATATTTTAAAAAAAATTGCTTCATGCAACAATCTACCCAACCATAGTAGGAAGATAACCAATCCATGCCCAAAATTATTCCAAACTCCTCGAAAGGTAGCTCTATCACATTTGAAGGAAATTCTACTCCCTAAATCTTTATTGGGCAATGTTTACATATCAGAGTAATCCTTGCACTATGGTCGAGAGGGTTGATTGCTACAACATCACTGGAAATAGGTTATAATGGAATTCTCATATCTCTAACCAGCTTTGCATTAATATAAAAATAAGTAGAATCGGGATCTACCAACACAAAAATATATTCATCTAAGAGATAAAAGGTGCCTGTTAAGATCTCAAGAGCATCTCGGTCATCATTAGTCTTGATGTAATAATTCCGGATAGTAGTCATACCTTTATAATTAGATGCAACTTTGGACGTTCCTAGTTTGCCAGTTTTTTCGTCTCTGCTTTTCTGGGGTTCTACTACTGACTGGTGTGGATGAAGCTATGGAAAATTCCTTTTAATATGACCAGCTTGCCCACAATGGTAGCAATTTCCTCTGACTAACTAGCATTGACCAAAATGTTTCTTTCCACAGTTCTCACATTCTAGGCTGGAATGAAATCCTGAACCTCTGGTACCTACAGAAGCTGTCTAGGTCTGCTTGAACTTTCCTCCTAAAAACCCCTTTTTTATTGTAAGATGAAGATGGTGCGTTGTTTTTCTGCTGGTATCCCTAGGTGCGTTTGGAAGATGGTGCAATGAATGAGCTTCCAAACCTTTTGCTTGACTGAGACTTTTTCTCCTATATTTCTTCGAGATCAACTTTCTCCATATCCTTTTCTTTATTTACCTCTTCTTGAAAAGTAGTAAAATGATTAGAGACCAGAATCCTTATATATTGTGGATCTAATTTAGCAAAGAGCCTATCAATTCTTCATTTTTTGGTCAGGAGGAAGTCTGATGCAAAACGACTAACTCTATTGAACTCGCATTCATACTCATAACTTATTCTTCCATACTACTTCAAGTTTAAAAACTGTTGCATTGTCTCGTTGATGAACACATCCCCAATATATATTTTTTAATTTCCCTAGGAAGAATTCCAAAGTAATTTTCTCTCGAGGGACTTGTACAGTGATTGTTTTCCACCACAAACTAGCTTGTTCCATTAGCAAGGACACAACTCCTTCCATCTTTCCTTGATCGTCACAAGGAATCTTTTTCAGCATGATGTTTATATCATTCAGCCAGTAGTCAACTGCCATTGGGTCTCAGTATCGTCTCGAAACTCAATTGCTTTCATTTTCCTCAGTTCTTTCGGATCTGATATTAGTGCTCGGCGATTGATGTTGTTATCCAATACATGAAGAAACAACCCCCGATCTTGTACTGACATATCTTGTTGATTCTGATTAGGAGGTTCCATATTATACTGAGCAAGTGGTGGATTCTGATTCACCTCATTACTCCCACTTTGCACATGAGTAATGTGCTTAGCCACCCTACTCGATTTCAGATGATCTAACATCTAAACATGGTCAAAATCATCCAGCATTAGTAAGGAGTAACTCTAATAAATAACAAGCATCGTGGTATATGTACAATAAGTAGTAAAATTTGAAATCCTAGTGGCATGTATATATTCTCGACTTCATTTAGACTTGATTCATGTCCAGAGTCGGCTAAACCTATAGTTCTAATACCAATAAATATAATACCCTTAACCCGAATATGTATACTAATACAAGTTAAAGATGTCACATCTAATAATTAAGACATTCTTTAAGAAAAACTGAGTAGAATTTTGTTTCTTTAAAAAAAATCTAGATCATAACAATTAATATAAAATATTTAATCATATAAATTCAAAACATAATATTTTAAAGCATAATATAATATAAAAACATCATTCCATATTGTTAATATTAGATCGTACTAACCATAGTAAAGTATAGCAAAGTAGTTTTAGTTTAACTATTACAAACCAATTCTAAAAAGTTTAACAGAGCAATTAGGACATTTATAAGTATATGCCAATTGTTAGGATCGTCGGCGCACCCCACGACGTAGCGGAAACAAAACTCGAAAGTCTCACCAGCGATCCAAGTACGTAAAACCGAAATTGGGAGGAAAGGATGCGAATACTTACAATGGGTTCCTTGAAAAACAGCAAATACATCAGTGAGAAGTGGTGATCGTGAACGGTTCGAATCGTAAGCCTCCACGAAAACACGTCTCGGCCTCTACTTAGTTCACCCGATTGAGAGCAAAATTTTCTTTTCCCGAAAACGGTTTTGAGAAAAACGGCTGAAGTAAAAACGGCTGCTAGACCTTACCTCCTTTTAAATATCAATTACCCTAACATCTTAGGGTTTTTAAATTTATTTAGAATTAATAAATAAAATATTATTTAATTAATTCAAATTAAATATACATTAAAGACTTATAATCTGAATTACAATATTTAATGTTTATTTAAAAACTTATTTAATTATTCTGAATTATATATCAATTAAAAGAGTTGTAATCTAAATTACATTCTTTTAATGCTTACTTACTATATTCAGGATAATTAAAATCATATGTATACCAAATATACATATCTTAACTCTAGCAATATATCATTTTCACCTAAGTTATAAGAAATTATGATTCGACATATCATCTTCGTGATTAACTCTTTTATGTGTTACATCCTTTTATCCTTTATATCCATAATAGGCACAAGTCTTAGAATATTCACACTTGTATAGCTCATCTATTGTTTCTTGATGTCTAGAGTAGACTATAATTAACGAATAATTTGTGATATCACATATCAACTTATTTGAGCATGGCCATGCATTTCTAGTTTCACTGAATCAAGTGACCTGTGATATATTTCCAATTATGTAGGAAGGACAAATCCTATCTTAACCATATACACCCTACTACATATATTGAGATATATTCAATAACAGTCTTTATAGTGCAACCAGTTATGGAGCATGTTTAACTCTATCAAAACATACAACAATATATGTTGGGATGATACTGATCTCAAGTTTGAGGATCATACATATAATCATCACCATGAGCAATGTTATGATTGTTACATAATAATCCAAGACATATGCTCATGATGGGTCAATCCAATATATTGTTCTCTAACAATATAATCATGTATCAATTCCGACATCTCTATGTCAATGACAACTCCTTGTCATCAATCAATAACATGTTAGTCTTAAGCGCATTATTATTGTCCATGCCCATAATAATACTTGACTATGGATCTTTTAATAATGTTATTATATGAACTTTATTATCTTTCAGTTTATGTTAAACACATACATATAACTAAAAATAATATTGGCAATGCCTTTATTCAAAAAAGTCGGTAAATAAATATATTATTACAATCATCATATAATTGGTCTTTGGGCATAATACGAGTTAAAGATGTCACATCTAATAATTAAAACATTCTTTAAGCAAAATTAAGTAGAATTTTGTTTCTTTTAAACAAATCTAGATCATAACTATTAATGTAAAATATTTAATCATATAAATTCAAAATATATTATTTTAAAGCATAATATAATATAAAAATGTCATTCTATATTGTTAATATTAGACCATACTAACCATAGTAAAGCATAGCAAAGTAGTTTTAGTTTAACTATTACAAACCAATTCTAAATAGTTTAACAGAGCAATTAGGACATTTATAAGTATATGCGTAAAAATCATCACACTCTAAGTATATATTTAGTGAGGCAATTAAAAATAATAAACAATGCAATATAATCAGATGCATGTAGTTGATGTCACTATTAAATGCAATATGATCACCATACATCTATATCCATCATGTTACCATAATAAACATGATAATAATAAACTCATATATAATATTATTAATAAACCATAGTCCAAAATATAAACCTATGATCACCCCCGTATTCAAGTTGCACCAAAGTGATTACACATAAGGTTGCGTCCAACATTTGCACCGAAGTGTTTACAGATAAAGTTGTGTCCACCATTTGCACTGAAGTGCTTACACATAAGGTTGCGTCCACCTTATGCACTAGGTATCTTTTAGTGTTAATTTGATATGCAGTTGCTAGACTCTATGGCATGCCATCAATACCACCGACCCTCAATAACATACTTAGGCATATAGTCTTTAATTAATTCATCCATGATAATGTATATCCATATAATTTACCAATGGACAAATCATATTTGAAATATCATCCATGGCATAACATCATGTATATTAGTGATCGATGCATTATATTTTCAATCTTGACATATTAAGGACTTGTTAATAATATGATAAATGACATAAATATCATGCCAACATAATTAAGTTAGACTCATCGCAAGTCTTCCTAATGATGTATAAAACATCCATGTATAATATCATGCATGCATTGGCCTCACGTTTACACTTTATATATATATATATATATATATATATATATATATATATATATATATATATATAGCAAAATATTAGTCTCACTAAGCTTCAAATTTGCTCCTTGATTTCGATTCTCTTCGATCATGAATTCAATTATGATCCATAAAAAAGTCATATATACATATTAAGAACATATGTTAGTATTGTACTAACATAAATAAATTCCAACAACAACAATCCATAAATATATTCGAAACTTATTTGATATAATTTATTCCAACCTTTATGAATTTTTTTAGAATTCATATGATCAAATTTTCCAATTTATGTATAATGACCCTTCACCATTTTACTCAAATATTAACCAAGTCCATTTAAATTTTGCAAATTCATCTTTAAAGCCCCCAAACTATTCAAAATTTCAATAATAGTCATCCTTCTTGCCAAGCTTCCAAATTGATCCAATTTCACATTGTAACTTAAATTTCAACACACAAAGAGTAATTTCTAGCATTGTACGTCAACTATTAACATTTATACATTTACCTACAACTTTTCCATAATTGCCGAATAGGTTCCCCAACTTTCCAAAAATTAGTAAATGATCCCAAATTTTTTATAAGACTTGTAGAATCCTTTCTACATCATTTTCCAACCCCTACATAATTTTTCTTATATGTAAATCCTAGGCCGAATACCCCAAAACTAGGTTCATTGATTTTCACTTGATTTCAATTGATCCAAGTAGAAAATCAACCACTATTCAACATTTTAAATTCTCTACAATTAAACTCCTAACTTAATTTCATCAAATAACAAACTTCCCCTAATTTTAGGGTTAGATAAAAATTATTGGTTGTATTTCTAGGAGATTTGATCATGATATGATCATCAAACAAGCTTGAAAATGATTTTACAACCTCAATAACCTCTAAATCCATCATCAATTCATTAAACCCTAACATGAACAAAAACCCTAAAATTTGGGAACTCGACATTCAAGAAAGATTAACATTCAAATTCTATCATTTTTCAAATAGAACAATTTTCTATTTCACGTCTTAATCCAAGATCCAAAGAAAATTGCTCAAAAATGAAAAATAAATTTTCTCTTACCTACGGTTGGAGTACACAGCTTGGAAGGAGAAAAGATAAACAAGCTTCATGAAATTTTAGCTTAGTTTATGTTAACTTGTCATTTATTAAGCTTAAATGAATTTAAAATTCATTTAATTAGGAAATGACAATTTTACCATTAATGAACCTTGATAATAACCTTCATACCAAGCCACATAACCCTTATAATCTTCCAAAACTCAAAGATGAACAAAATAATTGACCCTTTACCATTTTATCCATGTAACTTTCCAAAAAAATCAAGCTTACAATTTTAATCCAATGATCCAATTTGAACATTGAAATAAATTCTCAAATCCAATGATCCATATTATTTTGCATCATTTTAAAATTTCAAAATTTATGTTTGGGTCACTAACGAAAATTTGGGCTTTATTTAGCTGCCAACCCAACCCCATGTATGCCATGTAACTCCCATAACCCGTATACGCGAACTAATACGAGTTAAAAATGTCACATAAGAAATTCAAAAAATTTATTTAATTGAACTGAGTAAAATTTTGTTTCATTCAAACATCTCTAGTTTCATAACTTGAACAATTATTATAAAATAATTATTAAAAGAAAAATCATAATATAATATTTTTGGTTACTAATTTAAAACCAATTTTAAGTAGTGATAGACAATTATGTTTCGTTTCATAAAATAAATATGTTTGTCCACCACATTTGATTTAAAACCCAAATTAATTTTTGCTAAGCATAGTTTAATATCATAATATTTATTCATACTATTAATTATATTAAGAAATTGTAGACATTTTATTCTCGTATACATGTCAGCTAAAACTTTTAGAACATAGTAGGTTGTCATCATTGTTACCTGTAAATATTTCGTTGGTGATTGATTCCAAACTCAACTCTTTACTCATTTTCTTCCCTTTTTCCTACGCGTGAAAATCATCACACGCTATGTATACACTTAGTGAGATAATCATATTAATATTCAAAGCACTGCAGCATATAAATATAAATGAGTAATAATATTCAATGCAATGTGATCATTTTGCCTGCATTCCAACCATGTTACCATAAATTAACATAATGAAATCAGATATAAAGTTTCTTACCAATATACTTTTCATTTATCTCATAAGCTTGTAAGCTTATTTGCCTGTTTATCATTTATTAACCAATAAACCATAACCCAAACATAAACCTATGAAGAACATGGGTATTCGAGTCAAATATGCAACAAAGTGCTAATACACATAAGGTCATGCCCACCATAATATACATAAAGTTGTGCCCACCATAATACAAATAAGGTCGTGCCCACCATAATACACATAAGGTCGTGCCCACCAGATGCACTTAGTCCCTTTATACACTATAGTGTTGCACTAAATGTCCTTAAACATTAGTGCTAATCTGATTATGCAACTGCTAGACTCTATGGCATGCCAACTACACCATGTCCTTCAATGACTTGCTTGGGTCTACAGTCTATTTTATTTGGTCCATCCATGGCAAAGTATATTATCATAATTTAGCATTGGGCATTTCATACCCGAAATACATTAATCTTAAATATCGTATATGTTAATGATAAACATCATATGTAACAATCAGTGATCAATGCATTTTATATTCAACTTTTGATATATTTAAAATATGTCAAATATATGATATATATGACATAAATATCATGCCAATACAAATAAGGTAGACTTATCGCAAGTCCTACCCAATGATGTATAAAACATCCATGTATAATTTTATGTATGCATTGCACTCACTTTGACATTATATACAAGTCAAAATGTAAGCCTCACTAAACTTTAACTTGATCATTTGCTTCTAATTTGGTTAAATCACAAAATTGGTCATAATTTCATATCCTGACAATTTGCACTACCTTTAAGTAAATATTATTATGTATTAATATAAACCTTTAAAAATTATTTCGTTTATATCATTGGAAACTATACTCAAATACGAATCTATCCATATAATGCACTCATTTTATTTCAATTTGTACAATTTATGGTAAATTTTCAAAGTTGACTGACAGAATCTGTTTTGAGCAGAATCTGTTGCCCCATTTTCTGACCTGTCCTTGGTTAAAAATTCATATCTTTTTGTATACACCTCGAAATAAGTTTCCGTTTGTTCTAAACAAAACTAGACTGGTATACTAGTCCAACGGTATAAAAATTATTTTCTAATATTTTTTAATTTATAGTGATTTTCTAAACTTACTGTCCTGGACATAAATTCTAACTAGGTTTCACCGATTTGCATTTTCAACTTGTTCACTAATTCTATTAGCTAACCAAATGCACATATATGCATGTTTCACAAAAAAAAATTAGGAGTCACTCCTTACCATAGTTATTCCATCACTGGCTCATCGCAACCAATATTTGTTCGAGAACATAAGTACAAATTAAATTTGTACTTACTTGGTGTCCCTAGCTTGCAACCTTCCTTGGAATTTCCCATTTCATCCTTAAGCTTCTCCTTATCTTTAATAATATGATCTTGATTTCAAGCACTCAATCTAAATGAACATCATTACCAAATAGATACAAATTCAAACCAAATGCTAGAATCTTACTAACATAGGCATACTTTGGAAAATAAATTCCTAACAAATTTATTCGATGCTTGTTCGATACAATTTCCATGTCATAACATAAATGTTGACCTTATTACTTTTAATTGACAACTCAAGTTCCTTTTTACCCCAACTTCACAAAATATTTTCACTTAAGCTCCCAACATTTCCATATTTGTGATTTAAACCTCAATTTTTACAAGCTTTCCAAAATAATCCAATTTCACATCCTAACTTCAATTTCAACACTCAAACATTAATTATCAACATAGTACTTCAATTATTGAATAATTACACAGCAATACACAACTTTTAAAAATTACTGATTAGGTCCCCCAACTTTCATAAAATTACATAATGGTCTACATATTTTTCTAAGGCTTGTAGAATACTTTCTACATCATTTCCAACCCCTAACTAATTTTTCCATAATTTTTCTCATCCTCTATAGTCAATGTCAGATGCTTTGTATGTTCAAGATTAGGGCTTCCATGATTTTACTCGATTTTGATTCGATTCAAGCATAAAACCAACTTCAATTCAACCTTATAAAATCCCTAAAATCAAAACCCTAACTTCATTTCATCAAAACACATCTTTCTCCCAAAATTAGGATTAGGGTGAAACTTCATATGTTCATATGATCATATACAAGTGATTTTAATCATCAATCATGCTTGGAAATGATTCTACAATCTCAATAACATCAAAATCCTTCATCAATTCAATAAACCCTAATGTGAACATAAACCCTAGAATTTGGGTTCTTTGAACACAAACCAAATTAGCAAACAATAATGGCACCAACTGATAACATTTTTTGAATAGAACAACTTTCTATTTCACGGCATGATCTCTATAATCTAAAGGAAATTACTCAAAAATGAAAAATAAAAATTCTCTTACCTTGTTCATGAGGAGCACGAAATGTTGGCTGAAAATGACTAAGTTTTCATGAAATTTCTAATGAATTTCATGTTAATTTAACCTTTATTTGAGCTTAAATGAATAAAATATTCATTTAATGAGAAATGTCCATTTTGCCATTAATGAAACTTGAAATTTACAATAATACCAAGCCACATAACCTTATCATCTTTCCAAAGTAAAAAATAAACAAAATATTTTACCCTTTTCCAATTTTACCAAGACTCTTTTCAAATTGCAATCTTGCCATTTAAATCCAACGGTCCAAATTGAACATAGAAATAAATTCTCAAATCCAATGCTCCATTTTATTTTCCATCATTTTAAAATGTGGAAAAAAATATTTTTAATCTTAATTTATCATCCTTCAAATTTTTCTGAAATTTCTATTCGATCCGATTTACCGAATTTTTACTGGACTTTAACACTTTCCATTTTTTAACACAATTTCCAGATCAAGAATATGATTTCAATAAAACCCCACTCTCAAGAGTAAACTATCCATTTATGGAATAAAAAATATTTTTGGGAAAATTACCACTTATGTCCCTGAACTTTTCCAAATTTTCTACTTTGGTTACCAAACTTTCTAAATTTATATTTTAGTCACTAACCAAAATTTTGGGGTATTACAATTCTTCCCCCTTAACAAAATTCATCCTCAAATTTTCAATACGTACTTGATGTAAATAGATAAGGATATTGCTTTTTCATATCTTGTTCTTTTTTCGATTAGCTTTTTCAACCTTTGATTTCTCTGTCGAACATTAATAAGTGCTGGTTCTTTTTAATAAGTCAAATATGGCCAAATCTCTATTTCCTCTAGGGTGATAATATGCGAGGATCTTATTGATACTTCCTAAGCATCGGCACATGAAAAACATTTTGGATCTTGCCCATTTCCGGAGGCACTTTTAGTTGATAAGTCACCCATCCAACTTTCTTTCTTTATTTTTTTATAATCTTATAAGATACAATAAATCTCGGACTCAACTTTCTTTTGTGTATGAACTGCAATATATTTTTCCAAGGTGATAGTATAAGAAATATTTCTTTATCACATTCCTGGTATTCAATCTCTTTTCTTTTCAAGTCTGCGCAAGACTTTTGTCGATCGGTAACTATCTTGAGATTATCTTAAATGATATGTTTCCCATTACAAGGTCCATTGTAACTAGTTCCTATTCCACTAAGGGATATATATCAGTTACAATAATTTAGAAGGCATTTGATGCTTTACTTTAACTTACTGACATGTCAGCCATTTAGAAACAAGCTCGATGATAACTCTTTTCACACCTATTTAAAAACTCTTTCCTCGATAATATAAATATTCATCAGACTTAACCTTAAAGTCTTTAGTTTCACATTTTTCTTCTTCTTCTATCTTTGACAAGCACGACGATTTTCATTTTTTTTCTCTAATGATCCTTTATTTGATCTAGCAATATAGGCTTTAAATTTAATTCTACAATTAAAACACCATCTTTCTTTAAAGACAATAATGTATTCAAAACTCTCAAAATATAAATGTCTTTCTGCTTTATCGTATCAACCACCACATTAGTCTTTCCAATTTGCAGTTAATAAGCACGACATCATTCTTTAAGGAATTCAATCCATTTCCTTTTCTTTTCACTCCTTCGAGTCAACATATATTTTTAACTTTTGAGATCCGTATAAATATAGTGTCACTCACCATATAGATTGTGGTGTTATATAAACAAAGTAAACACAACTATTGCCAACTCGATATCATGCGGCAGATAATTTATTTCATGATTCTATAGTTGCTTTGAGGCATAAACCAAAACTTTTCCTCTTGTACGATCACACATCCCAAACCATTATGAGATGCTTTACTACAATTCACATAATCTTTTCCAAATTCTAATTATACTTACCTTAGAGCTTATGTCAATATTATTTTTAATATCTCCAAGTTTTCTTAGCACTTAACAGTCCAAATGAATAACACATCTTTCCCCAATATTTTGGTCAGAGAGAATATAATCATCGAAAAGTTATTTATGAACCTTCGATAGTAACCAACAAATCCCAAGAAAATTTGAAATTCGAAAAAATTATTTGGAATTTATCATTAAACTCTATCTCGTACTTCCTTGATATATATTCTTATCCCCTTAGCTGAATCCACATGGCCAAGGAATGCAACCTTAGACAACCAACGTTTACACTTGGCCAACTTAGCATGCAATTTTTCTCTCGAAAAGTTGGAAGAGCTATCTAAAAACAAACATCGTGCTCTTCTATGGTCTTACAATAGATCACAATAACATCAATGTACACTACCACCTATTGATCCAATTATAAAATTCTCAGTTTATCTAATCCATAAGTGTAGCATGAACATTCATTGAACCAAACGACATTATCACAAACTCGTAGTGTTCAAATCAAATTCAGAAAACTATTTTAGGAAGATCTTATTCCTCATCTTTAACTAATAATATCTCGATAGAATATCCGACTTGGGAGATACTAATGCAACTTTTTAACTGATCAAAATATTATCAATCCTCTGAAGAGGATACATGTTCTTCTTTGTTACCTTATTTAACGGGCAATAATCCATACATAATTTCATAGACTCATATTCCTTGTTCATAATAACATTAGTGTGTCCCAGATGACACGCTTAGTCTTGTAAATTCCCATTCTTAACAATTCTACTAACTATGCCATTGATTCTCCAAGATCAATCGGAGCCATTCAATATGGCTATAGAAATAAATGCAATATCAGGAAGCATTTCTATTTTACTTCCTACATCCCCATCTAGAGATAATTCAAGTAACTTTTGCAGATACACAATTGGATACTCTCAAACAGTTGGAATATCTTCGAATTTAACTATGAAAGTTTGAGTTCCACCTCATCCCCTATGAAGGCTTAACATCCTTATAGTAATAATTTTATAGCAATTGATGCTAAAATCACATTAGAAAACAAATTTACTTTCGTTCACTTCCACAAACATATCAAAACATTTTGAGTTCTATAAAATTCAATCGCTCTAAGCGATAATTCATTGCAACATAGTAGGGGTAATCAATTCATTCCAAAAATTACCTTCGAAAGGTAATTCTATCAAATCTATTATAAATTAACACGTTGAATCCTTACCAGGAAATTATTGTCTACTAATACGATTCACCCTCTCACTTTAGCCAAAAAGGTTAATCACACACATATCACTTAGGATCAATTATAGAAAAATGTTTCATTCTTTCATCAATATTATACTTATTCATAAACGAGGGTTTTCCTTAATCCAACATTGGCACTTCCTATTGTGACAGTACATCTTATTATCAGACTAAACTGTAGAATTGTTGCTAATAGCAGTACTATCACTATTAGCTTATTTTTGGACCTCCTGCTCGATCATGTACTTCAACCCTAGAATATACACATATTTTCATTCATTATATTTATTCACTTTTATAAGTAAGGAGTAGCATCAATCGAACCTTATAATCACCATATCTGTAACAATGACATCCTAATTGCAATACCCCAAATTTTGGTTAGTGACCAAAATGTAATTTTTGAAAGTTTAGTATCCAAATTATAAAACTTAGAAACTTTTAGGGACCTATATGGTAATTTTCCCAAAAAGAATTTTTATTTCATAAATTGATAGTTTACTATTTAAATCGGGGTTTGATTGAAATTATATTCTTGATCTAGAATTTATGTTGGAAACTAGAAAGTGTTAAAGTCAAGTAAAAAATCGATAAATATAATTGAATAGAAATTTCAGGAAAAATTGAAGGATGATAAATTAGGCTTAAAAATATTATTTCCTCATTTTAAAATGATGGAAAATAATGTAAACCATTGGATTTGAGCATTTAATTCTATGTTAAATTTGGACCTTTGGATTAAAGTGGTAAGATTCTAATTTTTGGGAAATTACAAGGGCAAAATGGTAAATAGGGAAATAATTTGTCCATATTTGACCCTTGGAAGATGATAAGGTTGAAGTGTCTTGGTTTTATGGTTTATATAAAGTTTTGTTAAGGGTGATTTGGTCTTTTCTTAATTAAATGAATAAAATATTCATTTAAGGTTAAATTAAAGGTAAATTAAGATGAAATTTACCTAACATTTCATTCAACCTTGTTCAGCTTTTTCATCCAAGTCCATGAGCTTCTCCAAAGGTGAGAGAAAGTTTCATTTCAATTTTTAAGCAATTTCCTTTGGATTTTGAGTTATAACATGAAAGAAAATCAATATGCGCGAAAAACGTTATCTTTTGGTACCATTTATGCTTGCTAATCTTGCTTGATTTTAAAGATCCCAAATCTTAGGGTTTGTGTTCACATTAGGGTTTATTAAATTGATGATGAATCTTGAGGTTTTTTAGGTTGTAGATTCATATTCAAGCTTTTATGATGATTAGAACATGTTCAATCTTACTAGAAATTCTTCTATGATTTTTGGCCAAATTATGGAGTTATAGAACTTTGTGTTTTGATGAAATTTGATTAGGGCTTTGATTGTAGATATTTTATGAGGATGGATGGAAATTGATTTCATGCTTGAATCGAATCAAATTGAACAAAATCATGAAAACCCTAGTTTTAGAGTTTTAGAGTATTCGGTTGGATGAGAAAAACTATGGAAAAATTATATAAGGACTGGAAATGATGTAAGAAGTATTCTACAAGCCATAAAAAAAATTGAGGACCATTTGGTAAGTTTTGAAAAGTTGGGGACCAATTTGGTAATTTTAGAAAATTAATGGGTTGTTGTGTAATTATTATATAATTGATGTACTATGCTAGAAATTGCTGTTTGGGAATTGAAATGAGTGTTAGAATGTGAAATTTGATCATTTTTTAAGTTTAGAAAGTTTGGTGATTTTAATGCAAATTTTGAATTGTTTGGGAGTGCTTATTATAATTATGCCTTTGTATGTGTACTTGGTTGATAAGACTTTCAATGCTGGAATTTTAGTATTGAAAGTTTAAGTGGTAAAATGGTGAAGGACCATTTTATATAAGTTAGAAAAGTTGGTGCCAAAATTAAAAAGAATTAAAAAGTGTTAAAGTATTTGGTGGTGAAAAGGTTTCAAGTATGATTATGGAATCTGTTTTGGAAATGTATTTATGTTAGCACAATACTAACATATGTATCGATATGAATTTATGATTTTGTGCAGATCGTGATTGACTCTTTGTTCAAAGCAAATCGAGTATAAAAATAACTAAGTTGGAGCATAGTGAGGCAAAATCTTATGAAATTTATAAAGTGTCAAGGTGAGTGCAATGCATGAATGACATTATACATAGATGTTTTATACATCATCAGGAAGACTTGCGATGAGTCTACCTTGTTTATATCAGTATGATATTATGTCATTTTTTCATAATACCGACATGACCTTAATATGTCAAAGTGTGGAATCATGACGCATTAATCACTTATGGATACATATTTGTGAATGTTATTTTAGGTTTGAACTGCCCAAATTGTGAATAAGGTTGATACATTGTTATGGATGAATCAAGAATAGACTATAATTCCAAGTGAATTAATAAGGAACAGAGTATAGTTGGCATGCCATAGAGTCCAACAGCAGGTTGCATATTCGGGATTACACTAAAGTATAATTAGTGTATATATTGGGCACAATTTTATGTGCCATATTCGGGATTGTACTTAAGTATACCTAGTACAGATGGTGTGTAATACCCCAAATATCAGGTCAGGGACTTTATTGAAAAGATTTATAATGTGAGGATTTATTTGATTAAATAATAGAATATGAGAAATTATTTGGAATAGTGGTTTAGAAAAAATTGTAACAATAGATGATTAAAAGGGCATTTTGATCATTTGGAAAAAAATTAATTTAAAACTCAAATTTTAATAGGGATTTAAGAAGGGGAAAGTTAAAAAGAAAAAAAGTTATTCTCTTCTTCTTTGTCCCGTGACTTTTTGCCTCCTCCATAGCCAAGGTAAATCTCATCTAATTAGATTTTCCTTTCGATTATGGTTTGTTATTACAACCTTAAGTGATATATTAGCTTAAGGAAGGGTTAAATAATGTTAAAACTAAGAGATGGATGAGTTATTAGAGATTAGAGAAAATGTGTTTTTGAATGATATGTAGGAATATGAGTTTTTACTAATGTTTATTAGTATATTTGACTTGTCAAAGAAGTAAATAAGAGATTAGAAGCTTTAGATATTAGTAAAGACATGTTAGAAAGTCGTGTGATTCTTAGATTGAAATGTTCTTGGGAGATTTTAGATTTTAGAAGCTAAATGAAGGAAAGTTAGTAAGGATAAGTAAAGAAGAGTTTAAAAGTATTGTTGGGTGTAAACCTAAGGAAATTTGACTAAATTTGGGTAAGAATCGGGCTGAAAAATGGAAAATATGGGTAAGGGTATCGGTATTAATTGAACAGTACCGATTCTATAGGCTTAAATTGGATGAAATCAGCTGAACAATATCGATAGTGATGCAATTAGTATCAATACTTAGGGGGTATCAATACTTTGGAGAAGGTATCAATACCATTGATACAGAATGTAGAAATGGTATCGATACTGAAAGGGAGTATCGGTACCACAGTATAAAAGTATCGATACCATGGTAGGGGTACCGATACTATATAGACAAATTATAGGATAAGTTAAAATTTTATAGAAATTTACAGAATAGTACTTTTGAGTATTATTAAAGTATAAATGTTAGATAATATACTAACATTTGATATTGTACATGTCTTTGATGGAGGCTTGAGTAGATCGAAATCAAGTTCCCGAGTCAAGCAAAACGAAAAGCAAAGGCAAAGTAGCAGAGTAATCAGATTTGTGTTTTGGATATAATAGCAAGGCAAACCAGGTGAGTGCATATAATGTAATTATATGGGTTGAGGGAGGCTCACAATAAGTCCACCTCAATTATTTAAATTAATGTATTTTTATTGTATATTATATATGTTTATAATGTGTGTAGAATTGATATTATGAATGATTTTAAGCGTAAGAACTGTTCTAAATAAAAGATTAATAGCCTAGCTATGCATTTGACATAAATATATCAATTATACCAGTTAGATGAAAGGTTAAATACCTTTGAGTAAAAGATTAATAGCCTAGCTGTGCATTTGATAGAAATGTGTCAATTATGCCAGTTAGATGAAAGGTTAAATACCTTTGAGTAAAAGATTAATAGCCTAGTAGTGCATTTGGCAGAAAGATGTCAATTATGGCAGTTAGATGAAAGGCTAAATGCCTTTGGGTAAAAGATTAATAGCCTAGTTATGCATTTGGCAGAAATGTGCCAATCATGGAAGTTAGATGAAAGGCTAAATACCTTTGGGTAAAAGACTAAAGGATTTATAGTTCATTTTGATACAAACAGCTAATGGTATAAAAGGATGCCATATATGAAATGCATAATGGTGCATTAAAGGCATGAAAAGATGTCATATATATAAAATGTACAACAATGCATAAGTGGTATGAAAGGATGCCACAAATATAAGGTGTCGCTCATGATAATTATAAAAGATAAATGACCAATTGGCACTTTGGTGCAATACATGTATATTACTTTCTCATTTGACGTACATAGGACCAATAAAGAATAATTCCTATGATTGTATAAAAGAAATATGGTTTAACTGAGAAGGATTTATCTGGTCATTATGAAGTATGTGATTTAATTCGTCATTAAATAGTCAGAAGATACTTATGTATAAATTGTAGTTTCTTTACAATATTATGTCTCACTAAGTAAATACTTAACGTGTGTTGATTTCACACGTAGGGAACAATCAAAGATTTACCTAGTAAGGAGTGCAACAGTAATAACTTTCATCAATTAAAGGTTAACTCGTCAGTAATATTGGGATAATCTTATTCATTTTGAAAACTTAGCTGGCATGTAATTGAACTTAAGTAAATATTTTGTAATGTATTTAAAGTGATAGTTTTAGTATTATGCTTCCATTAATGCTATTCTTTTGTGGTTGTTAAAATTGAAACAAAATTTTACGGGCTTTTAAATTACAAAATGTTTTAAAAAGTGATGTGACATCTGTATCTCGTGTACAGAAATGTATACGGGAGATGGGTGTTACATTTATTGGTATAAGAGCTACATGTTTAGTCGATTCTTCGTCAAAACTGAGTTCATTTGAAATGAGAAAAAGGGATTACATGCCACTAAGATTGTGAAGGTTATTGATATGGTGTCATTAGAGTGTAATTGATGACACTCCTTACTAACTGTAATGTTATTACTATGCATGTTCTAATAAATGTCAAAATCCTCGAACTCGCGTAGAGAGGGGGAACATGAGATGAGAGAAGGGACTATTAGCAAACATTACGAGGATAATAGTGAGTAACCGGTCCCATCTGAAAATGCTAGTACGCCTACACATCAAGGGATGTCGGTACAAGAGTTTGGAGCTTTTATCAAGCTCTCAATGCTATATGGACCCGTTTTCAACCTCCTCTGCCCCCCTGCTCCTCCAGCACTTAGAATGTTGATCCCAAAAGAGCTGAAGAACTTGGGAGCTCTAGAGTTCTGGGGAGAAGAGGGTGAAGGTCCTATGTAGACCGACTTATGGCTAAATGATGTTATAATAATGCTCGAAAGTCTTCACTGTCCGGATCCGAAAAAGTTGGGTAGAGTTGTATATTTACTTAGAAGATCATCTTAAGTATAGTGGTTAAATACTACGATGTATGCACCACCAGAGCAAGTGATATGGCAATTCTTCCTGGAAGAATTCAAGAACAAGTATGTGGGTGAACAGTTTAGATGGGTAATGTTGTTAAAGTTCCTTAATTTGAAACAAGGTGATCGAGCATTACATGAGTATGAGGTTGATTATAACAAGTTGTGTCGTTTGTCTACTTAGGTGGTTCCCAATGACAAGGCCCAATGCTATTGATTTATTAAGGGTTTGAGGCCGAAGTTGAATGAAATGATGTTGACTTTTAGCTTGCCTAACTTGCAAGAAGTTATTAACCGAGCCAAAGCTATCGAGAGAGCTCAAGTAGAGACATTAGCAGTGGAACAGAGTTTGAAGATGGGGAAAATGGTTGGAATGCCTTGAACTCCCCATTATGTTCAGAGAGGAAAGGGCTCAAGTTCTAGATATACTGACAGAGAGGGTTCTGCGGCAGCTTCAAATAAAACAAAACAGTTCCAGTCGGTTGCTGCTAGCTCGGGTAGAGCAGTTGGAGAAAGAAATGTATGCCAGACATGTGGTAGAGCACACCAGGAAGTGTGCAGACTTCTCAGTGGAACTTGCTTCTAATGTGAAGAGACTGGTCACTTTGCCCGAAACAGTCCAAAGAAATCTAGGGACCATTCGGTGCAATTTGAAAGATCTGTGGCAGCCTCTAATAAAAGAATAGAAAGGGGCAGATTAAGGGGACAAGTTGAATCCATGCAGCAACAAGAGACTCGGGGAGTCGCCTGAATCTCTAACATTAAGACCAATGAAGATTCGGATGACTCGGAGATCATAACAGGTACTTTCCATCTTTTTGATGAGCATGTATTTGTATTAGTTGACCCTGGTTATACATACTCATACATTAGTACAATGTTGGTTAGAGCTAGAGGAATTCCTTTAGAACCAATCTTTAGTGAAATGATAGCGGTAAATCATATGGGTCATAGTACGAGAGTAGAGAGGATGTGTAGAAAGTGCCCAGTAAAATCCAAGGGATTTTGTTTCCAGCAAACTTAATGGAATTACCAATTGATGAGTTAAGATCATATTGGGGTTAGATTGTTTGTCTCCAGAAACGATTAGTTCGGAAGGATGCAGAGGATATGGAAATTATAGTTTTTGGTGAGAAAGGAAAATCATCGCTCAAGGTGATATCGATAATGATTGTGAAGAAAATGATGTCAGAAATATATATATATATATAACTTTTCTGGCTAATATGATAGATATTCAATTAATTAAGTCAAAATTTTTATTAATTTCACAAAATTGGAATTTATAGATGTCTTTTTAGATAAATTCTTGGGGTTACCTCCAGGTCGAGAGGTGGAAATTAAAGTTGATGGTTATTAAGGTATTGAACATGGTTCTCTGAGTTCGTATCAAATGACTTAGGAAAGCCAAGAAAATTAGGGGCTCAATTATAAAAGTTGATCGATCAAAATTTTATCAGTTCGAGTATTTAATCCTGGAAAATACTTGTGTTATTAGTGAAAAGAAACATAAACATATGTTGTTATGCATAGATTTTGACAGTCAAATAAGATTGTCCCAATGTTACTAACGAGTCAACCTTTAATTGATGAAAGTTGTTACTGTTGCACTTCTTACTCGGTAAATCTTTGATTGTTCCCTACGTGTGAAATCAACACACGTTAAATATTTACTTAGTGAGACATAATATTGTAAAGAAACTACAATTTATACGTAAGTATCTTCTTACTATTTAATAACGAATTAAATCGCATACTCCATAATGACCAGATAAATCCTTCTCAGTTAAACCATACTTCTTTTATACAATCATAGGAATTATAGTTTGGTATTACGGTGTATAAATGCACTCCATATTTTAGCACTACGGTGTATATATATTGACTCGTGTACTCAGGGTCCTCAAGGTCTAAATATTGGGCTATGGTTTATTGAAAATGTTTTATATTTCATCATTATCATTTTTACTATAGTAATTAAATGGTTATACAGGTAAGTGATCATGATATATTGATTATGACATATGGTTGTATATTAATGATGTATTGCACGATTTATTATTGTTGACTGCCTTACTAAGTATATACTTAGCATGTGTTCATTTTCACGTAGGTAAACATCAGGAGTAGAAGTAAGGAGTACAGAGCAACATCAAGCATCGAGGAGTATAATACAATATCAGTAAGACATCCTTTGATGTGATTTTGACTTAGTTAGTGGAATGTACTTATAAATGTCCTAGTTGCTCTGTTGAAATATTTTGAATATAGTTTGTAATGGCTAAACTAAATTGTTTTACTTTATTTCATCATGGATGGTTTTAACATGTATTACTTTTATAAATGGATGTATTTGATATATATATATATATATATTATGATTATTATACGATAATTTTATGTGATTTAATATTTTATGATAAGAACTACATTTTGGAAAAATAAATTTTATCCACTTTTGAATTGGGAAATGTTTTAAATGATTTATGTGACATCTGTAACCTGTATTGGTTTAAGTATAGGGTTGTAGGTGTTAAATTTATTAGTATCAGAGCTACATGTTTAGCCATTTTTGGATAGGAAATGAGTCTAAATTTAGTTAAGAATGTATACATGCCACTAGGATGTCAAAATTTTACTGATGGTTGTATCTATACTTTGATGCTTATTATTTAGTAAAGTTACTCCTTACTAATGTTAGATGATTTTGACTGTGTTCAGATGTTGGATCATCAAGAATCAATTAGGGTCGCTGAGCGCGTTACTCCTAGACAGAGTGGGAGTAATGAGGTAAACCAAAATCTACCTCTTGCTCAACCTAATGTAGAGTCGCCTAATGTGAATCAACAGGACATGTATGTTCATGATCGTGGGTTATTTTTACAGGCTTTGGACAACATTATCAATCGACGGGCACCAGTATCGGTCCTAAAGAATTGAGAAAAATGATAGCACCTGAGTTCTGAGATGATACAGACGCTGATTCGATGACTGGTGATTATTGGTTAAATGATGTTAAGAACATGTTGAGCAGGATCTCTTGTGACAATCATAGAAAGCTAGAACGAGTTGTGTCTCTACTGATGGAGCAAGCTAATGTGTGGTGGAATATTGTCGCCGCATAAGTCTCCCCTGAGCAGATCACGTGGGACTTCTTTATAAATGAATTCAAGGAGAAATACATTGAAGACGTGTTTTTCAATGAAATGATGCAATAGTTCCTAAACCTGAAGCAGGCTGTTATGACAGTTTATGAATATGAATACGAGTTCCACATGTTGAGTCGATTTACATCAGAGTTCCTTCCCACTGAGAAAGTCAGAATTAACAGATTTATTTCTGTGTTGGATCCTCAATACAAAAGAATCCTGGTTTCTCATCATTTTACTACCTTTCATGAACCAGCAAACAAGGCTAAAGCTACGGAGAAAGTTGATCTTGAGGATCAGGAGGCAAAAAAGGCACATACAAATAAAAGATTTGGAAGCTCTTACTCTGTACCCTTCTCCAAATGCAGTAACCAGCATAAAAGTTCTCCCTCCTCAATATCTACATGTAGAAAGGGATTCTCTGGAGGGAAGTCCAAGAAGATTCAAACAGCTCCAACAAGTACCAGAGGTTCAGGAGTACGTCTTGATCCAGAATACGAGCATTATGGGAAGAGGCATTTGGGTCAGTGTTGGTTTGCTGAGGGAAAATGTTTTCATTACAAACAAGCTGGTCATTTTAAAAGGGAGTGTGCATAGCTATACCCAGATCAGTCTATAGCAGGACCCCAGAAGGGCAGAGTTGGCAAAGAAGACAGGCTCGGTACGTCTGAGGTTGTATCTAATCAGGAAGGAAAGATTACTGCTCAAATTTATCACATCAAGACTGATGATGATAGAGATGCTCCTAAGATTATAGCATGTCCTTTTTTATCTTTTTTATGAACATGTTTTTGTGTTAATAGATCCCGGTTCTACTTATTCCTTTATTAGTGCAAAGCTGGTTAGAGATAGGGAATCTCTTTAGAACCTATTTCTAGTAACATTGTGGTAATCAATCCACTGGGCCATAATGCGAGGATTAGTCGGATATGTAAGGATTGTCCGATAAAGATACAAGGAGTGGAATTTTCTTCAAATCAATTGGAATTACCTTTCAAGGAGTTTGGAATAATCTTGGGCATGGATTGGTTATTTTCCTATTATGGTTGAGTAGATTGTCGTTTGAAGAGATTGTTCTTAAATGATGTAAAAGGTTCAGAGATAATATTTGTTGGAGAAGGGTGAATCCATTATCCAATGTGATTTCAGCCTTTACAGCTAAGAAATTGATGTCACAAGGGTGTCAAGCAATTTTAGCAAATGTGGTGGATATAAGAGCTGTTGAAGTTAAGTTGGAAGACATTCCAACAGTTTGAGAGTATCCAGAGGTGTTTCCAAATGATTTACCTGGATTACCTCCAGATAAAGAGGTAGAGTTTAGTATTTATGTATTTCCAGGTACATCTCCTATTTCGATGGCTCCTTATTGAATGGCCCGGACAGAATTAAGGGAATTAAAGGCTCAATTGCAAGAATTGCTAGATCGAGGATTCATTAGAGCAAGTGTTTCAACTTGGGGTGCTCCGGTGTTGTTTGTGAAAAAGAAAGATAGATACATGCGATTATGCATGGATTATCGGTAGTTAAACAAGGTGACTATGAAGAACAAGTATCCTCTTTCGAGGATTGATGATTTATTTCATCAACTGAAAGGAGCAACAAGATTCTCCAAGATTGATCTTCGATCGAGATATCATTGGTTAAAGATTAAAGAGGAAGATATCCCAAAGACAGCTTTCAGGACACGGTATGGGCATTACCAGTTCGTGGTGATGCCATTAGGGTTGACTAATGCTCCGACATTATTCATGGATTTGATGAACCAAGTATTTCAACCTTACTTGGATCAGTTTGTGGTGGTGTTTATTGATGACATTCTAGTGTACTCGAAAACAGAGAAAGAGCATGGTGTTCACCTTCGTATTGTGCTCGAGATCCTGAAACATAAAAAGTTATATGTCAAGCTATCAAAGTGTAAATTTTGGTAGTCTGAAGTTGTTTTTCTTGGTCATTTGGTCTCGACAGAAGGCATAAGGGTTGATTTTAAGAAAGTTCAGGCGATCGTGGTTTAAACCTCCAAAGAATATTGCAGAGGTTTGAAGCTTCTTAGGACTTACTGGTTATTATCGAAGGTTCATGAAGAACTTTTTGATGATTGCTTCTCCACTGACCAAGCTCTTGAGAAAAGATGTTCCATTTATTTGGACCGAGAAGTTCCAAGAAAGTTTTGAAACTCTAAAGAAGATTTTAACGGAAGCACCAATATTGGTACAATCGGAGTCCAGTAAAGAGTATGTGGTGTAGAGTGATGCATCTCATAATGGTTTGAGATGTGTACTTATGCAAGAAGGTAAGGTTTTAGCTATTACTTCCAGGCATTTAAAGACACACGAGAGAAATTATCCCACACATGATCTTGAGTTGGCAGCAGTGATATTTGCTCTAAAGATTTGGCGCCATTATTTGTATGGTGAGCGGTGCTACATCTAGACGGATCATAAAAGTCTAAAGTATTTGTTGACTCAAAAAGAGCTAAACTTGAGACAGAGAAGATGGGTAGAACTTTTAAAGGACTATGACATGGTCATCGACTACCATCCTGGGAAGGCTAATGTTGTAGCTGATGCACTTAGCCGAAAGACTTTTGTAGCTTTACGAACTTTAGATGCTCGCTTATCTTTAAAGGAAAATGGCGCATTGTTGGATGAATTAAGGATAAAGTCGATGCTTATAAATCGGATAAAAGAGCTATAGAAGAAAGACGTGAGATGCTTGAAAAAGATGGAACAAGTGGAAAAAATTGAGAATAAAGACTTTAAAGTTAAAGACGATGGATGTCTATATTATCAAGGAAGAATATGCATTCCACATGATGATGAGTTGAATAAGGATATTCTTTCTGAGGCCCATTATAGTCCACTGACTATGTACCCAGGAGGGAACAAGATGTATCAAGATTTAAAGAGTTGGTATTTGTGGCCAGGTATGAAAAGAACTATTACTGAGTTTGTTGCTACATGTCTGACATGTCAGCGAGTAAAAGCTAAGCATCAAGTGCCTTCGGGGCTATTAAAACCGATTTCAATCCCAGAAAGGAAGTTGGAACGAGTCACTATCGATTTTGTTATAGGGCTACCTTTGACACCAAATAATAAGGATTCCATTTGGGCGATAGTTGACCAGTTAACTAAGTAGGCACACTTCATTCCGGTGCGAATGGACTATTCATTGGATAAGTATGTAGAGTTTTATATAAAAGAGATAGTTCGACTGCATGGAGTACCAATAACCATCATATCCGAAAGGGATCCAAGGTTCACATCCAGATTTTTGAATTCTTTGCATAGAGCTTTGGGTACTCGATTGAGTTTCAGTACGACCTTTCATCCACAGACTAATGGTCAGTCTAGCGGACTATCCAGATATTGGAGGATATGCTGAGGGAATGTGTGATTGAGTTCGAGGGATCTTGGGAAAAGTGTTTGCCTTTAGCAGAATTTGCTTACAACAACAGCTATCAATCGAGCATCAAGATGGCTCCGTATGAAGCTTTATATGGGAGAAAGTTTTGTACACCATTAAATTGGTTCGAGTTAAAAGATTGGGATCTGGTTGGCCCTAATTTATTGAAGGAGGTTGAGGATAAAGTGAGGATAATCCAATATAATCTCAGGATAGAAGATGATCGGTATAAATCTTATGCAGATTAAAGCGAAAAGAGATTGAATTCCATGAAGGTGATGAAGTTTTTCTTAAAGTATCACCTTGGAAAAAATATTGCGCTTTGGGCGCAAAGAAAATTTAAGTCCAAGATTCATTTGACCTTATGAGATCTTAAAGAGAGTTGGACAGGTGGTGTATCAGCTAGCATTACCTCCGGAGTTGGACAAAGTTCACAATGTTTTTCATGTGTTGATGCTTAAAAAGTATCGATCGGATCCTTCACATGTCATTGCACCAGAGGAAATTGAGATCCGACCAGATTTGACTTATGAAGAAGAATCAGTGCAGATTTTGGCTCGAGAAATCAAAGAACTGTGTAGCAAGACGATTCCCTTGTTAAAGTGCTTTGGCGAAATCATAAAGTTGATGAAGCTACGTGGTTAAGAGATGTGGACATGAGGAAGCAATATCCACACCTCTTTACATCTTGTACATATTAAAATTAGAGGATGAATTTTATTTAAGGGGGAAGAGTTGTAATACCCTAAATTTTGGTTAGTGTCCAACATATAATTTTAGAAAGTTTAATGGCCAAAGTATAAAACTTGGAAAAGTTTAGGGACCTATATGGTAATTTTCACAAAAATAATTTTTATTCCATAACTGGATAGTTTACTATTGAAAGTGGGATTTCTTGAAATTAGATTCTTTTTCTAGAATTTATGATGAAAACTAGAAAGGGTTAAAGTCTGGTAAGAAATCGGTAAATCGGATTGAATAGAAATTTCGGGAAAAATTTAATGATGATAAATTAGGCTTAAAAATATTATTTCCACATTTTAAAATGATGGAAAATAATATAAACTATTGGACTTGAGGATTTAATTCAACGTTAAATTTGAATCATTGGATTAAAGTGGCAATATTGTAATTTTTGGGAAATTACAAGGGCAAAACAATAAAGAGGGAAATAATTTGTCCATCTTTGACTTGTGGAAGATGATAAGGTTGAATTGTCTTGGTTTTATGGTAAATAAGAAGTTTCATTAAGGGTAATTTGTTCTTTTCTCAATTAAATGAATAAAATATTCATTTAAGGTTAAATTAAAGGCAAATTAAGATGAAATTTACCTAACATTTCATTCAACCTTGTTCATCTTTTTCCTCCAAGGCCATGAGCTTCTCCAAAGGTGAGAGAAAGTTTTATTTCAATTTTTAAGCAATTTCCTTTGGATTTTGAGTTATACCGTGAAATAGAAAATCGATCTACGCGAAAAAGCTATATTTTGGTACAATTTATGCTTGCTAATCTTGCTTGATTTCAAAGATCCCAAATCCTAAGGTTTGTGTTCACATTAGTGTTTTTTGAAATTGATGATGAATCTTGATGTTTTGAGGTTGTAGATTCATATTCAAGCTCGTATGATGATTAGAACATATTCAATCTTACTAGAAATTCTTCTATGATTTTCAGCCAAATTATGTAGTTATAGAACTTTCTGTTTTGATGAAATTTGATTAGGGATTTGATTGTAGAGATGTTATAAGGATGATTGATTTCATGCTTGATTCAAATCAAAATTGATCAAAATCATGAAAACCTTAGTTTAGAGTTTTATAGTATTCGGCCATGGCTTGTTTTGATGAAAAAATTTATGGACAAATTATATAAGGGCTGGAAATGATGTAGAAAGTATTCTACAACCCTTAGAAAAATTTGGGACCATTTGGTAATTTTTAAAAAGTTGGGGGACCAATTTGATAATTTTGGAAAAATAATGGGTTGTTGTGTAATTATTATATAATTGATGTACTATTCTGGAAATTTATGTTTGGGAATTGAATGAGTGTTAGAATGTGAAATTTGATCATTTTTTAAGTTTAGAAAGTTTGGTGATTTTAATGCAAATTTTGAATTGTTTAGGAGTGTTTAATGTAATTATGCCTTCGTATGTGTACTTGGTTGATAATACTTTCAATGCTGAAATTTTATTATTGAAATTTTAAGTGGTAAAATGGTGAAGGACCATTTTATAGAAGTTGGAAAAGTTGGTGCCAAAATTAAAAGGAATTAATAAGTGTTAAAGTATTTGGTAGTGAAAAGGTTTCACGTATGATTATGGAATTTGTTTTGGAAATTTATTTATGTTAGTATAGATCGATATGAATTTATGATTTTGTATAGATCGTGATTTACTCTGTGTACAAAGCAAATCGAGTATAAAAAGGACTAAGTTGGAGCATAGTGAGGCAAAATCTTTTAAAAATTATAAAGTGTCAAGGTGAGTACAATGCATGCATGACATTATACATGGATGTTTTATACATCATCAGGAAGACTTGCGATGAGTCTACCATGTTTATATGAGAATGATATTATGTCATTTTTTTCATAATACCGACATGACCTTAATATGTCAAAGTGTGGAATCATGATGCATTGATCACTTATGGATACATATTTGTGAATGTTATTTTGGGTTTGAACTGCCCAAATTGTGAATAAGATTGATACATTGTTATGGATGAATCAAGAATAGACTATAAGCCCAAGTGAATTAATGAGGGACAGGGTATAGTTGGCATGTTATAGAGTCCAGCAGCATGCTGCATATTCGGGATTACGCTAAAGTATAATTAGTGTATATAGTGGGCATAATTTTATTTGTCATATTCGAGATTGTACTTAAGTATACCCAGTACATATGGTAGACACGACTTTATATGTCATACTATACTTGGGTTAGCACTACGGTGTATATATATTGACTCGTGTACCCAGGGTCCTCAAGGTCTAAATATTGGGCTATGGTTTATTGAAAATGTTTTATATTACACCATTATCATAATTACTATAGTAATTAAATGGTTATACAGGTAAATGATCATGATATATTGATTATGACATATGGTTGCATATTAATGATGTATTGCACGATTTATTATTGTTGACTGTCTCACTAAGTATATACTTAGCGTGTGATGATTTTCAGACGTAGGTAAACGTCAGAAGGAGAAGGAGTACAGAGCAACATCAAGCATCGAGGAGTATAATACAATATCAATAAGACATCATTTGATGTGATTTTGACTTAGTGGCATGTACTTATAAATGTCCTAGTTGCTCTTCTTTCATCATGGATGGCTTTAACTTGTATTACTTTTATTAATGGACATATTATATATATATATATATATATATATATTATGATTACTATACGATAATTTTATGTGATTTAATATTTTTATAATAAGAACTACATTTTGGAAAAATAAATTTTACCCACGTTTGAATTGGGAAATGTTTTAAATGGTTCATGTGAAATCTATAACTTGTATTGGTTTAAGTATACGGGTTGTAGGTGTTACACTAATGACATTTATACACTTTTTAGCTCAAAACAAACTCAGTTTAGTTCTAGAATCGGCTAAACATGTAGCTTTGATACTAATAAATGTAACACTCATAACCCGTATACGCGAACCAATACGATTTACAAATGTCACATCAGAAATTCAAAACATTTCTTTAATTTAACTGAGTAAAATTTTGTTTCATTCAAACATCTCTAGTTTCATAACTTGAACAATTATTATAAAATAATTATTCAGAGAAAAATCATAATATAATATTTTTTGTTACTAATTTAAAACCAGTTTCAAGCAGTGATAGACAGTTCTATTTAGTTTCATAAAATAAATACGATTATCCACTACGTTTGATATAAACCCAAATTAATTTTTTCTAAGCATAGTTTAATATCATAATATTTAATATTTATTCATATTATTAATTATATTAAGAAATTATAGACATTTCATTCTCGTATACATGTCAGCTAGAACTTTTAGAACACAGTAGGCTGTCATCATTGTTACCTGTAAATATTTCCTTGGTGATTGATGTCAAGCTCAACTCCATACTCATTTTCTTCCATTTTTCCTATGCGTAAAAAATCATCACGCTAAGTACACACTTAGTGAGGCAATGATATTAATATTCAAAGCACTGCAAAATATAATTATAAATGAGTAATAATATTCAATGCAATATGATCACTTTACCTGCATTCCAACCATGTTACCATAAATTAACATGATATAACTGGATATAAAGTTTCTTACCATCATACTTGTCATTTATCCCATAAGATTGTAAGCTTATTTTCTTGTTTATCATTTATTAACGAATAAATCGTAGTTCAAACGTAAACCTATGAATACCCTGGCTATTCAAGTCAAATATGCACCAAAGTGATAATACACATAAGGTCGTGCCCACCATAATATACATAAGGTCCTTCCCACCATAATACACATAAGGCCATGCCCACCATAATACACATAAGGTCGTGTCCACCATATGCACTTAGTGCCCTTACATATTATAGTGTTGCACTAAATGTCCTTACACATTATTGCTAATCCGATTAGGGAACTACTAGATTCTATGGCATGTCAATTACACCCTGTCCTTCAATGACTTGCTTGGGCATACAGTCTATTTCATTTAGTCCATCTATGGAAAAGTATATTATCATAATTTAACATTGGGCAGTTCATACCCAAAATATCATTCATGTTAAATAGAATATATGTTAATGATAAACATCATATGTAACGATCAGTGATCAATGCATTTTATATTCAACTTTTGACATATTTAGAATATGTCAAATATATGATATATGACATAAATATCATGCCAATATAAATAAGGTTGACTTATCGCAAGTCCTACCCAATAATGTATAAAACATTCATGTATAATGTTATGTATGCATTACACTCACTTTGACATTATATACAAGTCAAAATGTAAGTCTCACTAAACTTTAACTTGATATTTTGTTTCTAATTTGGTTAAATCCCAAAATTAGTCATAATTTTATATCCTGGTAGTTTGAACTACCTTTAAAGAAATATTTTTTGTATTAGTATAAACCTTTAAAAATTATTTTGTTTATACCATTGGAAACTATACTCAAATATGAATCTATCCATATAAGGCATTCCTAGTTTAATTTGTACAATTTATGGTATATTTTCAAAGTTGACCAACAAAATCTGTTTTGAGAAAAATATGATGCCCCGTTTTCTAACCTATCATTGGTTAAAAATTCATTTATTTTAGTATACACCTCGAAATCAGTTTTTGTTTGTTCTAAACAAAACTAGACTGGTATACTAGTCCAACGATATAAAAATAATTATCTAATCATTTTTTTAGAATTTATGGTGATTTTCTAAACTTATTGTCCAGAATATAAATTCTAAGTAGGTTTCACCAATTTGCATTTTCAACTAGTTCACTAATTCTATTAGCTCACAAAATGCACATATATGTATATGCATGCATCACAAATCACATAACATTTTAGGAGCCACTCCTTACCATAGTAACTACATCTCTGGCTCATCGCAAGTCAATGTTTGTTCAATAACATAAGTACAAATTAAATTTACACTCAGCTGATGTCCTTAGCTTGCAACCTTCCTTGGAATTTCTCATTTCATCCTTAAGCTTCTCCTTAGCTTTAATAATAAGATATTGATTTCAAGAACTCAATCTAAATGAACATAATTACCAAACATATACAAATTCAAACCAAATGTTAGAATCTTACTAATATAGGCATACTTTGAAATATAAATTCCTAACAAATTTTTCGATGCTTGTTCGATACAATTTCCATGTCACAACATAAATGTTGACCTTAATACTTCTAATTGACCACTCAAGTTTCTTTTTATCCCAACTTCACAAAATATTTTCACTTAAGCTCACAACCTTTCCATATTTGTTATTTAAACCTCAACTTTTACAAGTTTTTCAAAATAATCCAATTTTACATACTAACTTCAATTTCAACACTCAAACATTAATTTCCAATATAGTACATCAACTATTGAATAATTACACAACAACCCACAACTTTTCCAAATTGTTGATTAGGTCCCCCAACTTTCATAAAATTATATAATGATCCCCAAAATTTTCTAAGGCTTGTAGAATACTTTCTACATCTTTTCCAACCCCTACCTAATTTTTCCATAATTTTTCTCATCCTCTATAGTCAAGGATGAATGCTTTGTACTCTCAAGATTAGGGTTTTCATGGTTTTACTCGATTTTGATTCGATTCAAGCATGAAATCAACTTCGATTCAACCTTATAAAATCTCTAAAGTCAAAACCTTAACTTAATTTCATCAAAACACATCTTTCTCCGAAGATTAAGGTTAGGCCCAAACTTCATATATTCATATGATCATGTACAAGTGATTTAATTATCAATCATGCTTGAAAATGATTCTACAACCTCAATAACATCAAAATCCTTAATCAATTTCATAAACCATAATGTGAACATAAACCCTAGAATTTAGGATCTTTGAACACAAACCAAATTAGCAAACAATAATAGTACCAACTGATAGCGTTTTTCGAATAGAACAATTTTTTATTTCACGGCATAATCCATATTCAAAAGGAAATTGCTAAAAAATAAAAATTCTCTTACATTGTTCATGGGGAGTAGAGGTGCACAAAAAATCCGAATATCCGATTTTGGGTAAAAAATATCCGAAACCGGATTTTGGAAAAACTGGTTTTTTTTAAACCGGATCGGATATTTAAAAACCGGATAGTATAACCGGTTTGAGAAAAAATTGAACGACCGATTTTTTTACCGGATTAAAAACCGGTTTTTTTCAAACCGGATAAAAAACCGGTTTTTTTAAAAAACAGAATTTTTATCCGAAAAAATCTGGTTTTTTTTTAAAATCGGTTTTTTGCAAACCGAAACCGGTTACACCGGTTACACCATCCGACCCTCCAAACCGGTTAGAATCCGAACCGGTTTTTTTAAAATCCGGTTTTTGGGTTGTGAGAAAAAACCGGATCGGTTTTTATCCGATCCGGATCGGATTGAAATCCGGCTTTTGTGCATCTCTAATGGGGAGCACGAAATGTTGGCTAAAAATGGCTAAATTTTCATGAAATTTCTAGTTAATTTCATGTTAATTTAACCCTTATTTAAACTTAAATGAATAAAATATTCATTTAATGAGAAATGTTCATTTTTCCATTAATGAATTTCTAATAATACCAAGCCACATAACCTTATCATCTTTCCAAAGTAATGATGAACAAAATATTTTATCATTTTCCAATTTTACCAAGCAACTTTCCAAAAATTACAATCTTGTCATTTAAATCTAACGATCCAAATTTAACATGAAAATAAACTCTTAAATCTAATGCTCTATATTATTTTACATCATTTTAAAATGAGGAAATAATATTTCTAATATTAATTTATCATCTTTAAATTTTCTTGAAATTTCTATTTAATTCGATTTACCGGGCTTTAACACTTTCCATTTCTTGACACAATTTCTAGATCAATAATTTGATTTAAATAAAATCTCCCTCTCAAGAGTAAATTATCCATTTATAGAATAAAAATTCTGTCTGCGAAAATTATCATTTAGATCCCTAAACTTTTCCTAATTTTCTACTTTAGTTAACAAACTTTTAAAATTAATATTTTAATCACTAACCAAAATTTTGGTATTACATGACATTTGTTGCTGCTTCAAACTCCACATCTGACCCACCAACCAATCTGCACGGCCTGGCGTTTGACGCGCCGACCTTGCAACAACCATTCTGGCCTCCAGTCCACTTTCATCATAACATGCAACCAAACAAAACCAAAACAAAAAGTAAGTCAGAACAGAGCTTTTCCACCTTTGTTTTTTTTTTCCTGTAATGCGAATAGGCTCTATAGAAGACCTCTAAAAAATATGTAAAGGCGGATTTTCGAAAATCACACGAGAAGCAATTCCCCAAATCAAAAGAAAAAATAAGAACGTTTTTGAGGTATTTCTTACTCGTTTTTTCGATTTTCAGTGTTTGATTCAGGTGTGTGTTACGATTTGAACTAAAAAATGAAAGTAGAGAAAGTTTTGAACATATTACCTTAGTCGTCAGAGTAAAGAAACTCGAGAGCTGGTTTCGTTTTAGAAGGGCTTAAGGATCGGTTTGTGCTTTTAAGTTTCGAATCTAGTTTAAGAGAGGGAATCAGAGGCTTCGGACCATTTCGGTTCGGGTTTTGTTTGGTCTGACCACCGTAGTTGTGGTCGGAAAGGAACGATGTTGTTGATTTACGACTGCGAGCGTTGAAGCGTTCGAATGTGTCTTAGTTGGAGGTGAACGGAGAGGAGAGCTATCCCATTTTGCTGCGTCGATTGAAGGCCCCGACTTTGATGATGAAAGTGTGGCCGTGAAGTAGTGAAATTAAAATTAGGAAAGGAGGAGGGCTGTCGATTCCCTTGGTTTTATTTGTTTTAGGTCGAGGGTTACAGGGTTTGTTAAAAACTTAGGTTTTATTTATAGGTTTTGGTCTATACACTCTTTAGTCCCTATACCTTTGCTTTTTATTTACACATTGATCACTAATCTTGTGCATTTTGCATTATTTGAAAAGTTAGAGGTCCTCATTATGCTATTTTTCATTTAGTTTTCATAGTGGTTTAGGGTGATAAGTGAAGGATCAAATCACGTTAAACTCCCAAACTTTAAACGTGTTTTTACAAAATAGTCTCTCTTTTTGTGGTTTTTTTCATATACTTTGATTTTGGTGCTCTTATTTTCTTTAATTTCCATTTCAGTCACTTACTGATTATTTAATTTATTCACATCAATATTCAATTCGATCTTATAGTGACTCGATCTAGATACGACCCATAGTATTATGATCCATACCTTTTTTTTTATTTTTTATTACTGAATTTTCTAACTTCTAACCACTAATTATTAACTTTTTATTTTTCACATTCAAATCATTTTACGACCTCGAGGTATGATCCGCATCATTATGGTATGGGTTAAACTGATATAGTTACTAACCGCTGACAACTGACAACTGACTTTCATTTTATTTCTTATTTCTAACACTACTAATTGTTATTTTATTTTATTTTTATGCTACTAATCATAACTTTTATTTTCTGTTTTTGAACCCTTGTACTACCTTGTGGTTACAGGACCCGGGGTACAACCTGCATTACTACGGTCCGGTTTAAAAAATTAAAAATCATTCCCCTAACTTTACATTTCTACTATTGACATTTCAGTTTCTTTATTTTCAGTATTTTTTTATTCCGTCCTTTTATTTTTTTTTTACTCTTTACATTCCTGCCTTTTAAATTTCAGCATCTACATTTCAGTCCTTTTAAATTTCAGCATCTACATTTCAGTCCTTTTAAATTCCAGCATTTACTTTTCTGCTTGTTTCAATTTGAGCTTTATTTCATTTTAGCCCTTCATGTTACTCGTGAGGTTTGTTTCATTTCCAGTATATGTGATTTATTTTATATGTATTATTAGTCCCTATACTTTATATTATTTTTTTGGTTCCTTTTGCATGTTGATTTCAGTTTCTGCTGTTTTATTAGTTTTTATTTTAGTCCCTCATAATATTAATAGTTTTAATGCGGTTTGGTGTTCAAATATTATTATTTTAGTGTGTGTTTCCCCTATTCTTGCTAATATCGATTAAATCCCGTACCCGTATTATTTTTCAATAACACTTTTTTGTATAATGGCGTGAAAAGTACAACTTATTAAAAGTGACACGATTCAATACGACATTCAAACAAAAAGTTAACTTCAAAATAATGGGTACGCTTTAATAGAAAATGAAATAATAATTAAACCCTCCTTTTGGTTGAATAATAACAATATATTTGTTCTATCATGATGCCTTTTTAAATTTTAATTTATATTTGATTCCCGTTTAATGTGAGGTTCTAAACAGATAATAAGGGATATTCTGGTATAGAGAATAGATAGATAGATTATTTTCCTATTGAAAGATGTGCAAATCCCAAGATCTCTTCTCAAAATAGGAAGTGTTTCTTTACAAATAATTTAAAATAAATTAGTCAATGTTCAACAAATGGATTATATTTTAAATTTCGACTCGAATCTATAAATTTCATCACTACGACAATATATAAAGCGATCAAGTATTAATTTTGGGCTTTGTGGGATTATTAATCCTTCTTCACACGTAACCGACTCTCAAACCCTTAAAATGAATCTTTGGTAAATACAAACTAGTTTTTGTCTTTAAAATGATTTTTTTTTAATTGTTTTAAAAGATGTGTTTTTAGGTATTTAACTCATCTAACCCAAAAGTTTATGGCAACTCCAAAATAAATCGATTTCGAAACCCATCATTTCTCGAAAGTCAACCTATTTTTATCTGGTAAAAAACTGGTGTCGACACTTGACAACAGGGCTTTAAAGTTATCCAAGTTCAATTGGATTGCCAACAAGTGACTCGCCTGGTTAATGACCCTGCTGTTGATACCTCGTCTCACTCTATGGTGTGCGCAATCGCTAGACTTCAAAATAAAGCTTGGTTTACAGAGGTTAAATGGATTCCTAGAGAGGGAAACTGCACCGCTGATGCTATTGCCAATTTCCACAACGCCCATGTTGGTGTTTTATCAATCCTGGATGAACCACCAGCTGATCTCATTCATCTGTTTGATCGGGACCGTTTTGGGTCCAGTGTTTTGTAAGGCGAACTAGTTATTAGGCTTCCACTCTTTATCATATATATATATATATATATATATATTAATTTTTAAATTTATAATTAAATTAAAGTTTAAAGGCTCATTTTCTTCTGAAATTATATTTTGTATCGAGTTGTTCTTAAGCTATTTTTTTTTGAAACATTTGGTTTTTTTAAATTATCTATAAAGTTATATTTGTTTCCCTGATTTTTAGTATAATTAAAAAAATATGACCAATCGAAGTCATTCTTGTGATAATTTTGATTGACAAACTTCAATGAAAAGAATAAATAACATGTTAATTTTTTTAAAATTTATTTTTATTCAATTTAATCCTTAAAATTTTATTTAAATCAAATAAATTTGTCCCAATTTATTTTTAACTTTTTAGTTTAGTTTAATATTGTTTTATAGTATTTTATTTGTTTTATTTAATATATTAATTTCATCCAATAAGAATATAATACGTGTCATAACCGAGGAAACACGAAAACAAGAATATAAACTAAGAGAATAATATCTAGGTCTTTCAAGAAAATCACTAAAAACTTGACCACTAATCTTAAACTTGTTGATGATCTTCAAAGCAAGTGGTTAAAAGCTATTAGTTGACATTCTCTCTCCTTAGGTTGTGGGTTCAATCCCCTTCCCCTCTTCTAGGTAGAAATTTCTCTTAACTTGATGGATAAATTAGACGTTTAGTACATAAACTATCAATTTTGCTTTGTTTTAAAACTTAAAATTTTAATTTTTTTTCTTCAAAAATATACCTAAAGTTTAGTTTTTGTTTCATTTTACTACATTATCATTAAAAACTTTATTTATTGTTTAATTTAAGTACCCCGTTCAAAATTTAATAATAAGTTTTGAAAAAATTGATAGTTTACAAAACCGATAATTTATGTACTAAACGCATTAAGTTTTTAATGGTGGGATACTAAAATGAAATGAAAACTAAACATTTGGTATGATTTTTTAAAAAAAAATTGAAAGTTTTGGTGCTAAAATGGATCAAATCTGATAGTTTAGGTACTAAATGCATAGCTTACCCAAACTTGATATATTATGGATACAAATTAATATTTTGATTAAATTAAGATTGAAATTAATTATTATTAATATACTTAAATTAATATTAATATATTGGATTCTTCAATCAATGTTAATATACTTTTCAATTAATTTAAATTAATATATTCTAAATCATTTAAATTGTATTAAATTATTCTTAAATATAGAATTTCATTTTGTTCGAAAATTAATTTTGTTTATTTTTTAAATTTTTACATGTGATTATTTTCAAGGTTAATTTCACAAATATACTAATAATTTCATATTTACTTTTGTGTATTAATTTTTTTATTTACATATTGGTCCATTAATTTTATAATTAGTAAAATTTTGTTTCCAAATTTATTTCCAGTTTGCCTTGAAATGCATTTTACAATATGATTATGTGCTCAAATCTACTTTAATAATATTAATTTAATTATTTGGATTGAATTGAGAAATTTTTTGAGTTATTCAATAAAGTTCATAGAACTGGTTATTTGACGATTTTTCAAATGAAAATGAGTCAAAAGTTTTATGGATTCTATATTTGGTGAGCTAGATGATTGTGTATTGCGATATGTTGATTTAGTGTTTTATCGATTTCTAGGAAAAATACTAAAATAACCCTCAAATTTATTTTTATATTAATTTAAGAATATATTAATATATTTATAAATATTTTGACTCATTTGCATTTGGAAAACTCGTCAACTAACTGAAACAAGAAATTCTAAGGATTTAATTGAACAACTCAAAAAACAATTCTCAAACAGTCCAAATAGCAAAATTATCACTACTAAAATGCTATTGGACACAAAATCATATTACAAAATACATTTAAAGGCAAAATGAAAGAAATTTGGACACGAACTTCACTAATTATAAGATTAAAGGACTAGTATGTAATTCACAAAAATATTTTTAGTACAAAAAAGTAAAACTATAATTATTTGTGTATTTATGAAATTAATATTGGAAAAAATAATGTGTAAAAATTTTGGAAAAAAATGAAGTGAAATTTTTTATCTCAATTAAACAATTTCATTTTAGAGATTGAATTAAATAAAATACAAAACTGCTTTTAAGAATATATTAATATAATTTAAATTATTTTAAAAATATATTAATGATGTTTATTTAAGAATATGTTAATATTAATTAATTTAAATCTTAGTTTAACCTTAATATTGTTTTTATAATATCAAGTGTTTAAGGTTTGGTCTAGTGGTTAAGTGTTCAGTAATTCTTATAAAGGACCTATGCTTAAATATCTTGATTTGCATCATTAATTTTTTAACTTTTTCCTCCAATAAATATTGGCATATGACATATTCTTATTGAATGGAATTAATATATTAAATAAAATAAACAAAAAAGTATTATAACATAATATTATATTAAATTAAAAATAACAATAAATCGAGGTCAATTTCTTACAATTAAATAAACCTTCTTGGGATTAAATTGAACCTGTAACACCCATCTCCAGTATACCTTTCTGTACAAAAGATATAGATGTCACATCACTTTTAAAACATTTCTTCTTTTGAAAACTCATAAAATTTTGTTTCTTTTTATAAAACATTTTAATTAAAACTAATATAAAGCATGCATTAAATTTAATTACATATCAAAAAGTGTCGTTCAAATGTTTTTCAGAGCATTTTTACTCTATATTACATGCCAACTAAATACATCAAAAGGTAGACATGTATGTCATATTGTTACTGACGAGACGACCCTTTTTTCTTCGATGTCCAAAAATCCCCTTACTCCTCTGGTAGTAAAACCTACGCATGAAATTAACACACGCTAAGAAATTTCTTAGTGAGTCATAAACAGTCATAAGTAAAATTCTAAACACAATTTATAATATTACAATTCACATTTCCAGGGATTCTCTCAATTCATTAAACACTCTATGTTTTGCATCGGTAGTGCTAATACCGTCATTGCTCAACCATTACTATAATCTATGTGGTTTGCATACCTATTACCAATACAACAATCCACCTCCTTATTATGAAATTCTTATGTCTATACATCCCATACGGAAATTCATACACTTAGTATGAATCTCTTAACTTTTTTACACACAAAGTGCCCGTATGGAAATTCATACACTTAGTATGAATTTCTTAACTTTTTTGTAGACAAAGTTTCATTTGGTAATCACCATACATATCTCAATCAATTATACTTTTATGACTATCGAACACATAAGTACATATTATATGCACTCACCTAGCTTGCCTCGATTTGGTACCAAACATAAAACTGATTACTCCGGAACTTGGCCTTTGCCTTTTGCTTTAATTTATTCGGGAGCTTGATTCCGATCTATTCAATATCCATTATATACATGTACAATATCAATTATTAGCATATTTCCTAACAATTACACTTAACATTACTCAAGAGTACCTATTATTAACTTTTCTATAACAATATCAGTCTATCTCTCAATTTCTGGTTCTTTAGTATCGATACCCTTACCATAGTATTGATACTACCATACTATGGTATCGATACCATTTTTGCATTCTATTTTTAATGGTATCGATACCTTCCTCATAATATCTGTTGAAAAAATTAGATATTTCGATATAACAAATTAAGTTAAATGAATTTTAAGATTTTCCAAATGATTTTCTAAGTATATTCGATAGAATTATTCGAATATCAAAACATTACTCCAAATCTTTCAAAGATCATTTTTAATCCTTACTCAAAGTGTAAAATTAAGTTTTAATCTTAAAACAATTTCAAAATAATTTTACAAAGTATTTCGAACCATTTCAAAGCTAAAAATTCCAGATTGCTCAGAGGGAACCGATTCCCCCCTAAGGGGGTACCGATTCCCCCTGAATGGTTTGGCTCCGAGAATTCCAGTATGCTCGGAGGGAACCGATTCCCCCTCAGGGGGTACCGATTCCCCCCTTGTATAACGGTCGAAATATTTGAATTTTACACTTAGGGAACCGATTCCCCATAGGGGGTACCGATTCCCCCCACGCTCCAAGCTGTTTTATTAATTGTTTTCACACTAAAACGGCTATATGATCTTCACTAATCATCCCCAACATTCAGAAGTGATTCAAAGTGTATTTAAACAAGTTCTGAAGTCCTTGATCAACAAGAAATTATAGAGAAACAAGAGAGAAAGCATCAAACACCAAGTTTGTGCAAATCAAGCCAATTTTCCTTTCAATATTCATTTTGCTTTCAAAGAACACCATTTGTGCTCATTTGTAATTATTTGTGAGTGTTCCTTTCTTGTTCTAGAATTGTGCAAACATCTTACCTTGTGAGGTTTTCCTTGTAAGTTTGCAAATTTGTGTATTTCTCTTTGAAAAAAAGTGTGCTCAAGAATTTGGGGTATAATTCTTGAGGGAGCTGTAAGGTTACTCTTTGTCCTCAAAAGAAAGAACAAATTAGTGAATTTGTTGGAAAATCCTTAGTGTGGATAGCTAAGGTAGTGGACGTAGACTTTGGTTGATAAAGTCGAACCACTCTAAATCGCTGTGCAATTATTTTCAATTTTCTGCAAAAGCTTCCACCAAAAATTTTAATTGCCAATTCACCCCCCTCTTGGCCATATTCGTCAATCGATTAACTCAACAATATCGATACCTCCCTCTTGGAACCGATACTGATTGCATCAGTACCGATACTTCTCAGCTGATTCTTCCCATTATAGCCTACAATATTGGTATTGTTCGATCAGTACCGATACCATTACCCATATTTTCATTTTTTTTCAGCAACATACCCAAATTTGATATAATTTCCTTATGTTTACCCCCAACAATACTATTTAACTCCTCTCTACTTATCCATACTAACTTTCCTTCAGTTAGATACTTAAAACATCTAGTATCCTTCAAGAACATTTGATTATAAGAATCACACCTCATTTTCTAACTTGTTTTTAAACTCATCAAATACTTCTAATCTCTCATTTACCTCTTTGACAAGTCAAATCTACTAATAAACATCAATAAACACTCATATATTAACATATCATTTCAAAACCCATTTTATTAATTCTCTATTATCTTCTCCACCTCATAGTTTTAATCTTATATAACCATTCCTTAAGATTGACTACCACTTAAGGTTACAAAAACCAACCAGAATCAAAAGAAAACATTAGATGGATGTAGCTTACCTTAAGCTATTGAGGAGCACCCTCACTACGGGGAAGAAGAAGAAGAAGAGTAAAACTAAGTGTTTTTACTTTCCCTTTTCTCTGAAATCCATAATTTTAATGAGTTTTAAATTCATTTCACTTAAAAAGACCAAAATGCCCTTTTATATATTTATCTCTTACAAATTGGTCTTACTCAAGTCATTCTTACATTTGACCATTTTATTTAATTTAGTCCTACAAATTTTAATTCATTTCAAATTAATCACAGAACTATTATTTGGTGTATTGCAATTCTCCCCTCAAGAAAATTCGTCCTTGAATTTAAAAGAAGTACCTGAAATGAAGAGGTGTGGAAACTGCTTTCTCATATCTTCCTCTCGTTCCCATGTAGTTTCTCATTCCTTATGATTATGCCAAAGCACTTCAACCAACGAAACCCTTTTTTTTACCTAATTCCTTGATTTCCTTAGCCAAAATCGATACTGATTCCTCCTCATAATTTAAATTTGGTCGGATCTTTATTTCTTTAGGAGCGATAATATGGGGTGGATCTGTTATGTACCTCCTAAGCATCGATACGTGAAAAACATTGTGGATCTTGTCCATGTCCGGAGGCAAAGCTAACTGATAAGCTATGGGTCCAACCCTTTTTAATATCTCGTACGGTCCAATGAATCTCGGACTTAGCTTTCCCTTTCGCCTAAAACGTAATACCTTATTCCAAGGCGATACTTTCAAAAATACTTTGTCTCCCTCTTGATATTTTATTTCCTTTCGTTTCAAATCTGCATAGGAATACTTTATCTCCCTCTTGATATTCTATTTCCTTTCTTTTCAAATCTGCATAGGACATCTGACAATCTGAGGCTATCTTTAGATTACTTTGGATAATTTTCATTTTATCCTCCACATCTTTCATTAAATCAGGGCCTACCAGTTCTCGATCTTTCAGTTCAAACCAATTTAATGGTATTCTGCATTTTCTCCCATACAAAGCTTCATACGGGGCCATCTTAATGCTTGATTGATAACTATTATTATACGCAAATTCTGCTAAAGGAAAATACCTCTCCCGTGATCCTTTAAATTCAATCACACATGCCCTTAACATTTCTTCTAATATCTGAATAACTCATTCTGATTTTCCATCAATTTGTGGATGAAAAGTTGTACTCAAATTCAATTGAGTACCCAATGACTCATGTAAAGACTTCCAGAATCTTAAAGTAAACCTTGAGTCTCGATCGAACACTATCGATATCGGTACTCTATGCAGTCTAACTATTTCTTTTATATACAACTCCGCAAACTTATTCTTCGAGTAATCTACTCGAACAGGGATAAAATGAGCTGTATTGGTCAATCTGTCTACTATTACCCAAATCTAGTCCTTTTTACCCGATGATAAAGGTAGCCCTGAAACAAAGTCCATAGTAACTCGCTCCCACTTCCACTCAGGAATGGTTATTGGTTATAGCAATCCGAAAATCAGTTGATGTTTAGCTTTCACTTGCTAACATGTTAAACATTTGGCAATAAACTCCGTTACAGCTCTTTTCATACCAGGCCATCAATAACGACTCTTCATGTCCTTATACATCTTATTCCCGCCTGGGTGCATTGTCAAAGGGCTATAATATGCCTCGCAAAGAATATCTTTCCTCAATTAGTCATCATCGGGAATACAAAGTCTTCCACGGAAATATAAACATCCATTATCTCTCGTTTTGAAACCGTTGGACTCCACTTTTTCAACATGCACCAATATTCTCAAGGTTTCTCATCTCGACCTTGTAGCTCTTTTACCTGATCCAAAAGTATCGACTTTAACTTTAATTTAGCAATTAAAACACCATCTTCCTTTAAATAAATATGTGCATATAAAGCCCTTAAAGCCGTAAAAGTCTTTCGAATGAGCTCATCTGCTACCACATTAGCCTTTCTTGGAAGATAGTCAATAACAAATCATAGTCTAAAAGAGCTCAATCCATCTTCTCTGTCTCAAATTCAGCTCTTTCTGAGTCAACAAATATTTTAGACTTTTATGATCCATATAAACATGGCAACGCTCACCTTACAAATAATGGCGCCAGATTTTTAAAGCAAACACTATTACTGTTAACTCTAAATCATGTGTTGGGTAATTTCTCTCATGATTCTTCAGTTGTCTTGAGGCATAAGCCATAACTTTCCCTTCTTGCATCAGTACAAAGCCCAACCCATTATGGGATGCATAACTGTAAACATCATAATCTTTACCTGACTTAGGTTGCATAAGCACTGGGGCCTCAGTTACTATTTTCTTTAACATTTCAAAACTTTCCTGGCATTTATCTAACCAAACTAAAGGCACATCCTTTCGTAACAGCTTAGTTAGCAGCAGAGCTAACATTGAAAATTTCTTTAGGAATCGACTATAATAACCAGCAAGCCCTAAGAAACTATGAACTTCCATAATATTATTTGGGGATTACCAATATACTATTGCTTGAATCTTTTTGGGATCCTCTCTTATGCCTTATGCCGAAACTATATGACCAAGGAAAGCAATCTTCGTCAACAAAAAATTGCATTTAGACAATTTTGCGTACAACTTCTTTTCACGTAATAATTGAAGGACCACTCGAAGATGAACATCGTGTTCCTCTCTTGACTTGGAGTACACTAATATATCATCTATAAATACCACAACAAATCGATTTATATAAGGTTGGAATACTTTGTTCATTAAGTATATAAATATTGTCGGAGTGTTAGTCAATCCACGAAACATTACTACAAATTCATAGTGTACATACCAAGTCCGAAAAGCCATCTTGGAAATAGCCTCCTTTTTTTATCTTTAACTGATGGTACCCCAACCTCACATCTATCTTAGAAAACACTGTTGCACCATTCAATTGATCAAACAGGTCATCAATCCTCGGAAGAGGATACTTTTTCTTTATCATTACCTTATTTAACTGACGATAGTCAATACATATCCGCATAGACCCGTATTTCTTTTTCACAAATAGCACATGTGCTCCCCAAGGCGAAACACTAGGTCTGATAAACCCCTTATCAAGTAGCTCTTACAACTATGCTTTTAATTCCCTTAACTCCATTGGAGCCATTCGATATGGAGCCATAGAAATAGGTTTAGTACCCGGGTAAACCTCAATCATGAATTCTACCTCTCGATCTGGAGGTAAACCCGATAATTCCTCTGGAAAAACCTCTAGAAACTCCTTAACTGTGGGAATATCTTTTAATTTCACTCCCGGCACTCAAGTGTCTATCACATTAGCTAGAAAAGCTATGTATCCCTTTGACATCATTTTTTTGCAGTCATGGCTGATATCATCTTGGAGGGTAATTTCGCTTTATCACCAATCACTATAATTTCGGAGCCTTCCGCATCCTTTAAGAATAATCATTTTTGTTGACAATCTATTCATCTATGATGTGGATACAACCAATCCATTCCCAAAAATATTTCAAACTCATCAAAGGGAAACTCCATCAAGTTTGCCAAGAATACAACCCCTTGAATCTTAATTGGACATTTTCTACACACCCTAGTCACCCTTGCACTTTGACCCATAGGATTTATCGCTATCATTTCACTAGAAATTGGTTATAAAGGAATTCTTCTAGTTCTAATCAACTTGGTACTAATATACAAATGTGTAGAACATGGGTCAACTAGAACAAAAACAGGCTCATCAAAAAGTTGGAATGTACCTGTTATGATCTTCGGATCATCCTAAACCTCATTGGTCTTTATATTATAAATTATGGCCACTCCCTTTGTCTCTTGTTGTTGACTAGCCTCAGATTGACCGGTTGATCTTCCTCTACTTCTAGTTGGTGCTGCTACAGATCTTTCAATTTGTGATGATCTCTCTCCAGACTTCTTTGGATAATTCCTTGTATAGTGACCAGATTCACCACAATGAAAAAGAGTGACGGAGAGAAATCTACATACTCCCTGATGTGGCCTGCCGTATGTCTGACATGAAGGTCTCTCTCCAACAGCTCTACTTGAGATAGCAGCAAAAGAATGGGACTGCTTAGTTTTCTGTGAAGCTATAACAGAATCATCTCTATCAGTGTATCGGGAACCTGAGCCCTTACCTCTCTTAGCATAATGTGTAGATGAAGACATCTCAGTTTTTTTTCCAGTCTGCATACTCTGCTCCACTGCTAGAGTCTCCTCTTAAGCTCTTTCAATAGCTTCAACTCTATTTATAACATCTTGTATACTAGACAAGTTTAAGGCCAACATCATCTCTTTTAACTTAGGCCTCAAACCCTATATAAACCAATCTTGACGAGCTTTTTCATTAGGAACTACCTCGGTAGCATAATGACTAAGTTTGTTATATTCAACCTCATACTCGTGCAATGCTTAATCACCTTGCTTCAAGTTCATAAATTTAAGCAGCATGGATCTCATAAATTGCTCCCAGATATACTTGTTCTTGAACTCATCTTGGAAAAATTGCCAACTCACTTGTTCCCGCGATATATACATTGTCATATTTGTCCACCACACCCGAGCTGATCCTTAGAGTAATGATACCGCTCCGTCCAATTTTTCATGATCCAAACATTGTAAACTTTCCAACATTGCCTTAACATCATTCAACTATAAATCTGCATCCATCGGACCTTCACGTTTTTCTCCCCAAAACTCAGGAGCTCCTAAATTCCTTAACTCCTTCAGAATTAACATTCATGGTGCTGGAGGAGCAGAGGGAGGAGGAGGAGGTTGAAACCTTGTCAAAATAGCATTAAGAGCTTGCATGAAAGCCCCAAACTACAGCACTGACATACCCTGATGTGTCGATGCTCTTGCATTCTCAGACGGAATCAGATGTTCTCTATTATACTCATAACTTTCACTTCCTGATCCATCTATATTCTATTGTTCAGCCGCTCTTTTCAAATTCATAGAGTTCGGCATCTAGTATACTGTACATAAAGATAATACTTAAGTTAGTAAGGGCAATCATCTATCATTTTCTTTCTATACTCTATCAGTAATATTGACATCTTAGTGGTATGTAAACCATTATTACATTAAAATTACACTTGATTCAGCCGAGAATCAGCTAAACATGTAGCTCTGATACCAATAAATGTAACACCCATCTCCCGTATACCTTTTCGTACATGAGATATAGATGTCACATCACTTTTAAAACAGATATTTTGAAAACTCATAAAATTTTGTTTCTTTTTATAAAACAATTTAATTAAAACTAATATAAAACATGCATTAAATTTAATTACATATCAAAAAGTATCGTTCAAATGTTTTTCAGAGTATTTTTACTCAATATATTACATGTCAAGAAAAAATATTAAAGAGTAGACATGTATGTCACACTATTACTGACGAGGCGACCCTTTTTTCTTTGATGTCCGAAAATCTCCTTACTCCTATAGTAGTAAAACCTACGCATAAATTAACACACGCTGAGAAATTTCTTAGTGCGTAATAAATAGTCATAAGTAGAATTCTAAACACAATTTATAATATTACAATTTACATTTCCAGGGATTCTCTCAATTCATTAAACACTCTATGGTTTACATCGGTAGTGTTAATATTGTCATTTCTCAACCATTACTATAATTTATGTGGTTTACATACCTATTACCAATACAACAATCCACCTCCTTATTATGAATTTCTTATGTCTATACATATAGTTCCCATACAAAAATTCATACACTTAGTATGAATCTCTTAACATTTTGCACACAAAGTGCCCATACGGAAATTCATACACTTAGAATGAATTTCTTAACTTTTTGCACACAAAGTGCCAATATGGAAATTCATACACTTAATATGAATTTCTTAACTTTTTGCACTCAAAGTTCTCATATGGAAATTCATACACAAAGTTTCATTTGGTAATCACCATAAATATGCCAATCAATTATACTTTTATGACTATCGAACACATAAGTACATAATAAATGCACTCACCTGACTTGTCTCACTTTGGTATCCAAACGTAAAGTTGATTACTCCGGAACTTTGCCTTTTCCTTTTGCTTTGCGTGATTCGGGAGCTTCATTCTGATCTATTCAATATCCATTAAATACATGTACAATATCAATTGTTAGTATATTTCCTAACAATTATACTTAACATTACTCAAGAGTACCTATTATTAACTTTCTATAACAATATAAGCCTATCTCTCAATTTCTGGTTCTTTAGTATCGATATCCTTACCATGGTATCGATACTACCATAGTATGATATCTATACTTTATTATGGTATCGATACCATTTTTTCATTCTATTTTTAATGGTATCGATACCTCTCTGTCGGTATCGGTACTGATGCAGAGAGGTATCGGTACTGATTGCATCAGTACCAATACTACTCAGCTGATTCTTCCCATTATAGCCTACAATATCAGTACTGTTCGATCAGTACCGATACCATTACCGAGATTTTCCATTTTCATCCCAAAACATACACAAATTTGGTCAAATTTCCTTTTATTTACCCCCTACAATACTATTTAACTCCTATATAATTATCCATACTAACTTTCGTTCATTTAGATACTTAAAACATCTAGCTTCCCTCAAGAACATTTGATTCTAAGAATCACACCTCATTTTCTAACTTATTTTTAAACTCATTAAATACTTCTAATCTCTCATTTACCTCTTTGACAAGTCAAATCTACTAATAAACATCAATAAACACTCATATCTTAACATATCATTTCAAACCCCATTTTCTTAATTCTCTAGTATCTTCTCCACCTAATAGTTTTAATCCTATATAACATTTCCTTAAGCTTGTCTGCCACTTAAGGTTACAAAAACCAACCAAAATCAAAAGAAAACATTAGATAGATGTAGCTTACCTTAAGCTATGGAGGAGCACCCTCACTACGAGAAGAAGAAGAAAAAGAATAGTAAAACTAAGGGTCTGTTTGTTTGGCTGTAATTGATTTTTCGGAAAATAAATTACTGGAATTTGAATTACTGGAACTCGAAAATGAATTACTAGAATTTGAATTCTGGAAAATGAATTACATTTTTGGAAAACGTTTTCCGGAAAATGTTTTCCGTAAAATGAATTACATTTTTCTGAAAAACATTTGGAAAACGTTTTATGATGTTTGGAATATGTTATTTAAACCTTTTTTCCACTAGTTGAAGAGTTTTTTAAAAATTATTTATTACAAATATTAAATATAATAAATAATATTATTTATCATAAAACTTAATATTATTATTTTAAAATATTAAAATAATTTATTTATTATTAAATATTATTTTTATAATTTTATTAATAAAATAATAAATTTTGTATATTTTAGTGAAATAAAATATTATAAAATATATTAATTTTTTATTAAAGTAATAGTGTTATATTATATTTTAAAAATATTAATTAGTATATTTAAAATATCTTTATTAAAATATTATTTAAATATATAAATAATATTATTCATTATTAAATATAAAAAAAATTTATTATATATTATTAAAATAAAAATATAAAATCTTATATTATTATAATATAATTAATTATTTTATATAATATTAAAAATATAATATTATATTATTATAAATATTAATAAATAAATAAATAATATTTTGATGAAAATGATATTAAAATATTTTATTAATATTAAATTCATAAAATAAAATTATTTTGCGTATTTATTCTTTTAAGTGAAAAGTTCGGAAAATGACTTATAGAAAATGAATTCGTAAGTCATTTTACAGAAAACACAAAGGAAATTCTATTACTAGGAAAATGAATTACATTCCGGAAAACCAATTACGTGAAACAAACACGGGAAAACATTTTTCCGGAAAATGAATTACATGAAACAAACACGGGAATTCTCGGAAAACCAATTCCGTAATTCCAATTACGGCAAACAAACACACCCTAAGTGTTTTTACTTTCCCCTTTCTCTGAAATCCCTAATTTCAAATGGATTTTAAATTCATTTCACTTAAAAAGACCAAAATGCCCTTTCATATATATATCTCTTACAAATTGGTCTTTCTTAAGTCATTCTTATATTTTGTCTTTTATTTAATTTAGTCCTACAAATTTTTAATTCCTTTCAAATTAATCACATACCTATTATTTGGGGTATTACAATTATCCCCTTAAGAAAATTCGTCCTTGAATTTAAAAGAAGTACCTGAAACGAAGAGGTGTGGAAACTACTTTCTCATATCTTCTTCTCATTCCCAAGTAGTTTCTCTTTCCTTATGATTATGCTAAAGCACTTTAACCAACGAAACCCTTTTGTTACGTAATTCCTTGGTTTCCTTAGCCAAAATCCGTACTGATTCCTCCTCATAAGTTAAATTTGGTCGGATCTCTATTTCTTCAGGAGCGATAATATGGGATAGATCCGATCTGTACTTCCTAAGCATCGATACGTGAAAAACATTGTGGATCTTGTCAATGTCTGGAGGAAAAGCTAACTAATAAGGTATGGGTCCAACCATTTTTAATATCTCGTATGGTCCAATGAATCTCGAACTTAGCTTTCCCTTTCACCCAAAATGTAATACCTTCTTCTAAGGCGATTCTTTCAAAAATACTTTGTCTCCCTCTTGATATTCTATTTCCTTTCTTTTCAAATCTGTATAGAACATCTTACAATCTAAGGCTATCTTTAGATTGCTTTGGATAATTTTCAGTTCAAACCAATTTAATGGTGTTCTGCATTTTCTCCCTTACAAAGCTTCATATGGGGCCATCTTACTGCTTGTGACAATTATTATTATACGCAAATTCTGCTAAAGGAAAATACCTCTCCCGTGATCTTTTAAATTCAATCACACATGCCCTTAACATATCTTCTAATATCTGAATAGCTCATTCTGATTACCCATCTATTTGCGGATGAAAAGTTGTACTGAAATTCAATTGATTTCCCAATGACTCAGGTAAAGACTTCCAAAATCTTGAAGTGTACCTTGAGTCTCGATCGAACACTATCGATATCGGTACTCCATGCAGTCTAACTATTTCTTTTATATACAACTCCATAAACTTATTCATAGAGTAATCTACTCGAACATGGATAAAATGAGCCATCTTGGTCAATCTGTCTACTATTACCCAAATCGAGTCCTTTTTACTCGATGACAATGGCAGCCCTGAAACAAATTCTATAGTAACTCGCTCCCACTTCCACTCAGGATTGGTTATCGATTATAGCAATTCGGAAGGCACTTGATGTTCAGCTTTCACTTGCTAACAAGTTAAACATTAGGTAACAAACTCCGTTATAACTTTTTTCATACCAGGCCACCAATAACGACTCTTCAAGTCCTTATACATCTTATTCCCACCTAGGTCCATTGTCAAAGGGCTATAATGTGCCTCACAAAGAATATATTTCCTCAATTAGTCATCATCAGGAATAAAAAGTCTTCCACGGTAATATAAACATCCATTCTCTCTCATTTCGACACCTTTGGTCTCCACTCTTTCAACTTGCACCAATCTTCTCAAGCATTTCTCATCTCGACCTTGCAACTCTTTTACCCGATCCAAAAGTATTGGCTTTACCTTTAATTTAGCAATCAAAACACCATCTTCTTTTAAAGAAATATGTGCATCTAAATCCTTTAAAGCCGTAAAAGTCTTTCGAATGAGCTCATCTGCTACCACATTAGCCTTTCTTGGATGATAGTCAATAACAAATCATAGTCTTTTAAGAGCTCAGTCCATCTTCTCTGTCTTAAATTCATCCCTTTCTGAGTCAACAAATATTTTAGACTTTTATGGTTCGTATAAATATGTCAACACTCACCCTACAAATAATGGGGCAAGATTTTTAAAGCAAACACTACTGCTGTCAACTCTAAATCATGCATTGGGTAATTTTTCTCATGATTCTTCAGTTGTCTTGAGGTATAAGCCATAATTTTCCCTTCTTGCATCAGTACGTAGCCCAACCCATTATGTGATGCATAACTATAAACAACATAATCTTTACCTGACTCAGGTTGTACAAGAACTGGGGCCTCGGTTACTATTTTATTTAACATTTCAAAAATTTCTTGGAATTTATCTGACCAAACAAAAGGAACATCCTTTCATAACAACTTAGTTAGCAGCAGAGCTAACATTGAAAAATTCTTCAGGAATTGCCTATAATAACCAGCAAGCCCCAAGAAACTCTGAACTTTTGTAATATTTTTTGGGGATTACCAATCTACTATGGATTAAATCTTTTTGGGATCCTCTCATATGCCTTCTGTCGAAACTCTATGGCCAAGGAAATCAATCTTTGTCAACCAAAATTTGCATTTAGATAATTTTACGTACAACTTCTTTTCACACAATAACTGAAGTACCACTCGAATATGAACATATTGTTCCTCTCTTGACTTGGAGTACACTAATATATCATCTATAAATACCACAACAAATTGATCCATATAAGGTTGGAATACTTTTTCCATTAAGTACATAAATGTTGTTGGAGTGTTAGTCAATCCAAACGGCATTACCATAAATTCATAGTGTCCATACCAAGTCCGAAAAGTCATCTTGGAAATATCCTCCTTTTCAATCTTTAACTGATGGTACCCCGACCTCAGACTTATCTTAGAAAACACTGTTGCACCATTCAATTGATCAAACAGGTAATCAATCCTTAGAAGAGGATACATGTTCCTTATAATTACCTTATTTAACTGACGATAGTCAATACATATCCGCATAGACCCGTCTTTCTTTTTCACAAATAGCACAGGTGCTCCCCAAGGCGAAACAGTGGTTATGATAACCCTTTATCAAGTAGCTCTTGCAACTGTGCTTTTAATTCCCTTAACTTCATTGGAGCCATTCGATATGGAGCCATAGGAACAGGTTCGGTACCCATGTAGACCTCAATCATGAATTCTACCTCTCGATCTGGAGGTAATCCAAACAATTCTTCTGGAAAAACCTCTAGAAACTCCTTAACTGTTGGAATATCATTTAATTTCACTCCTGACACTCGAGTGTCTATCACATTATCTAGAAAAGCTATGCATCCCTTTGACATCATTTTCTTTGTAGTCATGGCTGATATCACATTGGAGGGTAATTTCGCTTATCACCAATCACTATAATTTCGGAGCCTTCCGTATCCTTCAAGAATAATCATTTTTGGCGACAGTCTACCCATCCATGATGTGGATAAAACCAATCCATGCCCAAAATGATTTCAAAATCATCAAAGGAAAACTCCATCAAGTTCTCCAAGAATACAACCCCTTGAATCTTAATTAGACATTTTCTACACACCCTAACCACCCTTGCACTTTGACCCATAGGATTTATTGCTATTATTTCACTAGAAATTGGTTCTAAAAGAATTCCTCTAGTTCTAATCAACTTGGTGCTAATATACGAATGTGTAGAACATGGGTTAACTAGAACAAAAACAAGCTCATCAAAAAGTTGGAATGTACCTGTTATGATCTCCGGACCATCCTGAACCTCATTGGTCTTTATATTACAAATTAGGGTCACTTCTCTTGTCTCTTTTTACTGACTAACCTCAGATTGATCGCCTAATCTTCCTCTAATTCTACTTGGTGTGGCTACAGATCTTTCAATTTGTGTTGATCTCTCTCCAGACTTCTTTGGATAATTCCTTGTATAGTGACCAGATTCACCACAATGAAAACAAGCGCCAGAGAGAAATCTACATACTCCCCGATGTGGCTTGTCTCATGTCTAACATAAAGGTCTCTCACCAACAACTCTACCTGAGCTAGCAGAAAAATAATGGGTCTACTTAGTTTTCTGTGAAGCTGCAGTAGAATCACCTCTATCAGTGTATCGGGAACCTGAGTCGTTGCCTCTCTTAGCATAATGTGTAGATGAAGACATCTCAGTCCTTTTTCCAGTATGCATACTCTGCTCCGCTGCTAGAGCCTCATCTTGAGCTCTTTCAATAGATTTAGCTTTATTTATAACTTCTTGTAGACTAGACAAGTTTAAGGCCAACATCATCTCTTTCAACTTAGGCCTCAAACCCTAAATAAACCAATCCTAATGAGTTTTTTCAATAGGAACTACCTCGGTAGCATAACAACTAAGTTTGTTTTATTCAGCCTCATACTCATGCAAAGCTCGATCAACTTGCTTCAAGTTTAGAAATTTAAGAAGCATGGATCTCATAAACTGCTCCTCGATATACTTGTGCTTGAACTTATCTTGGAAAAATTGCCAACTCACTTGTTCCGATGATGCATACATTGTCGTATTTGTACATGTCACACCTCCAGTTTATCCTAACATCATTCAACCATAAATCTGCGTCCATCGGACCTTCACTTTCTTCTCCCCTGAACTCAGGAGCTCCTAAACTCCTTAACTCCTTCATAATTAACATTGTTGGTGCTGGAGGAGCAGAGGGAGGCGGAGGAGGTTGAAACCTTGTCAAAATAGCATCAAGAGCTTGCATGAAAGCTCCAAACTCTGGCACTGACTTACCCTGATGTGCCGATACGGTTGCATTCTTAGATGAAATCAGATGTTTGCTATTATCCTCATAACTTTTACTTCCTGGTCCATCTCTATTCTATTGTTCATTCGCTCTTCTCAAATTTGTAGAGTCTGATATCTAGTATACCATACATAAAGATAATACTTAAGTTAGTAAAGAGAGACATCTATAATTTTCTTTCTATACTTTATCAGTAATCTTGACATCTTAGTGGCATGTAAACCATTATTATATTAAAATTACACTTGATTCAGCCGAGGATCGGCTAAACCTGTTTAGCTCTTATACCAATAAATGTAACACCTATCTCCCATATACCTTTTCGTACACGAGATATAAATGTATCATCACTTTTAAAACAAATCTTCTTTTGAAAACTCATAAAATTTTGTTTTTTTATAAAACAATTTAATTAAAACTAATATAAAACATGCATTAAATTTAATTACATATCAAAAAGTATCGTTCAAATATTTTCAGAGCATTTTTACTCAATATATTGCATTCCAACTAAAAATATCAAAAAGTAGACATGTATGTCATATTGTTACTGACGAGGCGACCCTTTTTTCTTCGATGTCCGAAAATCTAATTACTCCCCTAGTAGTAAAACCTACGCATGAAATTAACACACGCTGAGAAATTTCTTAGTGAGTCATAACAATCATAAGTAGAATTCTAAACACAATTTATAATATTACAATTTACATTTCCAGGGATTCTCTCAATTCATTAAACACTCTATGGTTTACATCGGTAGTGCTAATATTTTCATTTCTCAACCATTACTATAATCTATGTGGTTTGCATACCTATTACCAATACAACAATCCACCTCCTTATTATGAATTTCTTATGTCTATACATATAGTTCCCATACAGAAATTCATACACTTAGTATTAATCTCTTAACGTTTTGCACACAAAGTGCCCACACGGAAATTCATACACTTAGAATGAATTTTTTAACTTTTTGCACACAAAGTGCCCATATGGAAATTCATACACTTAGTATGAATTTCTTAACTTTTTGCACACAAAGTTCCCATATGAAAATTCATACACAAATTATCATTTGGTAATCACCATACATATCTCAATCAATTATACTTTTATGACTATCGAACACATAAGTACATATTAAATGCACTCACCTGACTTGCCTAGCTTTGGTATCCATAACTAAAGCTGATTACTCCGGAACTTGGCCTTTTCCTTTTGCTTTGCTTGATTCAGGAGCTTGATTCTGATCTATTCAATATCCATTAAATACATATAAAATATTAATGGTTAATATATTTCCTAACAATTATACTTATCATTACTTAAGAGTACCTATTATTAACTTTCTATAACAATATCAGAGTATCTCTCAATTTTTTGTTCTTTAGTATCGATACCCTTACCATGGAATCAATACTACCATACTATGATATCGGTACTTTATTACGGTATTGATACCATTTTTGCATTCTGTTTTTAATGGTATCGATACCTTCCTCACAATATCGATACCTCTCTCTCGGTATCGATACCTCTCTCTAGGTATCGATACTGATTGCATCAGTATCGATACTACTCAGTTGATTTTCCCATTATAGCCTACAGTATCGGTACTGTTTGATCAGTACCGATACCATTACCCAGATTTTCCCTTTTCAGCCCGAAACATACACAAATTTGGCCAAATTTCCTTTTGTTTACCCCCTACAATACTATTTAACTCTTATATACTTATCCATACTAACTTTCCTTCATTTAGATACTTAAAACATCTAGCATCCCTCAAGAACATTTGATTCTAAGAATCACACCTCATTTTCTAACTTGTTTTTAAACTCATGTAATACTTCTAATCTCTCATTTACCTCTTTGATAAGTCAAATCTACTAATAAACATCAATAAACACTCATATCTTAACATATAATTTCAAAACCCATTTTCTTAATTCTCTAGTATCTTCTCCACCTCAAAGTTTTAATCCTATATAACCTTTCCTTAAGCTTGCCTGCCACTTAAGGTTACAAAAACACCTCATTTCATTTAAAAATACCAAAATCCCTTTTATATATCTATCTCCTACAAATTGGTCTACTTAAGTCATTCTTATATTTTACCATTTATTAAATTTAGTCCTAAAACTTTTTAATTCCTTTCAAATTAATCACAGACCTACTATTTGGGGTATTACAATTCTCCCCTTAAGAAAATTCGTCCTTGAATTTAAAAGAAGTACCTGAAACAAAGAGGTGTGGAAATAACTTTCTCATATCTTCATCTCGTTCCCAAGTAGTTTCTCCTTTCTTATGATTATGCTAAAGCACTTTAACCAACGAAACCCTTTTGTTACGTAATTCCTTGGTTTCCTTAGCCAAAATCCGTACTAATTCCTCCTCGTAAGTTAAATTTGGTCGGATCTTTATTTCTTCAGGAGCATAATATGGGATCGATCTGATCTATACCTCCTAAGCATTGATACGTGAAAAACATTGTTGATCTTGTCCATGTCCGAAGGCAAAGCTAACTGATAAGGTACGGGTCCAACCATTTATAATATCTCGTACGGTCCAATGAATCTTGGACTTAGCTTTCCCTTTCGTCCAAAACGTAATACCTTCTTCCAAGGCGATACTTTCAAAAATGCTTTGTGACATCACTTTTAAAACAAATCTTCTTTTGAAAACTCGTAAAAAATATTTTCTTTTTATAAAACAATTTAATTAAAACTAATAAAAAACATGCATTAAATTTAGTTACATATCAAAAAGTATCATTCAAATGTTTTTCAGAGCATTTTTACTCAATATATTACATGTCAACTAAAAATATCAAAAAGTAGACATGTATGTCATACTGTTACTGACGAGGTGACCCTTTTTCTTCGATGTCCGAAAATCTCCTTACTCCTCTGTAGTAAAACCTATGCATGAAATTAACTCACGCTGAGAAATTTCTTAGTGAGTGATAAACAGTCATAAGTAGAATTCTAAACACAATTTATAATATTACAATTTACATTTCCAGGGATTCTCTCAATTCATTAAACACTTTATGGTTTACATCGGTAGTGCTAATATTTTCATTTCTCAACCATTACTATAATTTATGTGGTTTGCATACCTATTACCAATAAAACAATCCACCTCCTTATTATGAATTTCTTATGTTTATACATATAGTTCTCATACAGAAATTCATACACTTAGTATGAATTTCTTAACTTTTTCCACACAAAGTGCCCTATGGAAATTCATACACAAAGCGTCATTTGGTAATCACCATACATATCTCAATCAATAATACTTTTATGACTATCGAACACATAAGTACATATTAAATGCACTCACCTAACTTGCCTTGCTTTCGTATCCAAATATAAAGCTGATTACTCCGGAACTTGGCCTTTGCCTTTTGCTTTGCTTGATTCGGGAGCTTGATTCTTATCTATTCAATATCCATTAAATACATGTACAATATCAATTGTTAGTATATTTCCTAACAATTATACTTAACATTACTCAATAGTACCTATTATTAACTTTTTATAACAATATCAGCCTATCTCTCAATTTCTGATTATTTAGTATCGATACCCTTACCATGGTATCGATACTACCATACTATGATATCGATACTTTATTACGGTATCGATACCATTTTTGTATTCTATTTTTAATGGTATTGATACCTTCCTCATAGTATCGATACTTCTCTTTCGGTATCGATACTGATTACATCAGTACCGATACTACTCAGCTGATTCTTCACAATATAGCCTACAGTATCGGTACTGTTCGATCAGTACCGATACCATTACCCATATTTTCCCTTTTCAGCCCGAAACATATACAAATTTGGTCAAATTTCCTTTTGTTTACCCCCAATAATACTATTTAACTCCTACCTACTTATCCATACTAACTTTCCTTCATTTAGATGCTTAAAACATCTAGCATCCCTCAAGAGCATTTGATTCTAAGAATCACACCTAATTTTCTAACTTGTTTTTAAACTCATCCAATACTTATTTACCTCTTTGACAAGTCAAATCTACTAATAAACATCAATAAACTCTCATATCTTAACATATCATTTCAAAACCCATTTTCTTAATTCTCTATTATCTTCTCCACCTCATAGTTATAATCTTATATAACCTTTCCTTAAGCTTCCCCGCCACTTAAGGTTACAAAAACGAACCAGAATCAAAAGAAAACATTAGATGGATGAAGCTTACCTTAAGCTATGGAGGAGTACCCTCACTACGGGAAGAAGAAGAAGAAGAGTAAAACTAAGTTTTTTACTTTCCCCTTTCTCTTAAATCCCTAATTTTAAATGGGTTTTAAATTCATTTCACTTAAAAAGATCAAAATTCCCTTTCATATATCTATCTCATACAAATTGGTCTTACTTAAGTCATTCTTATATTTTACCATTTATTTAATTTAGTCCTACAAATTTTTAATTCCTTTCAAATTAATCACTGGCCTACTATTTTGGGTATTACAGAACCAAAATAAAGTTTGAAAGACTTGACATGTCATTTAACCTTTTTATTAAGTTGGATAGTCAATTATCATATGGTACTCTCTGATTGGTCCAATTTTTTAACAATGTTAAAAAAGAGGACAATAAAACTATCTTTTTGATAATTTAAGGGACAAAATATCACAAAAAATAATCTAGATGATAACTCAATAAAAAGGATACATTTTAAGACATAAATGTGTCATTAAACCTTAAATTAAATACCTTTAGCTCTCAATAAAAAATTAAAATATCAATTTAGCTCTTATAAAGTTTTTACTTTTAATTGGGCCTTTAACAAGAAAAACAATTTTACCTAAAAATTACTCTAAAAATATTATTTAACAAAATGCTATCCTTTAACCAATATTTATCCAAAATGACATATTTTCGTACTACGTGACAATATGGAGCATTCTATAGAACGTGCTTTGAACATGTGACATCTCATTTAATAAAGGCTTATTCTACAAAAAATGCCTTACACATACATGGTAAAGGGGCTTTCTACATAAAGCACCTTATGTTGATTTAGTAGGCACACATATAAAGAACATTTAATAAAATGCACTTTTAAAAAATTTTGGAAAAAATTATAGGGACCAATGATATAATTTGACACATTTTGACTCTATTAGTTAGAAAGTTAATGGGGTTAGTTTATTTAACGCCTCAATTTATGGATAGGTGGCCCGAAAGAGAGCTTGAAATAAACCCATTTGCTTGTGGGGAGTTTTAGTCCAAGTTTGTTTGAGTTGGGCTTGGGTTTAACCCAAATAGAGATAAAGATGATATTTTATTATAGTTCAAATGAGATAAGACCAAGGAAGTAATTACCCATTTAAGATTTCAAAGGTTGTTCTCCCATTAATTTGGTGATGTAATCGGCAGAAAAAAAGATGAAAAGATCCTGGCCATTTCCCTCATTCTCTTCACACTCTTTTGTCTTATTTTTCTCTTCTCTCCATCTTCTTCTTCAAGTTTGAGTTAGTAAATGAAGTAAATTTGTTAACTTATAAGCCTAGTTTAAAAATATAAGGGTAAGGGTTGTAATCTCCTTATCTTAAGCTTCTATTTGAGCCTTCAAACTCATGTTTTATCCATAGGGATCATAAGCGGGGTTTTAGGGGTTTAGAAACTTTGGTAAAAAAATCATTTTTGTAGACGTGAGCCTTATGAAACATTCTTAACTTCTTTTTGGGTTCCTAAGATAGTTAGTAACTTCATTACTTGTCTCTTGATTAGTGAAATAAGTTAGACAAAACTCCAAGAGAAAAGGCAAAGAAAAACTAGCACTTGGTTGAGCCTTGAGTTGTTCCAGCAGCTTAGGATCAAGGTAAAATACTTTTAACTCAGCTCTACCAGTTGAAAATCATTATGTGTGTTAGGTTAGCTTGTACGTTATTTCATTATTTAGGTAAAACACTAGGTTAAAAATATCATGGTAAGGGTTGTAATCTCCTCATCTTAAGCTTCTATTCAAACTCATGTTTTATCCATAGGGATCATAAGTGGGGTTTCAACGGGGGTTTAGAAACTTTGGTAAAACAAATCATTTTTGTAGACGTGAGCCTTATGAAACATTCATAACTTCTTTTTTGGGTTCCTAAGCAAGTTATTAACTTCATTACTTGTCTCTTGATTAGTGAAGTAAGTTAGAGAAAACTCCAAGAGCAAAGGCAAGAAAAAACTAGCACTTGGTTGAGCCTTGAGTTATTACAGCAGCTTAGGATCATGGTAAAATACATCTAACTCATCTTTACCAGTTGAAAATCGTTATGTGTGTTAGGTTAGCTTGTACATTATTTCATTATTTCATTATTTAGGTAAAATACTAAGGGTATTTCGGTTATTTAAGCCATCTAGGGGTATTTGGGTCATTTATTATTTAGGGCATCTTTCTAAGTTTACTTGTACATTTTATTGTAATCTATAGGCATTCAGATGCAACAAGTGATGTTTTAAATCTTTTGGTGTTGAAGAGTATTGGTATTGTACTCACAGTATTGATACTCATAGTATTGGTACTCACAGTATTGATACTAACAATATTGGTACTCACAGTATTGATACTCTCCCTGGTAATATCTATACTCCCTGTTAGAAACCCTAATTTTTGCCCTGATTCAACCAGTATCGATATTATTCATCCAGTATCGATACTCAAACTCTAAAATGGTTATTTTAGGCTCGAAAATCACCCAAAAATCACTTTAAATGCCATGGTTTGATTTTAAATCATGTACTGAAGTTTTAGATAGTTAACTAAGGTCTCTAAGTGTCATAAAACACATTATTAACACCTAAAACATCATTTAATTTTGAAATCAAATTTGAACCCCTAATATGCTCAACTACACAAATCTTAGCAAATACTTGAAATTTATGAAAGCTTAATACTTCAAAGGATTAGAAATACACTACCTTAATTTTAAAAACCATAAATGAACCTCATTTAGCTAGAAATCACCCTCCTCAAGGCTTGGATGATGAAAACCCTTTTTCTTACAAAATAAAACCCAAAGCTTGAATCTCCAAAATGATGTTGTTGGGGGGCATTTAGGACGAAAATGAAATAAGAAAAAGATTCAACACTTTACCTTGGAGCTATGGTTACTTGGAGAAAATGAATGAAGAAGACAATAAGAATAAAAGAAGAAGATGGAGAGGAAATGGGAAGCTTATGTGAAAGCTTGACATAAAACACCAAAATTTAGCTTTAAGTTCCATCAATGGTTTAATTACACTTTTAGTCCTTGGTCTTTTGTCTCATATTTAGAAATCCCTTTTTTAAGGCTAATTGGGCCCAAATTCAAACTCAATTAAGCCCAACGACTTTGTTTATGAATTTTATGAGGTCCATTTACCACTCGAGTAAACCCGAAACTACCAGCCCATAATTTGGGGTGCTACAATAACTCTATTCGAAATGTTTAATCGTATAATTTGGAAAATATTTTTGGAGATCCCCTAATATAAACTTATGTACTTATGTTTTTACCTGATGTATTCATTTATTGTATTTAAATGATGATTTCTATGTGTTTTCAAAGAAAATTTTGTGTTAGTCACTTCGGTGATCCTGTGTAATACTCTGACCGGGTGACTTTTGGGTCAAACCAGATTAAGGTGTTACAAAAGAAATACTCTTTTATTCTTTATCCCACATTATTAACAAATAAATCCTACACTATACTTATGCATATATCAACTAACCCTAATAGCTTTCTAACTCACGAAACCAAGATATATCAAATTATGTCTTTGGTAGCTATAATTTTATTTTTTTCAAAATTTTGTTGAAGTTCATTTTATTAAATGTGTTTTACACATGTACCTGCCAAATCAACTTAAAGCGTTTTTACAAAAAGCGTCTTTGTAATATATGTGTAAGGGGTGCGTCTTGTAGAGCGCATCTTTACCATGAATGTATAAGGCATGTTTCATAGAACACATCTTATTGCCACATAATATGAAATTGTGACATTTTGATAAATATAATTATTTGATAAATAATTTTTAAAATAATTTTTAGGAAAAATAACCATAGTTAAAAAAAAAATTGAATCCCTATTTAACATTGACAATATTAGTTGTTACTTTTCGTTGATGTGGTTGAAAACCATTATAAAAGTGATATGCGTGAATATAAAACAAGTACCGATTTAATTTTTAATATATATATATATATATATATATATATATATATATAAAAGATATATTCCCTCTATCCTATAAATGTGTTCATTATTAACTTTTAAAAAGTAAAAGATTTTAAAATTTAATAACGATTTTAAATAATTAAATTTTATAAAATATATATTCGAAAACTACTTGATTTAATATTTTTAAAATATATTTTTTAATATTTTTATCAATATTAAATTTTAAATAATAATGAGTCAAAGTTAAAAATATTTGGCTAAAAAAGTTAACATTGGACAAATTTAATAGGACAGAGGGAGTAAAAGATATAATACTATAAAAATATTTTTAATATTTTTAAAAATATTTAAAAATATATGAGAACAAACATTTGTAGATCTATTCTCCATAGATAAATTTGTAATTTATGATCTCCAGTAAAATCGATTCAGGATTATGACATTTTTTTCATTCAAATAGAGGATTGTACAAATGAATACTTCAAACATGGAATGAGTAGGAAAATATTAACAATACTTTATCTTTTTGAATTGTTTTGTCGGATCAATCGCTCAAAATACGTGGTCTCCACCCAAATTTAATGAAAGAAATCAGATTATACTTTTATTAAATGCTCCAAAACTTACCTGATATACTTGACAACAATATAGTTCAAAGTCACATTCGATGTATTTTCAACAACGTGAGATTATTAATAACAAAATACACTAAATTGATTATAATATAATGTTTATTTATAATCATTTTTAGTTTTGTACAACACATACTATGTACCCGTAAACTGCTTACGTCTAGTAATTTTAGAAAAAATAATACTCCCTGATCACTTGATGTGTTCAAATTCCTAGCATGTTTCGGTTTTGTGATGAATCGAATGCAATATAAAAGATAGTATTAACTACATTATTTATCACTTATGTTTGTGTTGTGTCCAATTTTCCTCACTGATTTCAAAAAAATAATATACGGTAACTTCCGTTTTTATTTAATTAAGATGTGGTCACCACGAGTTAACTGTCGTTAACAGTAGTTAAATATATTGGTATAATCACACATTTGGTCCCTATTATTTACATATTCTCTCAATTTAGTCATTCTTTCAATAAATTAAAATATATTTAATCATCAAATTGAATGATGTCACATGTCACCATTCGGTTGGTGAACTAACTTTATTTTAATTTAACATATTTATTTTTCACTTTCAAAGGGTGACACGTCACTTGATTGGAGGATTAACTTTATTTTAATTTATTAAAAGTAAGACTAAATTGAGAGAATATGTAAATAACAAAAACCAAATGTGTGATTATACTAAAATATCATGTCACATAATATGTTAACTGTCACGGGAGTTAACCCATGGTGACCATATCTTAATTAAATAAAACCAAAAGTAACCAAAGCTTAATTAAATAAAAAACGAAAGTGACCATATATTATGTCAACCGCGCAAGCACATGCTTATTGTGCTGACAGATTACAACAACAAACATTTGATATAAACATTCAAATGGAAATTGAAGCGTGGATTGATTGATTGATTGATACTAACAAATATCTTTCATTTTTTTCAATACACAAACGATGATAAGAATATTCAATTTGGAAAATTTAGCAGTATCGGAGCTCACCACTTTACTTTGCCGCTTCATCCTATAATTTGAGTTTGCTCAGTTCAATCTTTTTGACTGGATATGTGTATGCCTCATAGTTGATTTGCTGCCTCAGGCAACTTAGCTTTGTAAGTGTAGTTATCAGATCAACCTGGGATAGCAGAAATACAGAATCGAGTTTAAAACAGGACCCGGTTTTAATGTTTAACAGGAAGTAATTATGATTTTCGTGTCGAACTTGACAGCCATTCAAAGATGGAGCTCTTGCTACATTGAAATACATAGAGAAACAACGAACGAAACTCATAATCCGTCTGGGACACAGTTTCTCGGCTCCGCTGCTACTTTTGAACCCAAGGAGAAACATTTGGATCAGTAACTAGCAAGGCCTCTGTTGCATTCTGGTCCGGATCCAAGAATGCAGACATCACAGCTAGCTGATCATCCGACACAAGAAAAAAACAAATGACCGAGATTGGGGTGACCGCATGATGATTGTGACCGAAAAATACATGAAGGCCGTTGCACTCCAAAGTGGGGCAAACGGGAGGTACAGGGACGAAAACAATATACATGAAAACGTTAAACATGTCAAAATCATTGTTCCTCTTTCACATGGACTTCTATCATGCTTGTGAGCTCAAGCATGCCTTTTTGGCGCTGTGAAGGGTTTAGTGAAGATTAAGAACCTAAGAAAGTGACTGCAATAAAAGCGCAAACGAAGAACTACCTGACCGAGTCCAAAGCTGATTGCTTTGAACTTATCTTTCATTTCTTGCACGTTTGCTTTCTCCCAAAGAAGCACTCTTCCCTCTGGGTCTGGCTCTTCAGCATCACTTCGTCCAAACTGTCTATCAAACAAGCCCCACTGTTGGAGCAATATTTGTAGTATTTAAGACTTCAAACTCAAGGCGAAAATACCAGTAATAGATTAGATGCTGATTGCTAAAGAACAGATGACAGCATTTTCACTTGAAGAAAAAGACGTGTCTGTTTGAACCATATGCCGCATATAATGTTCTTCCTTTCTCTTCGTTCCCTCCGCATTTGTGAATGCAGCTTCCAGAAAAGTAGACTTGACGGCGGTTTGAGCTGGATAGAATAAACAAATGCAATGTCAGGTGAATTAGCATTATCAAGGTAGATAGCTATGACAGAGGGCATAACTTCACCTGCATATTGGATGAGATCTGAGTATGAGATAGGTCCTCCCTTGGAATATGAATCAATCTCCTTTGTTTCATCTAACAAACTCACAGCAGCTGAAAGCCCCTTATTTTCAGGTCGGCTTACCTATGAGCTTTAAGCAAGAAAAAAAGTCAAGGATGAAAGTTAAGATTTGAATAAGAAGCTAAAACAATGAATCTACTGAGCCGCACAGAAGGGGAAGGTTTAAGCACCTAGTAACCAAGGACAAAACATGTTAACGGCAAAAAAATGGACAAGAAGGCAACAATAATCTCCAAATTTCTCAGTTAGAATTATTCAACTTAAAGTCAAGGCATCTACTTCCATGTTAAAATATACAGACAGAAAATGGTAAACAAGATCTTAGTGTCAGTGCCCAATAAACTAAGAGGCAACCAGACTTATATATGTGAAGTATGTTACATAGTTCCTAAGCACAGACATATACTTGAGATAACGCTGTGTAAAAACAAGACATACCTAAAACGAATGGATCCATTTGGGCCACCAGATTTTGTAGCCTACAAACTTAAGCAGGAGAATGTTATTATATTTATTTCCCCATCTCATATGGAAAATTAAAGTGGATGTTGAAAACCTTGTTAACAAATATCATGTTTCTGACCTTGTCACAAGTCACAGCATCATTCAGTGCCAAAGTTAGAAGGGAGGGGACAATATCTGGATTTCCCTGAAATTCATGAATGAAACATAACAATAACAAGATTCAATGCTGATTGCTAAACCATAACCTAATACCACAAACACAACTTATTTGTATTTTGCTGGAACGAAGGACAGGGAGCGAGATGGTAAATATACCCTTATAGCTGTATACAAGGTGTCCTTAATACTTGTTGCAGAAGTCAAGTGTGGGATATAATTCAGAATACCATAGCAGTTTCAAGGTGAAACTGTACTAGTGTATATATGGGGAACTTACAGAGGAACTCAGAGCGCTGTCTACGTTGTATCAAATCAGCAGCACTTGCCATTTCAACCCATGACCCTAAGCTTCCAAGGAATTCCTAAAGACAGATTAAAACTGGCATAAACTTATCACCTCATTATCATCGAAAGCACACATTCATCTTATGGCACTGTTAATGGAGAATTTATCGCTACATATCTACTTAACTAGCTTAAATGGTTTTCAATAGGTTAATTAAAGCATTGATAGAGTTGTAGAGAAAGAGAAAAGTAGGGTATTACCAAACCAACTGTAGCTCCAATGCATTTGAGAACACCTCTACGATGGAAACCAGATTCAGAAGAAACATCGACAGGTGGGGTTTTACTACAACGAATAGCACCCTGATGGTTTCAACGGATCAAAACACGAAACAATGAGTTCTGCATTTAAAAGAAAATGCAACTTACAGGCCGTGAGAGGGATCTATTGACAGCAATGAAGGTACAAATAGAATACAAAGAGGGGTCAGGGACAGGGGCGAGTGAAACCAATGAAGGCGTTGTTGAAATGAAAGACACCCTCATTACCTAAGATTCTACTTCTTCGTTTCTTGCTTGGCTGAGAGCTGATATGTGATGTGCTTGCAATCAGGGCCGTGGCTAGGTTGTTGGAGGCCCTGAGCAAATTCTTGTAAAGGGGCCCTTAGATATATAAATTATTTTTCTAAAATAATAAATGACTAATTTCATTAACTTAAAAAACTTCACTTAAATAGTAATTTCAAATCATCAGTTACATCACATCCATGAAAAAAATACAAGTTACAAATTCACTTAAAACGTGATACTCGTGTTACATTCTTTGAACCAAAATCATCTATAAAAGTTTCAATATCAACGTCTTCCAAAATATCACTCTCAATAGATATTAAAGCAAGTCCATTTAGTCTTTCTTGCGTCATGGTTGTCCTTAAGTATGACTTGAGCAACTTTAGCTTTGAAAAACTCCTCTCTCTGCAGAAACAACAGTAACAGGTATGGTCAATAAAATTCTGTATGCAATTGTGACATTTGGAAAGCAATTGAAGCGTTTCAAGAACCTTAATATATCCATTGCTCCCATCATTTCCTTAGGTAACATCTCTCTAAGCAATTTTAACTCAGTAAAAAGATCATTTCTATGACAATTAGAAAACTCACCTCTCCTAAGAGCATTTTCAAAGTGACTACAACATGATTGGAGTTTAATGTCATCCATTGATTGCAAATTTTCAGAAGTAAACAAAAATCCAAAAACACTCTCATATAATTCATATTGTTCAAACCTCTTTTTCAATGATGAAATAGCTTGATCAACAATGTAGATAAAATATTGAATTCTAAATGATTCCTCTGGAGATAATGATGTCTCCTCACTATCTACCTCATCAAATTGTCTTTTTTTTTTTACGTATTATACGCCTTTGAGGAAAGATAGGGTTGACTCTAATTTCAATGGCTAATTTTTTTGCAAGGTCCATGGCATTTGAAAATCCAACATCTCTATAATTTCTGAAAAAGGAAATCAATCCTTTTATCTCACACATAGCAATATCAATCACCATATTTTATGACTGTAGAAATTTGCTAACCTTGTTCACAACAGATAAAATGTCATACCAAATGATTGTAGATAGTAAAAACTCAAAACTACCAAGCTCATTAGTTGCTAAAGATTTTGCTTCACTCTGAGTTTTAGAATCAATATCAACAGTAGCTACTTCAAGTAAGGCTTCCCTTAATTCAACAATTTGAAATCTTATTGCTTTGATACTATCAATTCGACTTTCCCAACGTGTGGCTGACAGTGATTTGGGAGTATACTCTTTCACATAATGTTTTAAAATATCCCACCTCTTTGTTGAACTAGCAAATATAGTATATATGCGTTGAACTAATCCAAAAAAATCCCTTGCTTTATTTGAAGTGTTTGCAATGTCACACAAAACCAAATTAAGACTATGACAACCACATGGAGTATAAAAATATCTAGGATTCAAATCTAATAGTCTTTTTTGTACACCTTGATGTTTACCTTTCATATTAGACCCATTATCATATCCTTGACCTCTAATATTATCTATATCAAGATCATGAGATTTAAGCACATCTTCTAACACTTTAAAAAGCCCTTGGGCAGTTGTATCGTTAACTTGTAAGAACTCGATAAAAAATTATTCAATTTTAAAAGTATTAGAAGAGTCATCGACACATCTTATAATTAGAGTCATTTGTTCCTGGTGACTAGCATCTGGTGTGCAATCCAACATCACAGAAAAATATCTAGCTTCTTTTATTCTATTGATAATAATAGATCTAATCTTGGAGGAAAGCAAAAGTATCAACTCTTTTTGAATGTCATTACTCAGATAATGGTGATGAATCTTACCACTAGTAATATGCTGAACATGTTCGATCATTACAGGATCAAACTCAGCCAACATTTCTATCAAACCCAAAAAATTTCAATTGCTCTTTTGATATAATCTTCCATTTTCCCCCCGAAATGCTAGGTTATTTTTAGCAAGATATTTCACAATAACAATAATTCTAATAATTACATTTTTCAAATACTCTTTTTCTTTCTTGAATTGTTCTTGAGCAACTTTATCAATTGTTTCATTTTGTTGCAGCCTATGCCTAAGTTCACACCAAGTTGCCATGTTTAGTACATGGTCAATACTTGTTTCATGTTCTGTAAGTCTGGTACTAAGATGCATCCAATTATTATATCCTTCATTTATTAAATTACCTTTCCCAGGACCAGGACCCTTTTTAAAAATCTTACAACAAAAACAAAACACTTTGTTGAGCTCTTTCGAATAAACAAGCCATTCCCTATCACAAGTTTCACCATTCGACAAATATCTTGTATAAAAGGTTGAAGAAAATCTACGAGAAAATTTGTCTTTGGGGCCTTTCACAATGCTCAAGTCTCTTTTGGGGACATTTACAGCCAAAATGTCAATTAATTTAGACTCAAGAGAATCCCATTTTCTTGGATCATATATATCAACATAAACATATTCATTTTGTTCAATATTGCGGTTAGTATGATCAGAATTATGGTCCATATTTTGTTCAGAATTATGGGAAATATTGGCATTCTCCTTATTAACAACACCATCCACAATTTCCTCTTGTTCACCATTCTCACCGTCAACATTAGTTCCATTTAATTCCTGAGAGTGAGAATTAACATTATTTTCCTCTACTACTTGGGTATCCTTTAAAAAAAACTTATCCAAAGCACCTTTTTGAGACTGAATTAATTGTTCTACTGTTTTAGTTTTTTGACGCTTTTTATATCCAGATTGATATTTTCGAATCATATTGAACAAAATCAACACAAAGCAAAAACAACCACAAAATCAACACAACACAAATAAAAAACAAATCACAGTGAGATAAGATAGCACCAGAGTTCTGAGTTCAACTTGCAACTCTCCTCAAATTAACATCATCAAATCTGCAATTTATATACAATAATATGAACTAAAAAGAACAAAATTTAATCAGTTACAATTACAAATACAACTAAGAAAAAAAGGTTGAACCATTAAATTAAAAAGAAGTAATACCCATCTCTTTAATTTCTCCTGGAAATGGAATATTCAATTTCTCAAAATTGAAATTAGTATTGAATTTGGGAAAATACGTAAGAATTAAGAACGAAGAATCGAAGTCTGTGAAATAATAAGAAGGAAACATGTGTTTATAATAAGAAGGAAATATGTGTTTTTTCCTTTGTTAAATAATATTATAATTGAAAAGCTGGAAACAAAGCAATTGAAAAGTTGAAAATCACATGCAAAACAGTTAAAAGCTGGAAATCACATGTGTTGAAAAGCTAGAACAATAGCAAAGCATTAAATGCAATATTATATTAATCAGCAGTACAGTTGTATTACACCAAATATATTAAAAAGTTGATGTTTTCGTGTTCCCAAAGGTCAAATGTTTGTTTTTTTTACATCAGTATTTTGGGGCCCCTATTTTTGTGGGGCCCTGCACCGTCGCGCGGTATGTGCCGGCTTTGCCACGCCTCTGCTTGCAACAAAGGTACGTGTGGAGTGTGCAATAGAGTAAATGATCTTGTTTCTGATCTTGTTTCTGGAGGGTAAACGAATACAATTTCGTGGATTCCGTACTGTATACGTTCTAATTGGGGCGAGATGAGTATAACTTTAGTGGTAGTGGGCAGCTGTGGATTTAGAAAGTGGTACCCATCGCGGGTAGTGGGAGGGTGATGGGTTTGAGACCTTACCCGCCCCGTATATGCCCGCCCACTAAATTCCCATTAAATTTTGGATCATTATAAATTTAGTTATAATTTTAGAGACTAATTTATAAATCTTAATATTATATAAGATATAACTTATAATTTATGTACTTTAAGATCTTAACACTTAACTCAGATAATCCTTGGTTTATTTTATTATTCTTCTTAATGGATGTGTTTGTTTTATGTTTGTTGCTTATGTATAACTTAAGGTTGTTGTCAGGCGAATCTAGACGGGTACGTCTCCAGTTGGGTAGTGGGTCTGGCGATGGATTTGAGAATATATCCGCGTGGGCGGGTATGGATTTGAAAAATTTTACCTATCATGGATGGTGGGCGGGTAGTGAATTTAAAAATATTATGTAGGTATAAGGATGAGAGAGGGGTATCTACACCCGACCCGCCCGTTTGCTATCCCTAATTGTATCATCCTTATCTCTATATATTTATCTATGTATCTCGATTCTTAATGGTGGGGGACAAATTCTTGAGACTTGTCTCCAATTATGGGATGAGTTCATGGACCCAAATTGCTAGTATTTGATAAGCTTAAGCCCATATAAATTAAAAACGGCCGCCATGGGGTACCTTGGTTGATTTTATTACAGACAAGAGTTTATCTTAATTTTCTATTTTTCATAGGAAATTAGGAATAAGAAAATATGTAACAAAAAGAGTTAAAACAATTGAAAACTAATTTATACACATGTAAGATGTGTACTTTGTACACGAGTAAGATGTTACGAAACGTCTGGTTTGCGAAAAAGAAGTTTTAAGGGGAATAATCTTTTTCGGACTTTTCCCATAAACATCATTCCCCTTCTTTTCTTAGGTATTAGAAAATTTTCTTCCTTTAAGACAATAATCATTAAAATAATATGAATATCTCAAAATGATCATTCCTTTTGTGCATAATTACATTGGTATAAATTATTTTATGTTATGAATATTTATTTATGTGGATGTCTATATCTATCTATAAGATAAATATATTGATATACATTATTATTAGATCTTTAATATCCATTAGCATTAGAGTTTTATATTAAATCTACTACTTAAAACTATAAATATAGAGGTTAGAGAAAATATTGTATGCAATTCATATTGAAATAATAATACGATTCTTTCTTTTTATTTTATATATCATCTCCTTCCCCTTCTTATTGCTTCATTTCGTTTATTTGACAACAAGTTATCAATACGATTTTCTCATAAACAATAATTTTATCGAAGAACAAATTTACCATCTACAATTTTTCATTAGAGATATTAGACGATAAATATCATATTTCCAACCATCAATGAACCATAATTTCATATGTATATTTTATATATACAATTTTCTATACATATGTTTGCATTTGATTAAATCTTAGCCACATTCATATGATAGCGTGGTTGTATTATTATTTTATACGTCAATGTATTACCTCAATATTTATACATTTTTTAATTTAATCATAATTTTAATGCAATTTGATAAATTAATCTTCAATTAAGTTGTGACACGTGTGATTAGCAACCATGAGAAATTGACACACTAACCTGATACTCACCAGGTATTTGAACCACTGGGTTAATCCCTTTACTTGAGATTAATTTGCAACATTTCATATATTTTGTTTTAAGATGAAGACAAAAAAAATAATTATAAAAGGGAAAAAAAACAATTGAAATTAATCGAAACTAAGTCTTCAACTAGGTACGGGAGTACACCTATCACTGCATCAACACAAATATGTAAATCATGTTTTACAACATATTATATTTAATTTATATTATAACGGAAATAATAAAATGAATCAAACCTTGATATTTTAGAGAATATATAAACAAAAAAACTATTTAAACAAATTTAATTAATGTTTTATAAATATATAAATTTGTATATTTTTATTAATATAAGATTTAAAATAATAATATATTTTAAAATTTTAAAATTAAATTTGATATGTATAAAAATAAATTTAATATTTTTAAAATAATTTTGAAAATTAAAAATTAATTTCGCTAAATCTTGAATTCAAATTTTAAACTATGTATATTTTTTTTGAATTAATCACTGGTATCCAATCTATTGACCGACTAATCCAGATCAGGTACTGCAGAGGCGAAGACGACCCTCCCAACCCAGTTTGTTCCATTCACAAACTATATAAAACCATGTTTATTTTTATATAACCAAAGTATAATTTTTATTTTAAACATAATTAATAATCTTTATATATATATATATATATATATATATATATATATATATATATATATCATTTCTTTATATATAATCATTAAATTATATTGAATTTTTTAATTATATTTAAAAAGTTAATTGAATGGTTATATAAAGAAACTATATAAAACTAAATATAGTTTAAAAATATAAAAACCTAAATTTTACTTTTTATATTTTAAAAAATTTAATTTAATTTAATTATTATATATATAATATTATAAATTTTAATTGAATATAAGACTTGATTTAATGGCTAAGATGATTGCCCCAAGTTTGAATCACTCTATAAGCATGTAAATTCCCTTTATTTTCTCTGCTATTAGTTATAATAAGTTAAATATAAAATGTTTTAAATCATTACAATATTAAGCGCTTAGCCTATTGGTTTAGGCGTGTAAGGTTAAATTGTGGTTCGTAGGATCAATCCTTGTTAACCTCTTTGGAATTTTTTTGTAGGATATTTGTATCAAATAGGGTGGTGTGTCACCACCTGCTTAAATATAAAATAAAATAATTAATTAAAATTAATAAAATATCCTATACTCTGATAATGGCACGTGTCATCACCTAATTGGAGATTAAATTTATCAAACTGAATTAAAATTATGACCAAATTAAAAGAATGTGTATCACACATAACCCGTATATGTCTTGAAACACGAGTTAAAGATGTTACATTAATATTTCATATATCCGTTGAACATCAATTATAAAATATTGTTTACTTTAAAGATATTTAATTAATTGCGTAAAATAAAAATTTATCACCAAAATAATTTACTTTAGTCAGTAACTTTCAAAATTTGTAATTTAGTTACTAACCAAAATTTAGAGTATTACAGAATGCATAAATATTGAGGATCAATTGTATAATTATACTAGTTTTATTAACTGACATGTCATCACTTCTACTAAATGTTAACGGCAAGTGGCCTGATTAAATGTATTTAAATAGTTGGGTGACCTAATTGATAACAATTAAAAAATGATGGTCAAAATGAAAAGAGACCATAATTAGATGGTCACAGATATGGTTTACCCAAATATTTAAAGCATCACCATGATAAAGTGAAAACTAGTCTGTCATTATTGCATTATTAGAATTTCGTAGGTTTTTTTAATCATCATTTAACCAAAGTGACTTGAAGATTTTCAGATTTAAAGAACTTATTATTCGTACTAACGTTGTACTTATCCCATTAGGGGGGTTTGGATCAAAGAGAATAATCTTTTCCGAAATCATATATCGAGCGTTTGTTTTAGAAACATTGTCACCAAAGGGTAAAGAAGTATTGTCAACAATGAATTTTCTCTTACATTCCTGAGAATCGCATTCTCTTGTATATCTTAGGTATTTAACAATTCTCGTTGAATTGGACAGAAATACACTTCAAATAAAAGAAATATTTTAAAACTTTCCTTTTTTTTATGATAAATCTCTACTTTTATGTTTTGCTTTCTCCTCTTTCAAAACTACCCTTAAAATAACAGAACCTTTTTTTAACAATCAATCAACCTATTTTATGGTTGCACCACATTTTAGGTTACACCCTTTTTCAAGTTGCAATTCCTTTTTATGTTGCAATTCCTTTTTATGTTGCAACCCTTTTTTAAGGTGATGAGTTCTCCCACATAATCGGACCCACACCTATTTTATGTTTTTGTATTTTTAAAGAAATAAAAATATATATTAATATTTATGTAGAAATTTTATTAAAAATATATAAATAATTTTATTAAAAAATAAATGTAATAAAAATATATATTAAATTGTTTGTATATAAATTTTATTAAAAATATATAAATTAGAAATAATAAAAAGTAATCTTTCTATGAACTTTTATTTGTTTAAAAAAGAAAACTATCTCAATGGTAATTCGGTAAAACATATATTTTTCTTATCTTATATTCCTTCATCCAAACAATGTAATCTTTTATATTCCTCTCAAACAAACTAAACAAAGAGAATACAATATTCCCGCTAATGTGTTAAGTAATGTAATATTCCGATAATCTTATTCCCAATGATAATCTTACATTCCGTGAATCAAACACCCCCTTAATATGTTTTCATTCTAATGAACAAGTTTATGATGAATAATGTACCCTCAAGTCTAGAGGAAATTTGTCTCTTAAAATTATCTAACTTTTTTTTATTTGTATTACATGTGTTATGATAAAACAGGAATTTCAAATTTCAAATTTTTTTAATTAATTAGCATGATTAGTTAGACCATCTCAAACAATAATGATATGAAATTTGTATAAATTCAAATAACCTGAAGTTTTTGTGTTATTTGTTCTTAAAAGAAATTTAGAACATCACTAGTTAAAGTTAAGGTTGAATGTCTTGCATATCTGATTGAAATATGGGTTCTTTTATTAACAAAATAAAAAATTTTGATATTGATTTTAGTATACGCATCTACAAATTACATATATGTTATCAACTCACAACTTATAGTTTGTGAGATTGTTTAGTCGATTTAAAAAGAAAAGTTTTGGATTATACAATTAACACTATCCGTCTTGTTAAACTTAGTGAGTTTATGTTGTACTATATTTTGATATAACAATTTAAGGCAAAATGTTTTTGGACTTGAATTGAATTTATTCAAAGTTTTCAAAAATAATTCAATGTCCTTAAAAGTGGATTTGAGCACAAAATGATTTTCTGGACAAGAAGTACTGATACTTTTCATATGGTACCGATACCTCATGAACAATACCTCATGAACAATACCGATACTTTTCATATGGTACCGATACCAAAGGTAAGGGAAGTATCGATACTCACTAGGTAGTATCGATACTACCAACATTTCTCAAATTCCAGAAACCAAAAATGGTACTGATACCCAAAGGAGTACCGATACTACTTCATATAGTAGTATCGATACCATAGTCATAGTATTAATAACAAAGATAGTATCGATACTCCCTTTAGGAGTAGATACCCTCTGTACTTGGCAGTTTTATTTTTGCATGAAAATTGATCCCCAACAGCTCCAAAACGCTTCTAACGGCTAGAAACGACCACAACAACATTCCAACATATAAATACAAGTTGAGGACACTTGAAGAAGTATTAGAACACTTATCCAAGTAATCAAACACAAGAGAATAATTTTTTATTCTTATTTTTCTATTCTCTTGTAAATATTGTGTTTTAGTGAGCTTCAATTTGTAAACACCTACCTTGTAAGGGTTTTCTTGTTTACACTATCATTTCTTTTGTAAAAGGGGTTTGATTATAGTTTAGCCAAGTGAAAACTAGGGAGTGTAAAGGTTATCTCTTTGCCCTTTAAAAAAAAGAACAAAATAGTGAATTTGTTAAAAAATCCTAAGTGAGGAGCTTAGGTAGTGGAGGTAGACTTAGTTGAGAAGTCAAACCACTATAAATCACTGTGCAAAAGTTTCTATCTTTTACTCTCCTTACTCCCTAAACAAATTCTTGCTAATTCACTCCCTTTCAACTTTTCGGTTGTCAATTCGAGCTTCCGCAAATCCTAACAATTGGTATCAAAGCTTGACTAGTTAGAAGGCTTCACATCATTGAGACGATCCTTGAAGAAGCTCTTCCAATTCCCGACAGCCGACAAAGAGATGGCTTCAACCTCCGGTGCCTATTACATTAAAGATTCACAATGGGTCAACAAGCCACCCTACTTCAATAGAGCAAATTATGCCTATTGGAAGAATAGGATGATGCTCTTCATTCATGCAAATGATATAGGAGCTTGGAACTCTATCATGAAAGGATACTCTATTCCAACCGGTAAGATAGATGATTGGAGTGATGTAGAGAAGAAAAAGTTTCAACTCAATGCTAAGGTTATGTATATTCTCTTTTGTGCATTAGGCCCGAATGAATATGGAAGAGTCTCATCTTGTTCTAATTGCAAAGAGATATGGGATAAGCTCCAAGTTATTCATGAAGGACCCAATGAAGTAAGGGAAACCAAGATAAGTCTTCTCAACCATAGCTACGGGAATTTCAAGAAAAAATTTGATGAAGACATCAAAGTTGTGACAGATAGATTTTTCGTGATTGTCAACGGTGTAAAGGGATTTGGAGAAGTAATCCCTAATGAGAATCTTGTGAGGAATATGATCTACTCTCTTCCAAAGTCTTGGTAATCAAAAAAGACGACGACTATCGAAGCTAAAAACCTAAAGTTTATCACTCTCGATGAGCTTATTGGTTCTCTTCTCACTCATGAGTTGATGGTGCAGGAAGAGGAAAATGATGAAGAAAAGAAGGACAAGAAGAAGGAAGAAAAGAAGAATGATGTAACACCCCCAACCCGTATTCGACCCGAATACGAGTCCGAGGTGTTACATTGTCTTTTCAAAACATTTACTTGTATAAAATAATGAGTAATTTAAAACTTTTATAACATATAAATGACTAACTTACCTAAAATACATTTTATATTATTTCAAAAACCGATCAGAGCATGCATAATTCACTTATTCATCTATATATAACTTATTCAAAACGTTTACAAAACTATTTAGAGCTTATACAATATACACTTTTGAATACATGCCAACTATAAATTTATATACAAAAATACATATTATTCACCTCTTTTCTGATCTGACATTCAGTAAGAAGAACTAACCTGTCTTACTCCACATTGCTCTTTACTCTTCTCGAAACCTACGTGTAAATCACTTACACGCTAAGTCTATGACTTAGTGAGGCAAATAAGCATAAAATGTATACTATAACTTGTAATCATGCTTGAACAATTACTGCTATCATAGCATACCCAAACATATATCCGTTCATCCATCAAATCCATACATGCATATAATTAACTTCATTCCTATAATTATCATTTTATTACCATTCATGTTTATATTCTCTTGTTTATATGATTTATTATGTTCATATCATTTATCTTATAACATATACGATAATCACTAACACACATATATCATGTCATATAATTCATATCCTAAAACATACATATCCCATATATTGTATTCAATATTTTCTCTTATTAGCTCATGTACACATTTGAGAACTGTAGATACGTGAGTCTATTGAGGTTGTGCACTATACTGTCACCACAGCTCATATAATTCCCACTAGGGGCGCGTAGAATTTATCTCGAAGGACCACATAGATGTCCCAAAGGACTACATATAACACATATGTCCTGAAGGACCACTATGTCCCGAAGGACCACTACGTCCCGAAGGACCACGTAGACCCTCGACACTTGGCATGCCAACTATACCTCTAGCTCTCAATACACATAACATGGGCATTTTCACTTATATCACTTCACATATACATTTTCATATCACATGTTCATATAAGCTCATAGCTTCTTTCACATATACATGTAGACACATATCTTCTTTTCATATAATTCATATCACTTTTCATATAATTCACATGTTCACATATCTCTTTTCATATTCTCATAGGATCACATAGCTCATATATATATCACCTAGCACATACTTCTCATAGACATATAAAAACATAGATCCTCATCACATAACTTATATTACATATTCATATAATCATTTATATCTATACCACATAGCTTATATCACTTTCTCTTGTCATTACATAAGTCGTTATTATTTACATAGTTTATGATCATATAACTTATATCACAGAGTCACATCATCACATAAATCATATCACATAGAAAAGAACATAACAATACATATTCACATACTAACGACTACCAACTATACTTATTTTCACGCATTCATAAAATCATAACATGGAAATAGACTCATCACAAGTCTAATTTCCATATAATCATATACTATAATCATATGCACTCAACTTAGCCTTGTTTGCTTTGAATCAATCTTAATCCTTCGATTGTTTCGGAACACGCTTTCCTTCTATATCTACATAGTAATACATTGATATTTATCAGTATACTAATTAACTATCACTTCTTAGGCTAAAAGAAAGGCTAATTTCATCTCTTAATGAAGGTATGTATCGATGCACTCTACAGTGTATCGATGCATCCCTAACGTGTGCATCGATGCACTATCTGTGCATCGGTACATAAATCACCTTCGATGTTTTAATTTTAAGGGGTTCATCGATGCACTACTTGTGCATCGATACACTGATGACATTCGATGTTTGTATTTAAAGAAGTGTATTGATAAACTTCATGTGCATCGATACACCTTGAACAATTTCTGGGATTTTACTCATGATGCATCGGTACACAATGAATGTGTATCGATGCACCCTACCCATAATTCACTTCTTGAACCCAAAAACTTATCCATTTTGGCTTAAATCCTTCGTCTTTCATCCCCTTTTATATTCTTAACTACAACACACATACTTAAACCAATATATACATATTTATTTCATCTTAAACCTTAAAATCCTATCCTCCTCATGAAATTCAAGAATTATACCAACTTTGCAACATGATTAAATTCCACTTTTAACACTTTGTTTGTCTTAACTAGATTGATGACAAGTCAAATTTAACTTCAAATTCTAGATATGAACGTTATTCCAAGATTTCATTCAAAAACTCACAATCTTTAATATCTTCTAATTCCATCATCTTTTGATTTTAAGATAACTTAAGCATTCCTTAAACTTAGTTATCATCTAATAATCATAAACCAACCCATGAAGGAAGAAGAAGAGAAGGAGAACTCTGGAAGCTTGTAGATTTCTCTTCCCTTCCACGTGGTTAATATAACCTTTCTTTAATTTAATTATTTCCTTACAAAAGACTCTTTTGCCATTCACTTCATCTAATAATTACTTACCTCTTTCAGGTAGTATTTCCAAATGAATCATTGAACTATTCCATTCTTCTACTTTAGTCACCAAGTTCTGAAATTTTACAATTTAATCACTAACCCATAGATTGAGATGTTACAAATCTCCCCTCCTTTAAAGAAAATTCGTCCTCAAATTTTCATTGCACACATTGATAAGAACATATCTTCTAATGTTCTTAGTTGTCTCCATTACTTACTCTTTCATTCCTTTAGTTCTTCAACTACCTTTTTCCCTTATATATTCATCCACTGCCACTTATCATATAAACAATAACCTCTATTCTCATCACTCCATATCATTAATCCATATATTTCTTCATTATCCTCAAATTACCTTATAACAATACCAAACTTTAAATCTTCTTCAAATATGATTAAATATATACTTTATATAATCAAACAATCTTTTCACATCTCCTTGCACACTTTTTGTATTTCTATATCGAACTTATCATTTACACTTCTATATAACCTTTATCATACTTACCCCTTTAATTTCCTTTTTCATTTAATTTCCTTATCCCTTTACTCATTCACAAATAAAAACCTCCTTGTAACATATATCATATCTTCTCTTCAGGTTTTCATACTCTTTTCATATCGCTTATACTTACCTCTGATTATCGATCTTCATCGCATCTTCGTAACTCTTACAATCCGTATGAATTGCCCAAAATTCTTGTTCTTATACAAAATCCATTGCTTCTTTTACATACTCAGAATACTTTACCAAATCCAAATCCATGTTATACTTGATTAACTCAATCTTATATTTTTTCCAAATCTTATAACTCTATCACCTTTAATACTACAGCTAATTACTAACAATTATTCAATCTAGGGAACAAGCCCTAATTAACCAATCATATACATCCGACCTTTCACCATTTCTTAATACTTGTATGTACTTCAGTACTCATGATCTTTTCATATTACTTTACGCACTTTTCTTATTTCTATATCAAACTTATAATTGATACTTCTTGTATAACCCTTATCATATCTAATGCTGTAAACTCTATCCTTTTTTTCCCCTTATTCCATTACTTTCCATAAATCAAAATATCCTTATAACATCAATCATGTTTTTTCTTTCATACTCCCTAACTTTCCCTCAAACATAAGAATCATTATTTCCTTCACTATATCACATTCATATATTCAACACAATTTTCATCATGTAATCTTGTTAGCCAATGCTAACTCTTTCTTCTAAAGTACCAACCCTTATCATATCCGTACTCTTGCTTATACACAGTACTATCCTTTTGTTTCAAGTTCATAGCTCTGATTTCATTCATCTTATAAGCATATCATTGATGTACTTATTCTTGAATTCTTCTACAATTCTAACCACATTATTTGATCTTTTAACGTTCTTATGGTGACATTTTTCCACCATACTCTAGTTTTCCCGCGTAGTAACGAAACTTATCAATTTAACTTCTTCACTTTGAAGAAATGAAAACCTTCTAACATTTTATTCATATCATTTATCACAAAGGTCTGTAACAACAGAACTTCCTCAAACTCACACTTGAACTCGGGTGCTCTTAACTCTTTTAACTACTTCGATACATTCATTCTATGAGTTAAAGAAGTGGAAATTTGAAAACACATCAAAATATCATTCCACATCATGAAAACATTCTCTAATATTATACAGGCACTCCTTGAGGTGTTTGTTTTCCCCCCTACCTGGCCAGGGCAGGTGAATTGCTATTACCTTCATGTCTATCGCCTTCCGCTTCGCTTTGGAAGCTTTCATATATTCATGTGCTCATATAATTTATTCTATCACATATCACGTGCGCATATGATCATCTAATTCATATCATATAACATATGTCATTTACATATGTTCACATATCATCTATCATATCATATAAAAATATATATCTCATAAATCATTCTCAGGTATTCACTTATCTTAGATAACATAACAATTTAACTCTATTCACAAGACAATACACTCATTACCCTATCAGATCAGAAAATTGTCCATATACTTTTTAAAACACTTTTGACTTCATTTTTAGCCTAGAATCGGCTAAACCTTAGCTCTGATACCATTAAATGTAGCACCTCAACCCGTATCTGACCCGAATATGAGTCCGAGGTGTCACATTGACTTTTTAAAACATTCACTTGTATAAAATAATGAGTAATTTAAAACTTTTATAACATATAAATGACTAACTTACCTAAAACTCATTTTACATTATTGCAAAAACCGATCAGAGCATATATATAAATCACTTATTCATCTATATATAACTTATTCAAAATGTTTACAAAACTATTCAGAGCTTATACAATATACTCTTTTGAATACATGCCAACTAGAACTTTATATACAAAAATACATATTATTCACCTCTTTTCTGATCTGACATTCAGTAAGGAGAACTGGTCTGTCTTACTCCACATTGCTCTTTATTCTTCTCGAAACCTACATTTAAATCACTTACACGTTAAGTCTATGACTTAGTGAGGAAAATAAGCATATAATATATGCTATAACTTGTAATCATGCTTGAACAATTACTGCTATCATAGCATACCCAAACATATATTTGTTCATCCATCAAATCCATACATGCATATAATTATCTTTATTCCTATCATTATCATTTTATTATCATTCATATTTCTATTATCTTGTTCATATGATTTATTATATTCATATCATATATCTTATAACATATACAATAATCACTAACACACATATATCATGTCATATAATTCATATCCCAAAATATACATATCCCATATATTGTATTCAATATTATATCTTATTAGCCCATGTACACATTTTAGAATTGTAGATACGTGAGTCTATTGAGGTTGTGCACTATGCTGTCACCATAACTTGTATAATTCCCAATAGGGGAGCGTAGAATTTGTCCCGAAGGACCACGTAGATGTCCCAAAGGACTACATATAACACATATGTCTCGAAGGACCACTATGTCCCGAATGACCACTATGTCCCGAAGGACCATGTAGACCCTCGACTCTTGGCATATCAATTATACCTTTAGCTCTCAATACACATAACATGGGCATTTTCACTTATATCATTTCACATTTCATGTCACATGTTCATATAAGCTCATAGCTTCTTTCACATATATATGTAGACATATAGCTTCTTTTCATGTAATTCATATCACTTTTCATATAATTCACATGTTCACATAACTCTTTTCATATTCTCATAGGATCACATAGCTCATATATATATCACCTAGCACATACTTCTCATAGACATATAAAAACATAGATCCTCATCACATAACTTATATTATATGTTCAAATAATCATTTATATCTATTCCACATGGCTTATATAACTTTCTCTTGTCATTACATAAGTCATTATTATTTACATAGTTTATGTTCATATAACTTATATCACAGAGTCACATCATCACATAAATCATATCACATAGAAAAGAACATAACAATACATATTCACATACTAACGGCTACCAACTATACTTATTTTCATGCATTCATAAAATCAGAACATGGAAATAGACTCATCGCAAGTCTAATTTCCATATAATCATATACTATAATCATATGCACTCACCTTAGCCTTGTTTGCTTTGAATCAATCCTAATCCTTCGATTGTTTCAGAACAAGCTTTCCTTCTATATCTACATAGTGATACATTGATACTTATCAGTATAGTAATTAACTATCACTTCTTAGGCTAAAATAAAGGCTAATTTATCTCTTAATGAAGGTATGTATCGATGCACTCTACAGTGTATCGATGCATCCCTAACATGTGCATCGATGCACTACCTGTGCATCGGTACGAAAATCACCTTCGATGTTTTAATATTAAGGGATGCATCGATGCACTACTTGTGCATCGATACACTGATGACATTCGATGTTTGAATTTAAAGAAGTGCATCGATACACTTCATGTGCATCGATACACCTTGAACAATTTCTGGGATTTTACTCATGATGCATCAGTACACAATGAATGTGTATCGATGCACTCTGCCCAGAATTCACTTCTTGAACCCAAAAACTTATCCATTTTGGCTTAAATCGTTCATCTTTCATCGCCTTTTATATTCTTAACTCCAATACACATACTTAAACCAATATATACTCATTTATTTCATCTTAAACCTCAAAATCCTATCCTCCTCATGAAATTCAAGAATTATACAAACTTTGCAACATGATTAAATTCCACTTTTAACATTTTGTTTGTCTTAACTAGATTGATGACAATTCAAATTTAACTTCAAATTCTAGATATGAACTTTATTCCAAGATTTCATTCAAAAACTCACAATCTTTAATCTTTTCTAATTCCATCATCTTTTGATTTTAAGATAACTTAAGCTTTCCTTAAACTTAGTTATCATCTAATAATCATAAACCAACCTTAAATTTAACAAGAAACTAACTAACCAGAAACTCACCTTAGTTTTGGGTTCCCGCGCATGAAGGAAGAAAAAGAGAATGGGAACTCTGGAAGCTTGTAGATTTCTCTTCTCTTCTACGTGGTTAATATATAACCTTTCTTTAATTTAATTTTTTACCTTACAAAAAACCCTTTTTCCTTTCACTTCATCTAATAATTACTTACCTCTTTTAGGTAATATTTCTAAATGAATCATTAAATTATTCCATTCTTTTACTTTAGTTACCAAGTTCTAAAATTTTACAATTTAATCACTAACCCATAGATTGGGATGTTACAAATGAGGTAAGTATTACCTTAAAATCCACTAATGAGAGCTATGAAGATTCAAATGAAGAGATGGATGAAGAAGATGATGAAGAAGAAGAGATAGCCAAACTTTTCAAAAGATTCAAGAGATTCATGACTTCCAAGGAAGTGAAGCATGAAATGAGCAAGAATAAAAGTCCCTCGGTGTGCTTCAATTGTCAAATAACGGGGCATGTCAAGTATGAATGTCCTCTCATAAAGAAGAAGGGATCAAGCAAGAAAAAGGCATTTGTGGCAGCTTGGAGTGATGAAGATAAATCCAATGATGAAGATGAAGTAGCCAAGTTATGCCTCATTGCCATCGGAAAAGATTCAATGGTATCTTCTAACTCAAATGAATTAAATTCACATTCTTTTGATGACTTACAAGATACTTATAATGAGTTGTATTTGGAATTCGAGACCTTGAATTCCAAATATAAGAAATTAATTTAAAAACTTAAAATTGAAAATGGTTTGGTTTTGAAAGCAAAAGTTGATTTTGAAAATCAAAATGAAATTTTTAAAAATGATTTAAAGCTTTCAAAAGTCAAAAACAATGATTTAGAAAAAGAAAAATTTGAATTGAAAGTTAAGCTTGAGAGCTTAACAAAAGAAAAATAATTAATTTCTAAAAATAACTCATTATGTCTAAAAATGGAAAAATGCTCACATTGTCATTTTTATGGTCATTTGGAACATACTTGTCCCATAAAGAAAAGATAATCTTTTAAAATTAGACAAGTATGGATTCCTAAGGAAACAAGGGGCACTGAAACTAATGTTCAAGGATCCAAAGCAATTTGGATACCGAAATCTACTTAAATGTCTCTTGTAGGTGTGTGTGAGCTATGGTGATGAAAATGAAGATGTTGAAATGCAGTATCCACACTTGAAAAATAGGTAACCTCTAAGCTTAAAAGTTTTTTTGATTTTACGTAATTGATTGCTCATTTAGTTTTATGCATGCGTGAGTTTTGATCATAAATGATTATGAATTGTTTTTCATCTCATTTATGTTGAAAAAGTTTTATGTTGAACATTTTAAAGTTTTAATAATTTTTCATAATTTTTAGTTCATCATAAAGAATTTTGGTCAATATTGGGTTTAAATGCTAATGATATCTCTCTAACAATTGATATCAATTTTCAAAATGCTTTGATTTTTTTTTTTAAGTTTTTGACCTAAATTTAAATGTTTATGCATGTAATTTAAAAATGAAAGTGATATTTCTCTAACAATTGATAACATTTTTTCCAAATGCATAACATTTTTGGAAGGCTTCATGCATGTGCACTTAATTTCAACATTTGGTATGACATAAAGTTTATTTTAAACTTGGATACATTGAATTTTATGTACTACTAATATGTTTAGTATTTTTGTTGAAATTCAATTTTGTTTAAGTGTCAATATTTTAAAGTCAAATTTTTGTTTGGAATGCACTTTTTTGAGGGGGAGCTTTTGATTTTTCAAATGATTTTGTCTCATGTGCCACTTACTCTCCATTGTTATTTTTAAAATTGAATTATTTTTTATATAACAAAAATGGGGAGAAGTATGGGTTTTAAAAATTCAATTTCTTAATGAAAAAGGGGGAGCTGAATATTTTCATACATTTTCCAACATTTGGAATCTTTTGTCATTAAATATTTTATTAAGGGAGAGTTTTGCCAAAAACTGATTTTCAAATGTTTTGTTATATCAAAAAGGGGGACTGTTGTACTATATTTTGATATAACAATTTAAGGCAAAATGTTTTTGGACTTGAATTGAATTTATTCAAAGTTTTCAAAAATAATTCAAAGTCATTAAAAGTGAATTTGAGCACAAAATGATTTTTTGGACATGAAGTACCGATATTGTTCTTATAGTATCGATACCTCATGAATAGTACCGATATTTTTCATATGGTATTGATATCAAAGGTAAGGGAAGTATCGATACTCACTAGCTAGTATCGATATTACCAGTATTGCTCAAATTCCATAAAGCAAAAATGGTACCGATACCCAATGGAGTACTGATACTACTTCACATAGTAGTATCGATACCATAGTCATAGTATCAATACCATAAGGCCCCAGCGGCTAGTAACAACTAGTTGATTTAAAAGTAACAAAGGTAGTACCGATACCCTTTGTACTGCAGTTTTATTTTGCATGAAAATTGATCCCAACGGCTCCTAAAAGCTTCAACGGCTAGAAACGGCCACAACAACATTCAAACATAAAAATACAAGTTGAGTACACTTGAAGAAGTATTAGAACACCTATCCAAGCAATCAAACACAAGAGAAGAATTTTTCATTCTTTTTTTTTCTATTTTCTTGTAAATATTGTATTTTAGTGAGCTTCAATTTGTAAACACCTACCTTGTAAGGGTTTTCTTGTTTACACAATCTTTTCTTTTGTAAAAGGGGTTTGGTTATAGTTTAGCCAAGTGAAAAACTAGGGAGTGTAAAGGTTATCTCTTTGTTCTTGTAAATGAAAGAACATATTAGTGAATTTGTTAGAAAATCCTAAGTGATGAGCTTAGGTAGTGGAGGTATACTTAGTTGAGAAGTCGAACCACTATAAATCGCTATGCAAAAGTTTCTATCTTTTACTCTCCTTACTCCCTAAACAAATTCTTGCCAATTCACTCCCTTTTAACTTTTTCGGTTGTCAATTCGAGCTTCCGCAAATCCTAACAGTTTATATTCCAAACTTTTAAAGAGTATATTATCTATCAGTTGAAATAATTGTTATAAAACTTATTGTTTATGATAGACAATTTAGCAAAATTTTGATTGATTTCCTTCTTCAATAGCTAACATATGAGAACAAAAGTTCTAGTATCTATATGTCAATTCACATATAGAACTTATATGCATCAAGCCAATAAGTTATACTCCTCTTTATGATTGACTTATGTTCAGAAGTCATGTATTTTCCTTTGTAAATTTTTTGTTATGCATTCATTTTGATCCACCACAAATGCACAAAATTGATAGTTGAAGTAGAGTGAGAATAGATATACTTTATTGAATATTTTAAGATTCAATCATGGCTTGAATTGCCTATTATTTTTCATCGGAGGGAGAGAAAAATCAGTTGGATGAAATAATATAAATGAATTATCATTTAAATCCTCGTATATAGTGATGTGAACTAAAAGTTTATAAGATAATTTATTACAAGTTAACTTCTAGAAATATTTACTCACCTAATAGGAGTAATCAAATCTCTTATACCAGTTGGAAATGCCACAAAATGTAATAAGGCCTCATCAGGATGCCCCACTAGTTGGATTAGGGCATTCATGCACTTGCTCCCCATTTCTCAATTGCTTTACTTGTCATGGCTTCTTTTGAAATACCCTCAGATGTACGAATTTCTACTCTAGGAGTGTCCTTGTTTTCATCGTAAAATTCTCTCTCTTTTCTGTTTGAACGAGTGTTATGTGGATGAGATGTGTCAAATGCTTGAGGTGGTATATCTTGTATTTGTTCCTTTTTTGAGGAGACATGCTTCTGTTAGTTAATGCGAATGTAAAGAAATGAAAATAACGAAATGCAAAAAATGTATAATGCATGCAATGTTCGAGGCATTGATCCAAAAATGTGTCTGTTATTATAAATAATTCTTATTGGGTACAAAAGTGTTACGTCTTAAGAGACAAAAAATTTGATGGTATATATCCCGAACAGCCTCTGACAAGTTGATTTGTCTTCCGTATTTTTCTGTCACCGGTTGAATATCCTGTCGAACCGTTCCGGCTCCTTTGGCTAAACTCCGGTTGAATATCGTAGACTTGGAAAGGACTCTTCGGGTCAGTAACATTTTTCTTGTCTTGCCTCTGTAACTTTTGCCATCCCATTTTGGATAAATTGACTTTTGACGTGCTTGGTGTAATCCCGGTCTATTCCGAGTCTTTTCTGACCATAGCTGGACTTCTGAGCTATTCATCTCTTGTATTATAACCCCTTTGTCCATTAATGCAGATTATTTACGTTTAACAAACACGTTTTTGGTGGATCAACACCTCTTTTGAATGATGCAAATGATGGAATAAAAAAATGAAAGGAAAAAAGTTAGTGAGATAAAGATGATAATCAAAATGATAATAAAAGTTCTACCCCACATGATATCTACCCAACATGCTTATTATTCCTACTCGGACATGATCTCTATCCCACAAGTTGATTTTGAACAAGTCCTAACTGCATAAATTTCTAGTTCACATGGTTTGAACATGAAATGAAGCAGGAAATAATATCAAAACAACCTATGGTTTGAAATGAGGTTTTGGGGTGGGCTTTAATTCTCCATGGTCTCCTGGTTTTGGTTCTAAAATTGGTACCCGAGTTCTCCTTGCTGGTGCCCCCTTAGGTTTGCCAGACCCTTAGTCCTAAACCCATCACAGGCTTGTGTGGACTAAGTTAAACTTGAGAGGACACATTCCCTTATGTCTGTGCAGTGAATAAATTCACACGAAGACATAAGGTATATGAATTCCGAAGGCTACTTGCTAGGCCTGTGCGGAGAATAAATTCTCACGAAGGCGTCATTTTCACCCCACTTAAAAATAGGGTTTAGAGCTCAGGTATAGAGCCTTAGATGAAAAAGACTTTAAGAGTTGAAATCATTGAGAAAACCGTCAGTACAACTATTTATTTGAAAAATAATAATAAGAAATAAGTATTAAGGATTGAAAAATTACCTTAAAATTTAAATTTACCCTTTTCATTAAAAATACAACTGGAAATTAGCTTAGCCTGACTCGCTTACCTTTCCCCAGCAGAGTCGCCAAGCTGTCGGAACCGTGTTTCGGTTGTACCCGGAATTGGGCTTCGACTTGAACGAAATGGATTGGAGTCGCCACCGATAATTTATTTTAAAACAAATGGGTTGATCGGATACTTTATTTCTTACTTGATTTGTGCCTTACCAAAAGATGTGTCAGATTCGGGAGTCGGTTACAGTCAAGGAAGGGTTAACACCCTTAAACTGCCCTTTCGGTACTACGTAATTTCCAGTTGTATTAAATTAAGAAAATTGAAAGCTTAAATTAAAAGGTAAAAATATGATCTCAAATTAATTACATCCGATCGATTTGAAAGTGTACCCTTAAAAAGTCGAAAAACGCGTTAGAGGAAAAAGGTAATGAAAGTAATAAAAAATAAAATAAATAAAACAAATAAAAAAGTAATAAAATAATTAAAAAAAATAAATAAAATAAAAAAATAATAATAATATAATAAACAAAAACAAAAATAAAAGAAAAATAAATAAAAAATAAGTATAAAGGAAATAGAAAATAAGTAAAGATGAAGAAAAAATAAAAATATAAAACTACAAAAAATAAAGAAAAAAAAGAAAAAAAAAGGAAAAAATAATAAAGTAAAAAATAATGAAAAACTAAAAGAAGAAAATAAAAATATATAATTATTAAGTAATAATAATAATAATAATGATAATAAATAGTAAAAAGAAAGAGAAAACAATCACACCGAAAAAGGAAAAAAAACAAAAGAAAGTCAAAGTTTAGTGAAGTATAAATGACGAGAAGAAAAAAATATGAGAGGTGGGGTCCTAACTAATAAATGAGTGTGATGTATACATATAAAATAGTAAAAATAAATAAATAAAAAAGTTATGATAAAATATATATAATAACTATAATAATAAAGGAAAAATAATGAAAAACAATTTAGTAAAGAAAAAAATAATAATAATAAAAAGTATAATATAAATAAATGTAAACCAAAAATAAAGAAGTATAAAAAGTAAATATAAAAATATAATTAAATGTATATATATAATAATAATAAGGGTTAAATAAAATAAATATATATATATATATATATACAACAAAATAAATAAATAATAATAATAATAATAATAACAAGTAAAAAAGAAAGAAAGAAAGAAAAATAAAATATATAAAAAAAAATAAAAGGAATATAATTATATATATAATGATAAGGGATTAAATTGAAAAGAAGATAAAATAAGAAGTAAACTTTGAAAGGAAATTACAATTGAAATCGAAATTAAGGACCCAATTAAAGCTTTAAAAATTGGGGACCAAAATTGTAATTCTCCCCTTCTACATTAAAAATACGCGGGTTATTGATCGTGTTTAAAACTTTTTGATATTTCGATATAACAAATTAAGTTAAATGAATTTTAAGATTTTCCAAAATGATTTTCTAAGTATATTCGATATAATTATTCGAATATCAAAACATTACTCCAAATATTTCAAAAATCATTTTTAATCCTTACGTAAGTGTAAAATTAAGTTTTAATCTTAAAACAATTTCAAAATAATCTTTCAAAGTATTTCGAACCATTTCAAAGTCAAAAATTCCAGATTGCTCAGAGGGAACCGATTCCCCACCAAGGGGGTACCGATTCCCCCCTGAATGGTTTGGCTCTGAGATTTCCAGAATGCTCGGAGGGAACCGATTCCCCCATAGGGGGTACCGATTCCCCCTTGTTCAACGGTCGAAATATTTGAATTTTACACTTAGGGAACCGATTCCCCATAGGGGGTACCGATTCCCCCCACGCTCCAAACTGTTTTATTAATTGTTTTCACACTAAAACGGCTATATGATCTTCACTAATCATCCCCAACGTTCAGAAGAGATTCAAGGTGTATTTAAACAAGTTCTGAAGCCCTTGATCAACAAGAAATCATAGAAAAACAAGAGAGAAAGCATCAAACACCAAGTTTGTGCAAATCAAGCCAATTTTCCTTTCAATATTCATTTTGCTTTCAAGAACACCATTTGTGCTCATTTGTAATTATCTTTGAGTGTTCTTTTCTTGTTCTAGAATTGTGCAAACATCTTACCTTGTGAGGTTTTCTTGTAAGTTTGCAAATTTGTAATCTTCTCTTTGGGAAAAATAGTGTTCTCAAGAGTTGGGGTATACTCTTGAGGGATTTGTAAGGTTATCTCTTTGGCCTCAAAAGAAAGAAAAAATTAGTGAATTTGTTGGAAAATCCTTAGTGTGGATAGCTAAGGTAGTGGACGTAGACTTTGTTTGAGAAAGTCGAACCACTGTAAATCGCTGTGCAATTACTTTCAATTTTCTGCAAAAGCTTCCACGAAATTTTTAATTGCCAATTCACCCCCCTTCTTGGCCAATTCCGTCGATCGATTAACTCAACAATTGGTATCAGAGCCTCACTCATTTGAAGGTTTAATCACCTCTTTAGTCGATTCGGGAAGAGTTACATCGATTACCAAGTCATCAATGGCCTCCACTTCAAATTACGACTCCGGTCTTGATTCGATGCCCGTCAACAAGCCTCCTTTCTTCCGTGGAGCTAATTACGCCTATTGGAAGAATAGAATGATGTACTTCATTCAAGCAAGTGACATGGGAGCATGGAATGCCGCAGAAGAAGGATACATCAAGCCTATCACTCATCCAAGGTTATGGAGTGAAGGAGAGACAAGAATGTTCCAGCTCAACTCCAAAGCCAACCATATTATTTTTTGTGCTCTTGGACCAAATGAATACGGAAGAGTTTCATCATGTACAACCGCCAAAGAAATATGGGACAAGCTTCAAGTCACACATGAAGGTACAGATGAGGTAAAGAAATCAAAAATTAGTATTCTAACACATAGCTATGAAAATTTTAGGATGAAACCAAATGAAGACATCAAAGCTATGACGGATAGATTTTCAACGATTGTCAATGGTCTTAAATCGTATGGAGAGATCATCTCAAATGAAAAGCTTGTGAGGAAGTTAGTCTACTCCCTCCCAAAATCATGGCAATCAAAGAAGACAGCAATCATCGAGTCTAAGGACCTATCGTCCTTAACTCTTGAAGAACTTATCGGTTCACTCCTCACTCATGAGATGATGCTTGAAGATGAGGTGGACCTTGATAAAGTTGAAGAGACACCAAAGGAGAATGAGAAGAAGAAAAACATTGGAGTTGCTCTCAAATCCACAAAAGATGAGAGTGATTCTAATAATGATGATGATGACGAGGAAATGGCATTATTTGCCAAACGGTTCAGAAAAATGATGAGACCTTACTAAGGAAGAAAATTCAAACGAAACGAAGGCCTCAAAAATGAACCAAAAGAGAAGGACCCAATCATTTGCTACGAATGCAAAAAGCCAGGGCATGTTAAATATGATTGCCCACAATTGAAGAAAAAGGGTCAATCAAAGAATAAGCACAAGGCTCATGTGGCTACATGGAGCGATGAAGAAAGTTCCGATGAAGAGGAACAAGAAGTAGCTAACTTGTGCTTGATGGCATTTGAGGAAGATTCTAAGGTAACCTCTAATTCATCCGATTTTGATGATTTATCTTATGATGAGTTATTTGAGGAATACAATGGGTTGGCTTCGGACTATGAGAAATTATTTTTAAAATATAAAAATGATGTTTCAAAATTGAAAAATGAAAACAAACTCATATCCAAAACCAACAACGATCTTGAAAGTAAAATCAAAGACTTGCAAATCAAACTAGAAGAGTTTGAAAAGAAAAATTTAGATTTGCAAAATTTACTTTCAAAGATCAATGATGATCATCAAAAGAAAATTGATGATCTTAAAACTTCTTTTGATAAAGTTGGAAAAAAACATTTTGAGAAAGGTGAAAATTCAAAATCCAACTTTGTTAGAAAATGTTTTAGAAACTACAATCATAGAGGTCCCCAAAGAACCTCTAATGGAAAAATCGTTAGAAGTATGTGGGTTCCTAAAGAACTCATTACTACTAAAGATAAAAATATCCTACATAAATGGATACCTAAGGGGACTAGGATTTTGGAAACTAATGAATATGGACCCAAAAGAATTTGGGTACCAAAAATCAAAAATTAATCTATGTTTGTAGGGAAAGGAGCACTGCTACAAGGCACGGGAAACAAATTCAAATTCATGGTACCTTAATAGTGGATGCTCAAGACATATGACCGGAGACAAAAGCCGGTTCATTGAGGTTAACGCCAAAAATGGAGGAGAAGTGACTTTTGGAGACAATTCAAAAGGTCACATTGAAGGTATTGGTACAATAGGTAATACCTCTTCCATACAAATTAAGAATGTTTTATATGTGAATGGATTAAAGCATAATCTATTGAGTTTTAGTCAATTATGAGATAAAGGATTCAATGTCTTATTTGAAATTAATGGTTGTAAAGTCATTGACATTGCATCTAATCGGATTATGCTTGTTGGTCATAGAATAGGGAACATTTACATGGTGCATTTAGATTCTATTGATATGACTAATTTATGCCTAGTTTCTAAGGATGAGCATGATAGTTGGTTATGGCATAGGAGACTAGGACATGCTAGTATGAGTGTTTTGCAACGGTTAATTCAAGGAGACTTAGTAAGAGGGTTGCCTAAGCTTAAATTTGATAATGATAAAATCTGTGATGCTTGTGCTAAAGGAAAACAAAAACGAGTTTCTTTTAAATATATTAATGATGTATCAACTAGTAGAGTATTACAACTGATCCATTTAGATCTTTTTGGGCCAACTAGAACTACTAGCTTGGGAGGAAAACAATATGCATTTGTCTTGGTAGATGACTATTCTAGATACACTTGGGTTCTATTATTAAGTAATAAAGATGAAGCATTAGAACATTTCATCACATTTTCAAAAATAATCCAAAATGAAAAAGGTTACTCTATAACTAGTGTTAGGAGTGATCATGGAACTGAATTTGAAAATCTTGGATTTATTGAGTTTTGTAATACTAATGGTATTAGCCATAATTTTTCAGCACCTAGAACCCCTCAACAAAATGGAGTTGTTGAGAGGAAAAATCGAACTTTAGAAGAAATGGCTAGAATCATGCTTTGTGAAAATAATTTGCCAAAATATTTTTGGGCGGAAGCCACAAATACCGCTTGTTATGTTGTTAATCGAGTAATGATTAGGCCAATTTTAAAGAAAACTCCATATGAAATTCTCAAAAATAAAAAGCCTAACATTAGCTATTTTCATCCTTTTGGATGTAAATGTTTTGTTTTAAACAAAGGTAAAGAAAACCTTGGCAAATTTGATGCTAAAAGTGATGAAGGAATTTTTCTGGGTTATTCCTTAAATTCTAAAGCTTATCGTGTATTTAATAAAAGAACTTTAGTTGTAGAAGAGTCTATACATGTTGTTTTCGATGATAATCCCCTTCCGAGGAAGGATTCTTCTGTTAATGATGATGTAGGTATTGTACAAGCAAATGACGTTAGACATGACGTTGGAGAATCATCATCAAAGGAAGAAACAAAAGATGAGGAAACTCATGATCCCCTAGAGAATCCAACCATTGAAGAAAGGGAAGTATCTTTTCCAAGAGAGTACAACTATGTCAAGGATGGTGAAATTATAGGTGATCCATCAAAAGGGGTAACTACTCGATCTTCTCTTAGAAATATCTGTAATTATGTTGCCTTTATTTCATGCATAGAGCCTAAGAACATCAAAGAAGCATTAAAAGATGAACATTGGATTATGGCTATGCAAGAAGAATTAAATCAATTTGAGAGAAATAAAGTATGGACATTAGTTGAAAGGCCTAGTAATAAATCTACTGTAGGTACTAGATGGGTTTTTAGAAATAAACTTGATGAAAGTGGTAATATAGTGAGGAACAAGGCTAGACTTGTTGCTCAAGGCTATACTCAAGAAGAAGGCATAGACTATGATGAAACATACGCTCCCGTAGCTAGGATGGAAGCAATTAGAATGTTATTAGCATTTGCATGTTTCAATGAATTTAAATTATATCAAATGGATGTTAAAAGTGCATTTTTAAATGGTTTTATAAAGGAAGAAGTGTACGTGGAACAACCTCCAGGTTTTGAAGATTCAAATTTTCCGGATCATGTTTTAAAATTGACAAAAGCTCTTTATGGTTTAAAACAAGCTCCTAGAGCTTGGTATGAAAGATTGTCAAATTTTTTAATTGAAAAAGGTTTTTCAAAAGGAAAGGTTGACACTACATTGTTTTTAAAGAGAAAAGGTAAAGATTTATTAGTAGTTCAAATTTATGTTGATGATATAATATTTGGTTCTACTAATGATGTTCTTTGCCAAGAATTTTCTAAGCTAATGCAAAGTGAGTTCGAGATGAGCATGATGGGGGAGCTCTCATTTTTCTTGGGACTCCAAATCAAGCAAAGAAAAGATGGCATCTTCATTAATCAAGCTAAGTACGTCAAAGATATGCTCAAGAAGTTTGGACTGGAAAATGGGAAACCTCATGACACTCTAATGAGCTCTTCAACAAAGCTTGACTTAGATGAAGGAGGTAAATGTGTAGATGTTAAATTATATAGGTCAATGATTGGCTCTTTGCTTTATCTAACTGCAAGTAGACCGGACATTATGTTTAGTGTTTTCTTATGTGATAGATTTCAATCATGTCCTAAGGAATCATATTTACTAGCTGTTAAGAGAATCTTTAGATACCTTAAGGACACTCCTAGTTTAGGACTTTGGTATCCTAGAGACTCTAGCTTTAGCTTGCATGCCTTTTCTGATGCGGATTATGGAGGATGCAAATTAGATAGGAAAAGCACCTCCGGTACTTGTCAATTCCTTGGAAATATGCTGATTTCTTGGTTTTCAAAGAAGCAAAATTGTGTTGCATTATCTACCACTGAAACGGAATACATTTCAGCCGGTAGTTATTGTGCACAAGTTTTATGGATGAAACAACAACTTTATGGAATTGAAGTAGGTACCATTCCTATCAAGTCTGATAATACTAGTGATATTTGTCTCACTAAAAATCCCATCCAACACTCTAGAACTAAGCACATTGAAATAAGACATCACTTCATTAGAGACCATGTCACTAAGGAAGATGTAGTTCTAGAATATGTTGATACTTTGCATCAATTAGCGGATATTTTTACAAAACCCTTAGATAAGGAAAGGTTTTGGACACTTAAGAGAGAATTAGGTTTAACTTATCTATCTTCACTTAGTGTTTAAAATAATTCAGCACTTTTAATAAATACTGAAAAATGCTCATAATAGTAATTTTTGATTGCATTCATTGCTATTAGTTAGGGGGAGTTTATGATTCTTGATGAAAAAAAATTAATTTTATGTTCAAATATCGATTAAAGATTAATTTAATTGTTTGAACATAATTATTTTTTAATATATGAGTTGCCTATATCACTAGAGAAGATTAATTTAGCATTTTATGTGCTTAAAAGTCGGATTTTAGCATTTTGGTGCAGAGGGAATCAATCCCCCCATGAGGGAACCGATTCCCCCCACAGGGGAATCGATACCCCCTAGGGTTCTGTTAAAATCGGGCAAGAACACCCAAAAACCCAAAACCCCAAAACCTATTCCGCCTTTTCTCTCCCTCAAACACTCAAATCTCCATTCTTGCCTCAAATCATTGATTTTAATCGGAAATCACTTCAAATATCATCTCCTAAACTTGCAATCATCATTAAAATCGTGCAAACAACATCTATATCCCCTCAATCTTCATCTTTCAAGGTAAATTTTTCTAAACTCTCTATTTCATTGATTTTGAACATAGGATTAGTTTTAATTAGTTCTAGGTTGAAATAGTGATCGGGCATTGATTGTTTAGTGATTAGAAACTAGATGTTACAACTAATTTCATCAAAAACACAAAAATTTTCCAAAAATTTTAAATTTTCGAAATTAAAAAAAAATGTTGTTTTTTAAATCATTGTGTTTTGATTAAATTATGTTGTTGTTATGAAAACTATACATATATTGTTTCTCAAAACCATATTTTTTTTCAAAAGTTTTTCAAAAACTTTGCCCATTAGGATTGATTTAGAGAACCTTGAAATATTGAGGACTCAATTGAGTTTTGGGATTAATTGAATTGCATACATTTGTTTTTAAAATTGCAGGTTATCCAATCTATTCCGATTTCCTTCACCATGTCTAATCCTAAACGTGCTAGGTCTTCATCTAGTCGTTCACACCGACAACCAAATCCACCTCCAAATCCTCCACCTATTCCAATTTCTAATCCTAATCCTATTGATCCTAATTTGACTATCCAAAATTCGTGTTTCAATCATCCTGGTCCTAGAAATCATCGTTTTTGGTATTATCAATATTTCGACTCTTACAAAATCCGAGAAGAACGTATTCCTTCTCGTCAAGCTATGTTAGCTATCAATTTTAAATATCTTCTTCTTTTACAAGAGTGGAAATTTGATAAACTCTTTGACCTTGAACCCATCGTTTACCATCAACTTGTTCGTATTTTCTATTCTAATGTCGTTTGTGTTAAAGACCAAACTGAAACTGAAACCATAGGAATTCGTTCCTACCTTCTAGGACAATTCTTATATATTGACTCGGCTTACATAGCCAATACATTCGGATTAGATAATGAAGGGATTTCAAATGAAAAACAGGTTTTAGGATCTCGTTATAAAAGAAGGGATAGTGCAAGTGTCCTAGACCTTCATGAACGTTTTCTTCATCTAATGATTTCTTGGTGGTTTCGACCATCTGGAGGTCGTTATTCTACTCTTAGAGCCTTAGATCTTTGGTGGTTACATTGTTTCGAAAACAATATTAAAATCAACCTACCTCAGATTATTTTTGTTGAAATTGTTGAAACCGTAAATCTTGTTCCTAATAAAAAAACTTTGTTCATCTCTTGTTTATGGTTGTATTTTGAGTAATCTGTTTTCCAAAGCTGGGCTTAGAGTCGCTCTAGATGTCGTTTTTCCTCTTAAGAAACAAATTAACCTTCTTTCCTTAACGAGAGCGGGATGGATTAAGGATAAGGAAACTGGGGAATGGGTTCGATCTTCTGCAACTACTCCGGGAGCTAGTTCTTCACAAGCTCCACCCGAAGCTGACGAAGATCTCGAGCTTGAGCAACTAATGCGAGACATCGATGAAGCTGAAGATGAACCTGAGCAGGCCGAGGAGCAGCCCGAAGAGCAAGCACAACAATCGACTCAAATGCCTCCATATTTTCAATCTTTTATGGAGACATTTGATTACCGATATGCGACCATGGATTCGCGCTTTAATTCTATAGAGTCCCATTTATCCACAATGGGAGCTCAACAATTAGAAATTCTTCGGGAAATGCGTGCAAATAATGAAGCAACCAACGCACGTATTAATGACCTCACTAACGAAATGGCCGCTATGCGAGCTCGTTTTCCTCCTCCTGATCCGGATATATGATTAAATGTTTTACTTTGTTTTCCAAACTTATTGTTTTAACATTTTGAATATTTTGGAATGTTTGAATTTATAGATGGTGTGAACTTATATGTTTGGTGTGATTTATTCATTATTGCATCATTTACATCATTATTAGCAAATATGACCAATTTTACCATATCACATTGTTTATGAATATTGATTATGGAACTAATGGCTAACGGTTCTCTTGATTGTGATCTTAGCAGCTTATGCATACATATACCTAATCAATTAGCTTACTATTTTTCACGTTTATTTGAATCTTTTTGATTTAACAAAAAGGGGGAGAAGTGTGTTTTAAGTGTGTTTTTAAAATGATAAATGGGAGAAGTGTTAAAGTAAGGGGGAGTAATTTCAAAACTTGATTTCAAAATCTTAAAATTACTAAAATGTTTTGTTATATCAAAAAGGGGGAGATTGTTGAAAACTTTTTGATATTTCGATATAACAAATTAAGTTAAATGAATTTTAAGATTTTCCAAAATGATTTTCTAAGTATATTCGATATAATTATTCGAATATCAAAACATTACTCCAAATATTTCAAAAATTATTTTTAATCCTTACTTAAGTGTAAAATTAAGTTTTAATCTTAAAACAATTTCAAAATAATCTTTCAAAGTATTTCGAACCATTTCAAAGTCAAAAATTCCAGATTGCTCAGAGGGAACCGATTCCCCCCCAAGGGGGTACCGATTCCCCCCTGAATGGTTTGGCTCCGAGATTTCCAGAATGCTCGGAGGGAACCGATTCCCCCATAGGGGGTACCGATTCCCCCTTGTTCAACGATCGAAATATTTGAATTTTACACTTAGGGAACCGATTCCCCATAGGGGGTACCGATTCCCCCCACGCTCCAAACTGTTTTATTAATTGTTTTCACACTAAAACGGCTATATGATCTTCACTAATCATCCCCAACGTTCAGAAGAGATTCAAGGTGTATTTAAACAAGTTCTGAAGCCCTTGATCAACAAGAAATTATAGAGAAACAAGAGAGAAAGCATCAAACACCAAGTTTGTGCAAATCAAGCCAATTTTCCTTTTAATATTCATTTTGCTTTCAAGAACACCATTTGTGCTCATTTGTAATTATCTTTGAGTGTTCTTTTCTTGTTCTAGAATTGTGCAAACATCTTACCTTGTGAGGTTTTCTTGTAAGTTTGCAAATTTGTAATCTTCTCTTTGGGAAAAAGAGTGTTCTCAAGAGTTGGGGTATACTCTTGAGGGATTTGTAAGGTTATCTCTTTGGCCTCAAAAGAAAGAACAAATTAGTGAATTTGTTGGAAAATCCTTAGTGTGGATAGCTAAGGTAGTGGACGTAGACTTTGTTTGAGAAAGTCGAACCACTGTAAATCGCTGTGCAATTACTTTCAATTTTCTGCAAAAGCTTCCACGAAATTTTTAATTGCCAATTCACCCCCCTCTTGGCCGATTCCGTCGATCGATTAACTCAACAGATCGCTTGGGTCGGGTCATGGGTCTTCCTCGGGTTGATTATATAAGTCAACAACTAAAAACACATTTCATTTTTTTTCCTCTCCCCCCAAATGGATCAAACGAGAGAGAGCCAAATTCTCTCAATGATTCTTGCTTGTTCTTCAACAATGAAGAACAGTCACCGTGGTTCCCAGAACTCGGTGGCGTGCTGCCTCGCCGGCCGCCGGTCATCAGCGGTTAAAGTTAAAAAAATTTATATTTTTTAAAAGCTGTTTTTCTCCTCTACCCGAAAACAAAAGTGATTTTTTGAGATCAAGCCTCGGGAGGGCTAGATCTAAAGAAAAAGATCTCGATGAGCCCTCCTCGGTCATCGGTGTTTCGGTGTCTTTTGCGTGTACAAACGAATAAGGCAACATCTACAAGAATACATGCATGCACAAAATGAAAAGGTAAAAGCGTTCTATCTTTATTTCACTTCAAAAAAGGGTACAAACGCTTCGAACTTCACTATTTCTTCACTTGTATTTTCTGATATTTTTTCATGTATATTGTGTGTTTGTGTAACACTTGTGTGTGTATTTTGTCGTGTGTAAAATCGTGTGTTACATGGGCATTTATAAGCTTGTGAATCCTATTTTTAGGACTTTGAATCCAAGTAAAATACTAACAATGTTGTTGTGTTTGTTGGTGGACCAAAAAATGGGGTTGGTCGTTGGTTGATTGAGGAATGTCGGAAGATACGGGCTTTGTTGGCTGGTTGAAGCTTGCGGCGCTGAGGAGAAATTGGCTAGGGTTCGAAAACCCTAGGTGCTGCGGGTCAGGTTATAGCCTCGGATCTGGACCGGTTCGTAGGTTGCAGATCGGGTCGTTGATGTGGGCCACTGGGATATTTGATTCGGGCTACTCCACTTGGATCATTGTTGGGCTACGGGTTTTGGGGTTGTTTTGCTGGGTTTGCTTAAATTGGGCCTTGGGGTTTGACATTGTAACATTGGGCCTGATACAAGAAAAAAAAAAATTAACATGTGTAATTAAAGTACATGACATAGTATATATATATTATCATATAATACATATACAATGTATACCATGAATCATAACATATTAATCGATAAATCAATTATATAAATGTCATTTAATAAAAATCAGATGAAAATGCGTGTCTACACATGCATAAAATTAGTGGGCTAGTCTTAAAAAATTATAAGTATTATAATGTTTTTAAAATGAAGCACTAAAATATTTTATAATAAGATAAAATTTTATAACATCCAAATTTATTATATTATTTGTTTTTTTATAAAATTAAAAAAATTAAACATATAGAATTAAATAGTATCATAAAACAACTTTATAATCTTCACATTTTTTTGATCTCAAATTCTAAAATCACGTGACATATTACAAGTCATATTTGTGGATCATGCACGAAAATTGAGAAATTATTTTATAGTACCTGTTCACCACATCATCTATGATTCCAAAAAAATAAGAACCACAAATTTTAAAATAATTGTCCACTCATTATTTACAAGTATGAATGAGGTGAAGATTCACCTTAAAAAATAAGATGAAAAATTATTATTGATTGAGACCACATATGATATAATTAATCAGGGTCATCTAATAATTTTTTTCTGAAAATTAGACAATTCATAGGTCGAACTTGTGGTCCTGCCCCAGAAATAGGATATTCAAGGAAGATGAAATTTGGATATAGAGATTTGAGTAGGCGGGGGAAGAAACCCAAATTCAAGCCAAACCAATAAATAGCGAGGAAACAGTTTAACAAAAGATGGAAGACGAAAGGCGCTTACCCAACCAGTTCCAAGGGGAAACGCAGGACACGTAAATGACAACACCCCCAAAATAATTTGAGGGAAATCGTGTGCCGGACGAAGCACAAAAGTGGAACATTCGATAATCGAAAGTGAAAAGGTTGATCGGTTCACATTAATTATTCTTTCTTGACGCAGAAATGCATATGTAATCGCATGAGCATGTGTGTTCCCTTCCCCATCTAATGTTCATACTGGAATTGGACCAATTTCGTAAAACTACACATTCCCGCTTCCCCATTCGTGTAGTGTCCGCCCCAAAGCAAGCACTAAACATAATTCAATTCATGGATATGATCATTAACATTATCAATAAGCCTGGCACCCATACACACACTAGATAGGGGATCTTCAATAAAAACCATTTTTTTCCATCTGCAGCATCTCATATATCATCTCATGCTGAGACATGCATTGGCTTTGCGCGATACCCTTTTGCACAAACAACCCGGTAACGGATTTACAAAAAACACTTCTTCTGAACGGAACCTATATGTGCCCTTCGTTCCTGATACAGGACCTCTTCTTCTCCTTGGTGAACCTTGTCTGTACAACAACCCACCAAAGAAACCATATTACACACTATTATACCATCTCTGTTGTACGTGCAGGAGAGTGATAAAAATGAAGTCCCTCTCTTTGCAGCATCTAATTGATTAAAAACAAACCACGTACAGTTTTTTGTGCATTTCACTAATCTTGCTGGAGACCTTTCTCCCTTCCTGCAATAATCCTATCTCAATTTTGTCGAAAAGGCGGACTAATGTTTTCCTTAAGGACAGTGGGAAACTTCATCAGTAGACCACAAAAATTACGGTATAAATCATAGATACATAACTTATAAGTCGAGTTTCAGGAAACAATTTGACTCACCTGTTGGGAGAAATAGTTTTCCTATGTCCCAGAAAACGTCGATGCCCTTCAACTGCTCTTGCCATGTTTCCAGAGTACGATGGAATGAAGACATCACATTCCACAGATACAATGTAATCAAACGCAGCCATTTGAGATTAATGGTTGCTGAATGGTTCAAGCTCCTCAACCGAAGCCAATTTTTCCTTCAAAATACCACACGATCAGGGAATCAAATAGCGGAACGAAACCGTTACAGCGACCGCTATTTCGCGGTCGCACCACCTTCCGAAATCGGTATTGAGGAATTTCGCGGTGGGTATCCGATTCACGTTGGTAGCGGTCTGTTGCGCCCGCAATTTAGCGGTATATAACGCCGATAACGGGGCGCTATTACCGTTTTTCAACCATTACTACAAAAAAAAAACCCAAGATTCTCACATGCAAATGTTGCCTCCGTTGAGCTTCGGTGAAGAAGTTGAGTAACGGACTTCCATTTGAGGTGTTCGGTTCTCCTCCTCAGCCCTCATCATCAAGCTCGTGTATTTTATTGTGCAAGAAGGCAAAACAAAAACTGATTTCTTATGTTGTCGAAGCAAATTCAAAATTTTTCTTTTTTACAAAAAAAATAGTGAAAGGTTGAGACTTTGGCTGTGAATAAAACAGGATGATCCAAAATAAAATGGTAGATCTCACCTCTACAAGGGGTAGCTCATAAATAATAGATGTTCTTTTCTCAGTGATATATTTCATCTCTTTGAACTCACCTCTTATGTCTTGAGCCAATTCCATCAATAAACAAATATAGTCCTTCGATGTATGCATCTCAATCTTAAGAACTGGCTCCTCAATCGACCTCTGTTGTCCACGTTCAGGAAGTAAAATGGATTTGAGCACTCATGTAAGGTTGAGACTTTGGGAGTTAGGAGATGAGATTGGTATTGGAGAGAATGAAAGTTCTAGAGTGTTTTTGCTATGCTTTCTGGTTTTGATCGTTCCACTCCATTTTTTTTATTATAAGTTCTAGAATCTAATTCTAATGGATATGTTAATTTGTTACCACACTCCTTTAACTTTTTTAGAATTTATAATTTAATCCTTAATTTTTAATGCAACTTTAATATTTATTTAATTTGAATTTTATTCCTAATTTCAGTAATTTAAATTTATGCAATTTAAATTTTACACATTTATTTTAATTCAATTTAATTTAGTCATTTTTTGTTCTTTAAATTTATTCAAATTCCATTCAAAATTTCAACTTTCATTTTTCGTATTTCAATACATTTTTATTATCGTTACATTTAATTTCAATCTAATTTTTATCTTATCATATTACAGAGTTTTAATGTTTCCAATTTGGTTATATATATATATATGTGTGCATTTTTACTTAGAAAATATTCTAAAAATCATTAAAAATGACTTTATAATTATTATGTTTTAGGATAAGTTGTGTGAAATTTAAAAAAAATTAACGACCGCGACACCCGCAGTGACCGCGATAACATCTGTTATGTCCGCAACCGCGATAAACGCGACGCGACCAAAAACGCGACCGCAAACGCTATTTAAATCTATGCACACGATATACAACTATATCATAACTCCATGTTAACCCTTATTCACTAATATGAAGAATATCAAACAATATTATCCAAGTTTCACAGAGTGTGTGCGTCCAAGAATCGTAGTTTCTTTTGCATATACATATGACAGACCCATAGAAAGAGATAAAGGACACAACAGTTCAATGATTATGCAAATAGCAATAAATTAATAGCCAGTGGCCAAAGATCTTATTTAGTGTTAGCCGACTAAATCATGCATCCATTAACAACTTCTAACAATAAAGAGGCAATCGATCACAAGTGAAAAATACAGGACACACTCGCATTGGAGATTGAAAAAATATTTAATTTAAATACATATGGACTAACTGAATAAACAAACCAGTATAAAATATAAATATCATTAAAATTGATCTCACTATAATAGTATTGGATAAAGTTCAGAATATCTTTGAATATTAAGTTCCAAAAGTTTACTGTTATGTTTATTCACAACTGACCCAGCGAAAAAAGTTGCCCAAATGAAAACATAAGCAATTAGATGTAAAAAGTAGTGCCAAGCAAAGAAAAATAACATTACTCCATACCTTGCTCATTAAAATGGGATAGCGAGACCGTATATCCAGCCATATGAGTATCACCCCCATATACCTCTCCTGCAGCAATATATATAGAAGTGTTTGACGGGTATCCTAGACCAGTCAAGAAAATCCCAACCTCTTTTGGGGTTAAGGGGCAATATCTTTTGGATCTCTGTTCCGTTGCATTAATGTCCTTGATTTTCCAATAGGTGGTGTTTTCTCTACACATTCAGAAAGAAAGTGGCAAAAGCAAAACAAAGAGTTGATCTCTAATCCGAGCTGATCCCTAACCCAACTAGGTGACACTTCCCCCTTCTTTTTCTTGGTTGTATTGTGTGCAATAAAAAACAATATTGTCCTACTTCATCTTACTTCTAGGTGACACTTTCTTTCCGCTTCCACGATGGATATATATAGAAAGACAACAAAGTGTTCTACCTGATTGTCCTTAGCTCTTCAGCTTCAAAATCAGATAAACCATGTGTGCACCCACTAAAGGCAAGCATGTCCTTTTCATATCGTAAATGCAATGCAATGAAAGGACCATAAGATCTCATTCGATCTACCAACAACTGCAATAATCACAAACTTGATAAGATTAATATAGAAAGATTACAAAATACTCCAAGATGTAGATTGATATTTAGCTGGAGCTAATTACTTTCCCCATCGCTTCAATTTTGGGGGAAAACGAAGAGCTTCATAGAAAGCACGACAATGAAGCGTCTGTATGTCAGGAGGCAGATGATTATTTGCTAGGCGTGAATCAGATTTAGCAGCTCGGATAACCTGGAAAAACAGAACGAAATGAGCAAAATCAGGAAGAATTAATATAGCAATTACATAATCACGATGAAAACTTCATCAAACAAACCTGATATTCTTCCCACAGACTAGCGATCTCATTCTGGTAGTACCCCAAACCAGACCAGCTTCTAAAATGCATAACTACATTGGTAGCAGAAGACATCCTTAGGAAGCTTTTTTATGATTTTAACATCATTAGCCAGAGCATGGATAAAATGGTCCTCGTCAAAAACATCAGAGAAATTGCTGCAAGTTAACGAAGAAGAGAAAGTTGTATCAGCCACACCAAAAAAAAAAACAAAAACCCAGTCAGAGATAGAAAGTAGTGCAATTTTTTCAGTAAAGAATGACTTGAAGGAGAGAGGCTACCTAGTATCTAGCCAAAATGATCGTTTATCAAGTTCTGGACTACAAGAATGGCATTTATTATACGGGCTACAGCAACCATGTCACATATCTGCAATACAAGAATGAGACTCCAGTCAGCTACATGATTCATAGAAAACAGATATAATGGCTACACTGCACTATTTTTACCAACAAACTTCAACACAAGTAACAATTTAATATTTAGCATCATCCCATATATATGGGGAATGAAATAAAAGAAGCCACAAGGAAAAGCAGCAGGTGAAAGAAAGCATCACATTCAAAGGTTTTTGAAACCAAAATGTATTTCTGGGAGAATTGGAAAAGTTTCAACAAACAAAAGAGGAAGACATTTCAAAATATCTTTATGGGAAGAGGAAACCAAAACTAAGCTTAAATTATAAATACTGGTAAATTATTCAAGTACTGTAGTTCCATAATGTTCGTAGAAGACTGTTTTTGTTAATCAGGTTATGACAAGTTTTATGTTACTCAACCATGTACACCAAAATATAACACATATATAGAAGCATGAATGTCACCAAACATTAAAAGATGATAAGTATGCTTAGATTTTTGTTTAGAAAAATCAAGAAACTTGTTCATCTTTCTCCCTTTGGCCGTGAGCTACGTCTAAGGTAGGGAGGAACTTTCTTTTTGATTTTCAAGCTAATTTCTTGGGAGTTTGGATGAAAATATGAAATACAAAGTTGTTCTCCATGAAATTATCTATCATTTGGTACCATTATTTCATGTTTTCCATGCTTAGAACATTGAATTCTTGAATTGATGGATGAAGTGGATGCTAGGTATTGATGAACTAAGGCTTGATTATGGTGTAGTTGATGTTGGAAAATTATTTCCATGCTTGTATGATGATTGAAATTACATGGAAATTAAAGTACTAATATTCGGTCATTAGGGTTTATTTAGAAATAAATTGTTTGAATTGAAATTGTTAAGGACATGATTGTAGATGAATGGAAATAATGTTTAGAAGTTGAAATCATGCTTGAATCAAGTTGGAAAGTTGGTTCTAGGTGACCCTTCATATTCGGCCATAAGGAAAGTAAGTGGGAAAAGTTTTAGAAAAATTATGATGAGGTTAGATATGATGAATGGATGACTTAGCAAGCTTTAGAAAGTTATTTGGATCAATTTGGAAGCTTATGAAGGTTTAGGGACAAAACGTAAAAAGGAAGAAGTTTTGGGAATTATTAAACATTGAAGTGAAAATTTTCAATTATGAGGTTCAATGTTGATATTTTATATTTGAATGCTGAATTTTAAGTTAAAAAGTTGGTACAAGATCAAATTGCAAATTTTAGAAAAATTATGACGAGGTTAGATATGATGAATATGATGGTGGAATTCGAATGGATTAGGAAATATGGAATTGAATTGCAATTATGTAAAGGTGCATGTATTGAATTGAATATATTTTTACAATGTTGAAATGTTGGGATTGATTTGAATAAATTAAAAATAATGAAGGATCAAGATGCAAGTAGTAAGTACTGAAAAAAAATTAAGGATGCAAAATAATGAAAACAATTTAGACTTTTGAATCTAACAACATGTTTGAAAAATCACCAGAAATTTTCTAAAAATGATTAACAAGTGATATTTATACCATTGTGTTTGTATGTTAGTATAATTTTGTTTAAAACAAGCGGGGATCAATTTCAAATTTTACAATGAAAGATACAAATTTTAATCGAGGATAGGTCAGAAAACAAACCAGCAGATTCTGCTCAAAACAGTTTCTAGAAATTGGATTAGAAAATTCACTATAAATTGTACAAGTTGAATTAGAAGGAGTACTTTATATATGGCTGGAATCATATTCGAGTTTAGTCCAAATGAAGAAACAAAATTAAATTCCGATGTTCATGTCAATACATAATAATGATTTCTTTAAAGGTAGTGCAAGTTGTCAAAATATGGAAATTTTAGAATTTAAGTGGAAATGGATTAGAATCGAATAAGTATCGATAAAATATTATGAATTTTATTATTAAGTTGTGCCTATGTTAGTATGATACTAAAGTATATTTTGAAAATGGTATGTGATGGATAAATAATGCTTGTGTAGATCGTGATAAAAATCAAGCTCAAAGTGATTCAAAATCAATGAAAAAGTTCAAGAGTAAGGAATATCGATAGTAAGACTACTAGTGAGGCATTATCAGGTGAGTGCATTATCTACCTTATATATATATGTGATATGAGGAAGATGCGATGAGTCAACCTCAAATGTTTTGAAAGGAAAAGGTTTTGAGTCGTATTATTATATATTGTCATAATGCTTTGTTACATGATTTTGAATGATTTGGCTTGTGATTAGCCAATTTTGAAAGTTTGACAATGAAAATGATTTGAATGATTGTGGGTATGAACTGCCTAATGCATTTTTTATATGATAGTTTGATATATATTCATGTTTATGAAACTTTGATATGTGAATGGTATATGGATTTAAATATAAGGCCCATTGTGTGTGCATTGAGAGTAAGTGGTACAATTGACATGCCAAGAGTTCGAGTGATTATTGATCGATTGTACGTGGTACATTCATGTACATTCTACGATGCACTTTCGAGTGCAATTATATGTGGCACTTTATGTGCAACTCTACGCGGCACTATTTGTGCATTCAGGAAACTCATGATGATTGCTCATTATGATATTCTTGATTTATACAGTGTTGTTGTGTTCTACAGTACCTGTATATTCTACGTGGCACTTTATGTGCATATTATCTATGCGGCAGTTTCGACTGCATATTTGCGCACACTCATATATGAATCACATATCATGCATTCTTATTCATCATACATTAGGCAATGAATTGAAATGAAAGTGAAACATACATGTTTGATATAATTTATTGAAAGTAAAATTTTATATGATGATTTTACATTATGTTATATGTCTTGTATTTTCTTATACATGTTTTTAATTATTATTATTATTTTATTATTGTTAGTACTATAATACCTCACTAAGTGTATACTTAGGATGTAATGATTTTCATGCATAGGTAGAAGGAAGCATTAGGAGTAAGGAGCCAAGTTCAGCATCAACTTTTTTTTAAGAATTAGATTTGCTCCATATTCATTATGACATCTTCTGAATATTGACAACATTAGTTGGCATGTATATCATATGGTTATTATACTTAAAATTTTGAAAGGTTTTATCTAGTTTCAAATAGATGATACTACTTATTACTAATTATGAATGAAATTTTAATTATCTAATGTTCTACTAGTAACGATTTCAACCACTTGTTTATAATATTTTATGATTTTGATATAATTGAATTATTTTAGAAAGAAACAAAAAAATTTACTGGTTTTCGAAAAAGGACTAATTTGAAATCTCTATGTGACATCCTGGACTTTTATGCGATAACGTAAACAGGAAATGAAGGTTACATTTATTGGTATTAAAACTGCAGGTTTAGCAGATTCTAGGCCTAAACCGAACATGTTTTGAGTAGAAAAGTATATACATGCCACTAGGATGTCAATATTGTGGATATGGATTGTGATTTTATTGATGTTGCTCTTTACTAATAGAGATTGATTTTGTGTTTATATAGATGTATTAGGCTGTGGGACCTCATAGAACGACTGATCAGGAGGTTTTGGAAGGAACCAGTAGTATTAAAGTCAATTGCGAGCCTCATGTGCAGTCTGAAGAAGTTGTAGCACCGATACAGCAGGGTGTGCCTATGAAAGATTAGGGTATAATCTTTGAGACTTTAGATGCAATTCTGTCATGTTTTCAGTCACCCGCTCCTTCGGCTCCCCGAGTATCTATCGCCAAAGAACTAAAATGTTTGGGAGCTCCTGAGTTTAAAGGCAAACCTGATGAGGGTTCATTAGCTGCAAATCTCTGGTTGAATGATGTAAATATTAGGTTGGATGGTTTCCATTGTAATGATGCAGAAAAAGTGGATGAAGTTGTGTCTTTACTTCGAGGACAAGCTCATATATAGTGGAGGAATACTACGATGCATGTGCTCCTGAACAGGTGACCTGACAATTCTTTCAGGAAGAATTCAGAACAAGTACACTGTGAGTCAGTTTATTCGAGAAATGAAGAAGCAATTTCTAAATCTGAAGCAAGGAAATCAGACGATTTATGAGTATGAGTGGGAGTTTAACAAGTTGAGCTGATTTTCAGCAGAGTTGATCCCCGATGAAAAGGCTCATTATGATTGGTTTATTAAAGGTCTGTGACAAAGGAAAAAGGTGTTTATGCTAGCTTTGAATATGTCCATTTTTCAAGAAGTAGTAAATCAAGCTAAAGTGATTGAACTGGTTCAAACTGAAATAATTACAAAACAAAGAATACAATCAACTAATAGATCGAGAGCATTCTCAACTCTACCCCAGTCTAAGTAAGGTTGAAGTTCAGGTCCTTGATATCAAAATAGATCCGAGTATACCGCATCAAATCATAAAAGAGAAAATACTGGTAAAGCAAGATAATCCCAGACATATACTACTGGTTTTAGAAGATCATTCCAGGATGAATCTCGATTATGTGAAGTATGTGGAAAACCACATTCAAGAGTATGTCGAGTTACATCTGGAGCATGCTTCCTATATGAAAAGACTGATCATTTTATTTGATATTCTCCCTTGATGACTGGAGAACCAATTCAGAATGAGAGATATACTACTGCTTCCCTGAAAGGAAAAAGAAAAGGCTAAGATCAAGGGACCAGCTAGATCTACTTCTCAGACTGAATTTCATACACAAACCAAAGTCTAAAATATCAGAACCGATGCAGATCAAGATGATCCATAAATCATTGTAGGTACATTTTATCTTTATGACAAACATATGTTTTTTTAATTGATCTTGGTTCTATGCATTCATACATGAGCATAAGTTGGTTAATGAGATAGGAATTCAGCTAGAACCCATCTCTAGTGATATAATAGAAACTAATCCTTTAGGCCATAGTGCTCGGGTGAATCTTATATGTAAAGATTGGCCCTTATGATTCAATGAATTAAGTTTCTGGTGAATCTGATGGAATTACCTTTTGATGAATTTGAGATAATTTTGGGCATGAGTTGTTTTCCCCCTTATCATGTCTTGGTGGACTATCGATTAAAGAGGTTAATTCTGAAAGACTTGGAGGGTGCTGAAATCATAGTGGTTGGTAAATGAATAAATCCACTATCAAGTGTGATTTCAATGATGTCTACTTAGAAATTGTTATTACAAGGTTGTCAAGCTTTCTTAGCCAATGTAGTAGACACCCAAGTTACAAAAAATAAATTTGGGGATATTCCAACTATTCAGGAGTATCTAGATGTATTTCTAGATGATCTACCAGGTTTACCACCGGATCGAGAAGTGGAATTTAAAATAGAGGTGTTACCTGGTATTACGCCTATTTTGATGGCCCTGTACAGAATAGCTCCAACTGAGTAACGAGAATTAAAGGCTCAATTGCAATAATTGTTAGATCGAGGTTTTATAAGGCTGAGTGTGTCACCATGGGGTCCACATGTATTGTTTGTGAAAAACAAGGACGATTCTACACGATTATACATAGATTATCGTCAATTGAACAAGGTAACAGTCAAGAACAAATATCCTCTTCCAAGGATCGACGATCTTTTTGATTAGTTAAAAGGCGCATATAAGATCTCTAAGATCAATCTTCGACCAGGTTATCATCAGTTAAAGATTAAAGTGTAAGATATTCCTAAAACGACTTTCAAGACGTGATACAATCATTACGAGTTCGTGTTGATGCCGTTTGGACTAACTAATGCTCCTGCAGTATTCATGGATTTGATGAATCGAGTGTTTCAACCATATTTGGACTAGTTTATAGTTGTATTCAATGAAGATATTTTTGGTCTACTATAAGACAAGAGAAGATCATGATGCTCATCTTCGTATTGTTCTTCAAACATTATGGGATAAAAAGCTATATGCCAAGTTTTCAAAGTGTGAATTCTATTTGTCAGAACTTGTTTTTCTTGGCTATGTTGTATCAGCAGAAGGAATAAAAGTAGATCCCAAGAAAGTTCAAGCTATCGTTGAGTGGAGAACTCCAAAGAATTGTTTTAGAAGTTCAAAGTTTCTTGGGACTCGCTGGTTATTATCGAAGGTTCGTGAAGAACTTTTCGATGATTGCTTCTCCAATTAGCAAGCTTTTAAGGAATGATGTACCTTTTATTTAGACTAATAAGTGCCAAGAAAGTTTTGAGACATTAAATAAAACTTTGAAAAAATCTCTAGTGTTGGTACAACTATAATTAAGAAAGGATTATGTGGTGTATATTGATACATCTCATAATGGTTTGGGATACATACTGATGTAAGAAGGGAAAATTATAGATTATGCTTCAGGGCAATTTAAGACTCATGAAAGAAGCTATCCTACTCATGATTTGGAATTGATTACAATAGTGTTTGCCTTGAAGATATGACATCATTATCTATATGGCAAAAGATGTCACATCTACACTGATCACAAAAGTTTGAAGTATTTATTGACGCAAGAAGAGCTGAACTTAAGGCAAAAAAGATGGATTGCTCTTCTTAAGGATTACGATGTGATCATTGATTACCACCCTGGAAAGGCTAATATCATAGCTGATGCTTTAAACCGAAAGACATTTTCTGCTTTATGAGCGTTAGATCCTCAGTTGACATTAGCGGGAGATAGAGTGTTGATTGCAGATTTAAGATTAAATCCTATATTATTGGAGAGAATAAAGGATCTTCAAAGAAAGGATGAAAAATGCAAATCGAGATTTGAGCAAGTAGAAAAATGTGATACTAAAGATTTTGAGGTTAAGCCTGATGGATGATTATATTATAAAAGAAGAATTTACATTCCTAATGATGAGGAATTGAAGAAAGAACTTCTCTCCAAAGCATATTATATTCCTTTGAAGATGCACCCTATAGGAAACAAGATGTGTCATGACTTGAAAGTTTGATATTGGTGGCCAGGTATGAAAGGGGCTATAACTGAGTCTGTTTCTAAATGTTTGACATGTTAGCAAGTAAAGACAGAACATCAAGTGCCATCTGGATTGTTGCAATCTATTTACATACCTCAATGGAAATGGGAAAGAGTTACTATGTATTTTGTAATAGGTTTGCCTTTAACACCCAATAAAAATGTCTCAATTTGGGTGATTGTGGATAGATTGACAAGTCAACACAATTTATTCCAGTTTGAGCTGATTATTATATGGATAAGTTTGTTGAGTTGTATATTAAAGAGATTGTTCGACAGTATGGAGTACCTCTCTCAATCATGTCTGATAGAGATCCAAGGTTTACTTCAAGGTTTTGAAAGTCTTTGCACAAGGCTTTAGGAACTCGACTTAACTTTAGTATTGCTTTCCATCCTCAGACAGGTAGTCAATCGGAGCAGACTTTTCAAATTTTGGAAGATATGTTAAGGGCATGCATCATTGAATTTAAAGGAGTTTGGGAAAGGTATTTTCCTTTAGCAGATTTTCTTATAATAATAGTTATCAGTCGAGTATTAAGATGGCACCTTATTAAGCCTTATATGGAAAGAAGTGTCGTATGCCATTAAATTGGTTTGAACTCAAGAATTGAGATATCATTGGCCTTGATCTATTAAGGAATTAGCAGATAAAGTGAATATTATACAAGATAATCTTAAGATTGCAACTGATCGATAGAAATCTTATGCAGATTTAAAGAGGAACGGAATAGAATATTAAGTTGGAAACAAGATGTTTATTAAGGTGTTACCTTTGAAAAAAGTTTTAAGGTTTGGAAGAAAGGGAAAGTTAAGTCCTAAATTCATTGGTCCATATGAAATTATGAAGAAAGTTGGGCCAGTGGCTTATCAACTTGCGCTACCCCCTGAAATGGATAAGATTCATAATGAGTTTCAAGTGTCAGTTCTTTCAATATATCGATCAAATACTTCACATGTTATCGCTCCGAAGGAAATTGAAATTCAGTCGGATCTCACTTATGAAGAAGAACCGGTGAAAATACTTGATTATGGCGTCAAATAACTCATGAACAAGACAGTCCCTTTAGTCAAGGTTCTTTGGAGAAATCATAAGGTTGAGAAAGCTACATGGGAAAGAGAAGAAGATATGAGGAAGCGGTTTCCTCATCTTTTTGTATTAGATACGTGTTAAAAATTCGACGATGAATTTTCTTAAGTGGGAGAATTGTAATACCCCAAATTTTTACTAGTGATCCAAATTTAAAATTTGAATGTTTAGTGGCCAAAGTATAAAATTTGGAAAAGATTAGGGACCAAAGTGTAATTTTAAAATGTTATATAATATGGCCTCGTAAATAAATAGTTTACCCCCAAGAGTGATATATCCATGGGTATTAAATTTTTCGTACTGATTTTCTATTAAAAGCTATAAAGCGATAAAGTTTGAGAAAAATTCGGATAATCGGATCAAATTGAATATTTAGGAAATTTTGAAGGATGATGAAGCAAGGTTAAAAATATCATTTCCATGACTTAAATTTGTAGGTTTTAATATAAATGGTTCGATTTAAGATAGTTTTCTATAATCAATTTGGACAGTTGGATGAAAAATGGTGAGATTGTAATTTTGGAAAATTCGAAAGGCAAAGTTGGTAACTACTAACTCATTGGTTTATTTTGACCATTGGATGAATAAATTGACATGTGGAAAGTTATTGAGCCTTGGATTTCAATGGTAAAATGGTCATTTTTCACCAAATAAATTTTTGATTAACTTTTTAGCATTAAAAGATGATAAGTTTGCTTAGATTTTTGTTTAGAAAAAATCAAGAGACTTGTTCATCTTTCTCACTTTGGCCGTGAGCTACATCTAAGGTAAGGATAAACTTTCTTTTTGATTTTCAAGCTATTTTTTGGGAATTTGGATGAACACATGAAATACAATGTTGTTCTCCATGAAATTCTCTATCATTTGGTACCATTATTTCATGTTTTCCATGCTTAGAACATTGAATTATTGAATTGATGGATGATGGGGATGCTTGGTTTTGATGCCCTAAGGCTTGATTATGGTGTAGTTGATGTTGGAGAATCATTTCCATACTTGCATGATGATTGAAATTACTTGGAAATTGAAGTAGTAATATTCAGCCTTTAGGTTTTATTTAGAAATAAATTATTTGAATTGAAATTGTTAAGGACTTGATTGTAGATGAATGGAAACAATGTTTAGAAGTTGAATTCATGCTTGAATCAAGTTGGAAAGTTTGCCCTAGGCGACCCTTCATATTCGACCATAAGGAAAGTAAGTGGGAAAAATTTTAGAAAAATTATGATGAGGCTAGACATGATGAATGGGTGATTTACCAAGCTTTAGAAAGTTGTTTGGATAAATTTGGAAGCTTGTGAAGGCTTATGGAAAAAACATAAAAAGGAAGAAGTTTTGTGAATTATTAGACATTGAATTGAAAATTTTCAATTATGAGGATTTAATGTTGAGATTTAATATTTGAATGCTTAATTTTAAGTTAAAAAGTTGGTACAAGATCAAATTGAAAATTTGGTTAAATGTGATGGCGGAATTCGAATGGATTAGGAAATATGGGATTTAATTGAAATTATTTAGAGGTGCATGTATTGAGTTGAATATATTTTTACAATTTTGAAATGTTGGGATTGATTTGAATAAAGTAAAAATGATGAAGGATCAAGATGCAAGTAGTGAGTATTGAAGAAGAAATTAAGGATGCAAAATAATGAAAACAATTTAGATTTTTGAATCTAGCAGTAAGTTTGAAAATTCACCAGAAATTCTATAGAAATGATTAGCAGGTGATTTTTATACCATTGTGTTTGTATGTCAGTCTAGTTTAGTTTAAAACAAACATAGATCAATTTCAAATTGTACAATGAAAGATACAAATTTTTAATCAAGGATAGGTCAGAAAAAAGCCAGCAGATTCTGCTCAAAAAATATTCTTGAATTTGGATTATGAAATTCACTATAAATTATACAAGTTGAATTAGAGGGAGTAATTTAAATGGTTGGAATTGTATTCGAGCCTAGTTTCTAGCAGAATAAATAAAATTAAGTTCCAGTATGTATCTGAATACATAATAATTATTCTTTCAAGGTAGTGCAAGTTGTCAAAATATGGAAATTTTAGAATTTAAGTGGAAATGGATTAGAATTGAATAAGTATCTATAGAATTTTATGAATTTTATTACCAAGTTGTTCCTATGTTAGTATATTACTAACCTATATTTTGAAATTGGTATTCGATGGATAAATAATGCTCGTGTAGATCGTGATAAAAAGCAAGCTCAAAGTGATTCAAAATCAAAGGAAAAAGTTCAAGAGTAAAGAATATCGAGTAGGACTACTAGAGAGGCATTATCAGGTGAGTGCATTTTCAACCTTATATATATGTGATATGAGGAAGACTTATGATGAGTCAAGCTTGAATGTTTTGAAAGAAAAAGGTTTTGAGTCGTATTATTATATATTGTCATAATGCTTTGGTAAATGATTTTGAATGATCTGACTTGTGATTTGCTAATTTTGAAAGTTTAACAATGAAAATGATTTGGATAAATGATTTGAATGATTTCGGGTATGAACTACCCAATGCATTTTTTATATGATATTTTGATATATATTTGTGTTTATGAAACTTTGACATATGAATGGTATATGGATTTAAATATAAGGCCCAGTGTGTGTTCATTGAGAGTAAGTGGTACAATTGGCATGCCAAGAGTTTGAGTGATTATTGATCAATCTTACGTGATACATTCGTGTACATTCTACGCAGCACTTTCAAGTGCAATAATATGTGGCACTTTATGTACAACTCTACGTGACACTATTTGTGCATTCAAGAAACTCATGATGATTGCTCATTATGATATTCTTGATTTATACAGTGTTGTTGTGTTCTACAATACTTGTATATTCTATGTGGCACTTTTTGTGCATATTATCTACGCGGCAGTTTCGACTGCATATTTACGCACACTCATATATGAATCACGTATCATGCATTCTCATTCATCATACATTAGGCAGTGAATTGAAATGAAAGTGAAACATACATGTTTGATATAATTTATTGAAAGTAAAATTTTATATGATGATTTTACATTATGTTATATGTCTGGTATTTTCTTATACATGTTTTTAATTATTATTATTATTTTATTATTGTTAGTACTATAATACCTCACTAAGTGTATACTTAGCATGTAATGATTTTCATGCATAGGTAGAAGGAAGCATTAGGAGTAAGGAGCCAGGTTATTATACTTAAATTTTTTAAATGTTTTATCTTGTTTTAAATAGATGATACTGCTTATTACCAATTATGAACAAAGGTTTAATTATCTAATTTTCAAGTAGCAACAACTTCAACCATTTGTTTATAATATTTTATGATTTTGATATAATTGATTCTTTTAGAAAGAAACAAAAAATTTACTAGTTTTCGGAAATGGACTAATTTGAAATCTTTATGTGACCTCCTGGAATCGTATGTGGTAACATATATGGGAAATGGATGTTACATTAATTGTGTAAATACCTACCATTTGAGGGTTTCTTCTTTACAATCTTTTTATTTTTTTGTAAAAGGGGTTTGGTTCTGGTTTAGCCATGGAAAACTAGGGATTTGTAAAAGGATACTCTTGAGACTAGAAAAAGAAAGAACAAATTTGTGTATGGAGCTAAGTTAGTGGATGAAGACTTCATTTGAGGAAGTTGAACCATTCTAAATACTTGTGCAATATTTCATATTCTTTATCTCCATACCCAAATTTTTGAGTTGGCCAATTCACGCCCTCTTGGTACTTTTTTGGTTGATCGATAGAGCAACGAAAATCCCTACATACACATGGCTAGCTCACTCCTAGATTCTTGGGGCATCAGCACCCAGCCATCAACTGAAGTGCCTCAGTACTAGCTGAGATGTATCTGAATATTTCTAACAAATAATAAAATCGTTAACTGCTAGCGTAACAAATGTGTCCTCGCTATTTCCTGAGCATAAAACAATGGCTAGTTTTATGTTATCCTAACTAGTATCATTTCAAGATGTAACTACATTCACTGTTGATGTTACTTGTAGTTTTATTTAATGATGTTATGGTGATATTGGACCTTTCATCTCAAAACCCTTAATTATTTGGGTTTCTGTACCCAAAACAACACATTGGTACCAATATTGTTCCCTTTGGTATTGATATTAACCTTTTGTAACATCCTTAACCATTATATGTACTTAATTACTAGTTAAAGATGTTACATCATTCATATAAAACATTTATTATGTAAAACTCGATAAATTTTTGTTTCTTTAAAATTTCTAAATTTAACCTTTAATAAGAATTCTTTTAACTGCATAAAATCACAACCTAATATTACGGCTGCCAATTAAAATCATATTTAGGCAGGTACTAGGTTGTTCGATGTTGTTTAATATAATAAATAAAAGTGCCTAAAAACTGCCAAATTTTAAAATCAATTGATTAATTTTTGAAAACATGATTTAATAAAATATTATTTGTCCATCCTCTTAATTAAATATAATAATATCCATATTAAAGCAGTTTTAACATATGCAAACCTTTTTATAACTAAACTATCAGAGTAACTATGACATTTATAATATAGATGCCACTAAATAAGTCAAAATAGCATTAAATGATGTCTTACTGATACTGTATGTTGATATGATTCCAAAAAAGTAATGCTTGATATGCTCCTCACTACACAACTTTATTCTTCTCTTTACCTACACGTGAAACATTCACACGTTAAGTTTCCACTTAGTGAGGCATATAAACCAAACTAAAACATTTTAAAACATGAAAGGATTATAAACCAAACTAAAGCATTTTAAACCTTTTTTCTTCATATTGAAACTTAAGTTGAAAAATCATCCTTTCACACATATTTATAAGGCATATAACGCCAAATCACTATTCTTAGAAAAATATTAGCTTTCTTTCAAATCACATAACATGTATCGTCATTTTATCACATAAAAGGCATATCATGCAAAAAATCATCACACATGGTACTATTTACTTTCATCTCAATTCAAATAACTTGGACTATTCACTTATTTAGATCATATAGTCTGCAATTTCAATTTCATATAAGTATAGCCCAATGTACGTTAAATGAAAATGCAAGGTACGTGAATTAGACGAGTGTGCACAATATGCACTCCAGGTGCCTCGTCAATAAACATTAATATTCACTCCAAGTGTCTCATATAATTTGCACCAAATGTGCCACATTTAATGTACAGGAATGGCCCAGTTTAATAATCACTCCACCTCATGGCATGCCAATTGTACCTACAACTCTCAATGCACATATAATGAGCTTTTATGTAATAGCCATATCTCATTCGTATATCTATTGTATCCATTTATATACATATCAACATGTCCAATAATCCTTTATAAAAAATCAGTGCATTGGCCAATTCATACCAAAAATCATCCATAACCATCTATCAAATACTGTATAAAATACTTATAGTTCATATCATATAATCATTTCAAAACTCTTTTCAAATTTTATTCAAATCGTCCTTAAATAAAATACCATATAAAATATATTGAGTAATTTATACTCAAATCATCTGAATATCATTTTTTAAACATTATAAAAATAAATCATAATATATTTTAAATACTTTCCTTACCAAATCATTCAAGGTTGGCTCATTGCAAGCCGTTCTCATATAATATATGACAATATAAAGCAATAATGCATTCACCTTATTTGCCTCACTAGAACCTTTTACAATGATATTCTTTTTAATCACGTGCTTGATCCTTTGTCCTCGATTCGATCACAAGATATATCACAGTCTATATAAAATCATATACAGAACAAATATTCAATGTATATGTTAGTATTATTCTAACATAACAAATATCCGACAATAAAAATCCATATAATATACTCGATACTTATTCAATAATAAAAATCACTTCGCTATTCGATAACAATTTCAACATTTCTGAAACAATGTCTCAATTCCATAAATATTCATATTCATCACCAAGTAACTTCACAAATCTTACAATTTAGCCATCATTTATGAATTCTTTTAGAATTTATACTAAATTCAAAATACTATCACATTTGCAAACTTGTCAATTAATCCGTAAAGTTTCCAATCTTTTTGAATAAACCACTAAACTTAACCAAATTTGCAATTTGGTCCCAAAACATCATTCTAAATTCGAGCATCCAACATTAATTTCCAGCATAGTACACTCTTAATTGAACATTTATACATCAATCCCTTAAAATTTTAAAAACATGCAAAATGGTCCATTTTCTTTCACAAAGCTCCAAATTGATACAAATCAACTTCTAAAACTTGTAGAATCACTCCAATATCAAATATAGATCATAGGAATTTTTTAATATTTTTCTCCAATTTAATAGTAATGGTCAAATCTTCATTAAGCAATAGGGCTTATTTTTCATTCAATTTCAAGCATGAGTTCAAAATCCTATGATCAAATTCATGCAATTTCAATCATTCCCACGTTAAATTCAATAAAAGTTCAACCAATCATCAAGAAAACTAACCTTTTTCAAATTTACTATAGCAATTTCTAACTGATTTTGATCATCACACATGCTTGGAAATTTATCTACTACACCAATAACATAAAAATCATCATTTAATTCTTCAAAATTCAACATATTCTTCATGAAACCTAATCATAAATTGCATCATCCAATAATGTTTTACATGAAATAATTATACCAAATGATAGAGAATTTCAAGTAGATTAATTCTCTATCTAATAGCTCAATCCAAAAATCAATCGAATAAGCCATAAAATCAAAATAAAAAGCTTCTCTTACCAACTATAGAGGCCATGTTTGAATAAGGAAGAAGAAGCTAAAAAATCTTGATTTTTTCCACTGAAAATTCTAGATTTTTTCCTTCAATTATGGCTTAAGACATGGCTTTAATCTATTAAAATTGAATTTAAAATTGAATTAATGTGAAATTATCATTTTTCCCTTAAGGAAACATGATAATTTCAGCTTTCCATTGAAACGTCTTCCATTTAAATATTCCATAGTCAAAGATGAACCAAAAAAATTTTGACTTTCCACCCTTATCCTTGGCAATTTTGGAAAATTACAATTTAGTCACTAAATTTCACAATTTCGATTTAACATTGAAATTCAACCTTAATCCCACTAATCTTCGTTAAAATTTTACTATTATAAATTATGAAAATAATATTTCTAACTCTTTTTTATCATCCTTCAGAATTTCGTGAAATTCTGATTCAATCCGATTATCCCAATTCCTATTAAACTTTATTACTTTATAGCTTTTAATACAAATCCCAAATCAAAATTCTGATTTCCACATAAACATCAATTTCAGAATAAACTATTCATTTATGGACAAAAATATATAACTTTTAAAAATTACATTTTTGGTCTCTAAACCTTTTCAAATTTATACTTTGGAAACTAAACTTTAAAAATTACATTTTAGTCACTAGCCAAATTTTAGGATATTACAATTCTTCCCCCTTAAAGAAAAATTTTCCTCAAATTTTCATTACGTACATGTTACAAAAATATGAGGAATATGATTTTTCATGTATTCTTATCGTTTCTAGATAACTTCTTCGACTTTATGATTTCGTTAAAGAACTTTTACCAATGGAATCATCTTGTTTCTCAGTTACTTGACTATATGAGCTTAAATCATCACTGGTTCTTCTTCGTAGTCAAATCCGTTTTAAACTGCTATCGGACGATAACTATCTTAAGATCATTTTGAATAATCTCTACCTTGTTTTGAACTTCCTTTTTATCTCAGAACCTCTTATATCTTTATCCTTAAGTACATAAAATTTCTACAACATTTATCATTTCTTCCTATATAAAACTTCATACTCTGGACATTCATCTAATATCTATTATTATAAACAATCTTTCCGAAAATCAAATACTTTCCTTTTGATATTTTGGACCCAACTACACATACCTTTATATCTCTTATAAAATCTAACTTCAAACTGTCCATGGTTCCAAGAATGAAAAACAACGTTGGAATTAAGTTGAATTCCCAAAGCTTAATACATAGAATTCAAAAAATTTCTTTAAATAAACCTTGGTTTTTTTATCATTTTTTTTATCGATATAAGCACTTCGTGAAATTGAATAACTTTATTAATTGAATATCTTTTTCATAAAGCAATCAATTTGGAATAAGATGAAATGCACAACTTTATTGACTATCCATAATCACTTAAATATCCTTTTGATTGAATGTCCAAGAAAATCTTGTGACAATATTCATCATGTTTTTCTTCTGTTTCCACTAAGGAATAAAAATCAATTACAATAATCCTGAGGACATTTGTAGTTCTATTTGATCTCAATAACAAATTAAGCAACTTAATAACCGATAACTTTATCTCTATATGATAAACATACGTCAGACTTAACTTTAAATTTTTTATCTCTACCTTTGTTCCTTTGTTTCATCCTTAATATACACTTCTCACCTTTCTGTGAAAATCCTTCACTTAAATTAACCGAGTAGGTTTATGGTAGGGCATATCACTCTCGCTAAGTCTGTTCTTTCAGCTATAACAATCTACTTCATGCAAACGACTAGGCTCCCATATAGTATTCATGCTGAAATAGATAAGATTATTTGCCAGTTCATTTGGGTATCTACAACTATGATAGGGAAAATTCCTCTGGTTAATTGGGATATTCTTTGTCAGGCGTTTAATAGGGAAGGTCTAGGTTTCCCCCATTCCTATGACCATAACACTACTTTTATTTGGAGACTTAGATATGCCTTAATCACTAAGCTGAATTCTCTATGGGTCCTTGTACTTTGTCAAAAATACCACACGTCTGGTCTCTTCCTGAACAACATTTTGAGGCCTCACTGTTCTCCCTTATGGTGCATGTTGTCTCGAGGTTGGGATAGCTTTCGCTCAAATATTTGATGGCTGTCTGGAAACAGTCATCATGTTAACTTCTGGAATGATTCTTGGATTCCTTCTTTGGGACCTTTACGTCATTTCTTGGATGCTCATCTTGTTGCCGGACATCATAGTTTTTTTGAAATTTATTAAAAATTATGGATATGTTCGGACCGTCGACACACCCCATGGCTTAGCAAAAACAAAATGTGATTGTCTCACCAGTGATCCAAGTATGTTAAATATGAAATCGGGAGGAAGGGATGTGATTACTTGCATTGGTTCCTTGAAAATCATCAAAGACAACATCGACTAATGGTGATCACGAACGATTTGAATCCTATCATGCACGGAAAATCATCTGAGCCACTATTTAGTTCACCCAGTTGAAAAGCAGTTGGGAGCAAAACCTTTCTTTAAAATTGTTCTAGGAGTTTTAGAATTTTCAAAAGAGATTAACGACTTCTAGATCAACATATCCCTTATATATATATGTGTCGCCCTATCTATTAAGGTTTTTAAATCTGAATTTAATAAAAAAAATATAATTACATTATTTTAATTAAATTCGATATTCATGTGTAATTAAAATTAATCACATATATATATAAATATATCATATATATATTAATATTAAATACACATTTATTCATGTACAATCAAATTGTACATATGTGACACATTTATAAGTTGATCTCTTTTTTCAACCATTGGGTGTGACCCTATAGGTTTCTATAATGTAAGTAGTAATAATTAGAACTATTCTAATATTATGAACAATGAGTGACATCTGCAATATGTCATTGTTACCTAAGTTACAGGAAGCCATTATTCGACATAACATGTCCACGACTAACTTTTTAATTATATTATATCATTTTTCCCTTTATATCTAGAATAGGCACAAGTATTAGAATAATCACACTTGTGTAGCCCATCTATTATTTATTAATATATAGAGTAGACTATAATAAGTGAATAATTTGTGATATCTCATATCAACTTATACGAGCATGGTCATGCATTTCTTGTCTCACTCAATCAAGTGGCCTGTGATATATTTCCTATTATGTAGGAAGGATAAATCTTATCTTGATCATTCACACCCGACTATATATATCATGATATATTCAATGTCAATCTTTATAGTGCAACCAGTTACGGAGCCTGTTTAACTGTATCAAAACATACAACAATATATGTTGAGATCATAATGATCTCAAGTCTAAGGATTATACATATAGTTGTCACTATGAGTAATATCGTGACCATCACATAACAATTCAAGACACATGCTCATTGTAGGTCAATAGAATATATTGTTCTCTAACAATACATTCATGTATTAATTTTGACATCTCTATGTCAATGACAACTCATTGTCATCAATCAATAACATGTTAATCTTAAGCGTATTATTACTATTCATTCCCATAATAATACTTGACTAAGGATCTTTTAATAATAATCACATTAATATACTTACATTATTATCTTTTAGTTTATTTAATGAACATAAATAAAATAAAAGAAAAAAACGATAATGCCTTTATTTAATAAAAACGGTAAATAAAATATGTTAATACAATCATCATATGATTGGTCTTTGAACATACTCTAACAATCTCCCACTAGCACTAAGACCAATCACTCACATATCTAATACCAAGAGACTCAGTATGACGATAATGGTTTTGTTGTGCCAGAGGCTTTGTTTAGGGATCAATAATGTTTTTATCAGTGTGTACTCTACATATCTCATCTCCTCGATCTATGATCTCTTGAATGAGATGGAAGATCCTAAGAATATGTTTGGACCATTGATAAGATCTGGGTTCCTTTGCTTGTGTAATTTCTCCATTGTTATCACAACAGAGTTATACATCATCTGATATGATAGAAATAACCCTAGCTCATATATGAACTTCTTGATCCAAACAACCTCTTTTGATGCTTCACTTTCTGCAATATGCTCATCCTCTGTTGTAGAATCAACTATTGTGTATTCCTTTGAACTTTTCCAGCTCACAGCACTGCCGTTAAGACAAAAAAAATCATATTGTGATCGTGAGTCATCCTCGTCAGTTTGGAAGCTGGCATCAATATAACCTTTTACACTAAGCTCTTATTCGCCTCCATAGACAAGAAAAGTATCCTTATTTCTTCTTAAGTACTTAAGGATATTTTTAACTATAACCTAGTGATTTTCACCAGGATTTGCCTGGTACCGACTCATCATGCTCAAAGCATATGATATATTTGGTTGAGTACATATCATTGCATACATGATAGAACCAATAGTCGAAGCATATGAAATCTTACTCATTCGTTCTCTTTCTTGTGGAGTTGAAGGACACATTTCCTTTGAAAGAGATATACCAGTCTCATTGGTAAGAATCATTTCTTGGATTCTTCTATACTGAATCTTTTCAGTACTTTGTTTATATATGTACTTTGACTCATAACTAGAAGTCGTTTATACCTATCTCTATAGATCTTAACTCCTAAGATGTAACATGCATCACCCAAATCTTTTATAGAAAAGAAACTACTTAACCAAGTCTTAATAGGCTGTAAAGTAGCTATGTCATTTCATATGATAAGTATGTCGTCTACATACAAGATTAGGAAAGAAATAATGCTCCCACTAGCCTTCTTTTAAACACAAGGCTTGTCTAGGTTTCTGATAAAACCAAACTCTTTGATTGCATCATTGAAACGAAGATTCCAACTTCGAGAAGTTTGCTTTAGTCCATAAATATACCTCTATAACTTGCAAACCTTTCTAGCATCTCTTGGAGTGACAAAACCTTCTGATTGGGTCATATACACATACTCTTCAAGTTTTTCATTAAGGACTGCGATTTTAACATCCATTTGCCATATTCTATAATCATGGAATGCAACTATTGCAAGCAAGATCCGGATGTATTTAAACATAGCTACTGGAGAGAAGGTTTCATCATAGTCTACACCATGAACTTGTCGAAATGCTTTAGAGACTAATTGTCTCTTGTATGTTTGTACATTACCATCCATGCGTGTTTTCTTCTTGAAAACCCATTTACACCCTATAGGTTTGACCCCTTCTAGTTGTTCAACCAAAGTCCATACTTGGTTTACTGATATGGAATCCATCTTAGATCTCATGGTCTCTTGATAATTTCTAGGCTCATTTTGATCCATAAGAAGAATATCTCTATGTGTAGTAACCAAAAATCCATATCTCCCAGGCACATGGCGTTCTCTTATTAAGCTTCACAGTGGTTGTTTTTCTAAATCTGTTGATTGTTCCTTAACTACTTGTGGAACTTGTTTAACCTCTGGTTTACTGATATTTTGTTCTTGAAATTATCCAAGTTCAATATTTCTTCATTCCCTTTCTTCGAGAGAATTCTCTCTCGAAAAAAAAATCTTGTTCGAGCAACAAACACTTTGTTCTCGTTAGGGCTGAAGAAAATATATCCTTTAGTTTCTTTAGGATATCCTACAAATATACACTTATGACATTTAGGTTCAAGCTTTGTAGACATATGATGATTGACATAAGCTTGACAACCACAAATCTTCATAAAAAGACATACTAGGATGATTCATAGTCCATATCTCATATGGTATCTTTCGAACCGATTTAGATGGAAGACAGTTTAGTGTGAAAGTGGTTTCAAGTGAAAATCCCCAGAAAGAAGTCGGAAGATCACTATGACTCATCATTAATTGAACCATGTCTAACAATGTTTATTCCTCTTTTCAGAAACCCCATTCCATTATGGCATAGGTGGTGTAAGCTGTGAGACAATCCCACACTCTTTCAGGAGTTCGTCAAATTCTATGCTCAAGTATTCTCCACCTCGATCCAATCAAAATGCCTTAATACTCTTTCCTAGTTGATTTTGTACTTCATTTTTTAATTCGTTAAACATTTTCAAGTGCTTCAGATTCATGGCGCATAAGGTAAATATACCAATACTTATTGAAGTCATCAGTGAATGTAATAAAGTACTGGAATCCACCTTTGGCTTGTGTATTCATTAGCCCACACATATCACTATGTATTAATCCCAATAAATTGTTTGCTCATTCACCTCTAATATGAAAGGGAGCCTTAGTCATTTTTCCCAACAAGCATGATTCATATACATCATATTGTTCGAAAACAAATGAATCTAATATTTCTTGTTTATGGAGCTTTAATATGCGTTTCTCACTTATATGGCCCAAACGAAAATGCCAAATATTAGTTTGATTCGATTCATTTGGCTTTGATATTTTCGTATTTATGTTATCAATAATGTTATATTGATCTAAATTATAGAGGCCAATAACTAATTGTACCGAACCATAGAAAACACTATCGAGATAAAATGCACAATAGTTATTCTTTATAATTATCTCAAAACCAATCTTGCCCAAACAAGAAATAGAAATAATGTTTTTAGTCCACTAGGTAAAGATAAACGATATGTCCATATATCTAATGCAACAACTCTTGCTCCATTTCCATCTTCTAGGTCTACGTCTCCTTTAATCGAATTTTTTCTCTTTTGCATTCCCTGTATATAAGTATAAATATGAGAACCACAATTGATATCTAATACCTAAGAAGTAGATGTTGTCAAATTAACATCAATAGCATAAATACCTAACACAAACATTTCGTTTGCTTTTTCCTTCTTGACCTCTTCAAGGTAAATAGGCCAGTTTCTCTTCTAGTGTTTGGTCTTATTGCAATGGAAACATTTTCCTTCCTTGCTAACTCCCCCTTTGGGTTTCAATGAATCTTTTCCTTTGGGCTTGGCCATACTATTTCCCTTAGAGTTTGCCACTATCTTTTTCTTTCCATTTTCTTTGTCCTTACGGACCATCAGAATGGGCTTAGGTCCAACCTTTTTCATGTTACTTTCAGTAGTACATAACATGCCAAGTAACTGTGGCAAAGTCTCGTTAGTTTCATTCATGTTGAAATTAAGGAAAAATTGGTTGAATCTATCCGACAACGAGTGCAGGATAACATCGATAGCTAATTAATCTTTGAGAGGAAATCCTAACTTTTCAACGTTTGGATGTATCCCATCATTTTGATGACATGAGCTCCTACAGAGATTCCTCTACCATTTTCCATTGAAATATAGCTTTCGAGGTGTGATACCTCTCTTGACGTGCTTGTCCCTCCAATATTTCCTTTAGATTTTGAATCATCTCATATGCAACCACATTCTCATGTTGCTTCTGAAGCTCACGAGTCATGGTGGCAAGAATTAGACATCCAACATCTAACATATTTTCCATATGTTTCTTAAACTTGTCTTTGTCAGCCCTAAAAGCATTAGTTTTTGGCTCATCAGAAACATGTTCTTCAATAACATATTCATTCTTTTCCTGTTTGAGAACAATTCTCAAATTACAGAACCATTCAAGGATGTTTATGCCATTAAGTTTCTCCTTCTCAAGGAGCGATCACAATGATAGTGTGTTGTTTGCCATTAAATCTACAACAATGAAAATATTTAAAGTAAGTAAATTTACCAAATTTAAAATTTATAAATAGGTCTTTATTTAAAAATTTCTCCCACTATTTTATTTAAAATTAAAAACCCTCTTGTTTTAATTTCAAAAAATAGCTCGAAAGTTTTCTACTGAATGAGCATCCATATTTCACCTCTTTCCTATATCAATTTTGGATTTTCTTCTAGGTGAATGGTTATTTAGGTAAGTAACACCTTACTAATTACATCTCATGTAACTCCTCCATTTTATGAACAACTCTTGTTCAAACCATCTCATTATTAATCCAAATAATTAACCTCTAAGTTTCTAATCCTATTAAAATCACCTAGCTAAGTTGTTACCAATATTTCAACTGGTGAATACCACTTGCTTATTCTTTGTGTTTAACTAAGATAGACTTATATGTCATTGCTTTGGCAAAACCCACATAATATCGATCGAAGTTTTAACGAGGGTACATATTGGACGGATAAAAATAACTTAGATTATTTAGAAGGATTTATAATTATCTCATCAATGTTCATTCTAATATTATCATCTTATTGATCTCATCAATATTCATTATAACATTAGCATGCTAACATATCATTCATCGCATCACATACATGATAGATATAAGCAGTAAATAAGATGCAATGGTTATAGGCCAAAATATTAAAACTTAGGTGACCCAAAAAATATGATACATATGCCATTACAAGTTTATTATTAATAACCGATATGGCCTACTGTAATACCCAATTCCCGTATACATTTTCATACACGAGTCACAAATGTCACATAACTTTTAAAACTTTCCGCTTTTGAAAAAAAATAGTAAAATCATGCTTTTAATCATAAAACTTTCTTATTTGATAATAATAAAACGTTCATTATTTTATATTATGTAAACAAATCTTAAAGTTCCAACATATTTATTTTTTACATCATCATAAGTCAAATACATTTTAGAGCATTTTCATAAATCTATTACATGCCAACTAATAACATCAAAAGTACACATAGTTGTCGTACAGTTATTGATGAGGTTGTCCTTGATATGAGATGTCAATTGCACTCCTTACTCTGCTCGTACTAATACCTACGCGTGAAATTAACACAAGCTAAGTAATCACTTAGTGAGGCATAACAATAATGAGGTAAATTTTAAACATGAGTATATTATAACGATTCAAAATACCAATTGAATATTACAACTCATTGTAAATTCTATGGTTTCTTACACATAGTGCCGATGCGGAAAAACACAAACCCATTATGAATTACGTGGGGTTGCACACATAGTGCCAATATGGAAATTCAAAAACTTGTTATGAATTTCTTAGGTTGCACACATAGTGCCAATACGGAAATTCATAAACTCATTATGAATTTCTTAGGTTGCAGACATAGTGCCAATACGGAAATTCATAAACTCATTATGAATTTCTTAGGTTGCACACATAGTGCCAATACGAAAATTCATAAACTCATTATGAATTTCTTAGGTCGCACACATAGTTCCAATACAAAAATTCATAAACTCATTATGAATTTCTTAGGTTGCAGACATAGTGCCAATACGAAAATTCATAAACTCATTATGAATTTCTTATGTTGCACACATAGTGTCAATACGGAAATTCATAAACTCATTATAAATTGCTTAGGTTGCACGCATAGTGCCAATATGGTAAATGAAATACAAACATTAAGAAAAAAGTCATCTATGACTATCAAAACATATAAGTACCTAATAAATACACTCACCTGGTTTGCCTCGCTATTATGCCTAGAATGTAAATATGACTAATCGACGACTTTATCCTTGCCTTTCTGTTTGCTTGACCCAGGAGCTTGATTACGATCTACACAAGCATCCATAATCACACATACAATACATATGTAAGTATACATTCTAACATTTATACCAAATAATAATACTCAAAAGTACTATTATTCTCGATTTCTATTTAAGTTCATCTTAACCTAAAATTTTAGGTTGCTTACTATCCGTAATTCTTCTACGGTATCGATACTTCTATACTATGGTACTGATAATCCCTTTAGTATCGATACCATTTTCACATTCTAGAATCCATTTATCAATAATAATATCGATACATTCTTCTTGGTATCGATACCCCACCTCAGTACCGATACTACTTGTATAAGTATCGATATTGTTCATTGTGTTCATCATCTTTCCTTAAATTTAACCCTATAGTATCGGTATTATTCTTCTAGTACTGATACCTTGACCCAGATTTTACACATTTCACTTTAATTTTTACCACATTTTCGCCTAAATCTATTACTTTTATCCCCAACCATACCATTAAATTCATCATTACTTAATCCAACTAACTTACATTCATAAATCTTCTCATAACATCCAAAATATCCAAAAAAAAAACACTCAAAACTAAGAATCTCACCAATGTTTCCAACTTGTTTTTAATCACTTCTAAAGCTCTCAATCTCTTATTCACTTTTTTGACAAGTCAAAAATGCCTTAAATCTTCAATAACTAACCATATTTCATCTAATCATTTAAAAGCCCATTTTATGAAATCTCAAATAAAACCTTTATCTCTTAGTTTTAATCCTCCTTAAACCTTCCTTAAGCCTCTATATTACTTAAGGTTTAAAAACCATCCCAAAAACGAAAGGAAAAACCAACATTGATGAATCCTCACCTTAGGTATGAAGGGAACGTGACATGAAGAAGAAGAAGAGAAGAGAACTTTAAGACTTATCCTCTTAATTCTCATATTCACTTTTATTAAATAACCCAATTTAAATTAATATTAAATTCATTCCATCTAAAGAACCAAATTTGCCCTCCATTCTTTCATTCTTACGAATAAGTCTCAAACAAAATTTCTTAAATCATTCCTTATACTTTTCAATTTACTCAATTTAACCCACCAAAATTTAAATTATTTAACTATGGTCACCTATCTGATGTTTGGGATATTAAAATTATCCACCCTTAAGAAAAGTCGTCCTCGAATTTTAATGCATACCTGATACGAAGAGGCTTGGAAACTGCTTTCTCATGTCCTCCTCTCATTCCCAAGTAGTCTCCTCGACTTTATGATTATGCTAAATTACTTTAACTATAGGAATATGCTTGTTACTTAGTTCTTTGTTTTCTCGTGCCAAGATTCACACTGGTTCTTCCTCGTAAGTCAAATCTGTTCGGATCTCTATTTCCTCTGGTGTGATAATATGCGATGAATCTGATCAGTACTTCCTGAGCATCGGCACATGAAAAACATTATTGTTCTTGTCTATATCGGGAGGAAAAGCTAACTGATAAGTTACTGGTCTGACCCTTTTTAAAATCTCATAAGGTCCAATCAATCTTAGTCTCAACTTTTCTTTGCGCCCGAACCGTAATACTTTCTTCCAAGGCAATACTTTTATAAATACCTTATCTCCCACCTGATATTAAATCTCTTTTCTCTTTAGATCAGTATAATACTTTTGTCGATCGGAAGCTATCTTAAGATTATCTTGGATAACTTTCACTTTATCTTCAATTTCTTTCATTAAATATGGGCCAATAAGATCTCAGTATTTTAGCTCAAACCAGTTTAAAAGTGTACGACACTTCCTCCCATACAAGGCTTCATACGAAGCCATCTTAATACTCGATTGGTAATTGTTATTATAAGCAAATTATGCTAAAGTCAAATATCTTTCCAATGATCCTTTAAATTCTATCATGCATTCCCTTAGCATATCCTCCAATACCTAAATAGTTCGCTTTGACTAACCATCTTTTTGTGGATGAAAAGCCCTACTAATATTCAATCGAGTACCCAATGCCTCGTGCAAGGACTTCCAAAATCTCGAAGTAAACCTGGGATCTCGATCGGATATTATCAAAACGGGTACTCCATGCAACCAAACTATCTCTTTTATATATAACTCTGTATATTTATCCATTGAGTAATCTACTCAAACTGAAGAAAATGAGCCGTCTTGGTCAATTTGTCCACAATTACCCATAACAAGTCCTTTTTACTAGGTGACAAAGGTAGTCCTAAATTAAAATCCATTGCAACTCATTCCCACTTCCATTCAGGAATGGATATCGATTGTAGCAATCTGGAAGGCACTTGATGCTCAGCTCTCACTTGCTGACATGTAATACATCTTGCAACAAAATCTGATATAACTCTTTTCATGCCAGGCCACCAATATCGACTCTTTATATCCTGATACATCTTATTCCCGCCTGGATGCATAGTCAAAGGACTGTAATGTGCCTCATAAAGAATATCTTTCTCCAATTCTTCATTATCTGGAATGCAAAGTCTTCTACGATAATATAAAATCCATCAGTCTTAATTTCGATGTCTTTGGCCTCATCTTTTTCTATTTGTGAAACTCTTGCCAAACATTTTTCATCTTGTCCTTTCAACTCTTTTATCTGATCCAAGAGAATCGAATTTAACTTAAGCTCAGCTATGAAGACATCATCTTCCTTTAAAGGCATGCGTGCATCTAAAGCTCATAAAGCTACAAAAGTCTTTCGGCTAAGTGCAATAGCTACCACATTATACTTTCCTGTATGATAATCGATGATCACATCATAATCTTTTAAAAGCTCAAGCTATCTTCTCTTCCTCAACTTCAATACTTTCTGAGTTAACAAATATGTTAGACTTTTGTGATCTGTATTAATATGGAACCTCTCACCGTACAGATAATGACGCCAAATCTTCAAATCGAAAACAACCGCTTCCAATTCCAAGTCATGTGTCAGGACATGTGTCGGGTAATTTCTTTCATGAGTCTTCAACTGTCTTGACGCATAGGCCACAGCTTTCCCTTCTTGCATAAGTACACATCCCAATCCATTATGAGATGCATCACTAATAACTACATAATCTTTACTCGACTCAGGTTGTACAAGTAATGTTGCCTCCGTTACAATCCTTTTTAGCATATCAAAACTTTCTTGGCATTTCTCTGATCAAACAAAATGCACATCTTTCCGTAATAACTTAGTTAGCGGCGAAGCTAACATTGAAAAATTCTTCACGAACCGTCTATAATAACAAGCAAACCCCAAGAAACTCGGAACTTCAGAAACATTCCTTGGGGGTTGCCAATCCAATATAGCTTGAAACTTTTTGGGATCTACTCTTATGCCTTATGCGGAGACTATATGGCCAAGGAAAGTAACCTCAGCTAACTAGAACTCATACATGGATAATTTGGCATACAACTTATTCTCTCAAAAAGTCTGAAGAACAACATGAAGATGAGCATCATGCTTCTCTCTCGACTTTGAATACACCAAAATATCATCGATAAATACCACCAAAAATTGATCCAGATAAGGTTGGAATACTCAGTTCATCAAGTCCATAAATGTTGCAGGAGTATTTGTCAATCCAAATGGCACCACAAATTTGTAATGTCCATACCGATCTTTTTTGCACTTTAAAGTTAAGTTTCCAAGGATTTTTGGCTCAAAGGATTTAACCCATAGAAAAATAATCAATCCCTTTGACCAAAGGATCGATCCCCTTGATAAAATATCGATCCCTTGTATTCCGTCGAGTTTGGGATCGATCCCTTTACAAAAAGGATCGATCCCTTGAGGAAAAAGATTGTCCCTTCACCAAAAAGATCAATCTCTCGATAAAAATGACCGATCCCTTCCCTTAAAGGATCGATCCATTTATTTCAACGGTGAAATTTTTGAAAAAGGATTTATCCCTTTTACCAAAGGATCGGTCCCTTGTGCATTAAATGTTGTTTTTGGTTGTAGGTAACGGCTATAATGATCACCAATGGCTCCAAACGGTTAGAATTAATGGAGAAATTATATATTGAAGGACAAAGCTTCCCAATGTCAACAAGAATCATATTGAACCAACCTACCAACATCAAAGTTTTGTTTTGTGCTTAATTTGTAAAATTCCTTACTGTAAACACACTTGTGAACTTTATTGTTTATTTTTGCTCAAGTGTGATTTGGGTGAGAGCTTAATTAGTGCAAACACCTTTTCCTTGTGAGGTTTTCTCTTTGTTTCTATATTTGCAATTCCTCTTGCAGAAAGAGTGTAAACAAGGTTTTGGGGTATAAACCTTGTCAGTTGGTGTAATGTTACACCTTGTCCTCTAAGGTAAGTAAATCTATTAGATTTGAGAAATCCTTAGTGTGGATGCTAAATTAGTGGATGTAGATTTTGTTTGAGAAAGTCTAACCACTCTAAATCTTTGTAAAAAAAAAATTTGGATTGCTTCCACCAAATTTCTTAAAACGCCAATTACCCCCTCTTGGCGTTATTCGATTGTTTGTAAGAGGTAACACATTTAGTATTCGAAACTCGATAAAGTTTTATTTCTTTAAATTTTGTAAATTTAACCTTTAATGCAAAATCATTTAACTGCATAAAATCACAATGTAATATTACGACTTTCGGTTAAAATCAAATTTCAGGCAACTACTAGACAGTTTGATGTTATTTAATATAATAAATAAAAATGCCTAATTTAAAAATCAACAGATTAATTTTTAAAACATGAATTAATAAAATACTATTTACCCATCCTATTAATTAAATCTAATACTATCCATATTAAAGAAGTTTTAACTTAATATTGCAAACCTTTTTATAACTAATCTATCAGAGCAACTAGAACATTTATAATATTCGTGCCACTAAAAAAAGTCAAAATAACATTAAAGGATGTCTTACTAATATTGTATACTGATATGATTCTAAAACGGTATTGCTCCTCACTCAGCAACTTTATTCTTTTCTTCACCTACACGTGAAATATTCACACACTAATTTTCCACTTAGTGAGGCATATAAACTAAACTAAAGCATTTTAAAACATGAAAGGATTATATAAAATTACTCAAATTTTTAAAATTGTCGTATTAAAACATATGAACATATAAATATGGCATTTCAAACCATTTTCTTCATTTTAAATTGTAACCTGAAAAATCATCCTTTCACACACATATATAAGGCATATAATGCCAAATCAGTATTCTTAGAAAATATTAGCTTTCTTTCAATTCATATAACATATATTGTCACTTTATCATATAAAAGGCATATCATGCCAAAAAATCATCACACATAGTAAACTATTTACTTTCATCTCAATTCAGATAACTTTAATTATTCACTTATTTAGATCATATAGTCTGAACTTTTCAATTTCATATAAGTATAACCCATTGTACGTTAAATGATAATGAAAGATATGTGAGTTAGACGAGTGTGCCCAATATGCACTCCAAGTGCCTCGTATAATTTGCACCAACAGTGCCACATATAACGTACATGAATGTACCAATTCAATAATCAGTAATCAATAATCATTCCACCTCATGGCATGCCAATTTTACCTACGACTCTCAGTGCACATACAATGGGCTTTTATGTCATAACCATATCTCATTCATATATCCATTGTATTTATATATATACATATCAACATATCCAATTATCCTTGATTAAAATCAGTGCGTTGGGCAGTTCATACCCGAAATCATCCATAATCATCTATCAAATAATGTATAAAATAATTTAAATATTTCATACCATATAATCATTTCAAAACTATTTTCAAAATTTATTCAAAGCATCCTTAAAATAAATCATATAAAAATATATTGAGTAATTTATATTAAATCATCTGAATATCATTTTATAAACATTATTAAAATAAATCATAATATATTTTAAATATTTTTCTTACCAAATCATTTGAGGTTGGCTCATCGCAAGCCATCCTCATATCATATACGACAATATAAAAGAATAATGCACTCACCTTATTTGCCTCACTAGAACCATTTACAATGATATTCTTTTTAATCATGCTTGATCATTTTTCCTCAATTTGATTCATTCACAAGATTTATCGCAGTCTATATAAAATCATATACACAACAAATATTCAAAGTATATGTTAGTATTATACTAACATAACCATATACAACAATAAAAATCCATATAATATATTCAATACTTATTTGGTATAAAAATCACTTTGCTATTCGATAACAACTACAATATTTCCAAAACAACTCTTCAATTCCATAAATATTCATATTCATCACCAAGTCACTTAACAAATTTACAATTTAGTCACTATTTATGAATTCTTTTAGAATTCATACTAACCTTCCCAATTAATTCAAAATGGTCCTTCACAATTTTATTCAATTCAATTCCAATACTAAAATTTCTAGTATGAAAATAATATATTCAATCTAATGCTATCACATTTGCAAAAGTTTCATTTAATCCCCAAAGTTTCCAATCTTTTTGAATAAACCATTAAACTTAACCAAATTTACAATTTAGTCCCAATCATCATTCTAAATTCAAATTCAACATCCAAAATTAATTTCCAGCATAGTATACTCATAATGTAAATTTATACATCAATCCCTTAAATTTCTAAAAATTTGCAAAATGGTCCCTTTTCTTTCACAAAGATCCAAATGAACTTCTAAAACGTGTGTAATCACTCTAATATCAATTGTAGATCATAAGAAATTTTTGAATATTTCCCCCCAATTTAATAGCCATAATCAAACCTTCATTAAGCAATAGGGCTTATTTTCATTTGATTTCAAACATGAGATCAAACTCCTATGATCAAATTCGTGCAATTCCAATCATTCTCACATCAAATTCAATCAAAATTCAACCAATCTTCAAGAACTCTTACCTTGGCCAAATTTATTATAGCAATTTCAAATTGATTTTGATCACACACATGCTTGGAAATTAATCTACAACACCATTAACATAAAAAACCATCCTTTAATTCTTCAAAATTCAGCATGTCTTCGTGAATCCTAATCATGAATTTCTTCATCCAAGCATGTTTTCCATTAAATAATTATATAAAATGATAGAGAATTTCAAGTAGATTAATTATCTATCTAATAGCTTAATCCAAAAATCAATCGAATAAGCCATAAAAAAAGCTTTCCTTAGCTACTATGGAGGTCATGGCTGAATAAGGAATAGAATCTGAAAATTCTTGGTTTTTCCCTTCAATTATGGCTTAAGACATGTTGCTTTAATATAATTAAATTGAATTTAAAATTCAACTAATGTGAAATTATCACTTTGCTCTTAATGAAACATGATAATTTCAAATTACCATTTACATGTTCCAAAGTCAAAGATGAACGAACAAAAATTGACTTTCCATAGTTATATTTGTAATTTTCAAAAATTGCAATTTAGTCACTAAATTTAACAATGCCCGTTTAACATGGAAAATCAACCTTGAGTATCGATACTGTAACACGCCCAACCCAAATCAAGGATTATGAGTATTACCGAGATCAAAAGCAAGAACAAGATCATTGAATATTGAATCAGACATACGCAACAAACATTACAATTGAAGAACCATTTTTTCGAATTCAAGATTCATCAAATATCAATCAATTTACTTATCAAATAATTTGATAAACCATGAATTCTAATTTAGCTAAGGTAGTTTCTTTTAATTCCAATATGCAATTCATTATGCCGATTACTGATAATAAACCACATGCATATCTAGGAATTTAATGAACTTAACATACTATAACATCATTTCATAACCAACTTATATATTTACATTACGAAAGAGAACCTTATTGGATTATACCAAATGATACACTAGTAAGCTATATACATTCAAAAAAGTCATTTACGCTATATACATTAGGGGTTTATTAACTCTATAGACTAAACTATTTCATTAGGTTCTTAGGTACATTTCATAAACAATTTAATTACTCACCATATGCATGAGATTTGAACCACTATACTCAAGGATAAGCCACCAATTAAGAGTATAAGGATAACAAAACAAGCCATACTTGAAATCTTCCTTTGGGTTGATTGGCTATAGAGGTTGAGCTTCAAATACTCTAGAAGTTGTGGTTTGGGAAAGAAATAAAGAAGAGTGATATGTACTTACAGTAATTAGTGAGGTAACACTTAAGTTCATTGAGTCTTTACTATTTAAGGCTCTCCACAATCAACTAATATATTGATTTCATGCAATTACTACGTACTCTAATAGTATAGCATTAAATTTAAACAATCTACTTGATCTAACTTCAATTTCGAACATGTAGAGAGTACACAATCATACATATTTAATTTGATAATCAATTAAATCAACCAATTAACATATCAATTATTCTTCCATTCGATCAATGCATATTTCACCAAATATGCAACACGCAATCTACATGGCACTTTGAATTAAACAATTAAATATATATAGTAATTCTATTTGAACAATTCATGCATATACAATCACTCTTCTGATTCAATCTTATCAATTAATTTAAGCCTTGGTTTCTAGTTCAGTCTAGATACGTCAGTCTCCAACCAACTATCACCATACACTTTAATTGCACCGTAGTGCTGGTCAACCCTCCTACTATCGCCAAAGACCACATAATGTACCTTTCATCTATCACCAATAAGCACCATAGTGTTGGACCATAGTCCCCCACACACAATTGAGCTTTAGACTCTAAGGCATGCCCTTATATCTTGGACTAACTATTAACCAAGGACATTGAATCTTATTTGCCAAGGAATCATTATTTTCTTTTTCATGACATAGCCATCAAGGATTATCCCATATCAATATTATTCATTCAATTCCAAATTGATCATGGCAGCAAGCAACAATTTGTTCATTCAAGATTTCAATTTCATCATTCAACTTTATTCGATCATGGTAGCATATAATAATTCCTGAACCAATTCAATTAAATCATAGAAACATGTATTGATTCACAATCTAATTCAATTTAAATCAAGGCAACAAGGAATAGTTAATTTACCAATTAATTTCACATGGCACTCAATAACTTATAGTCCTTAATTAATCTTTATTTCCCTTAATCTTAAGTTATAATATGACTTAATTTCAACATTATCATGTCGCGCAATTGATCATAGAAATAAGAATAAAAGGTGGTTGGGACCTAATTCCCAACCCTAGTATAGTTACACTCATAATACTCCAAGTTAGCCTTGAATTGCAATCTCTTTTTGCTCATCTTTAGTGGATCCTCCCTTATTCCCTTAAGTCACTTCCTAAATTCCTTGATCTAGCAATTTATACACAATATAGGGAAGTTATTAGAATCAATACCAAAGTAAATTCCTGCTCAATTAGCTAGTTGACACTAAATAGATTCTATTTTGGCAGATTATACATCTTGTAGTAATCTGATCATAACTTTTAATTTACTCATTGGATTTCCTATTTGTTTATACCCTTAGAAAGGTAATTCAATTATATTTCCAACATGTATGGCTTGTATTTTAATTTTTTATATACAATTAAAGTTAGACAATTTTCCAGTGATCATTCTATCACTATTGCAGTTTGATGCACTTTGGTGAACTAATTTACTTAGAATTCTTATCAATTTGTTTTAGCTATTCTTACCATTGGTTATTTTTATCCTTTCCCTGTATTTTCATATCAACCATAGCCTTTAATATTCCAATTAAGTCTTCCAATTAACAGAGTTTCCAGAACATTCCAGTTTTACCAATTTTGCTAATGTACAATTTACAAACAACCAATTCCTCTATAATTTAAGCCTTACAATTTATTTTACATTCTTTTCAGTCTCTAACCTATTTTTAGCTAGCATTAATAATCTTTAATTCTATCCAATTGGGTCCCAAATTTCATTAATTTGTTCAAAACAATCCTTAATTGATCTATAGCAACAATTGTGACTAGTTTCACTCTTAGGTTAAATTCCTAAAATTTTACAGCATTTGCTCTTGTTTTAAGTTTAAATATTCAATAAATTTAAATTTCCAGTAACTTTATCGTACATATATTTTTCCAATTCAGTATAAAAACCTTTTGAATTTCTTAATTTTGTCACACGCATGCATAATTATTTTGGTTATCACCCTTAAGGCGATAACCCATTATTTACCCAACTTAACAAGATTATTGATCACTAAAATCTAACTCAACATGACCACAAAAATCTGTAGTATCATACAGTCCAACACTTTAAATTTATTCAATAATCGAGCTTATCAATTTCTCAAAGATTAACTCAATTAAATCCTTAAAATTTCGAATGGAAATAAAGAATGAAACACTTAATTGTTAAACTATGTAATTTCCCTAGTTAATTCAAGCTTGAACTAAGCTTGCATGGACGGTCTCATTTTTTGTTTTCTCTCCCTTTTTTTCTTTCTTAATCCTTATCTAATTGTTCTCTCTTAGGTCGGCCACCAAATGAGATGGGAAGGATGATATTTTCATCCTTAATGGAGGTGGAAATGCCCAATTTAGCCACTCTTAATGCTTAAGTAATAGACTATTCAAGGGTAAAATTAGGAATTCATGTATTTGGCTTGCAATCTTATTATTTGTTACTTATTTCAATTGGATCACTTTAAATTGGTTAGCACTTCATCAATCATTTCAATTAGGTCCTTGTTTAATTCAACTAATTTAAATTCCAATTAAACTCGCTAATTATCCTAGGTAATTCGATTGGGTCTCTATTTTTTAATTCAATTAATTTAATTTTTAATTCAATTATGTCTTTATTTAATTCCATTAATTGAAATCTCTATTCAATTTGGTTTTTATCTTGGAAAATATAACTTAAGTCTCCTAGGCTAGGATTTCAGGGTGTTACAATTCTCCCCCTTAAAAGAGAATTTGTCCTCGAATTCTTTCCTGGATTAAATAGATGAGGATATTGCTTTCTCATTGTATCCTCAAGTTCTCAGGTCGCTTCTTCTATTTTATGACTTCTCCACAAGACTTTTACCAAAGGAATATTCTTGTTTCGAATTCATTTGACTTGTCTTTCAAGGATTTGAACAGGTTTCTCTTTTCAGAATAATTATAGGTTTAATTCAACTTCTTTAGTTTCAAGAATGTGATTTGGATATGATTGGTACTTATGGATCATCGAGACATGAAAAACACTATGAATCTTGTCAATTTCTTTAGGGAGTGATAGTCGATAATCCACTTGACCAATTCTTTCAGCAACATCGAATGGTCTAATGAATCGAGGGCTAAGTTTTCCCTTTTTTCCAAACCTGAAAACTTTCTTCCATGGAGATACTTTGAGAAACACCTTATCTCCAACTATATACTGGATGTCTCTTCATTTCAAATCTACATAGGACTTTTTCCTATCAAAGGCTTGCTTCAATTGATCATGGATAATTTGAACTTGTTCTTTGGTTTCCCTGAGCAATTTAGGCCTAGGGACTTTGTTTTAACCCAATTCAGACCAATATAGGGGTCTTTTGCATTTTCTTCCATACAAAGCCTTGAAAAGAGCCATTTGAATCAAGGTTTGATAATTATAGGCAAATTCTGTGAGAGGTATGGATTTCTCATAGTTCTTTCCAAAGTCAATAACACGAGCTCTGGGCATGCCTTCGAGTACTTGTATTACTCTATCATATTGGCCATCACTATGAGGATAAAAGGTCGTACTTAGTCTCACTTTAGTGCCAAGGGCTTACTATAAGGATTTCCAAAATTGAACTGTGAATCGAGGATCTTGATCGAAAATGATTGAAGTAGGGACCTCGTGTAATTGAATTACTTCACGAATATACAATTCGGCTAGAGTATCCAAACTATAGCTCATTTGAGTATGGATGAAATGAACTGATTTAGTGAAGCATTCTACAATTACCCACACAATATCATATTTTCTTGGTGAACAAGGTAGACCACTTACAAAGCCCATAGTTATTTGATCCCATTTCCATTGAGGAAATTTAATAGGATTGAAGAGTCCAGTAGGAGCTCGATGTTCGACTTTGATTCTTTGACAATTCAGTCATCTAAACAAATAATCTGTAATGGCATACTTTATGTGAGGCCACCAATATAGGGATTTAAGGGCTTTATACATCTTGAAAGATTCAAGATAAATCAAGAATGGACTTTGATGAGCTTCTTGTAAAATTTCCTTCTTCAAGTCATCATTGTTTGAAATTTGATTCTTTGACAATTCAGTCTCTAAACAAATAATCTGTAAGGCATACTTTATGTGAGGCCACCAATATAGGGATTTAAGGGCTTTATACATCTTGAAAGATTCAAGATAAATCAAGAATGGACTTTGATGAGCTTCTTGTAAAATTTCCTTCTTCAAGTCATCATTGTTTGAAATACACACCCTATTCTTAAAATAGAGCATGCCACTCGAATGAATAAAGATATCTTGATTGGCTTTCGAGATTATCTCTGAAATGATAGCTTGAAGTTTAGGATCAGTTTGTTGAAAGTCTCTGATCCTCAAGATTAAGCTATATTGAACATGTAATTCACACACGATTCCACATTTTTATACATTCGTAGATGAGCATTAATAGCATTTGAGGTCAAGGTCGGTTTATAGCTAAGAGCATCTGTAACCATGGTAGCTTTTCTGGGATGATAATCAATGACTAAATCATAGTGTTTGAGATTCAAGCTATCTTCTTTGCCTTAAATTGATATCCTTTTGAGTCAAGAGATATTTGAGGCTGTTATGATCAGTAAATAGATAACACTTTTTACCGTACAAGTAATGCCTGCAAATTTTGAGGGTAAACACAATAGCAACAAGTTCTAAGTCATGCGTTGGGTAATCGAGCTTGTAAGGCTTTAATTGGTGAGATGCATAAGAAATTACATTATAGCCTTGTATTAAGACACATCCAAGTCCCAAGTGTGAAGCATCACTAAAGATAGTGAATTCCTTGCCCAATTCTGGTTCGATAAGAATCTGGGCATGAGTAAGAGTGTGCTTTAGCTTATCAAAGCTTCGTTTCTACTTCTCTGTCCATTCAAATGATACATCCTTTCGAAGAAGTTTAGTTAGAAGTAAGACAATAGTAGAAAATCCCTCAACGAATCTATTATAATAGTCGGCTAAACTGAGCAAGCTTTGAACTTTGCTCACCTTCCTTGGAGGTCTCCAAACCATAATAGCTTATATCTTTTTCGGATCTACTTTAATTCTCTGTGCTGATATAGCATGACCAAGAAATGAGACTTTCGATAGCTAAAATTTTCACTTGAAGAATTTTACGAACAACTAACGTTCTTGAAGTGTTTGCAAGACAACCCAGAGTTGTTTAACATATTCCTCCTTGTTACAGGAATAAACGAGAATGTCAATTATAAATACAACCATGACTTGTCAAGATAGGTCTTAAATACGTGATTCATGAAATCTATAAATGCGACAGGGGTATTAGTTAATACAAATGGCATAACAAGAAATTCAAAGTGGCCATAACGAGTTATGAAATATGCTTTTGGCACTTCTTCCTATTTAATCTTAATTTGATAATAACCTGATCGAAGATCAATCTTTGAAAAGATTGAAGCATCCTTAAGCTGATCGAAGAGATCTTCTATTTTTGGAAGTGGATATCAGTTCTTGATAGTGATATTGTTTAGCTGGTGATAGTCAATACAAAGACACATCATACCATTCTTTTTCTTTGCCAACAAGACAAGTGCACCCCAGGGAGAAAATCTAAACCAAATAAATCCTTGTCTTGAAGCTCTTGCAGTTTCTTATGTATTTCTTTCACTTCAAGTGGTGTCATTCTATATGGTGTAATGGACACCAAATTCATTCCAGGTTGGACTTCGATCCCAAACTCTATTTCTCGAGTTGAAGGCATGCCAGGAAGTTCCTCAGGAAAAACATCGGTAAATTCATAAATAACAAGTGTATTAATTAAGACAAATTCAATTTGATCTTGTAAGATCATAAAGGCAAAAAGAAAGGTAGGATTGTTTTATCAATTATGAGTATAGATTCTTTCCCTAAAACTCGAAGATACAATCTTTTGTTTTGGAAATCTGCCCAAGCTTCATGGTTGCTTAACCTATCTAAGCCTAGTATTAAATCAAACACACAATATGGAAGAACGTATAGATCGGTAAAGAAAGGCACATTTTGAATAGTCAAGAGGCAATCTTGACAAATCAAATAAATGTTCAAAATTCTTCCTAACGGGTTATAGACTACAAGACCGGTTTTAGCAAGTCAGGCTTTAATTTCAATTTTCTCTTAAGTTTGAGCATACAAATGAATGATTAGATCTCGAGTCTATTAAAACATAAATAGGAAATATGTTTAACTTGACGGTATCTACGATAACATCAAGAGCTTCTTCATCATTCTTTCCCCAAATGTGGTAGATACGAGCAAGGGTTCAAGATTCCTGATTAATATGAGCAGGGCCATTTGAATGATTTATATTGCCTTTGCAATGGTGGATTGATTGAGCTATGTTAGGGCCTTTGTTTTGATTTGAAGGATTAGAACTTGGAATAGCAGAATTTTTTCTCGGGACTTCATTTGGATTCTACGGATAGTCCCAGATGTAGTGGTTCGAGGCTCCACACAAGTAGCATAAGTTATGTTGAGTCCTACATTGACCGAGATGATGTTTTTGACAATATTTGTAGGTAGGATATTGAACAAACTTCCCAAAATTCTCCGTACTATCCATATAGACCGTCGAAACTAAAAAAATGACTAAGGCTTCAGAATATAGTTTCTCTTTTGAGAAGAAATACGATTGGAATAATTTTTCTGGCTGTGTTTAAACTTCTTGGACTGCCAATGGGGCTTGTCGTCACTCCTAAATAATTTATCTTTCCAGGAACTATCACTCTTGTGTTTCTCAGAATCTTTCATTTTTGCCTCTGTACCTGGTTCACCAAGCTCTATAACTCAGTAATATCCAGGGTAGTAAATATAGGACTTAACTCTTCATTCAGTTCAACAATAAACATTTGACATTTGTCACCCTCTTTCTCGATGTATTATGATCTGTACATGCAATATTTGCAAAAGTCGCTCACATACTACTTGATGGGTAGACTACCTTATTTGAGGTACAAGAAACGCTTCTTGCAGTCACCCAGATACTACTCACTAATATACTTCTTAATGAACTCTTCTAAAACAATCCATGTAACAGATTCAGCAGGATCAGTCAGGGTAGTGGTTTCCCACCAACTCAGTGCTTCGTCTACCATCAAGGCCACATTACACTCGATTTTATGCCCATCCAAGCATTAGAATTGCTTGGTCAAAATTTGGGTTGTGTTCTCAAGATAATACTCATCCTCTTTGGGTTTATTTTCAATGGCACCAATGAAAGTATATGATCAGTATTGGGCCAGCTTCTCAATAGAAACCTTATTGGGTACAACAGGAAAAGTAACAGGCTGATTACATCTCAGGTTGACTATAAGTTAATCAAACATCTCCTTCATGCTAAGGAGACATTCTTGTTGGATTGAATTTACTGCAGGATTTCCTTGTTGATCATGAACTTGGGCTCGTTTCTCAACTTGTTGTGTAGGATTCTGATTTATCCCTATACTGTCTCCTTTATTTGAGGACCCCTCGAGACTTCCACTATCGCAAGCCATTATTATTTTTTACTTTCTATGATAAAACAAGAAGCGAAATTTTTAGGTTAGGCAAGAATACAAGTATGCTTGAAAACAAATCCTAGGTGGCTCAATGAAATCCTATATGATGTATGAGACTCGATTTAGTCCTAGACTCGACCAAAAGCTTTGATTACCATTTAACATGTAACACCTCCAACACGAATCAAGTGTTAGGAGCATTATGAGATCGAAAGAAAAAACAAGATCATTGAAAGTTGAATCAGACATACACAACAGACATTACAATTGAAGAACCATTCTTTCGAATACAAGATTAATCAAATCACAATCAATATACTAATCAATTAATTTGATAAACCATGAATTCTAATTTAGATAAGGGAGGTTCATCTAATTTCAATCTACAATTCATTATGTTGAGTACTAATAATAAACCACAGGCATGTCTAAGAATTTAATGAACTTAACATACTATAACATCCTTTCATAACCAACTTATATATTTACATTACAAAAGAGACACTTAATGGATTATACCAAATGACACACTAATAAGCTATATACATTCCAAAATAGTCATTTATGCTATATAAATTAGGGGTCTATTAACTCCATGGACTACTATTTCATTAGGTTATTAGGTACATTTTATAAACAACTTAATTACCCACCATATGCATGATATTTAAACCACTATACTCAAAGCTAAGCCACCAACTAGAAGTATAACGATAACGAAACAAGCCATACTTGAAATCGTTTTTTGGGTTGATTGGCTATGGAGGTTGAGCTTCAAATACTCTAGAACCTGTGGTTTGGGAAAGAAAATAACAAGAGTGATAATTACTTATAGTACTTAATAAGGTAACACTTAAGTTCATTGATTCTTTACTATTTAATGCTCTCTACAATCAACTAATATATTGAATTCATCCAATTACTACATACTCTAATTGTATAGCTTTTAATTTAAACAATATACTTGATCTAGCTTCAATTTCAAACATAGAGAGAGTACACAATCATACATATTTAATTTGACAATCAACTAAATCAGCCAATTAACATTTCAATTATTCTTCCATTCGATCAATGCATAATTCACCATATATGCAACACACAATCTACATGGCACTTCGAATTAAGCAATTAAATATATATAGAAATTCTATTTGAACAGTTCATGCATATACAAGTACTCTTCTAATTCAATCTTTTAAATTAATTTAAGCATTGGTTTCTAGTTCAATCTAGATAAGCAAGTCTCCAACCAACTTTCACCGTACACTTTAATTACACCGTAGTGCTAGTCAACCCTCCTACTATCCCCAAAGACCACATAACTTACCTCTGTCTGTCACCAATAAGCATCGTAGTGCTAGACAGTAGTCCCCCATACATAATTGAGCTATTGGACTAACTATTAACTAAGGAAATTGAATCTTATTTGCCAAAGAATCATTATTTTCTTTTTCATAACATAGTGATCAATGATTATTCCATATCAATATTATTCATTCAATTCCAAATTGATCATGGCATCAAGCAACAATTTGTTCATTTAAGATTTTAATTCAATCGATTTCGATCTTGGCAACATGTATTAATCACAATTCAATTCAATCATGGAAACATACAATAGTTCATTATTCGTTTCAATTCAATCATGGAAGCAAGCAATACTTCACCATTCAACTTGATTCGATCATGGTAGCATACAATAATTCACCACACAACTTGATTCGATCATGGTAGCATACAATAATCCACCATTTAACTTGATTCGATCATGGTAGCATACAATAATCCACCATTCAACTTGATTCAATCATGGTAGCATACATTAATGCACCATTCAACTTGATTCGATCATGGTAGCATACAATAATTCACCATTCAACTTGATTCGATCATCGTAGCATACAATAATTCGCCATTCAACTTGATTTGATCATGGTAGCATACAATAATTCACCATTCAACTTTATTCAATCATGGTAGAAAACAATAATTCACAAACCAATTCAATTAGATCATAGAAACATGTATTAATTCAAAATCCAATTCAATTTAAATCAAGGCAATAAGAAATAGCTAATTTCCCAATTAATTTTACAAGGCACTAAATAACTTATAGCCCTTAATTAATCTTTCTTTCCATTAATCTTAAGTTCTAATATGACTTAATTTCATCATTAGCGTATTGATTTCATAAGAAATTGAACATAGAAATAACAATAAAGGGTGGTTGGGACCTAATTCCTAACCCTAGTATAGTTACACTCACAATACTCCAAGTTAGCCTTGAATTACTATCCCTTTTTATTTATCTTTGGGGGACTCTCCCTTATTTCTTTCGACCACTTCCTCAATTCCTTGCTCTAGCAATTTATACACAACATAGGGGAGTTATTAGAATCAATACCATAGTAAATTCTAGCTCAATTAGCTAGTTGACACTAAATTGATTCTATTTTGGTAGATTGTACACCTTTTAGTAATCTAATAATAACTTTAAATTTACTCGTTGGATTTTTTATTTATTTATACCCTTACAAAGATAATTAAATTATATTTCCAACCATATATGTCATGTATTTTAATTTCTTATATACAATTACAATTTTTCATTTGAAGTTAGATAATTTCCAGGGACCAATTTGTCACTCTTGCAATTCGATGCACTTTGGTGAACTAATTCACCTAGAATTATTATCAATTTGTTTTAACTCTTCTTGCCATTGTTTAGTTTTCCTTTCCCTTTATTTTCATATCAACCTTAGAATCTAATATTCCAATTAAGTCCTCCAATTAACATATATTCCAGAACAGTCCAATTTTTTTTATTTTGCTAACGTACCATTTACAAACGACCAATTCCTCTATAATTTAAGCCTTACAATTTAGTTTACATATTTTCAGTCTCTTCACTATTTTTTAGATAGCATTACCAATCTCTAATTCTGTAACACCTAAAACCCGTATAATTATACCAATACAGGTTGGAGATGTCACATGCATTTCTTAAAAGATTTCCAAATTCAAAAGATTTAAAAATTTATTTTCATAAAATAGTAAATGATAATATAAAAATATTAAATCAAGTAAAACTATCATATGATATTCAAAACATTTATATATATATATATATATCATAATCAAATATGTCTATTAATAATATTAGTATTGATTCATATTAACTATATTAAAATAGAGTAAAATAATTCAGTTTATCCATTACAAACCAGTTCCCAAAATAGTTAAACAGAGCTAATAGGAAATTCATAAGTACATATCACTAACTAAGTCAAAATTACATCATCATATGATGTCTTACTGATATTGTGATATATTCCTTGATGCTTGATGTCGCTTTGTACTCATTACTCTACTTTTGGCTTGTTACCTATCTGTGAAAATCATCACACGCTAAATATATACTTAGTGAGGAAATTAAAAACAATAACAGTGCAATACAAATCATTACTTAGTGAGGCAATTAAACATAATAAACAGTGCAATACAAATCATGCATGAAATTTAATATTATTTTTCCAATGCCATAATCAAAACGACATAATATAAATAAATTCATTTTTATCAATAACTATTGCCATAATTGTTATCCATGAGGAACTCGGTATAAGAGTCAAAATATTGCACAATAGTTCTGAGATCGAGCTTTGCTCACCTAATAATACACAGTAGTGTTGAGGTCGAGCTATGCCCACCTAACTTGTACTATGTGACTTTATTTGACACTCTAGTACGACTTAAATTTGTAGCTGCTAGACTCTATGGCATGCCAGTAATACCACTGAACATCAATAACATACTTGGGCTTCTAGTCATGAATTAAATCATCCATGGAAACGTATAACCACGTAATAAACATTAGGGTAGTTCATACCCATGGCAAAATATCATTATGATAAAAACAAGTAGATTTGTCGCTAGTCTTCCTGGTGATGTATAAAGCATCTATGTACAATGTCATGAATGTATTACACTCACCTTAACACTTTATATCTATCAAAGATGTGTCTCACTATGCTCCACACTAGATCATTTTTATATTCGGTTTGTTTCGATCACAAAATCAATCACAATATGTACAAAATAACAAATTGATATCCATACATATGTTAGTATTGTACTAACATAAACACATCTCCAAAACAAAATCCATAATATATTTGAAACTTATTTTCTACCAAAATACTTGAACACTTAATAATTTCTTTTAATATTGGAACCAACTTTTCCAATTTACACAAAATGATCCTTCACCAATTTATCACATAAATTTTTAATACCAAATTCTAGCATTGAAATTATTACCAACCAAGTACTTTTACAAAGGCACAATTACATTTAAGCACCCCAACTATACGAATATTGCACTTAAATCACCAAACTTTTCAAACTTCCAAATTGGTCATATTTCACATCGGAACACTCATTTCAATTCCAAAATAGTAATTTTCATCATAGTACATCAACTATTAAACAATTACACAATCATTCTCAACTTTTCCAAAATTGTCGAATTAGTCCCCTAACATTTCAAAAATTACATAATGGTCCCCAAATTTTTCTAAGGCTTCTAAAATACTTCCTACATCATTTCAAGACCTTACATATTTTTCCATAAGTGTTCTCACTCAAACATGCCATAGACGAATGCTTTAAACCTTTAAAACAAGGCTTTCATGATTCTGCTCGATTTTGATTCGATTCAAGCATGAAATCAACTTCTAATCAACCTTAAAATATATCTACAATTAAAGCCCTAATAAACTCTCATCAAAACACAAAGTTCTACAATTTCATCATTTGGTCGAAAATCATAAAAGCCTTTCTAGGAAGTTTGAACATGTTTTAATAATCAAGCTTGAAAATGAACCTACAACCCCAAAAACATCAAGATTCATCATCAATTTCAAGAACCCTAGTTTGAGCACAAACCATAAGATTTGGGATCTTTGAAATCAAGCAAGTTGAGCAAGCATAATTGGTACCAAAAGATAGCGTTTTTCGAATAGATCAATTTTCTGTTTCACAGTATAACATGAAATCCAAAGGAAATTGCTCAAAAATGGGAAAAAATCTTAGGAGAGCTCACGGCAATTTGGAGAAGATGATAAAAAAATTGGCATGAATTAATTTCATACTAATTTACCTTAAATTTAAACTTTAATGAATATTAGATTCATTTAATTGGGAAAAAACTAATTTACCCTTAATGAAACTTTATATTTACCATTAAACCAAGACACCTCAACCTTATCATCTTTCTAAAGTCAAATATGAACAAACAAAATCTTATTTTACCGATTTGCCCTTGTTTTTTTCCAAAAATACAATCTTGCCACTTTAATCCAACGGATCATATTAAACATGGAATTAAATCCTAAATTCCAATGATTTATATTATTTTCCAGAATTTTAAAATGTGGAAATAATATTTTCAGGTCTATTTTATCATCCTTCAGATTTTACTGAAAATTATATTCGATCCAATTTATCGAATTTTTCCTCAAAATATATCGCCTTATAACTTTTAATAAAAAAAACTCATACTAAAATTCTGATTCCCAATAAAACGTTATTCTTGAAGTAAACTATTTATTTACGGGGCCAAATTACAACTTTTAAAAATATCTTTTTGGTCCCTAAACTTTTTCAAAGTTTATACTTTGGTTACTTAACTTTCAAAATTTACATTTGGGTCACTATCTAAAATTTGGGGTATTACAAATCTCTCCGCTTAAATAAAATTCATCCTTGAATTTTGAGACGTACCTGATATGAAGAGGTGTCGATATTGTTTCCTCATTTCCTGCTCTCTTTCCCATGTAACGTCCTCGACTTTATGATTTTGCCAAAGCACTTTGACTAGAAGAATCGTCTTACTACGCAGTTCTATGAATTCTTTAGACAATATCCGTATTGGTTCTTCTTAATAAGTCAAATCTGGTCGAACCTTAATTTCCTCCGATGTAATTACATGTGAAAGATCCGATCGATACTTTCTAAGCATCGGCACATGAAAAACATTATGAACTTTGTCTAACTCCGGAGGTAATGCTAACTGGTATAAACCACCGGTCCGACTCTCTTTAAGATCTCTTAAGTTCCAATGAGTCTTGGACATTGTTTTCCATTGTACCCAAACTGTAATACCTTTTTCCAAGGCGATACCTTAAGAGAAACTTTATCGCCTTCCTAAAATTCAATCTTTTTTCTCTTCAAGTTTGTATAAGACTTCTGCCGATTAGATGCCATCTTGATATTATCTTGAATTGTCTTCACTTTATCCTCAACCTCTTTCAATAAATCAAGGCTAACAAGATTTTGATCTTTTAACTCGAACCAATTTAATGGTGTTAGGTATTTTCTCCCATATAAAGCTTCGTATGGAGCCATCTTGATGCTCTATTGATAATAGTTGTTGTAGGAAAATTCTGCTAAAGGCAAATACTTTTCCCAAGATCCCTTTAACTCAATCACACATGCAATCAACATATCTTCTAATATCTAAATAGTACACTTTGACTGACAATTTGTCTGCGGATAAAAAGTTGTACTGAAATTCAATCGAGTACCTAAAACTTTATACAAAGAATTCTAAAATTTTAAAGTGAACCTTGGATCCTTGTCATATATGATTGATACTGGCACTCCATGTAGCTGAACTATCTCCATTATATAAAACTCTGCATATTTGTCCAATGAGTAGTTCATTCGCTTTGGAATGAAATGTGCCAACTTAGTTAACAGGTCAACTATCACCCAAATGTAATTCTTCTTATTTGATGTTAAAGGTAGCCTTGTAATAAAATCCATAGTGATTCTTTCCAACTTCCACTCTAGAATAGAAATCAGTTGTAACAATCTCGAAGGCACTTGATGCTCAGCTTTTACTTGTTGACACGTCAGACGTGTAGCAACAAACTCAGTAATAGCTCTTTTCATACCCGACCATCAAAATCTACTCTTTACATCCTGATACATCTTGTTCCGGCCTGGATGCATAGTCAGCGCACTATAATGTGCCTCAGAAAGAATATCTTTCTTCAACACATCATCATGTGGAATGCAGATTCTTCCTCGATAATACAGACATCCATCAGACTTGACTTCAAAGTCTTTAGTCTCACTTTTTCCACGAGTGTAATCTTTTCCAAACTTATCATGTCTTTCCCTTGTAGCTCTTTTATCCAATCTAGAAGTATTGGCTTTATCTTTAATTCAACCAATAGTGCACCATTTTCTTTCAACAATAGTCGCACATCCATAGGCCGCAAAGTTGCAAAAGTTTTTTAACTAAGTGCATATGCTACAACATTTGCCTTCCCTGGATGATAATCATTGATCAAATCATAGTCCTTTAAGAGTTCTATCCATCTCCTCTGTCTCAAGTTTTGCTCTTTTTGAGTCAACAGGTACTTTAGACTCTTGTGATCCGTGTAGATGTAGCATCGTTCACCATACAAATAATGATGACAAATCTTTAGAGAGAAAATTACTGCTGTTAACTCAAGATCATTAGTGGGATAATTTCTCTCGTGCATCTTTAGTTGTCGGGAAGCATACGCTACCACCTTACCTTCTTTCATATGTACATAAACTAAACCATTATGAGATGCATCATGATACACCATATATTCTTTGCCAGATTTCGGTTGTACCAGAAACTAGTGCTTCCGTTAAAATATAATTTAGAGCTTCAAAATTCTCTTAACACTTCTCAGTCTAAGTAAATGAAATATCCTTTCTCAAGAGCTTGGTCAATGGAGAAGCAATCATCAAAAAGTTTTTCACGAACCTCATATAATAACCAGCAAGTCCAAAGAAGCTTTGAACCTCTGTAACATTCTTTGGAGGTTTCTACTCCACTATTATCTAAAACTTCTTAGGATCAACTCTTATGTCTTCTTCCAAAACCACATGACCAAGAAAATCAACTTCTTACAGCCAAAACTCACAATTTGACAGTTGGCATATAACTTTTTATCCTTAAGTATCTCAAGCACAATACTAAGATGGGAATCATGCTCTATCTTTGTTTTCGAGTATACCAAAATATCATCAATAAATACCACCACAAATTGATCCAAGTAAGGCTGAAATACTCAATTCATCAAATCCATGAATTTTTCCAAGGAATTTTTCCAACAAAATAACATCACCACAAACTCGTAGTGCCAATACCATGTTTTGAAAATTTTCTTTGAAATATCTTCCTTTTTAAACTTTAACCGGTGATATCCAAATCGAATATCAGTCTTAGCGAAAACTGTTGCTCCTTTAAGTTGATCAAACAAGTCATCAATCCTCGAAAAAGGATACTTGTTCTTGATAGTCACCTTGTTTAACTGTCGATAATCTATGCATAATCACATGTATCCATCCTTTTTTTTTTCACAAACAACATCAGTGCACTACTAGGTGAAACACTCGGTCTAAAGAATCCTCGATCTAGTAGTTCTTGCCATTGAGCCTTTATTCTCTCAACTCAATCACATCCATTTGATATTAAACTATAAAAATAGGATCAATGCCCTGAAAACCATAATTCTTGAATTCTACCTCTTGATCTGGAGGTAACCCAGATAATTCATCTAAAAAGACATCTGAAAATTCATGAGTTATGGGAATATCATATGATCTTCCTTCAGATACTTGAGTATCTATCACCTTAGCTAGAAAAGATATGCATCCTTCTTACATCATTTTCATCGTAACCATTGTTGATATCATGTTAGTGATGATTTTGCTTTTTTTATCAATCACTAAAATTTCCAATTTCTCCGCATCTTCCTAAATTAATCACTTCTTGCGACCATTAACCTAACCTTACTGTAGAGAAAACTTACTCATGCTCAATATGATCTAAAACTTGATAAATGATAATACCATCAGATTCACTTGGAACATAGCCTCTTGAATCTTTATCGGACAATTATTATCTGTCCGACTCACACTTGCACTAAGAGCCATAGGTTTTCCGCTATAATATCACTTGATATCAAGTCAAATTGAATATCTCTATTTTAGGATTCCTTATTTCTTTCTTAAGGTAATCTGTATAACTTTTTCAGATCCATAGAAATTATTCTCTAGCAGTTGAAACATTTTCCATCTCAAATGAAAGTCTAAATGTCCACGTCGTTCAATAAGAAAAATTGACAAATTTATAGCAATAACTTCATAGCATTTAATGCTAAAATCAGACTACTTAACAAATTTACTCTTTTTCCTATCACTACGAACTTGAAACTTTTCAAGTTCTTGAGAATTAAACTCAATCTAAGCAATAATTCATTGTGGCATGGAATGGGTAGACAATCAATTTTCACAAATTTACCTTCGCAATGTAACTCTATCAAGTCCATAAAACTTAACATATACTCCCATTCAAACTCATAATCATTTCATTCAATAATAACTCAACTTTCTTTAAACTTTTAGCGGACAACTTATTTATCGTTTACTCAAATCAACAATTCTTTAAACAATTTAATGCTTAACTTAAATATTCCTCAACTATTTAACCTTGCCTGAAGAAACCTCAGAGTCATCAATAGATTCAGTAATCTCCACTGGATCCTCATCCGATTGAACTTCTCTTGTAATTTGCTTAAACTTTTTAATGGAATCCTCTAATGTAGAAACTTCGTTAAACGATGGGGCATTTCTTGTACAGAATAGAGGAAATCCCTAACAACTTCTACTCTTCTAAAGCGTGATGCTGAAGAAATGTTGAATCCTTTTGGATCGGTTTCAAACTCGACATTCTTTTCAACATTATCAACTTTCTTACCTTTTTCCTTAGTTTCTGACATCTTAACATAGTCAAAATCGTCTATTATAGGTAAAAGGTAACTTTACTCACTAATAAGCATCATAGTATATATACAACTATCAGTAAACTTTTGAAATCCTGGTGGCATGTATACATTCTTAACTTAACATAGACTCATTTCATGTCTAGAAATGGCTGAACCTATATCTCTTATACCAATAAATGCAACACCTAAAACCCGTATAATTATACCAATACATGTTAAAGATGTCACATGAATTTCTTAAAACATTTCCCAATTCAAATGATTATTTAAAAATTTATTTTCTTAAAATGGTAACTGGTAATATAAAAATATTAAATCAAGTAAAACTATCATACGATATTTAAAACTATATATCTTATTATATATATATATATATATATTATATAATATATATATATAATATATATATCCCAATCAAATACATTTATTTATAATAATAGTACTGATTCATACTATTCATATTAAAATAATGTAAAACGATTTAGTTTATCCATTACAAACTAGTTCCCAAACTAATTAAACATAGCTAATAGGACATTCATAAGTACATGTCACTAACTAAGTCAAAATTACATCATAGGATGTTTTACTGATAATGTGATATATACCTTGATGTTTGATGTCACTATGCACTCTTTAATCTACTTCTAGCTTTTTACCTACGCGTGAAAATCATCATACACTAAGTATATACTTAGTGAGGCAATTAAAAACAATAAATAGTGCTATACAAATAATGCATGAAATTTAATATTATTTTTCAAATGTCATAAGCAAGACAGTATAATATAAATAAAACCATTTTTATCAATAACTATTGCCCATAATTTTTTATCCATGAAGAACTCAGTATAAGAGTCAAAATATTGCACAATAGTGCTGAGGTCGAGCTTTGCTCACCTAATAAGGCAGAGTTGTGATGAGGTCGGGCTTTTCCCACCTGACTTGTACTATGTGTCTTTATTTGACACTCTAGTACAACCTAAATTTGTAGCTGCTAGACTCTATGGCATGCCATTAATACCACTGAACCTCAATAACATACTTGGGCATCTAGTCATGAATTAAATCATCCATGGCAACGTATAACCATGTAATAAACATTAGGGCAGTTCATACCTAAAATAACATCCATGGAAAAATATCATTCTGATAAAAACAAGGTAGACTTGTCGCAAGTCTTTCGAATAATGTATAAAACATCTATGTACAATGTCATTCATGTATTGCACTCACCTTGACACTTTATATCTATCAAAAGATGTGCCTCACTATGCTCCACACTAGATCCTTTTTATATTCAATTTGCTTCGATCACAAAATCAATCACAATTTGTACAAAATTACAAATTGATATCGATACATATGTTAGCATTGTACTTAGATAAACACATCTCCTAAACAAATTCCATAATAATATACTTGAAACTTATTTTCTACCAAAATACTTGAACACTTAATAATTCCTATTAATATTAGAACAAACTTTTCCAATTTACACAAAATGGTCATTCACCATTTTATCACTTAAATTTTTATAACCAAATTTCAGCATTGAAATTATTACCAACCAAGTGCTTTTACAAAGGTAAAATTACATTTAAGCACCCCAACTATACGAATATTGCACATAAATCACCAAGCTTTTCAAACTTCCAAAATGGTCATATTTCACATCATAACACTCATTTCAATTCAAAAACAGTAATTTCTAGCACATTACATCAACGATTAAACAATTACACAAGCATTCTCAACTTTTCCAAGATTGCCAAATTGGTCCCCCAAGTTTTCAAAAATTATTAAATGGTCCCTAAATTTTTCTAAGGCTAGTAGAATACTTCCTACATCCTTTCCAGTGCTTACATAATTTTTCCATAATTTTTCTCACTCAAACATGCCATGGTCGAATGCTTTAAACCTTTAAAACTAGATTTTCATGATTCTGCTCGATTTTGATTCGATTCAAGCATGAAATCAACCTTACAATATATCTACAATCAAAGCCCTAATCAACTCTCATCAAAACACAAAATTCTACAATTTCATCATTTGGTCAAAAATCATAGAAGCATTTCTAGGAAGCTAGAACATATTTTAATCATCAATCAAGCTTGAAAATGAATCTACAACCCCAAAAACATCAAGATTCATCATTAATTTCAAGAACCCTAGTGTGAACATAAACCCTAAGATTTGGGATCTTTGAAATCAAGCAAGTAGAGCAAGCATAATTGGTACCAAAAGATAGCATTTTTCGAATAGATCAATTTTCTATTTCACAACATAACTTTAAATCCAAAGGAAATTGCTCAAAAATGGAAACCAAAATTTTTTCTCTTACCTTAGGAGAGATAACGACAATTTAGAGAAGATTATAACAATTTGGTATGAATTTTAGATTAATTTCATGCTAATTTACCTTAAATTTAAAATTGAATGAATATTAAATTCATTTAATTGGGAAAAGACCAATTTACCCTTAATTAAACTTTATATTTACCATCAAATCAAGACACCTCAACCTTATCATCTTCCTAAAGTCAAAGATGAACAAACAAAATCTTACTTTACCGATTTGCCCTTGCCTTTTTCCAAAAATAACAATCTTGCCACTTTAATCCAACGGTCCATATTAAACATGGTTACTTTACCGATTTGCCCTTGCCTTTTTCCAAAAATAACAATCTTGCCACTTTAATCCAACGGTCCATATTAAACATGGAATTAAATCCTAAATTCAAAAGATTTATATTATTTTCCAACATTTTAAAATGTGGAAATAATATTTTCAGGTCTATCTTATCATCCTTCATATTTTCCTGAAATTTATATTTGATCTGATTTACCGAATTTTTCCTCAAACTTTATCGCTTTATAACTTTTAATAAAAAAAACCCATAATAAAATTATGATTCCCACAGAAACATTATTCTTGAAGTAAACTATTTATTTTTGGGGTAAAATTGCAACTTTTTTAAAATTACCATTTTGGTTCCTGAACTATTTCAAAGTATATAATTTGGTCACTTAACTTTCAAAATTTGCATTTTGGTCACTTTCTAAAATTTGGGGTATTACAACTCTCCCCCTTAAATAAAATTCATCATTGAATTTTAATATGTACCTGATGTGAATAGGTGTGTATACTGCTTCCTCAGGTCCTCTTCTTTTTCCCATGTAGCGTCCTCGACTTTATGAATTTGCCAAAGCACTTTGACAAGAGGAATCATCTTGCTACGCAATTCTTTGATTTCTCTAGCCAATATATGCATTGGTTCTTCTTAATAAGTTAAAACCGATTGAATCTCAATTTCCTTCGATGCAATGACATGTGAAGGATATGATCGATACTTTCTAAGCCTCGGCACATGAAAAACATTATGAACTTTGTCGAACTCGGGAGGTAATGCTAACTGGTAAGCCACCGGTCCTACACTTTTTAAGATCTCATAAGGTCCAATGAATCTTGGACTTAGTTTTCTTTTGCGCCCAAAACGCAATACATTTTTTCAATGTGATACTTTAAGAAAAACTTTATCGCCTTCTTGAAATTCAATCTCTTTTCGCTTCAGATTTTTCTGAAATTTATATTCATTGTGATTTACCAAATTTTTCCTCAAACTTTATCCCTTTATAACTTTTAATACAAAACCCGTACTAAAATTGTGATTCCCACATAAACCTATTCTTTAAGTAAACAATTTATTTACGGGGACAAATTGTAACTTTTAAAATTACCATTTTGTTCCTAAACTTTTTCAAAATTTATACTTTGGTCACTTAACTTTAAGATTTGTATTTTGGTCACTATCTAAATTTTGGGGTATTAAAAATTCTTTCTAATTGGATTGTAATATCCCAAAATTTTGGTTAGTGACCAAAATGTAAATTTAGAAAGTTTAGTGATCAAAGTATAAACTTTAGAAAAATTAAGGGACTAAGTGGTAATTTTACCAAAAAGAATTTGTATTCCATAAATTGATAGTTTACTTTTGTGAGTGGGGTTTTATTGAAATTAGATTCTTGATTTGAAAATTATGTTAGAAACTAGAAAGTGTTAAAGTTTGGTAAAAATTTTGTTAAATTGGATCAAAAAGTAATTTTGTGGAAATTTGAAGGATGATAAATTAAGTTAGAAATATTATTTCCACATTTTAAAATGATGGGAAATAATATGGACAATTGGATTGGAGAAATTTATTTCCATGTTCAATTTGGACCATTGGATGAAAAAGGGCAAGGTTAAAATTTTGGAAAGATTGCATGTGCAAAGTCGTAAAGGGTGAAATATTTTGTCCATAATTGACTTTGGAAGATGATAATGGTTATGTGGCTTGGTATTATGGTAAATACCAAGTTTCAATAATGGTAAAATGGATATTTCACATTAAATGAAATTCTAATTCATTTAAGCTTAAATTAAGGTCAAATTAACATGAAATAAAGTAAACATTTCATGAAAACTTAGCTAATTTTAGCTCCATTTCATTCTCACCATGACCAAGGTAAGAGAAATTTTAATTTTCATTCTTGAGCAATTTTCTTTGGATTTTGGATCATACCGTGAAATAGAAAATTATTTTATTCGAAAAAAACACTATCATTTGGTACCATTATTGTTTGCTAATTTGATTTGTGTTCAAAGATCCCAAATTTTGGGTTTATGTTCACATTAGGATTATGGAATAGATGAAAGTTTTTGATGTTATTGAGGTTGTAAAATCATTTCCAAGCATGTTGATGATTAAAATCACTTGTACATGATCATATGAACATATGAAGTTTCAACCTAATCATAATTTTGGGAAAAAGATTTGTTTTGATGAAATCAAGATAGGGTTTTGATTATAGAGACTTTATAAGGTTGAATCGAATTAAAATTGAGTAAAATCATGAAAACCCTAATCTTCAACATATAAAGCATTCGACCTTGACTATAGAGGATGATAAAAATTATGGAAAAAATATGTTGGGGTTGAAAATGATGTGGGAAGTATTCTACAAGCCTTAGAAAAATTTGGGGACCATTTTATAATTTTTGAAAAGTTGGGGGAACAAATCAGTAATTTTGGAAAAGTTTTGGATTATTGTGTAATTTTTAAATAGTTTATTTACTATGCTGGAAATTAATGTTTAAGTGTTGAAATTGAAGTTATGATGTGAATTTTGATTATTTTTGGAAAGTTTGTAAAAGTTGAGATTTAAATAAAAAAAATATGGAAATGTTAGGAGCTTAAGTGAAAATGTTATGTGAAGTTGGGATAAAATGAACTTGAGTGGTCAATTAGAAGTATTAAGGTCAACATTTATGTTGTGACATGGAAATTGTATCAAATAAGAGCATCGAAAAATTTGTTAGGAATTTATTTTTCAAAGTATGTCTATGTTATTAAGATTCTAACATTTGATTTGAAATTGTATATGTTTGGTAATGATGTTTATTTAGAGATTGAGTGCTTGAAATCAAGATCAAATATTATTAAAGCTAAAGACAAACTTAAGGATGAAATGGGAAATTCTAAGGAAGGTTGCAAGCTAAGGACACCAGGTGAGTGCAAATTTAATTTGTACTTATGTTATCGAACAAACATTGGCTTGAGACGAGCCAGTGACGGAGTTACTATAGTAAGGAGTGACTCCTAAAATGTTATGTTATTTTTTATGCATGCATATATGTGCATTTGGTTAGCTAATAGAATTAGTTAGGCCTGTAAACGAACTGAATACAACGAACGGAGGTATGTTCATGTTCGTTCGTTTAACTTTAACTGAACAAATAAACGAACACGAACATAAACGAACAAAAAAAATTTGTTCGTGTTCGTTCGTTAAGGAATACAACTTGTTCATCTTCGTTCATTTAAACGATAAATGAACATAAATGAACGTAATAAACAAACGTAAACGAACACAAATGAACAAACATAAACGAACACAATAAATAAACATAAACGAACCAGCACAAACACAAAAAACAAACATATTCGAGCACAACATATGAATGTAAAAAAAATGTAAAAAATAGGAATAACAACTTAAAATTCATTAATATAACCTGCAACTTTATAGTTAATTTGTTCGAATACCACAAAAACATACATAAATCATAAATAAACTATATGAAAATAATAAAGTCTTAAAGTTAATTTGTTCAACAAAACAATCTTATTGAAATCCAAACAACTTCAATAATCTTCATAACATATTCAACTTGCATTCATGATCATTCGTTAATTCACCATCCATCCTGATTAGAATCAAACAAATAAAATTATATTAAATTAAAGGAGTTATAACAAAAGATGAAAAGTATACTAAATTAGTAAAATTATACCAATTCATTCATCCTCATTTTTTCAAGGAAGCTCAACATGTATGATATCTTCATTTTGCTACAACAAATCAAAAACCCAAAAATATATCAGTTATTATAAAACCAAATTCAATAAAATTTAAAACATAAAAATACCTTGTTTTTATTTTTCTCCAACCCATAGTATTGACGATACCAATCAGCTCCACAAACAAGCATAATTACCATCTTAGTTCCTAAAGAGGAACGATGCGGATCAATAACCCTCCCACAAGGACTAAAAGTAGATTCAGAAGCAATAGTAGTGACCGAAATTGCCAAGATATCAGTAGCCATTTTTGACAAAATTCTAAATTTAAGATTGTTCTTATTCCACCATCCCAAGGCATCAAAATATACACCAGGCTCACCAATTAAAACTCATTCCTCCAAATAAGTGTCTAATTATGACTTGATATATGTAAAAGTATCGACACTTCTAATATTTTGGCCATATTTAGTTGTGCAAGTTTTAATGCCTTTACCAAACCGACTAATTAAGGAGCTAACACTACTCTTAGAAGTACCACCAATACTAACATCTTAACTCCCATCATTTCCAGTAGATGAAACAATATTTTCTGCTTTATGAGCCTCAACATATTCTTGGTACAACTCATATAAAGTATCTCGAACTATTTGTATTTCTATCGAAGCCTCATCATGTGAATAAATATCATTAAAAGAAAACTCAAGCAATTTCATTTTATACCTGATAGAGAGAATGACATCAATTAGAAGTCAAATTTAATTAAAAGAAAATTCAAACAACTTAAATTTATACTTGGGATTTAAAATGGCACCAATTGAAATTAACAAATTACAAGTACCATAATACTTGTCAAATTTTTTCTTCATCTTCATAGCCATAGCTGCCATGTAATCACTTCCTCCTAAAACTATTGCATCTAATGCTTCTTTTATCCCAAATAATTTGCTAAGAAATACATTGGATGTAGGATATTCGGAACCTATAATATTAAAAAAAGAATTACTAGTAAATTCTTTGTATTAAAAAATTAATAAAAAAGAATCAAGTTATACCTAAAATGATTTTTGTAGCTTCATTGAAAAGTGCAAAGAATGAGCAAACATCTTCAACTTTTTTCCAGTCTTCCTCGCTCAGTAAAGTAGTGTATGTAGACTCTCGATCGGCATAATCCACAAACACTTCTTTGAACTCCAAAACAGTAGACAACATAGCATATGTAGCATTCCATTGGTACTAACATCTAAAATCAAGTGTTTTTTTGGCATTGAAAGTTGTTTGGCGAGTTCACTAAAGATATGCAATCGACCCGGAGAGGCATTGACATGTTTCACACTCTCACGAACATTATGAATTATGTCTTCAATTTCTCCAAGACCATCCTGAACTAACAAATTAAGAATATATGCACAACATCGCACATTAAATAATTTTTCACCAACATCAAGTTTCTTTCTGAAGATTCAAAATTTCCATCAATTTTCTAGCCACCACGTCATTAGTCTTAGCATTGTCCACTGTCAAAGTCACCACCTTTGTCTCAGTGTTCCACTCCTTTAGACACTTAAAAAGTGAATCACAAATACAGACTCCAGAATACGGTGGAGGCACATCAACAAAAATTAATAAGCGTTTGTGAAGCTTGAAATCATAATCTACAAAATGACATGTAACTACCATGTAATGGATGTTTTGACTCGATGTCCACATATATGTAGTGATTCTCACGCACTTGACAACATGTAGCAATTTTTGAACTCTTTTCTTTCCAATCTCATAACTAGAAATACAATCTTGTTTAACATAAGAACGTGAGATATTGTTAAATCCTGGATTTGCTTCTTTTATTACCACATTAAATAGTTCATACTCCACAAAATTAAAAGGTAATTCATGAACCATGATCATGTGGGAAATAACCTCTCTTATCTTCGCATTGTCAAACTTCCCATTTTGAACCATAGATGAAGAATTTGATTTGCTAAGCAACACTTTTAAATTTAACTGACCTCTGTTAACCACTTTTAACTTTGGACAATCGCAAATATGCCTATGCAACAGTGTGGTGGTTCCATATTTCATTTTCTTAATCTTTTCTCCACAATTGAAACGTTCACACAAGTTAGTTCCATCAGGCAACTTAACCATCCGGAAATGTTCCCAAACTCCCGAAGTCTTTTTAATCTTCCTTCTAGTGAATGGAGTTGGTTCTTCATTGTTGGTTGCATCAACTTGAGTTGTTGCATCTACTTCTCCTTTATCAATTGTAATAAAAACAACATCTGGATTTTGTTTACTTTTCATGGTTGGAGTGTCGGCACTTGATTCAAATTCGGTTGATTCAAATGGCGAATAATTGTCTAAATATAGGTTGCCCTATAAGGGGAATGGACGACAGGAAACATCATACATCTGTGGTACAACAATGAATAAATGTTAGCATTAGAAAATAAAAGGAATTCTCAGTATGACCTCAACTAATTCAGCTTCAACCCTTAATTGTTGGTACCGAAGCTGAAACTGCTTTCATTGAACAATCTGATGTCTAGACCGCCCACAAGACTAACACTGGGATTGTTTATTACTATGAGGCATTAACATGAGAGTCGACTTATGAAAAACCTGTTGGGTTTAAAGGGGAGGTACATCTGGAGTTTATCAGAAAAACATCCAGAAAATTCCACATTGTTTAAGCGGTATAAAACAATAAAGATCTTATAATTATTAATTCTAATTCTAATGTATTTTTTTTATCATAGCAGTACAATAAAAGGATAAAGCACTTGAAGTAGCTTCTCGCTAATTATAATCTATTTAATATCCTTTAATTTATGGTTGGGATGGAGTTTGAATAGTTTAAGTATTGTATTAAAAATATGTATAATTTATAATTATAAATCGTATATTAATAACTTATAAAAACATGTTGATCTAAATCTATTTCAGTTAAATCTGCGATAAAGTGTTATTAGGATGGAATTAGAACGATTTAAAAAATAATTTGATTTTATTGATCATATTTGTTAAGCTCTATTTTATTAATGACGAATTATTTATTAAGTACCATATTAAGTCGAATATCAAACATTAAAATGCAAAGAAAACAGACTTGTAAAATTTCAAGTTGCACTAGAAATGAACTAGTCTTGAAGCTTTCACCGATCGTCTCCAGTGGTTCTGCAAATAACACGATCGGAGTGCGACGGAACGACGAACGACTTACCTGTGACTCGAGATCTTCAACTCCGGCGATGGAACAAGAAAGGATAAAGATAGTGGTGCACTAGGGTTTGGGAAAATAAGAGAAAAAATGAATATAGGTCCCTCATGGGTTTTAACATATTAGAATTCATCTCTAAATAAAATTGGGTTAATTATGGAGTTGGTCATCATATTAATTAATATTTTTAAGATACTTACAAATTGGTTGTAACCCCCCTAGACCCGGCCTATGCGTTTCGACTAAGTCTAGTGGATCACAAAGACATTTTCCAAAACCGTTATCCAATCAATGTAAAACCACATTATTCATGACATGAAATTATAATAAATTATACTATTTAAAACTCAACTCTTAAATATAAAACCAATCAGTAATAAATTAATTTAAAACATATCTTAAAAAAATTAAAACCACGATAAACTGAATAGTAATAGCAAAAGTATCATCATTATAAAATCCAATACTTTAAAATAGGTCCATGTCACCAGAATAAAGTCAACTTGCAATTTTAAAATATTACAATCAGATATACTTCAAGAGATATGTTGATCCTCCAAGTGCTCGAACCGAGGTATCTAACCAACAGTATCTGAAAGGGTAAAAACATTTTCGAAAGGTGAGCTAGGCTCAGTGTGTCCCAACATTACCATAAAACCAATACATTAAACAATCATAGTCCAGTAAATCTCACAAATTCGTAAAAGAGTTTAACTTTGAAAATCATAGTTTAAACCCTTTTCTGGTACACCATCAGTAGTTCCCAAAATTATTTTCCATATAGCTTACTTTATGCACATAGCAAAAAGAAAGCCGACTTAAGGATAAGCTATGAAGCCTGTATCCTTAAGCCCAAGTCAATAAGTCCATATAGCTTACCCTAAGCACACAGCAAAGGAAAGCCGACCAAATGAAACATCTTGGGGCCCTCAAGAGTCACATTAGGCCCGTTTATTAGCTTGATCAGAGCTATACAATTGTAGTTCAATCATCCCAAAATCAATATCCATATACCAGTCATCAAAGTCCATAAATCATCAACAATAAATCGGTGTACCAACAATAATAAACCATAGATTTCAATGTACCATATTTCAAAACATATAAAACCATTATGTAGTAAACAGGAACACACCTCGATAATGGGTTCAGATAGTAGATCTACTGATTGCTGGTTTCACCACGCTCTGTTACAGTTTTTGAATGGGTGAATACCGGTATACATGGTTTAACTGATCTAGAAGAGATGGGTCGAGCTGTCGAACGATCCGGAGAGTCTCTTGTACCTTCAAACAATAATAATTAATCAACCCCAAAGCTTGCTTAATTGTTCAAAGCTAAAATTCTTAAGTATATAAGCATTTTTCGGGTTTGACTATCATTTTGGGGTATTTTGAGTCTGAATTTGGCCAAACGGATTGCGGAATCGGAATCAGGACGTCGAAAAACATAAAGTATAAATTTTCAAAAATTCAGATTCTTGGTCAAAGTCAAACTCAACCACTTTGATCGTTAATTTGGAGGCTTTCGGGTTCAAATTTGATAAAACGGACTTCGGAAACGGATTCGGGACGTTGAAAACTATCAGAATAGGTATACTCGGAAAAGATTTACGGTCGTTTAAGGGTCGGTCAAAGCCATTTTAAGTTTTGGTCAAAGGAAGTCAACGGTCACGGTCAACGGTCAACGGTCGGGTCGGGTCAGTCGGGTCGGGTCGGGTCAGTCGGGTCGGGTCGGGTCAGTCGGGTCGGGTCAGACCGGTCAGACCGGTTCAGACCGGTTCGAACCGGTCGAAACTGGTAAAACCGGTCAGAACCGGTTGAAAACCGGTCAAACCGGTTTCCAGCCCTCCACTCTCCCTGCGGCGGCGCGTGCGGCGCGTGAGGCCTCCTCCGGGGGTCTAAAAATTCCGGAAAAATTTCTAAAAATTATTTTAAGCAATTTCGAGATACTTACAAAGATCGGTTCAAATTTTTGAACGGCGGAGAGCTCGATTTCAACTCGGCCGAATCTTTGACTGCTCCACCTCCTCACGCGCCGCCATCGATGGCTAACAAGGTTAACATCGGCGGACTCAAAACGACACAAGGAACACGATGGTGCAGGAGGTGTCGAAAACCGATCAACGATCGAAGATGAATTTAAGATTTTCCCGGCGGTGGTGCTAAAAAAACGTCGATACTTTGACTCAAAATTCATGGCGTTTGGCAGCGTTTCACTAAAATTGGTTTATTGGGCTTTGTTCACGAGTCGAAGATGAACACGATGGTGGTTTCAATTTGACGATCGGATGTCGAACGGCGTCGGGATCAGACTTGCAAGAAGGGTGCGAGAGGAGGAATTTTGTTTACAAAAGTTTCTGATTTTAAAATCAGAAACGCAGTGCATGTATAAAACCACATAACCTGCCGACACTCTTTGGATAAATTCAGGGCTTAGTCCCTAAATTTCCTTTAACTTCTAAAATGGCCTAAAATTTTGAAAACTTCCGATTAAATCCTCAAATTTTGCCAAATTACTTAATTAATAATTTTTTTTCCAAATTTTATTCCGGGTTGTTACATTGGTCACCAAAATTGATTTAAGAATATTGGATTAAACATAATGAACAAACATAACCAAACGAACATAAATGAACGAACATATAATTGAACGTTCACGAATGTAAATGAACGAACTAGCCATCTATTCGTGTTCGTTCATTTAATTAAACGAACACAAAATCTTGTTCATGTTCGTTCGTTTAATAAATAAATGATCATAAACAAACTTCCCGCTGAACGGTTCATGAACAATTTGCTGAACGTTCAGTTCATTTACAGGCCTAGAATTAGTGAATAATATGAAAATGCAAGTTCGTAAATCTGCTTAGAATTTATGTTCTTAATAGTAAGTTTAGAAAATCACTATAAATTCTACAAAAATGATTAGAGGATGATTTTTATACCATTGGATTCATATATTAGTTTAGTTTTGTTTAGAACAAACAAAAACTAATTCCGGGGTGTATACAAAAAGATATGAATTTGTAATCGATGATAGGTTAGAAAAATGAGGGAGCAGATTATGCCCAAAATAGATTATGTCGGTCAACTTTGAAAATTCACCATAAATTGTACAAATAGAACTATAAAGAGTTCTTTATATGGATATATTTTTATTTGACTCTAGTTTCCATTGGTATAAAAGGAATAATTTTTTTAAATGTTTAGATTAATATAGAATAATATTTCTTTAAAGGTAGTGCAAACTACCGGAACGTGAAATTATGACAAATTTTGGTATTTAACCAAATTAGAAACAAATGATCAAGTTAAAGCTTAGTGAGGCTTATATTTTTACATGTATATAATGTAAAATATGAGTGTAATGCCTTAATCACATTATACATGGATGTTTTATACATCATCGGGTAGGACTTGCAATGAGTCTACATTATTTATGTTGTCATGATATTTATGTCATTATCATATATTTGACATATTCTAAATATGTAAAAGGGTTAATATAAAATGCATTGATCACTGATCGTTACATATGATGTTTATCATGAACATATATGATATTTATCATGAATGATATTTCGGGTATGAACTGCCCAATGTTAAATTATGATAATATACTTTTCCATGGATGGATCAAATAAAATAGATTGTATGCCCAAGTAAGTCAATGAAGGACAAGGTTTAATTGGCATTCCATGGAGTCCAGCAATTGCAGGTTTATATTAGCACTAATGTGTAAGGACATTTAGTGCAGCATTGTAGTGTGTAAGGGAACTAAGTGCATATGGTGGGCACAAACTTATATGTATTATGGTGCCCTTATGTGTATTAGCACTTATATCATGTTAATATATGGTAACATGGTTGGAATACAATTGCTTTAAATATTCATATGATTGCCTCACTAAGTGTATACTTAGAGTGTGACGCTTTTCACACGTAAAAAAAGGAGGAAAATGAGTAAGGAGCTGAGCTTGGCATCAATCACCAAGGAAATATTTACAAGTAACACTGATGACATCCTATTGTGTTCTAAAAGTTTTAGCTAGCATGTATACGAGAATGAAATGTCTGCAACTTCTTAATATAGTTAGTATTCAATATAATTAATGATATGAATAAATATTATCATATTAAACTATGCTTAAAAAATTAACTTGGGGTTTAAATCAAATGTGTTAGACAATCTTATTTATTTTATGAAACATAACAGAAATGTCTATCACTACTTGAAACTAGTTTTGAATTGGTAACCAAAAATATTATATTATGATTTTTCTATGAATAATTATTTTATAATAATTGTTCAAGTTATGAAACTAGTGATGTTTGAATGAAACCAAAATTTTACCCAGTTCAATTAAAGAAATATTTTTAATTTCTGATGTGACATCTGTAACTCATATTGATTTGCGTATACGGGTTATGGGTGTTACATGGATCCCGGATTTCCTTAATTTTTTCAAAACAGTCCTTAATCGTTCTATAGCAACAATTGTGACTAGTTTCACTCTAAGGTCAAATTCCTAAAGTTTTATAGCATTTGCTCTTGTTTTAAGCTTAAATCTTCAATAAATTTAATTTTCCAGCAACTTTATCCTACATATATTTTTCCAATTTAGCACAAAACCTTTCAAATTTATTAATTTGGTCACATGCTTGCACAAAAGTTTTTGTTATCATCCTTAAGTAGATAACACATAATTTACCCAACTTAACAAGTTTCTTGATGACTTCAATCTAACTCAACATGACCAACAAAATCTCTAGTATCATACAAGCCAACGCTTTAAATTTATTCAATAATCAAGCTTAGCAATTTCACAAGGATTAACTCAATTAAATCCTTAAAATTTCGAATGGAAATAGAGAAGGAAACAATTACTTGTTAGACTATGTAATTTCCCTAGTTAATTCAAGCTTGAACTAAGCTTGCATGGTCGGTCTCCTTCTTTGTTTTCTCACCCTCTTTTTCTTTCTTAATTATTTCTAATTGTTCTCTCTTAGGTCGATCACCAAATAAGATGGGAAAGATGAAATTTTTCATCCTTAATTGAGGTGGAAATGCCCAATTTAGCCTCTCTTAATGCTTAAGTAATAGACTATTCAAGGGTAAATTTAGGAATTCGTGTTTTTGGCATGCAATCTTATTATTAGCATTTCATAAATCATTTCGATTAGGTCCTTCTTTAATTCAACTAATTTAAATTCCAATTCAACTTGGTAGTTATCCTAGGCAATTTGATTTGGTCTTTTTATTCCATTCAATTAATTTAAATTTTCAATTCAATTATATCTTTATTTAATTCCATTAATTGAAATCTCTATTCAATTTGGTTTTTATCCTAGGCAATGTAACTTAATTCTCCTAGGCTAGAATTTCAGGGTGTTACATATACCCATCTAACGATATTGATACTCGAACTCCCAACCTAGAAAACCTTTTGTTTTTAAGATATCTGATGAACAGTGTTGGTATTGTTCTTCCAGTACTGATACGCAAGCCCAAAATTATCATTTTTATGCACAAAAAGGACACCTCATTCCTCCAAAAATTCCTACTGGGTTTCCCAAATATTATTTAAGTCTTATGTATGTTAAGAAGGGTCATGATATGCCAATAAACATGATGAAAAAAACCATACATTGAAATCTACCATAAACATGCTTACATGCTCCACAACTCATGGAACCTAACAAAACACATCTAGTGATCTACAGGTGGTAGAGGTAAGTTATAAGTTTATTAACTGGACTCCAAAACTGCTGGAAATTATCAAGGTTCAACAAAGAGTCATTTTTTCTTTCCTTTGTTTTTGGAGCTTTCTCTAATTTCTCTCACTAGACAAGAATCAAACGTACTAGCTTGATTTAGAGGTTAGGAAGGGGTTAAGAACACTTCTTAAGACTCAGATCCACAAAAAACTAGCTAATTCACTAAGAATCCTTAAACCCCACAAAAACCCACTTATGGTCACCATAGAGAAACACTTGCAAATGAGAGCTTGAATGAAAGTTTGGAATGAGGAGATGAAGGTTCTTACCTGAATATTTTTGGATAAGGTTTGAAATATTACAAAGCTTCCCACCTTTTCTTGAAATGATAAGGGAGGCAAATGGGTTTTCAAATGGAGAAGAAGAAGATAAAAATATGATAAAAATGAGATATGAAGGAGGGGGTGCAGACGTGATATCATCCATGTTTAATGGAATTCAGCCTTTGAAACAAGTTTTTGTATAATTGCTTCCTTGATCCTTCCAACTTTGATTACAATTTAAAAACATCCTTTGTATAATCTATTGGGCCCAAACCAACACCCAATTGGACCAAGTTTTACTACAATGCTAGTGGGTTTATCTAAACCCTCTCGGGTTAGCTTGAAACTACTAACCCGAGATTTGGGGTGTTATAAACATATTGTGTTTGAAATAGAAATGAAAAAGGTTTTAAGTTTTATTGGTTGCCTTGGTAAATCAATGTAGTATTTTAGGCATGTTTGGGTTTAGGGTATTACATTACCTAAGATCCTTGCCCTTTTGTTGTTTTGGATTAATTGTGGTTTTTCCATTCCATTTTTGCATATATATATTTCAATTTAGTCCTTTTGAGCATGAATTAATTGATATTTTACCTTTTCAATTTCTAATTTAATATAATGTATCCGTATGATAATTAATTAATTTTTAGCGTTATTTATTATTATCGATAAAAAAATTTGTATCATTTATTTCAAAAACATGCATGTCATCAAAAAATATTTTTTATTTTCAAACAGAATTAAGGCAATGTTGTTGTATTACGGTAGTGAATGAGGAAGTGTCTAAAGTTATTAAAGTGTCATCTTGTTTAAAATCGACCACCTTTTCTTGAAATGATAAGGGAGGCAAATGGGTTTTCAAATGGAGAAGAAGAAGATAAAAATATGATAAAAATGAGATATGAAGGAGGGGGTGCAGACGTGATATCATCCATGTTTAATGGAATTCAGCCTTTGAAACAAGTTTTTGTAATTGCTTCCTTGATCCTTCCAACTTTGATTACAATTTAAAAACATCCTTGTATAATCTATTGGGCCCAAACCAACACCCAATTGGACCAAGTTTTACTACAATGCTAGTGGGTTTATCTAAACCCTCTCGGGTTAGCTTGAAACTACTAACCCGAGATTTGGGGTGTTATAAACATATTGTGTTTGAAATAGAAATGAAAAAGGTTTTAAGTTTTATTGGTTGCCTTGGTAAATCAATGTAGTATTTTAGGCATGTTTGGGTTTAGGGTATTACATTACCTAAGATCCTTGCCCTTTTGTTGTTTTGGATTAATTGTGGTTTTTCCATTCCATTTGATGTATAACTTTATATTAAAAATGTAAATTTAAAATTCGTACCACCCTCTTAATACATTTCGGAATGTGTATTTTGATTTTGATAAACATTAACTTTATATAATTGAAGCAGGAAACTTTGAATCTTTGAATTTCGGCAATTGGAAATTTCTTGGATGCAGAGATCAATACGATATCATACATTGACAGACAGCCCAAACATTATGCCCCTCGTTAATATTTATTATTTTTTATAATTATTAATATATAATTTATTGATCAATTAATTTAAATCGAATATTATAGAGACAAGTGTGATCCTTTCAATCCAATTGATTTTATTCGCAATCGTCAAAATTTAAACTTCTGATATTTTTTAAAAGATTTAGTATTTTATTTCACTAATTCAATTAATTATTAACCATTCATATTTAATATTAATCAGATTAAAATAAGGTTTTGCCAGAATGTTTTCGCTGTAATCTATGCCTACTTTTTATTATAAAGTGTGTACGCACAGATATATATTACTGAATTAAAAAATAAAACGTTAAACGAGTACGTTTCCCTTCACAAGCCGTAGGAGCATGGCAGCAACAAGGAAAAAAACAAAATAATTTCGTACAAAACAATTTTTTAAAGTACAATAATTAATTTATATCATTTATGATGAGCAGGTACTGGAAAAGAAACAAGGAACTGGTATCTTCTTAGATCCATCAAAATCAAAATATACATTTTTTTTTGTTTTACAAATTTTGAAATGTTAACCTTTGGCTCGATGATGATCTACTTGAACTGGAGTTGCTTAGATCAGTCAAAATAATTATCAAGAAAACTGATGAAGCAAATTCCACAAGATCCCACCATCCGTTTTCGAATGAAAAAGAAAAAGAATGGAACAAGTACTTTAAAAAATCCAACCATTAATGAACCATGGTGGCATTATTGTGATGATGAATCAACTTGGACAAGAACCCTCCATTCTTTTTCTTATCTCTCGAAGCAAATGAAGAGCCCTTTCCTTCTCCGACAAGATGATAGCCACGTATAGGAGAGGAAGAAGAAGAAGCTAAGGCTGAAGAATGATAAGACGACAAAGAAGAAGAAGAAGATGATGAAGAAGAACAAGTGGTAGTAATGGTAGGACGTCGAGAGGTAGAACCGTATGGTAACTGAGAAAGTTTTTCTCCTAAACAAAGAGAACAAACGCCAGGTGATTGCTTGTGTTTAGGGTGTCTTTTGCACCCTTCATTGGCCTTGGATCGGCAACCTGCAATACCCTTTGATCTTCTCAACTTTGCCATTAGGTTTTGGCTTCTCATTTTTGTTGGTGGTGGTTTTGGCTGCGTTGGAATGCTACATTAATATATAATATAAAGGAAGAAAAGCAAGCAAAGAGTGGGTGCGTTTCCAAGAGACTTCATGGGAGGTTTCCTTTGTGTTTTTGTTTACTTTTTTGACTGCCTATGCCTACTACAAGCGTTGGAAAAGTTGGGTGTGGAATAAAAAAAAATGGGCCTGATTTGATCGACAACATTTAGGATGGGGTCCACTTGATTGTCGAGTCGCTGGGCTGATGGTTTGATCTCATGAAATATTAGTTAACCTAAACCCCGTTCCCACCAGACCTTGAAAACCCATGCCCACCGGATCTTGAAATATTAGTTGAGAAAATAATCTCAGTGACCAAATATGTCTTATAATATATGATTTTAACCAACTTTTTTTAGATTTACCAAAATGACCAACTAAATCGCAATGCGATCGATAATTCACAACGCGATCTCCGGTATCGCAAATCAGTTTCCAGATTCGCAACGTTATTCTGACTATCGCATTGCAATTTCCCAAATTCGCGTTGCGATTTTCCTAATTCGCAATGCGAATACGTAAATCGCAATCGAGATTCTGACTATCACAATACTGAATTTCAAATCCGCAACTCGATTTCTGAATTCGCAACAGGTTTTAATTTCGCAACACAAATGTTTTGGGTATATAACTACGCAGCAGCAGTAACTCATAACCTAAATCCCTAAATCGCAACTCATTCCATCTACATCTATCACTCTCTTCGGCGACATCCTTTCCTATATCCAACGACATCCTTCCCCATCCGGCAACAGGTTTTAGTTTCGCAGCTCGTTTGTTTAGTAAATTAATTTACAATAATGAAATCATCTAATGTTGATCATGTTTGGATAGATTTGTGTTTTGGAGGGTCATGGGAGAATGTTCATGGTGTTTTACAATATATGCCTTTACCCATTAATCTTCAACTAAAACTGTCATTAAAAAAGTTAACTTATGAAACTCTAATGTTACGTGTTGCAAATAAATTGAATTTAGAGCCCCTAAGTGGATTTAGGCTATCTTATCAGAAAAATGGTAAAGTTTATTTGTTAACGGACAATGAAGATGTTGAACGATTCATTGCTTACATTAGTGTTTCAAGTGATGATGTTACATTGTATGTTGTTAAACCTAGAAGTAGTGAAGTTGGGTCAGTAGCGGGTAGTAATCAACTAAGTTTTTCAACCCCAGTTTATGGTGCTCAAAATTTAATGGTTCCACCACAATTTCATCACCAAGCAAATATTGTTTCACCACATTTCCAATACCAAACACAATCTCAAAACCCACAACCTTTCCCTAATCTAAATCCCAATCAACTTTCAGCACCAAATTCCGGTTTTCATATTGACCAGTTAGACGATGATGAGCCAACAGAAAAAATTGTGAGTACTAGTCAGTATTCGAAATTTGATCTTCGTCAATACCCGGACTTTGATCTTGGTAAATACTCGGATTTTGATGATTTTTCAGAAGAATAAACAGACCCTGCATATAATGATTTTGATATTGGTCAATACCCGAATTTTGATGATGAAACAGCTGTTGCCGAGAAAGATGTTGTTGATGATAATGAGGAGGAAGTTACGACTGTAAATGAACATGTTGAACATCCATTCTGTAATTCATATAACACTGAAGAATAAAAAGAAGAAGAAGAAATCCCCAAAGAAAAGTCCCCGAAGAAAATGCCACGGGAGTATAACTGGAATATGCCAGAATTACTTCAGATATCGGAAGAAGAGTTGGTAAAGATAGCAGTTGATTGTTACACAAAAATTATTCGTATCAAGAAAGATGATTGTTTTGATACAAAGGAAGACTTGAAGATAGCTTTGTATACGAAATGTGTGGAAGATGGCTATCAACTAAAAGTTAACAAATCAAGCAAAGATCGTTTCGAAACAAGGTGTATGATTGAAAAAAACTGTATGTGGCGTATGATTGCAAAGAGGATAAAAGATTGTGAAATGTTTCAAGTTAGGACTTTTATTGATAAACATACATGGTCAAGAACCCAAGTTTTTCCTCACCATAGACAGGCAAACAAAAAGGTGTTGGGTGGTTTTCTGGCTGAGTTAATGTTTTTGAATGGTAGGGTATATCGGGGACATGAAATTATGACTGACATGAATGCTCGGTTCAAGATTAGTATCTCATATTCTCAAGCTTGGAGAGCCAAATGTTATGCCTTGGAATTGTTGAGGGGGTCGCCAGAAGCATCGTTTGCCCAACTGCCGGCTTATTATCACAATTTAAAGCTGAAAAATCATGGGTCGGTAACTCATATCAAAACATATAGAGATGGAAGCTTTGAGTTGATGTTTATCGCCATTGGTGCTGCGGTTAGTAAATCAATATAATTTTGTTGACTCATTTTTGTTAGTTACATGCATTTCACATTTAAATGATTATATTTCTTGTGTATATGATTTTGTAGATTTGTTCGTTTATTAATTGCATGCGCCCAGTTATTATAGTTGACGGAGCACATTTAAAAGGTCGATACCTTGGAGTAAACTTATTAGCAGTAGCCATGAATGCTAACAATGGGATATTGCCAATAGCTTACGGGGTTGGCAAATCTGAAACCTCTGATTCATGGACATGGTTTATAGGGCATCTTAGGGATTGTATAGGTCCTATTAGCAATCTGACAATCATATCCGATAGGGAAAACTCAATTGACAACGCTGTTAGAAGGTGTTTCCCAGATGTTTTTCATGGACTTTGTGGTGTTCATTTGTATAGAAATCTAAAATCAAGGTCTGTTGGTATAAAAAATACAAATGGACATACTGGAAGGTTGTAAAAGCTTATCGGGAAGTGGATTTAATAAGCATATAAACTGTTTAAGACGTGTTTTGCCTCAGTGTGCTCAAACACTAGAAGATGTCGGGTTTGAAAGATGGTCAAGAGTACATCAACTTGGAGCAAGATATGGTTTCATGACGTCTAATAGTGCAGAATCAATCAACACTCTAAGTCGTCATTCCCGGAAATTACCCATTACTATGTTAATGGAGTTTTTTCGAGCCTCTATTCAACAGTAGTACTACAAGAAAAGAAACCATGCAGGTATTATTTCTTTAAATTCGTAACTTATCATATATTTTACTAAGTATTATTTATTTAAATTTACAGGAACATTGGAACATTGTGTTACACCATGGACAGAAAAAAAGATAACGAAATGTGTTGTGAAGTCAACGTCATGGAGAGTTGAACCATGTTCAAACACTTTGTTTGAAGTACTGGATAATAACTTAAATGGGCTTGTCGATCTAAATGCAAAGACGTGTAGTTGTATGAAATGGCAAACATCTGGTTATCCGTGTTGCCATGTTATAAAAGTTTCTCTTCATCTAAACCAAGATGATTCAAGCGCATTCGCTATGGATTGCTACACTACAGAAGTATATCGACAGACTTATGGCGAGATTGTCTACCCTATTCCACATCCTTCTTAGTGGGACATACCAGATGACTTACAAACAGTTTTGCCACCAGCCATGGACAGAAGGCTACCTGGCCGACCAAAAAGTCACGATCGTATACCGTCTAAGGGTGAAGAGAAGAAGAGATCGACATGTAGTCTGTGCAAGGAAAGTGGTCATACAAGGTTGACATGTGGATCACCAGTGCCATCACAATCATCTTTTCCTCTACCAAAATATGAATCCTCATCAAAATCCAAAGCTCATATGGTGTCAAGCAAAAGGCAATCAAAATCGCAATCATCTTTAAAATCCCAATCACAACCGGCTTCACCTTTTGGGACTATTAACTTAGGTGATTTTTAAATGCAAACGTTGTATTATGTGGATTTTATGTGTGAACTTTTAACATTTTCAGTTAGGCATGTATTAGTAACTTGAGTTTGGAAATTGCTATGATCTGTTCAGTTGTTATCACTTATTAGGCATTCATTTGACTATCGCAACACGGAAATGACGTTCGCAATCATCTTAATGTCTATCGCAACGCGGAAATTACTATCGCAACGAGAGAATCGCAATGCGAAATGAAAATCGCAACGCGAATATGAATATCGCAACGCGGAAATGACTATCACAATGCGAAATGAAAATCGCAACGAGAGAATCGCAATGCGAAATGAAAATCGCAACGAGGGAATCGCAAAGCGAAATGAAAATCGCAACGCGAATTTAGTTTCGCGTTGCCATTTTAGTTTCGCGTTGCGATTTTCATTTCGCATTGCGATTCTCTCGTTGCGATTTTCATTTCGAATTGCGATAGTCATTTTTGCCTTCAACATAATGCAGATTGAAATCAACAAAATCAACCATTACATTTCAATCAATTAAACAAGCACAAATAAGAATTATGTTCACATCAATTAAACAAATCAACTTTTACAAATCATCTTTTACAAATCAATTAAACAATCAAAAAATAAGCAATAATTCTTATTTCCTCATCTACTATTGAATCAACTTTTGCAGCCATACATCATTTTCACGCAGCTCACTTCTAAGATTAACCTGCAGAAACCAAACATTTGCTCAAACAACACTTTCTACACATCTAAAACCTACAAATAACAAATTATTGAATTCTAGGTACTTAACCAAACATTTTCAAACCAAAAGCCTATAAACTTACCAATTGTTTATGGACATTTTTATAACGCGGATGCAGGTAGGCAACGTCTCGTATATATCGATCTAGCCATATAATGCCGAAACCACAAGCCTACTGCAGCTCTATCTCTATCGATAGGAGGTAGATACTTTATACTTCCTGTGATCAAACGCTCCAACACCAAGCATACGAGAGGACCACAATCCCCTCTGGCTCCTTTCGTTTGTTGTGGTGCGGTCTCGTCTCTGCTAACTGTAATATTGAGCTTCTTTGGCTTCTTGTTTCCAGAACGAGTCCAATAATTTATCGCATCCAAGAATTTAGCCAAATGATAGCTCCATCCCTTAATAATATCTCTTAAATCAGCCAATGATATGTAATTTATCATGCTGTCATATACTATTGCCTTAAGGGATGGGAGCTGAAGCTCGACGAGAAGCCAATGTTTACGTTCCAAAACAAGGATAAACACCTGCAATCATAAGTAATAATTCATTCATTTGCACACTTATTTATGAATAACTTTAAACTCAATCTAAAATAAATACTAACCTTATCGACCTCCCACCATGCAGGATAAAGTTTAGCTTGTCCATTGCCCAACACAAATGATTCATCTCGTTGATTCTTCAAGTGAACAGCGTTAAAAGACGTCGACATAATTGTATATCGTGTATTTCTTTTATTTTTCTTAAGTTTCCTAATTATTAGAAGACGTGGCACCCACGCATCGATATGTTGTTTTACAAAAAAAGACATATATTAGTGACTTACATAAATTTAAAAAAAAAATAATCAAATTGAAATATAAGAAAAATATAAGACTTACCCCTCCATCGAAATAGCCATTGTCTTCGACCCCTAATAATACGCCCCACCAAGACCGATCAAGCAACAAATAGATATCATCGTTGAGCTTGCATATGTCAGTGAAACACCCCTGGCTCCGCTCATGTAGATAAAAATCAACTGCGGTCTTAGCCCAAATGGTGTTATCCAGAATTGTGTCTGGTAGTTGTCTCCTCTCCACTTTAGACACCAGAATGGTACTGGCCGGTAACTCATACGAGAGCCAACTCTCATCCATCATGTCTGACACGTCAGAGGGTTTCTCAAGAATCTTACATATGACGCCATGTGAATTGGGCTCTTGAGGGATGACAGGCGAGTCGGGCTTCTTTTTGCGGTGTCTTCGCACTATTGGGGTGTACGGAGACTTAATAGCACGTGTACCCATCTGATGCGTGAACTCCGTCGTGCAAGAAAAACCCGACGTAAAGCATCCACCTTATCGGGCCGCTAAATAATTAAATACAAAAATCAGTAAATAAACAGACATGATATTTAAACAGTGAAAATAAAGACAAATATGTTTCAAACTTGCATTGTATTCACCCAAGTCATTATTCTATCATAGTTCACAAAATGCATCAGATAATAAATTTACTAAGCAATCTAAGTGAAATGGTTAATCTAAGTGAAATTACGAGTAAATTTATCATCAAGTTAAATATGGAAAATCTTAAACTTACCTCGTTGCGTAGAGTATGAACCTCATTCTGCAACGATACTACCATCTCACGTAGAGCGGCAACCTCACCACGTAAAGTAGACACCTCCACACGCCATGCACCATCGTTATCGCGTAGAGTACCGATCTCCTCACGCAAGGCATTGACCTCATCACGTAACTCCCTTGACTCATCCCGTGGAGGTGAAGGTGGAGAACAGGGAGATAGAAGTCGTGGCATCTTTGCCGGTCGCCTATCACGAGGTGATGGTGGAGAAGAGGCTCGATGATGTGACGGGATAGGTGATGGCTCTCGTTGTAGAGGTGTATAGTCGGGTCGATCAGGTGATGGCTCTGGGTGAGGTGATGGCTCTCGAAGTGGAGGAAGTGGAGGCTGCTCATCATTCGTGCCATCAAAAAAACGCTGACTAGCTTGCCACCAATCAGTGGCAAGCTCAGCCTCCGTGGGTGTCAGTCTCTGTAATGGAGTGTTGGCCTCCTAAAAATATAAAAACTCAAACAAAGTTAAACGTCTACTATTAATAACATGTTTATATATGATAGTATTTGTGTTAACTTACATTATTTATTGTCGCTGTCGTATATGGTATTAAGTCTTTCCAATCGAACAGACGTTTTCTCTTCCAGGAAATAGCCCTAGGAATATCATTTGAAGTTTTTAATGCATATATCCGCATGCTGGGGAAAGCCTCGAATATCCAAATCTACAAACAATATAATAACAAACATTAGTAATTGTTAAAAAATTAATTATAATTTTGAAAACATTATATAGAAATTCTTACCTTAAAGGCCCAAACAAAGCTTGACAAAGTGTATTTCGACTCATCGCCACGCAAACTTTTGCGGTCATCAAAGGCAGACGATAACTTAGTCCAGGTAGCTTTCCATATATACGAACCTCACGTAAACAGATTCTATCCATTTAGGTCCTCTACCAATAATATTAGCTCCTGAGGAATATGTTGTCTGGCCTCTCTGCCTAAAAAGCCGGCATACAAAAGTACTAGAAGGCATATTCGGACAGCATCGACGTCATTCATCCGAGTAAAACCATCTTTCTTATTAAACAATTTCTTCAGGTCGTCGACGTGTAATTTTGGCTTCTCTATTGACTCATCAGGAAAAACCCAGGATAACCATGATGGGCGGGTGATACGACGAGTGTACCGGCCTACATCATCGTGTCCGAATCGTAGACCAGTGATTAAGTAGAACTCCTTCCTCCCAAAACAAGTATACGCCGGTGGAAAATGAAACCATATCTCTTCCTCGCCACGTTGTATACTGTCGGGTAGATCGCTAGTCATGGTCTGAAGCCACAAATGGGTCAAATTAGCATCTCCACCCGGATTCTGTACTCTCAGCCATGGCCCGAAGCAGGTTTCCTCAAACAATTTTCTTTGTGCAGGTGAAAGCTTCGAAGCAATTGTAGTGGCTAGGCTAACTTTATTCCTTAATGTCAATGAAGCCGAAAAAAATTTCTACAAAAACAATAAACATACCAAGTTAGATATACCAAAAACTACACTGTGAAGATATACCAAAAACAATAAACATAAAGAGTAGTAGTTTATTCTTGAAACTAAAATTTGCAACATTGTTTTGTCTTTTGGTTGAAATAAAAATCGCAACGAGAGAATGACTATCGCAACGCGGAAATGACTATCGCAACGCGAAATTAAAATCGCAACGAGAGAATCACAACGCGAAATGAAAATCGCAATGCGATTTTGGTTTCGCGTTGCGATTATCTCGTTGCGATTTTCATTTTGCGTTGTGATTCTCTCGTTGCGATTTTCATTTCTCTCGTTGCGATAGTCATTTTCGTGTTGCGATTTTCATTTTCATGTTGCGATTTTAAGTATAGAAACTATTCTTCTTCTGCAAATTGAAATTTAATGGATTGCATTACTTCAACCAAAAGACAAAACAAAGACAAATACTAACTTCACAGGGTTAAAGACTAAACAGTTTAGCAGTATTGGCAGCAATCGAATGAATTTAATAAGAAATCTAAGTGAAATGGTTAATCTATTATTGAAATTACCAGTAAACTTATCATCAATTTCAATATGAAAAACCTAAAATAATGCAAAAATTTCAAAATAAAAATAATTAAAAAAACTAACCCTCATAGGTTGATTTTCCATTTCTGAATGATTGTGAGTGATTTCTGACCGTGAATGGTTGTGAGGGATTTCGCCGGAGATGGGGACGGAAATCTTCGGAGATGGGGATGGATTTCGCCATAGAGAGTGAGAGATGGAGATGGGACTGAGTTGTGATTTTAGGTTTTAGGTTATGAGTTGCGATTACGGGATATACTGTGGATGGTTCAGTGTTCTGATAATTAATATTCGTGTTTGGAATTTGAAAATAAAATACGCGTAGCGATTCTAATGGCGCTTTAAAAATCGCGTTGCGATTTACGGATACGCGTTGCGATTTTACGTATTGTCGTTGCGATTTACGGATACACATTGCGATTTACGTATTCTCGTTGCGATTTACAGATACGCGTTACGATTTACGGATACGCGTTGCGATTTTACAGATACTCGTTGCGATAGTCAGAATCGCGTTGCGATTTATATGTTCGCGTTACGATTTTCATATTCGCGTTGTGATTATGGAAAATCGCAATGAGAATTTGTACTATCGCATTGCGATTCTGGGAACTGATTTGCGATTCTGGAGATCGCGTTGCGATTTTTATTTCACATTGTGATTTTGTTGGTCATTTTGGCAAATCCAAAAAAAAAATTGGTTAAAATCGTATATTATAAGACATTTTTGGTCACGAGGCGATTTTCTCATATTAGTTTTGTCACCCTAAACTCCATTCCCACCGGATCTTGAAATATTAGTTTTGTCACCCTAAACTAAACCCATTCCCACAACTCTGCCGGATTAAATTATTTAGGGTAATTAAGTATTTAGTCACCGAATTCTCACTTTAATTCTGGTTTGGTCATACAATTATTATTTTTTTCAAATTCATATATTAAGTTATTTTTTGATTCTATTTTGATCATCCACAATTAGAATATTAACAATGATGTTAACATGTCACCATAAGGTAATACCATATCATCAATAAAAAAAATCACTTCAACAGTTTTATTTATTTTTTAACGACACGACTAAAATAAAATCGGAACGTAATTAAATATAATTTAAAAAATAATAATTAGACAATGAAAACATAATAAAAGTGATTGTTGATTGACTAAATACATAGTTTACCAGATTATTTGTTACTTTATTAGCATTTTTAATGCTCAAATGCATTCACTCGCCAATTAATAGTTTATAACTACCCCTTTTAATATTTTGATGTTATTGTATAAGAGTTAGGTGCGAACTCTAGTTAAATGTGAATGATTATCGACATTTTTTTATATTTTTTTGAATTAATCACTGGTATCCGATTTATTAATCGACTAATTCAGATCAAGTACTGTAAATGTGAGGGCAACCATCCCAACCCAATTTGTTTCATTCACAAATATCAAGGTTTGAACCCTTGAACTTGCGTAAGAAATCTAGTATATCATCCCACCAAACTAATTGGTTCAGAATAATTTCCATAAAATTTATACAAATTTGTTTATCGTCATTGTGGAAAAACTAAAACAAGTCAACATACTAAGTGAATACAGCGACTGAATGAAGCCAGTTTATTGCCAAAAAAAACATGGGTTGATTTAATTGATTGTATATATAATGAACAGTTTATGAACAGATTATGCAATAGGGTAGAGCAAGTTGTGTTCTGTCAAGATTGTGGCAGATTTAGGAACTAACAATAAATGAGTTTGGGATGACTACATTGAAACAATGTGGGGTACGGAAAAAGTGCCTGGAAGAAAAATGGAACTTCAAAGCAAGTTGTGTCCTAATCAATGCATCACAAACTCTTTCTTTACCTAAACGTCCATCCCCAGGACATGCTCTACTCTCCCATTACTTTGGCTCCACGTCATCATCCATTTATATATATATATATACTGTTCTAAAGATAAAGTAACGAACTTAGTATATCATATGCGTGTACAGTAAACCAAGGAAAAACACACTTGAAAATAAATGGGATTAGTGCTTGAAATTTCATTCAACTGCTACACTAAAAGCATTGGATGGGAAGCCTAAACAGAGATTTGATATAAGAACTCGCAACAAATTCTAAAGCATAGCTGGTGATCAAGGAAAAAAAATTCACATTTAACTAGTGAGTTCTCATGAAAGAGCAATTGAAATTTTCAATTCTGACAAGCTCAACTGTCAAAGACAGCAGTATAATCTTATTGCTTATCTGTCCAGATTTCCCTATTGATGGGTATTGACCATATCACATAGAAATGTCATACATTTTTTAAGCAATCCGACCTCAACTTACAGGCAATTGTTAACAGTTTTAGAACCTAGACTCAAAATAAAGAACCGCCAAAACTAGGCAGTTGGCACCACAAGCAAATGCTGTAATTTAACATGGCTGCAGTAAGATAATGAAAGACAAGATCAAACAACTATACTCACTCCATCTGATTATTTAGCTGATTCGGCAGCCTCAGCAGTTTTGACTTCTGTTGGGCACTGGGATACATAAGGTTTGAGCTGCAAGAATGAAAAGATCAACCCCGATCAGCAACAATAAATGCAGACACTTTGTCGGTGATGCTGCAAATTACAAAATAAAGACCTGAACTGTTTATGAAACAGAACAGGGACATCTAGCCACTGGTGTCCTTTATCAAAATCTCCTTTGAGGACCTATACAGTGAATGACTTGAGTGTGGAGATCAGAAAAAATGCCAGCTATCAGCTAAAATATAAAGGTCAGTGATACAAAGAACATGCTAACTTGCAATTCTATCACAAATGCGGATTTGGCGTGTCAATACAGAAATACATTTCTATCTTTTTAAAGTGATTCCTAACTTGCAATTCAACAATCAACAGATTGAAAACATTATAGTACAAAAGGAAATGAGAAATGGCATTGGGTTGGGATATAGAGCATAAGCGGAATGATCTTATTTCAGTTCCAAACAGACAGCAGATTGGTTTCGTGGACATTCAACTACAATGTTTCTATAATTCCCATGACTATGGGCCTCATATGTACAAGTCCACTTAAAATCAAATTTGGGAAGGGAAGGCTTAATAAGTTTCTGACATAAGCAGGACTTTGCACCTAATTTAGAATTATTTATAGAAAAATTGATAAATGGAAACACAAAACCGCAAGCAAGTAATAAAATTACCTTGAAGTCAGTCAAATCAGGAACCACATAGTTTGGCAACTTCTCCTGCATCACAACATATCCTCCTGCAGTGCATCTTTCAGTTATATTACGAACAAAAAGCACATACACAGTTCAAGCAATTAGAATTACATCGTTTCACACAACAGTTCAAAACCATTGGATTATACTCCATGAAGTTAATATGAACTTGTTTTCATAATATTTCATCACATGGCTCCAATATTTGGTAATAACCTAACATGCACCAAACTACTGGATTTTTGAACTAGCAATCATAGCAATAAAGCCTAATAAAACGAGCTTCTTCACTTATCCAAAATCAAAATCAGCCTTTTCATTGGATTATTAAGTGGATTTTATCCACAGTCACATAAACCCCCGCATCGGATCTTGTTTCTTAGGCTTCATTTGGTTAATGTTTGCTTTTGAAACGTGGAAATCGCAAAAAAAAAAAAAAAACTCAAATCAAGGAACAAATAAAAAAATGCCAATGTAGCAATCAAACAGAACCTTACCATTTTTAGAGGGTTATATTCACGTCCATAAGATTACCCATTATATTAGAGTATAATATGCAGCACTCAGTTCGAGACATTTTGATACTTAACAACTAAAGTTCTATCTCATGACGCTCCAGAAGCGTTAGGAACGGCAATGACTGAACCCAATTAATCAAGAAAACGAAAACAATGTTTTGCGAAGTCCATTACTTGTAAAATATTGAATCCCTAGTTACAGAGAATACACAGACAAGTAAATAACCATTCCCTTAAGATACCAAGCCTAAAATCAAATGAATCAAATATCATAAGCATAAATCCACATCACTAATAAAGATTTTTATGCTCGTCCAACCTGAACATTTCACTAAAAAATCACCAAAATAGAAAAGAAAAGAAAATAGTAAAGAAGCGAATGGAACCTTTGCGAGTGTGGAAACCAGTAGGCTTGCAATTTTTTCCCTTGTAGTAATCTCTTGGAGCTCTTTTCGAGGAGAGAATATTGAGCGATGAGGTTCGCTTCCTTCGAAACGCCCTTCCTATCCCTAATATCAATCCCAGCGGCATTGTCCCCTCGTCTTTACAAAATTATTAAACCTGCAACCAGAACTAAACCTTTACATATATATATAATCAAGCATTACGGGAACAAATAGAAGCAACAGAAAACTTAATGTTTATCAAGGGTTTAGCAGATCGAAGAAGCAAATATGAGCAAAGAAGGGTTTAGGTTTCTGGTCTTCTTCATAAGAATAATTAGGAAAAACGGCGACGTTTCCGTAGGCCCATTAATTTTGTGTAAACTGACATGGGTTTAAACATCTGAGAGTATAGTTTTTCTCCAAGAAACATTTGAACTCGTTCTTTTGATTCTTGGGGTGTTCAAGGTATGGAGGCGGTAAACCTGTCGGTCACCATGGTAACTCAGGCAGAAGAAATAACTTGATGGCGTAAGCATAAAGAGATTCAGAACAATTGAGGAAGATGATGCTTCGAAAATGATGAACCGAGAAAGGTCGTGGAAAGATGCAGTCGCAAATTTCCCCTTATTTACAGGTATTTTCAATAGCTCGGCAAGATTTGAGGAAGATGAACCGGAATCAGGAAGAAACTGAAGAAGATGATATTCCTACAATCAAGATCAATACAGAGTTAAAAAAAATTAAAAACCATAGAGGAAAGCCCTAATCATCAAACTCCTAGGCAAAACTGTCGCTTGTAAATTCTCATTTCAAGAATCACGTCTATGTGGAAACTGGAAGGTGAGTTCGACTGTATTGATTTGGGTAATGGGTCTTATGCCATCAAATTCCAAAATGCAAATGATAGGATTAAAGTGTTAACAGAGGGCCCATGGAAAATAATGGACCATTATTTAACCGTTCAAAAGTGGAGATCGGACTTCTTGGCTGAAAAGGTGAATATTGCGTCTACGGCCGTTTGGATACACATCCCAGGGCTACCAATTGAGTATTTCGATGAAATTATACTCGTTTGCAATGGAAAACTTGTGGGAAGACCGATCAAAATTTATTATAGGACTGCTTGGTCTACGAGAGGAAAGTTTGCAAGAATATATGTTGAGGTTGATCTCAACAAACCTCTGCTTTCGAGAATAAGAGTGGGAAAATTGATCCTTAACATCGAATATGGGGGGTTACATCTCATATGTTTTTACTGTGGCATGGTGGGTCACAGAACGGAATAGTGCCCAGTGAAAATTATTAATAAAACCCAATAAAAACTGAGACTGGGAATGTTAAAAAATAAACGAAAAGGAGAATCTAAATAATGAGACCCCTACAGACATCTCGCTTGATTCTAAATCGTCGGGAGAAGACAAGTACGACCCCTGGATGCTTGTTCAAAGATGACAGAAGTTCTCTAAAAGTAACTCCAGAAATCTTAGCAGTATATTCCAAGCAGGAAAAAGATGGTAACAGATTTGCATCCCTAAACGAGGAGACGACTAATGAAGACCCCAACCCCAACATGGAAAAGAGTAAAACTCAGACAAATGATGGAAAATAGGATGAAAACAACAGAGAACCCAATGTATTGGAAGAAATCAGGGAGGGGCAGAAGAATTACCTAAGTAAGAAGAACAAAGGTAAAATGTCGATAAACGTCATCTTTAGGGGATACTGTCAACATGGAATGATTGTTATATAAAGTTGAATATTACAAGTAACACTGATCAAGTGATCCATTGTGAGATCGAAAAGGATCGCAAGTGTTGGCTGATTTCTTTTGCGTATGTTCAACCTCATGATAATAAAAAAAATATTTGAATTTCGGGATGATCTGGAAGTTTACTCTTAAACCGTTAGTATGTCACTACAACAATTTTGTTCATTTGTGGCATCTAAAATATTGTCACTAAAATTTATATTTTTTGTCACGATTTGTATTTTATGACGTTAAAATTGGCTTCATGGCGAACGTCACCCTAAGTGTGTCACTAAGGGTGTGTTTGATTGGGGGAATGTGAGATTTTCATGGGAATGGAATTCACATTCCCCCGTTTGGTTGATCAGGAATGTCATTCTCGGTAATCTTATATTACCAGTAGTGAATTTTTTTGAGTATATTACCGGGAATCTCATTATCTCCATTTCCTTAAATATTGTTGGATTACCGGCGTTTTGGATTAAAATGTCCTTAAAAAATTCTTTCAAAAATATATTTATTCTGTCATTGAATAATAAAAATTCTACGAAGGTTAAATTACAAATTTATCCTTAAACTATTTTAGATTTACAAAAAAAAAGTCTATAATAATTTTATATGAAGTTCAGGGGTTAAAATAAAATTTTACTCTTTCATTAAACATTTTTATATTTTCAATTTTGTAAAAAAATTAAATTTATGAAATTAATTTTTTTAAAGAAAATATATAAATATTTTTCAACTTGTTAAAAAAACAAATATAAGGCGGAAGTGAGAAGATTGCTTGATATCTGATTTGAAGAATTTAGCCCTTACCGATGACATGACCTCTAATAGAAAAGTATGGAGACTTAAGACCAGGGTAGCCGAGTAGTGCGGGCCACATCCATAGGGTGTATCATCTCTGTCTTCTTTTAATGCCTTTGTAGTAATTTACATGATCCCTACTTTTCATACGTTTTTTTGTCATTATAATTTATGAAGGCTTAGAACTAGGGTAGCAGAGTAGTGTTGCCTTAATTTAGGTTTTAACCCTTTTGACTTCATTCCTTTCTCGTAGCTTCCTATCGTTGACTTCTGTGTATCACTCTCTTCATGTTTCCTCTTTTTAAATTTAGTCAGGTCTTACGTTTCTGTCTATATGAAGATATTTTTACGCAGAGATTTATTTGCAGGGATTACTTCTCATTACAGGCGCGCATACGAAGACTGCATATGAAGAGTGTTCAACTATGTATTTATTTATTTATTTATTTATACATGCATTGCATTTAATCTTTATTTTTAATTTTCTGACTGCTGGAGGTCTTCCACGGAAGCTGCTCTCAACCTGGCATTGGGGGCAGCCTACTATCCTACCTCCCCCTTACCCCATTACATATGGAAATAGGGTTTTGTTGTTGTTGTGTTAAAAAAAACAAATATATAATGACAATTTGGTCAAATATATATTCCAATAATCTTTTATTCCTTTAACCAAACACGGTAATCTTACATTCCTGCTAACCCAACCAAACACAAAATACAACATTCCCAGTAATCCTATTCCTTGGTAATCTTTTATTCCCACTGGTAATCTTACATTCCGTGAACCAAACGCACTCTAAATGTCAAATGTGACAATCTATATATTTTCGTCATATATTGTTAAACATAGAGTGATGTTAATGCATAACGTCATCTTATAAGTTGTATTTAGTGACAATTAATTATGTCATTAAATAATATAAGATTTCATCACTAATTATTCATATTGTGACTAATAATATAATAATTTAATATTATCAATGACGAAATAATATTTTCATAATTTATTTATTAAAAATAAAAAATCATCAAAATTACAATAAAAGACAAAATGTTTTAGAATTTATAAAAAAAGTTTAAACTTTTTAGAATTTACAATAAAGGAAGATTATTTTATAAGTTATAATAAAGGAAAAAAATTGTTACAAATTACAATAAAGTACAAAATAATTTATAAATTACAATAAAGTACAAAACAATTTATAAATTATAATAAAAATACAAAACTATTTACAAATTACATTAAAGGATAAAACCTTTTATAAATTATAATAAAAGGAGACAATTTTTTATAAAATACAATAAATTTAGAATAAGATGTAACTGAAGGTTGATGCATGGAAGGCTTTGCTTAAGAGGGAATTGACTGTTGATGCATGGAGGGCTAATGTCCTAACGGTTCCTGGAATGATTTCTGGAGCTAACTTAGAGTGACTTTGACCTTTCCTTGGAATGATGTCTTATTGAGATCAACCTTTCATAGGTTGCATGCTTAATCTTTCATTGGATTCATGCTCAAGGATCGATATTTTCCATGGATGTTGACTGAGATCTTGCCCCATCATCTTCCTTACTAGAAAGCAAACTTCCTCAATCAATATCTAGCATAACTCGTCTAACTCAATTTATAGATATATCATCTCCTGAAATTGAAAATTCATGATTACAAGATTAATGATTTAAAAAGAAATAGGGAAATAATGAAATTTAACAAATTTGAAATAAAATAAACATTGGTTTGTAATATATAGTGAATAACGTTCTTCTTATGTTGGCCTCTCATACATCTGCAAGCAAAACAAGAGGATCACTTGAACTTGTAGAAGTAGTATTGGTATTTGGCATCATTGCCTTTTGTAGTCCAACACGTAGCTCTTCATTCTCGCCTCTATAAAATGATTATAAGATTTGGTTTAATATTAAACCCTCGTATTTCAAGTCAATTACATGTCCACGTTTAAGTGAAATAAGCAACAAACCAAATGTGATAGTAATTTTTTAGGAAGAAATCTAACCTTAAAAAAACAAATGTATCCAATGGGAAAATCCCTCCATCATGTAAGTGCCTTTTTGGTTGCTCCCGTTTCCATTTTCAAGTGAACCAATTCCTCAAAATAAGAAAATGGTTTACTTAATGTTTAGAATTGAGTCTAATATTAGTGGTATTGTAAGTGTTAATCTCTAAGACGTGCTGAAAACACCACTCATTCCGAGCAAATCTTTGAAAACCAACTCTTGTTTTGGATTTTGCATTGACATGTCCTGTGATACAAGAAGTTCATAATTATATTAGATCAAAGAAAAAGGTAGGAAAATTAATATAGAAAGGGAATGAGAAATATTAGTTTTTAAACATTGTAAAACAACGAAACAAGAGGGTTAGAAAATTGAAAAACTAGAAAAGAAAGGAGCTGATGGAGCACCATAGTGGTGATGAATGCTGAGAATAGGACGCTAATGGAGCATCATAGTGGTGCTTTCGGGTTGCCTTGATGGCCTTAGACAAGGCTGGATGATATTCACCAGGGTGGAGCAGGGCGAAGGATGTTCGAGGGGTTCGCAATGTGTTGTTGAATAGTGGTTGGTCGAGTGGGGGAAGGTAATGGCTCTAGTGATCGGGAGATGAAAGATAGAAGATGATAAAGTTGGATGACTAGAGGACGAGCACTGGTTGGTCGATAAGGAAAATGAGAGCAGTGAAAGAAGATGGCTTTAGGAGGATGAGTTGTGGTTGGCCGATTAAAAAAAACAATGGTTGCTACTCAAGAATGGAGGAGTTCTAGTGTTGCTGATAAAGTAAACGACGGCTAGGGTTTTCTCTTTGAAAACCTATCCAGTTGCCATATAACACACACACACACACACATATATATATATATATATATATATATATATATATATATATATATATATATATATATAATATAAGTATTTAGGCTTGTTAAATAATATTTATTTAAAAAAGGTTATGGTGAATTAAAGTTTGAAAGGTTATATTGACTTGATGGCCTCGCTGAAGTTTTGGTAACTGATTTAAATTTTTTGAAACATAAGTCAAAAGGGTGAAATTTGAAATTTAGTACTTGATTAGTCTAGAGTTCAAATTAATGGCACAAACCTTCCAAATATTATGAATTGACCACAAGAACTTTACGATTTCCTACTTTAATCTGAAATTCAGAATTAATATACTAAAAGTAAAATTTAAACCCACAAATTCTTTGGCATTTATGATTCTCTTATTAGTACTCAATTTTAACATGGTCAATTAAAAATTATTTTTTAATGACAAAAGGGTCTTAAATTTACATATAAATATAAAATATATTAAAAAAAACTCTTTTTTGAAATATAAGTCAAAATGGTAAAACTAAAGGTTCAATCCCCGAGCATTCTATAATTCACTTTACAAAAATTTTTCAATTCAATCTGAATTTCATAACTAATATATTAAAATTAAATTTAAAGCCAACAAATTCTTTTAATCTCTTTTATGTGGCCAACATATATTATTATCTTATTAACAATCGTCTTTGACATGATCAATGAAAAATTATTTTTATCACTAAAAAAGATCTTAAATATGCATATACATTTTAAAACATGTATTAATCAAAACAACCTTAAATGTATGTATACATATAAATATATAGAACACACAAGTTTGATAAATAAATAAAAAACATTTAAAGAATAATCACTAATAAGATTTCAAATGAGTGGCATATCTAAGATGTCATTAAAAATTTGCCTCACAAATCCTTTATGTTATTTCTTTGCATAAAAAATGAGTGACACAATCTCATATAAAATAAAAGAGGATGTGATAAATAATTAATTTCGTCATGTTAATATTATTTTTCGTGACAATAATAAAAATCACCTTTTCTATCTAAAATATGATGAATCAAATTGTCACGAAAAAATTTATCAGTGACATTTACAATATCAATAATTAAAATCAAGTCTTCATAATAATAAATCGTCGCTAATATTGTAATTTTATTGGGGACAATTTTATAACGTCACTATTTTATCTAAACGTCGTTAAAAGTTTCCCTCCAAATTATTTTGAAGGGAAATTTTAGCTCCGAACATATAGTGACGAAAATCGGGGACCATTTTCAATATTGTCATAAAGAATATACCATAAATCAGTAAATGTGCGAAAATTAAAAAAATCGCTATTAAAGTATTTTTGTGACGTTATTCATAGCATCATATAGAAATTTCTTCACAAAATGACAAATTTGTTGTAGTGGATCATGGATGACTATTGGAGATTTTATCGATAATTCCTATTTGAATGAAAAGGAAGGAGGTAGTGATAATTGCATAGATCGTATCATGAAATTCCGTGAAAGATGGGACGAATGTAAACTTATGGATGATGGCTACTCTGGGAATAAGTTCACTTGGGCAAGAAAGATTAGGGGTCAAACAGTTATCCAAGAGAAGCTTGATAGAGCGTTGTATAATATTGAGACGGTTGAAATGTTCCCAAATATCCAGACCATCAATCTAGTTAGACAGTTCTCGGATCAACACCCTATTTGCTTGATACTGATTATACTATTCAGCTTGATAAAAGTAGAAGACCCTTTAAATTGGAAGCCATCTGGCTAAATTACCCTGATTTTAAGACTGATAAGGCCTAGGAAAGAAAAAAAAACACTATATCGTGGAAGCCAATGCTGAAGTTAAAAAGGATATTCGTCTTTGGAAAGATACGGCTGTGGAAAATATTTTTGTTAGAAAACGGAATATCCAAAACAGGTTGAAAGGGATCCAAAAAGCTCCTCACTGTTTTATCTATACCAGACTCCGAGAGCTAAGAAAAAAAGACTTCAGATTGAAACATATAAACCAAGAAGAAATCCTATGGTTTCAAAAGTCTAGACTAGAGTGGGTATTCAAGGGTGAAAGAAACACCAGTGTTTTTTTATCTCACCATGTAAATCAGATTCAAATGTAACAGAATCCAAGGCCTAAGAATTAATGAGAATTGGATCACTGATAAGAAAGTGGTTACTGATCATATGTACACTAGCAAAGATGTTATTCCTTTGAGAGGTCAGTTTTTAATGTTCAGACCCAGATTAAACATGCGGAGAGACTGAAAATCACCAACGAGGTTACTAAGGAAGAGGTTAGAATGACTTTTCGATGAAAAACCTCAAAGCGCCCGGACCTGATGGGATTCAGCCCATTGTTTACAAACAGAGCTGGGATACTGTAGGTGATACGATGTTAAAGTTTGTTAGCGAAGCTTTGAGAATGGGTGTTACTGATGTGGATTTATTGAAGATGTACCAAGTGCTGATCCCCAAAACTGATAACACAGATAAAATTTCCCTCTTTCAGCCCATCAGTCTTCTTAACACCTCCTATAAGATCCTAGCTAAAGTCCTTGTCAACCGTCTTCGTTTGGTCCAACGAATGGTGGTCCTATTCCAGCATAGTTTTTTACCTGGAAGGAGCACATCATATAATATCCTAGTAGTTCATGAAGTTGCTTATACTCATTCTAATCTTAAAGGAAGGAAAGAGGTCGCGATTTTGAAAATAGATATCCAGAAAGCTTACGGTAAAATGAATTGGAATTTTTGGAAGAAACCCTCACCTAGTTTAAGCTTCCAGAGGAAACAATTGCCATAATCATGTTCTGCATTAAGAATAGTGTTATCAAAACTCTTTGTAAGTGGGAAAAACTGAAAGTTTCCAACCGGAGCAAGGCCTCTAACAGGGACACCCTCTGTCCCCTTATCTTTTTATTCTTGTTATGGAGCGTTTATCCCACATGATAATAGAAATGGTCCACAAGAAACTCTAGAAACCTATAAAGCTACCGAAAGGAGGAAATAATATCAGTCATTTATTTCTTGTAGATGATCTATTATTGTTTGTCGAAGCTACATTTGAACAAATGAGGGTTGTAAAGGAGTACCTAAAGACGTTTAGGCAAACTTCGGGACTGGAAGTAAACATCCATAAATCGAACATGTTTTTTTCTACCAATCTAAAGCTGAAACAACAAGTTATCTGAGCCAGTTAAGTGGATTTAGCAGAGCCGAGAACCTTGTATCTTAATTGGGAGTGCCTATCATTCAGAAGAGGGACACTACAAACATATACACTTAGTGGAAAATGCAATGATAAGAATGGCCGGAAGGAAAAGTAAGTTATTATCTATGACACAGAGAAAAACTTTAATTCAATCCGTCACGACAGTGTTACCAGTACACATCATGCAAACATCCATGATTCCAAATTCGATCCTAAATAAGCTTGATAGGCTGAACCATAATTTTCTTTGGGGTGGAGAAACTGATTACTCCCACAACCACCTTGTGAAGTGGGAAACAGTGTGCAGGTCAAAGTTGGATGGGCGTCTTGGGATTAGGAGTTCGAAGGAGATGAATCTCACCCTTATGTCTAAGAATGGATGGAAAGTTTAGACAAACCAAAACTACCTATAGTGCACAATATTCAAAGAAAAGTATCTAAAAAATACAAGCTTTATAGAGGTTAGAGCTCACCCGAACGCCTCATATACTTGGAAAGGAATCCTAAAAACCAGAGATGTGGTTAAAAGAGGAACCAAACACTGGTGGGTGGGTACGTCGAGTCTGAAAGAAAATAATACTAGTTTAATTGAATATGCTGAGCAATTGGTGAACAAGTATATCACATAAGACAGGCAGTGGGACATTCAGGAACTTCAGAAATCCATCCCAGAAGATAAAGTCAATAAAATTCGCAGCATTTTATTGCCCATTGTGGAAGCGAACTGTAGTTAAGACAAGCTAAGTTGGGGTCACTCAAAAGATGGAAGTTTCTCGGTTAGTTTAGTCTTTAAGATGATCAGTGAGAGAAAAAAGACACCCAGCCCAGCCAAAACATATCCTGGATATGGAAACTTGAAACGACAGAGAATGCAATTATTTTTATGGTTAGTTTTCCTCTCCCTATCACGGTCGACTGCTTCTATCCCTTTAACTCATATTGTCTTTGTAATGCCCCAAATACTGATTTAGGGACTATATTGAAATAATTCAAAAATATTAGGATTTATTCTATTAAATAAGGAAAGATGAGAATGATTAGGATTAATAGTTAAAACTAAATTGTGACTATGGATTATTAAGAGGGTATTTTGGTCCTTTATATGAAAGAGAATTTAAAGAATATTTTAAATTGGTATTAAAGATAAGGGAAAAGGGGATTAGGTTAGCATAAGTATTCTTTCTCTTTTCTTCCTCTTTTTCTCGTAACCAAGTTTCTCCCTTGCTCAAAGGTAAGTTTTCAATTTAATGGTTTATTACTTCAATTTTTTTTTGGTTATTAAAGCTTTGTATATGAATGAAGCTTAAGGAAAGCTTAGATGAGATTAAAACTAAGTTATGAATGAGATATTAGAGATTAAAGAAAAAGAGTTTTTGAGTGATATATTGAAATTAGAGGGTTTATGGATGGTTATTGGTAAAATTGACTTGTCAATGAGGTAAATGAAAGATTAGAAGACTATAATGAGTTTAAAAACAAGTTGGAAATTTTGGTATGATTCTAAGAATCAAATGCATTTGAGAGATACTATATGTTTTAAGTATCTAAATGAAGGAAAGTTAGTTGGGGTAAGTAGAGAAATGTTAAATAGTATTGTTAGTGTTGAAAACATTTTGATATTTCGATATAACAAATTAAGTTAAATGAATTTTAAGATTTTCCAAAAAGATTTTCTAAGTATATTCGATATAATTATTCGAATATCAAAATATTACTTCAAATCTTTCAAATGTCATTTTTAATCCTTACTAAAGTGTAAAATTAAGTTTTAATCTTAAAATAATTTCAAAACAATTTTACAAAATATTTCGAACCATTTCAAAGCAAAAAATTCCAGTATGTCCAGAGGGAACCGATTCCCCCCAAGGGGGTACCGATTTCCCCTGAATGGTTTGGCTCAGAGAAATTCCAGTATGCTCAGAGGGAACCGATTCCCCCTGATCAACGGTCGAAATATTTGAATTTTACACTTAGGGAACCGATTCCCCATGAGGGGGTACCGATTCCCCCCACGCTCCAAGCAGAAATATTAATTGTTTTCACACTTAAACGGCTCCAATAACTTCATTAATGATCCCCAACGTTCAGAAGTGATTCAAGGTGTATTTAAACAAGCTTAGAAGCCATTGATCAATAACAAGAAACATCAAGCAACTAAAATCAAGAGAGAATCAAAGAGAAAGCATCAAACCTCAAGTTTGAGCATTTCAAGCCTATTTTTCATTCAATATTCATTTTGCTTTCAAGAACACTTATTGTGCTCAATTGTATTTATTCTTGAGTGTTCTTTCTTTGTTCTAGAATTGTGCAAACATATTTGTCTTGTGAGTTTTTTCTTGTAAGTTTGCAAATTTGTAATATTCTCTTTGAGAAAAGAGTATTCTCAAGAATTGGGGTATATTCTTGAGGGAATTGTAAGGTTATCTCTTTGACCTCAAAAGAAAGAACAAATTAGTGAATTTGTTGGAAAATCCTTAGTGTGGATAGCTAAGGTAGTGGACGTAGACTTTGGTTGATAAAGTCGAACCACTGTAAATCAATGTGCAATTACTTTCAATTTTCTGCAAAAGCTTCCACCAAAATTTTTATTGCCAATACACCCCCCTCTTAGCCAATTCCATAGATCGATTAACTCAACAATTGGCATCAGAGCCTAACTCATTTGAAGGTTTAATCCCATATTGAGTCGATTCGGGAAGATTTACATCAATAATCAAAGTCATCCATGGCCTCCACTTCAAACTTCGACTCCGGTCTCGATTCGATGTCCGTCAACAAACCTCCTTTCTTCAATGGGGCTAACTATGCCTATTGGAAAAATAGGATGATGTACTTCATTCAAGCAAGTGACATGGGAGCATGGAATGCCATAGAAGAAGGATACATCAAGCCTTTCACTCATCCAAGATTATGGAGTGAAGGAGAGATAAGAATGTTCCAGCTCAACTCCAAAGCCATCCATATCATATTTTGTGCTCTTGGACCAGATGAATACGGAAGAGTTTCATCTTGTACAACCGCCAAAGAAATATGGGACAAACTTCAAGTCACTCATGAAGGTCCCGATGAGGTAAAGAAATCTAAAATTAGTATTGTAACGCATAGCTATGAAAATTTCAGTATGAAACCAAATGAAGATATCAAAGCTATGACGGATATATTTTCAACGATTGTCAATGGTCTCAAATCATATGGAGATATCATTTCAAATGAAAAGCTTGTGAGGAAGTTAGTCTACCCCCTTCCAAAATCGTGGCAATCAAAGAAGACGACAATTATCGAGTCTAAGGATCTAACGTCCTTAACTCTTGAAGAACTAATTAGTTCCCTTCTCACTCATGAAATGATGCTTGAAGATGAAGTGCACATCGATAAGATTGACGAGACACCAATGGAGAAGAAGAAAAACATTGGAGTTACTCTCAAATCCACAAAATATGAGAGTGATTCGAATGACGATGATGATGACGAGAAAATGGCATTATTTTCCAAACGATTCAGAAAGTTGATGATGCCCAACCGAGGAAGAAAATTCAAACGTCATGAAGGCTTTAAAACTGAGTCGAAGGAGAAAGACTCGATCATTTGCTATGAATGCAAAAAGCCAGGGCATGTCAAATATGATTGCCCACAATTGAAGAAAAAGGGTCAATCTAAAAAGAAGCACATGTAGCTACATGGAGTGATGAAGAAGGTTCCCATGAAGAGGAACAAGAAGTTGCAAACTTGTGCTTAATGGCTATCGGGGAATATTCTAAGGTAACCTCTAACTCATTCGATTTGGATGAATTATCTTATGATGAGTTATTAGAGGATTATAATGGGCTGGCTTCTGATTATAAGACTCTATTTTCAAAATACAAAAAATAATATTTCAAAATTGAAAAACGAAAATAGTCTTATATCCAAGACCAACGATGAGATTGAAAGTAAGATCAAAGAATTGCAAATCAAAATTAATGATTTTGAAAAGAAAAATACTGATTTGCATAACTTACTTTCAAAAGTTCATGATGATCATCAAAAGAAGATTGATGATCTTAAAACTTCTTTTAGTAAGGTTGGAACAAAAAGTTTTGAAAAAGGTGAGAATTCAAAATCTAACTTTGTTAAGAAAAGTTTTAGAAGCTACAATCATAGAAGTCCTCAACGAACCTTGAATGGTAAATTTGTTAGGAGTATATGGGTTCCTAAAGAATTCATTACTACTAAAGATAAGGATGTCCTTCATAAATGGATACCAAAGGGGACAAGGATTTTAGAAACTAATAAATATGGACCCAAAAGAATTTGGGTACCAAAAATTAGAAATTAATCTATGTTTGTAGGAAAAGGAGCATTGCTACAAGGCACGGGAAACAAATTCAAATTCATGGCACCTTGATAGTGGATGCTTGATACACATGATCGGGGACAAAAACCGGTTCATAGAGCTTAACACCAAAAATGGAGGGGAAGTGACTTTTGGTGATAATTCAAAAGGTCACATTGAATGTATAGGTACAATATGTAATACCTCTTCCGTACAAATTAAAAATGTTTTATATGTGAATGGATTAAAGCATAATCTATTGAGTATTAGTCAATTATGCGATAAGGGATTCAATGTCATGTTCAAAATTAACGGTTGTAAAGTCATTGACATTGCATCTAATCAGATTATGCTTGTTGGTCATAGAATAGGAAACATTTACATGGTGCATTTAGATTCTATTAATTTGACTAATTTATGCCTAGTTGCAGAGGATGAGCATGATAGTTGGTTATGGCACAGGAGACTAGGACATACTAGTATGAGTGTTTTGCAACAGCTAGTTCAAGGAGAATTGGTTCGGGGCTGCCCAAACTAAAATTTGATAATGATAAAATCTGTGATGCTTGTGCTAAAGGAAAACAAAAGCGGTTTTCTTTTAAATCCATTAATGATGTGTCAACTAGTAGAGTATTACAATTGATCCACTTAAATCTTTTTGGGCCATCTAGAACTACTAGCTTGGGTGGAAAACAATACGCATTTGTCTTGGTAGATGACTATTCTAGATATACTTGGGGTTCTATTCTTAAGTACTAAAGATGAAGCATTAGAAAAATTCATCACATTTTCAAAAGTAATCCAAAACGAAAAAGGTTACTCTATAACTAGTGTTAGGAGTGATCATGGAACTGAGTTTGAAAATCTTAGATTTACTGAGTTTTGTAATTCTAATGGTATTAGCCATAATTTTTCAGCACCTAGGACCCCTCAACAAAATGGAGTTGTTGAGAGGAATAATTGAACTCTAGAAGAAATGGCTAGAACCATGCTTTGTGAAAATAATTTACCAAAGTATTTTTGGGCGGAAGCCACAAATACTGCTTGTTATGTTATTAATCGAGTTATGATTAGGCCTATTTTAAAGAAAACTCCATATGAACTTTTCAAAAATAAAAAGCCTAACATTAGTTATTTTCATCCTTTTGGATGTAAGTGTTTTGTTTTAAACAACGGTAAAGACAATCTTGGCAAATTTGACGCTAAAAGTGATGAAGGAATTTTTCTGGGTTATTCCTTAAATTCTAAAGCTTATCGAGTATTTAATAAAAGAACTTTAGTTGTAGAAGGGTCTATACATGTTGTTTTCGATGATAATCTCCTTCCGAGGAAGGATTCTTATGTTAATGATGATGTAGGTATTGTACAAGCAAATGACGTTGGACATGACGTTGGAGAATCATCATCAAAGAAGAAACGAAAGATGAGGAAACTCATGATCCTCTCGAGAATCCAACCATTGAAGAAAGGGAAGTATCTTATCCAAGAGAGTACAACTATGTCAAGGATGGTGAGATTATAGGTGATCTATCCAAAGGGATAACAACTAGATCCTCTCTTAGAAATATTTGTAATTATGTTGCATTTATTTCATGCATAGAGCCTAAGAACATCAAAGAAGCATTGAAAGATGAACATTGGATTATGGCTATGCAAGAAGAATTAAATCAATTTGAGAGAAGTAAAGTATGGACATTAGTTGAAAGGCCTAGTAATAAATCTACTATAGGTACTAGATGGGTATTTAGAAATAAGCTTGATGAAAGTGGTAATATAGTGAGAAACAAGGCTATACTTTTTGCTCAAGGGTATACTCAAGAAGAGGGCATAGACTATGATGAAACATACACTCCCGTAGCTAGGATGGAAGCAATTAGAATGTTATTAGCATTTGCATGTTTTCATGAATTTAAATTATATCAAATGGATGTTAAAAGTTCATTTTTAAATGGTTTTATAAAAGAAGAAGTGTATGTGGAACAACCTCCAGGTTTTGAAGATTCAAAATTTCCAGATCATGTTCTTAAATTGACAAAAACACTTTATGGTTTAAAATAAGCTCCTAGAGCTTGATATGAAAGATTGTCAAACTTTTTAATTGATAAAGGTTTTTCAAAAGGGAATGTTGACACTACATTGTTTTTAAAGCATAAAGGTAAAGATTTATTAGTAGTTCAAATTTATGTTGATGATATAATATTTGGTTCTACTAATGATGTTCTTTGCCAAGAATTTTCTAAGCTAATGCAAAGCGAATTCGAAATGAGCATGATGGGGGAGCTCTCATTTTTCTTGGGACTCCAAATCAAGCAAAGAAAAGATGGCATCTTCATCAATCAAGCTAAGTACGTCAAAGATATACTCAAGAAATTTGGACTGGAAAATTACAAGCCTCATGACACTCCAATGAGCTCTTCAACAAAGCTTGACTTAGATGAAGGAGGTAAATGTGTAGATGTTAAATTATATAGGTCAATGATTGGATCTTTACTTTATCTAACTGCAAGTAGACCGAACATTATGTTTAGTGTTTGCTTATGTGCTAGATTTCAATCATGCCCTAAGGAATCACATTTATTAGTTGTTAAGAGAATCTTTAGATACCTTAAGGACACTCCTAGTTTAGGACTTTGGTATCCTAGAGACTCTAGCTTTAGCTTGCATGCCTTTTCTGATGCGGATTATGGAGGATGCAAATTAGATAGGAAAAGCACCTCCGGTACTTGTCGATTCCTTGGAAATATGTTGATTTCTTGGTTTTCAAAGAAACAAAATTGTGTTGCATTATCTACCACTAAAGCGGAATACATTTCAGCCGGTAGTTGTTGTGCACAAGTTTTATGGATGAAACAACAACTTTTTGATTATGGAATTGAAGTAGGTACTATTCCTATCAAGTGTGACAATACTAGTGCTATTTGTCTCACTAAAAATCCCATCCAACACTCTAGAACTAAGCACATTGAAATAAGACATGACTTCATTAGAGACCATGTCACTAAGGAAGATGTAGTTCTAGAATTTGTTGATACTTTGCATCAATTACCAGATATCTTTACAAAGCCTTTAGACAAGGAAACATTTTGGACACTTATGAGAGAATTAGGTTTGACCAACCTATCTTCACTTAGTGTTTAAAATAATTTTAGCACTTTTAAGAATAAATGAAAAATGCATATAATAGTAATTGTTTTACATATATTGCTTTTATTTAGGGGGAGTTTATGATTTTTGGTGAAAATTAACTTTATGTTCAAATATTTTTTAATGATAAATTTGATTGATTGAACATGATTAATTTTCAATATATGAGTTGCCAATACCACTAGAGAAAATTAATTTTAGCATTTTGAGTATTTAAAAATCATATTTTAGCATTTTAGTGCAGAGGGAATCGATACCCCCTTGAAGGGGAACCGATTCCCCCTTTGAAGGGGAACCGATTCCCCCTTTGAAGGGGAACCGGTTCCCCCTGTAGGGGAATCGATACCCCCTAGGGTTCTGGTTTTTAACACGGGCAGAACACCCAAAAACTCAAACCCTCAAATATTCTCTTCACGCCGTTTCTCCTCTCTAGACTCACCCTATCTCCATATTTCATCAAAATATCATTTTTAATCGGAATTCTCTTCAAATATCATCTCCTAAACCTGTTGGAATCATAAAAATCGTGCAAACTTCATCTAATCTCACTCAAATTCGAAATTCTTCAAGGTATTTTTCTAAAACCTCTATTTCATCAATTTTTGATTTTAGAACTAGTTTTAATTAGTTCTAGGTTGAAATTTAGATTGGGCATTGATTGTTTAGTGATTAGAAACTAGATTTTACAAATAATTTCATCAAAAACACAAGAATTTTCCAAATTTCTTTGAAATTTTCGAAATAAAAAAAATTGTTTTTCAAATTATTGTGTTTTGATTGAATTACGTTGTTGTTATGAAAACTATACATATATTCATTTTCAAAACCTTATTTTTCAATAAGTTTTTCAAAAACTCTGCCCATTAGGATTGGTTTAGAGAACCTTGAAATATTGAGGATTCAATTGAGTTTTGGGATTGATTATTTTTGCATACATTTGTTTTTAAAAATACAGGTTATCTTTCCATTCTGATTATCTTAAACCATGTCTCATAAACGTTCTAGGGCCTCCTCTAGTCGTTCTAGCCAACCTCCAAACTCACATCCAAATCCTCCACCTATCTCACAAATTCCTATTCCTAATCCCGATGATCCAAACATGACCATTCTCAATTCTTGTTTTAATGAACCCAGTCGTAAACAAAATCTCTACTATAGGTTTTATCAATACTTTGAGTACTACAAAATCCGGGAAGAACGTATCCCATCTCTTCAAGCCATGTTAGACATCAATTTTCGTAATCTTCCTACTCTTCATGAGTGGAAATTTGACAAACTCTTTGAGCTTGAACACATTGTCTACCATCAACTTGTTCGTATCTTCTACTCTAATGCTGTTTGCATTAAAAACCGAGGGAAAACCTTAACCATAGGGATCCGATCCTATCTTCTAGGACGATTCTTTCATCTTGACTCAGAGTCCATTGCCAAAGAATTAGGATTAGATAATTAAGGGTTAGACAATGAAAAACTTACGGTAGAATCTCAGTATAAACGAAGGGATAGTGCAAGTGTTCTAGACCTTCATGACCGTTTTCTTCACCTAATGATCTCTTGGTGGTTTTGACCATCCGGGGGCCGTTACTCTACTCTTCGCGCCTTAGATCTATTTTGGCTTCATTGTGTCCAAAATAATCACAAAATTAACCTTCCACAGATTATTTTTGCTGAACTTGTCGAAACCGTAAATCTTGTTCCTAATAAGAAATTGTGTTCTTCTTTAGTTTACGGTTGTATTCTTAGTAATCTATTTAAGAAGGCTGGGCTTAGAGTTGGTCTTGATGCTTCCTTTCCCCTCAAAAACCAAATCAATCTATTCTCTTTAACTAAATCAGGATGGAAGATCAATGAAGAAACTGGTCTTTGGGTTCGTACCGGTGAGCAACCGCATGAAGTTGACGACTCCGACGATGAACCAGAATAGCACGAGGAACAAGAACGAGCAGAGGAACAAGCACAACCAGAGGATCAAATGCCTCCATACTTTTGATCCTTTATGGAGACATTCGATTTCCGATATGCTTCCATGGATTCTCGCTTTACTTCCATAGAATCTCATTTATCCACAATGGGAGCTCAACAATTGGAAATTCTCCGGGAGATGCACACAAACAACGCTTCTATGAATGAACGCATTGATGCACTCTCACATGAGATGGCCACTATGCGAGCTCATTTTCCTCCTCCCGATCTTCCTACGGATGCTTGATTTTGTGTTATGCTTTAGTACTTTGAACTTAAAACTTATTGTTTTAACATTTTGAATATTTTGGAATGTTTGAATTTGTGGATTGATTGACTTTGAATTTGTTTGAATTTATAGATGGTTTGAACTTATATTTCTATATATTTGGTGTGGTTAAATTTATTCATTATTGCATCATTTACATCATGTTAGCTATATGGCCAATTTTGTCATGTCACATTGTTTATGAATATTGATTATGAAACTAATGGCTAACGTTTCTCTTGATTGTGATCTTAGCAGCTTAAGATATATATATATATAATCAATTGGCTAAATGATTTCAAAACCTTGTTTAAAATCTTTTACGAGTCTTTTTGATTTAACAAAAAGGGGGAAAGATGTTAAAAGCGTTTTAAAGAGGAGTAGTGTTAGAGTAAGGGGGAGTAATTTCAAACTTGAAACTTGATTTCAAAATAAAATCTTAAAATTACTAAAATGTTTTGTTATATCAAAAAGGGGGAGATTGTTGAAAACATTTTGATATTTTGATATAACAAATTAAGTTAAATGAATTTTAAGATTTTCTAAAAGGATTTTCTAAGTATATTTGATATAATTATTCGAATATCAAAATATAACTTCAAATCTTTCAAATGTCATTTTTAATCCTTACTCAAGTGTAAAATTAAGTTTTAATCTAAAAATAATTTCAAAACAATTTTACAAAATATTTCAAACCATTTCAAAGCCAAAAATTCCAGTATGTCCAGAGGGAACCGATTCCCCCCTGAATGGTTTGGCTCCGAGAAATTCCAGTATACTCGGAGGGAACCGATTCCCCCTGATCAACGGTCGAAATATTTGAATTTTACACTTAGGGAACCAATTCCCCATGAGGGGGTACCAATTCCCCCCACGCTCCAAGCATAAATATTAATTGTTTTCACACTTAAACGGCTCCAATAACTTCATTAATGATCCCCAACGTTTAAAAGTGATTCAAGGTGTATTTAAACAAGCTTAGAAGCCATTGATCAACAAAAAGAAACATCAAGCAACTAGAATCAAGAGAGAATCAAAGAGAAAGCATCAAACCTTATGTTTGAGCATTTCAAGCCTATTTTTCATTCAATATTCATTTTGCTTTAAAGAACACTTATTGTGCTCAATTGTATTTATTATTGAGTGTTCTTTCTTTGTTCTAGAATTGTGCAAACATATTTTCCTTGTGAGGTTTTTCTTATAAGTTTGCAAATTTGTAATATTCTCTTTGAGAAAAGAGTGTTCTCAAGAATTGAGGTATATTCTTGAGGGAATTGTAAGGTTGTCTCTTTGGCCTCAAAAGAAAGAAAAAATTAGTGAATTTGTTGGAAAATCCTTAGTGTGGATAGCTAAGGTAGTGGACGTAGACTTTAGTTGATAAAGTTGAACCACTGTAAATCGCTGTGCAATTACTTTCAATTTTCTGCAAAAGCTTCCACCAAAATTTTTATTGCCAATTCACCCCCTCTTGGACGATTCCATCGATCAATTAACTCAACAGTTAGGGGTAAATGAGAGGAAAATTGGCCAAAATTGGGTAAATTTCGAGTTGAAAAACTGGAAAATATGGGCAGGGGTATCGGTACTGATAGAACTGTATCGATAGTAAAGGCTAAAATGGGATAAAAGTTACTAAGTAGTATCAATATTGATTCAATCAGTATTGGTACCAAATAAGGTAGTATCGATACCATGGTAAGGGTATCGATACAAGGTAACATCGAATCTAATTTTGGTATCGATACCATATAGGGGTATCAGTAGCATATTATAATAGTATCAATATCATAGTAAGGGTATCGATACTAGGCCACATCGAATCTAATTTTGGTATCGATACTGAAAGGGAGTATCAATACCATAGTAGGGTAGTATCGATACCATGGTAGGGGTATTGATACTAAAGAGCCAGAAATGTTAAGTTGGGCTGATATTATTGCAGAAATGTTAATAATAAGTATTGTGATTAATGTTTAAGTTATACTTGTTAGGAAATACACTAACAATTGATATTATACATGCATTTAATGAATATGAGATAGATCAAAATCAAGCTCTCGATTCGAGTAAGGCGAAAGGTAAAGGCCAAGTTTCAGAGTATTCATCTTCCTAGTTTGGACATTTAAGCAAGGCGAACCAGGTGAGTGCATTTAATTATGTACTTATATGCAATAATAATCATAATGACAAAATATTGATATATGTTTGGTGATTACCAAAAGGGCACTAAGTGTGCTAAAATGATAAGGAAATTATACTAAGCGTATAAATTTCCAAATAGGGCACTTCGTGCGCTAAAATGTTAAGGAAATCATACTAAGTGTATATATTTCCAGATAGGGCACTTCATGTGCTAAAATGATAAGGAAATTATACTAAGTGTATGAATTTCCAAATAGGACACTTCGTGTGCTAAAATGATAAGTAAATTATACTAAGTTTATGAATTTCCTGATAGGGCACTTCTTGTGCTAAAATAATAAGGAAATCATACTAAGTGTATGAATTTCTAGATAGGACACTTCGTGTGCTAAAATGAAAAGGAAATTATACTAAGTGTATGAATTTCCAGATATGGCACTTCGTGTGCTAAAAAGATAAGGAAATCACACTAATTGTATGAATTTCCTATTGAATTTAACGATTTCTTGTAACATGAAGTATAATAAAATAACTTGTATTTAGAGTTTTACTTGTTATTAATTATGCCTCACTAAGTAATACTTAACGTGTGTTTATTTCACGCGTAGGTTGAATACAACTGAGTAAGGAGATCTTTGGACATCCAGTCAAAGTCACCTCATTAGTAACCATATACATATCTGTCTACTTTTGTTATATTTTAGTTGGCTTGTACTATGGTTTAGTAAAAACGCTCTGATCAATATTTAGATTAAAATGTTGTAAAATGATGAGGTGTTTGAACATCTCTTTTTGTTCATCTATTTAAGTGAATGTATGTTTTCATTTAAGTGAATTAAATTTTTTACAAAATAGAACAAAATTTTGTGGGATTTCGAATTAGGAACAATAATATTAGTGATGTGACATCTGTACCTCGTATACGTATGGGTATACTGGAGATGGGTGTTATAGTCTTTAGACTTTCGGTGCATTCCTCTGAGACTTGAAGACCTCAAACTCCCCTTCTCTCTAACATCTTCTCGCTCTGAACGGGAACAAATGGGTCAAACGCTCTTCTTGCAGCTTTCTTCTCCTTGAATTGAACATGATCTTTGCTTTCGACGGCGAACTAACTACTCTACGACACATGTTTTTCTCTTATGATATTGATTACCATACCCTTGTATTACAGTCGACTCTTTTAGACTCTCTCTTTTTGTTGTACGAACCCTCAATCATTTTAACAAGAAGTCAAAAATTTCCACAAATTACCTTTGGATCACTATGTGGGGGCAGTCAACTTGATGCGGGAGAGGAATGAGTGCAGTTTGATCTTTTGATGTATTCGTTTGTAGTTAATCTCGTTGATCAGTTTGCCTCCGCTCTATTGAAAGGTCTCGGTTCATACGGCGGTTTTGTCAACGAATGCGTCTCGGGCTGGATTGACTAACCTAACCCTTAAGGGGGCCTTGCCATAGTTGGTGCTCTACTTTAGTGTGATTGATGAAGTCGTTTGGTAATACCCAAAAGAAATGAAAAGAGATTGGGGTCGATAGTTGGCAAGGAACTTGATCCCCCAAAGAAAGGGGCATCTACGGTCGAACTCTAATTCTATAAATAAGTCAGGGCCCTTTTACCAAGTTTACCAGATAGAAGATAATAGAGGGCCAACTATCGTTGTGTTGCACAAGATGGTGCCATCTCACTTCGAGTTTCTTCATTCGTAGTAAGTCACTCCAAGATTGGTAGAGGCACGAGTAGACCTGCTAGATGAGATCTCTAAGTCTTGTTCTGTAGGTAGGTAAAACAAGTACTCACATAATCTTCAACAACTTCCTTTATATTGGGCCAGTAACCTTCCTCACTTGATCTACAACCACCTTTCTCCTCTAATTGTTTCTTCCTAGGTTGTCTAATTCATTAGGATATGTCATCACTTAGAAGAAGGGGAAGGAAGTTAGGGCATCTGATTCTGAATCAATTCTTCCAGTCACAACAATAGACCTTGATGAAAACAATGAAATCAAACTATATTTTTTGGAAGCATTTCACTTTTTTTTAATAAAAAATCGTAGCGTAGAAAAGACTCTTAAGGACCAGAGGCGTAGATGATCCACAATTAAACCTATCATCTACCAGTGGCTTTAGTAATGAGACTACCACCTGTGTCTATCTCGAATAACCCCCTAAAATTAGTTCTAAGAAAGGAATACGATAACTAGAAAGAGAAAGCAAAGACGATAGGGCCCATACATCAGAATGCAAAAGGGCTAATGTAATTGAAACAATTAGAAGATTATAATTCGTAAGTGTTGCCCGTGTTTGGTCAGCTGATAGCTAAACCAATAAGAGAATAAATAAATAGAAAATACAAGAAGCAATTGAAGGCGTTATAGTTTGTTCAATGTAGTTCGAAGACCTAAACCCAGCAAGAGGACCTTCATAAGCCCTTAGTTGCCAAACACCAGGAAGCTCTATGTTATGAAGAAGCACCCAAGTTTTAGAGGCGAACAGTGAGTTAGCAAAATAAGGGAAGCTCTCCACAAGGAGATGAAGCTTAGTATAGGGAAAGAAGCTTAATTACTAGCGAAAAAAGCATATTTTGTAACTATAGAGTGTCATTTACCAAGTAACCTACGCAACCGTCTTTACCCATCTCAACCGATCTTAGCTCGGACATGCCAACAGAACAACCAATACTTACTCTTTTCCCTGGGACAACTAATAAAAACTAATACGGCTTGAACCCTTTATCTTTGAGGCTGCCCTTAGGACTCTATTATGTTAAGTTATTTAACAATGGGTAGACACAAGTTATGACAACCCTCATTCAAGAGTAAAAGAGAAGGCTTTTGTTAAGATAATTCACCCATACAATAGGATCTCTTACACCGGCTTTGGACCTACATAATACTTCCATAGTTACCAACTAATAGCGACTCCTCCAACTCCAACCTAACTGATTTATGAGGCTTGAAGTAGATAAGATCTTCATCGACCATCGACTCACAATCATCGGAGGGGCCTGTCTTTACATGGCACGTCTACCTCTCTGAAGAGTCGATCACGACTTGGTTGGGAAGCAAGGTCTCTAAGTTCATCAAGCAGTTCAGCAACACACAAAGAAGGGTTGGTTGGAGTGCCCGAATAACTCAAAACCAAGAAAAGGGATAATGAACCTGTCACAGAGTTCATTGCAAGGTGGCGAGCCCTTACTTTTGTCTGTCTTCAGAAGTTTACTTAGAAAGAGCTCCTCAAAATGTGCATGAAAAACTTCAGGCACAACTTATCATCGATACTCCTGCCCAAAACCTTTAAGGGATTCTACTACTTGTGCACTAAAGCTCACAATGTGGAAGCACATCTTAGAAAACAGAGGCATCCGACGAAATACTTGAAGTTCGTTCTATTACCTTATTAAGAAAATAGATGAATCAATTCTCTATTAAAAAAGTGGACTTATTTTTCACAACCTATATGCGTATACGGAAAATGAGAGTCCTTACTTTTCTTTCTTTTGCCCTGAAATAAAATAATTTGGGGGCTATCGGTTCCATTCTGTTCACAAATGAAATTAGGGGAAAAGCACATGACCCAAGATTTGGATTGCAAGGACTGCATTAGCACTGTAGAAACGATTGAACACATCCTTCGACACTATCTGAAAACAAAAGCTATTTGTGAAGAAGCTAAAGCTCAAAGTTTTTGTTGACGAAAACGGGTAAAGAAAACGAAAGAACACGAGAATTTTACGAGGTTCGGCAATGTGCTTACGTCCTCGGTGCCTAGGCGGCGCTAGAATTTTATTCAATGATATTTTAGGTCTAAGTTACATCTCTATTTATAATAGAAAACCCTGGTACATAATTACAAAATTAACCCTGTACCGTACCGCGGGGGCTACGCCCCTGCACCCCCAACCCACATAATTTGTAACCCCATAACGAGACTTTCTTTGTAAGGACAGTTGATGTTCGCTTCGCTCACTTCGCTCCATCTCATGTCCTCTTTACTGGTATATTTATGAGCCATACCTAACAAATCTCCACCTTGGCGAATATCCTGCCCCTTGGAAACTTCAATGTGGGTTGGGTTACCTTGCTTCTTTAACAACTCGAAACATTCAACAAGTCCAAGCAATACTTGAACTTGTTTGTCGTAACTGGCTTGGTGAACATATCAGCGGCATTCTCATCAGTATGTACCTTCTGAAACAAAACCTCTCCAGATGCAACCAACTCTCTGATCTTGTGGAACCTTACATCAATATGTTTAGTTCTAGCACGATACACCTGATTCTTAGCCAAGTGAATAGCACTTTGATTATCACAAAGCAACTGAACTCCACCTTGTTGAACACCCAACTCCTTCACTAAACCAGTAAGCCATAAAGCTTCTTTTGCAGCTTCAGCCGCTGCCATGTATTCAGCTTCAGTTGTAGATAGTGCCACGACAGATTGAACAGTAGACTTCCAGCAAATAGGCCCTCCACCAAGAGTAAACACATACCCTGTCGTAGATCTTCTATTATCCAAGTCACCTGCATAATCTGAATCCACATATCCTACAACCAAAGGATTATCCCGCTGACTCCCAAAAACAATTCCACGTCCCACAGTACCCTTTAAGTACCGAAAGATCCACTTGACTGCATCCCAATGCTGCTTACCAGGTTTAGACATGTACTTACAAACTTGACTAACAACATGAGCTAAATCAGGACGAGTATATACCATCGCATACATCAAGCAGCCAACAGCATTAGAATACGGAACCTTTGCCATATTTTCAGCTTCCTTATCTGTCTTAGGGCACTGTTCTGATGAGAGCTTAAAGTGATTCGCCAATGGAGTGCTAACTGGTTTCGCGCTGCTCATCGCAAACCTTTCTAGCATTTTCTCAACATAACCCCGTTGAGATAGCCGCAGTTTCCTTGAGTCTCTGTCCCTGCAAATTTCCATTCCAAGAATTTTCTTTGCAGCACCTAAATCTTTCATATCAAATTCCCGACTCAATAAAGTTTTCAAACCGATAACATCATCCATGTTCTTCGCAGCAATCAACATATCATCAACATACAGTAATAGAAAAATAAAAGAACCATCATCAAGGCTCTTAACATAGACACAACAATCATACTCACATCGGTTGTAGCCAATCTTGATCATATAGGAGTCAAACCGTTTATACCACTGTCTCGGAGACTGTTTTAACCCGTACAAAGATTTCTTCAATCTGCAAACTAAATGCTCGTTTCCAGGTTGAGTGAAACCTTCAGGTTGCCGCATGTAGATCTGCTCCTCTAAATCACCATGCAAAAAAGCAGTTTTAACATCCATCTGCTCTAAATGCAAATCCCAACTAGCCACCAATGCAAGTACTGCTCGGATTGAAGTGTGCCTGACCACAGGAGAAAAGATTTCATCATAATCAACTCCTTTCTGCTGTGAAAAACCCTTCGCTACCAAACGAGCCTTGAACTTCTCCCCCTCTTTTTCTGTTACTGCTGGTTTCTTCTTATACACCCATTTGCAACCAATCGGCTTCTTACCCTCAGGAAGGGGAACTAACTCCCATGTGCGATTGTGATTCAAAGACTCCATCTCCTCAACCATGGCTGCCATCCACTTGTCGTTTTCCTGACTAGTAACGGCATCATGAAAAGTAACTGGATCATCACTGCTAACAGTAAGTGCAAAAGATACCAAGTCTTCAAAACCCAATCTGTTCGGAGGCTTTATATTCGTCCGTCTCACCCTGTCTCTGGCGAGACTATAATCCTGCAAATCATCCGTAGTGGAACCACCAGAAGTCGGTTGAGAAGTTTCTGGTTTCTCAACTGGAAACTGCTCGAAATCTACCACTGTCGTGTCTTGCTTCTGCTGCAACATAGACTGTTCATCAAAAACGACATCTCTACTAATCACAACTTTCTTCGCAACTGGATCCCAGAACTTGAATCCTTTGACACCTTTCTTGTAACCCAAAAAAATGTAATCCTTCGATTTTGCATCAAGTTTGGATCTCTCATCAGCAGGTACATGCACATAAGCAGGACAACCAAAAATCCGTAAGTTATCAAAACTAACATCATGACCAGTCCATACCTCTTCTGCAACTTTCCCAGCCAGCGATGCCCTTGGCGATCTGTTGATAAGGTAACACGCCATGTTAACAGCCTAAGCCCAGAAGTGTTTGGGAAGCCCCGCATTCAACCGCAAACATCTGGCTCTTTCATTCAACGACATGTTCATTCGTTCCGCAACACCATTCTGTTGTGGTGTCTTGCGCACTGTAAAATGCCTCTGAATCCCATGCTCCTTACAGAATTGTAGGAACTGTGAATCTGTGTACTCCGTACCATTGTCAGACCGGAAACACTTGATTTTTCGTCCTGTTTGGTTTTCTACCTCAGCTTTCCACAGCTTGAACTTCTCAAAAACTTCAGATTTCTGTTTCAAAAAATACACCCAAACTTTCCGTGAAAAATCATCAATAAAAGTAACATAGTACCTAGATCCACCCAAAGACGATGTCGTGGAAGGCCCCCATACATCAGAATGCACATAATCAAGAATCCCTTTAGTTGTGTGCTTCGCAGTCTTGAAACGGACTTTAGTCTGTTTACCAAGAACACAATACTTGCAAAAATCGAGCTTACAGCTTTTGACACCATGCAACAAGTTTCTCTTGTGTAATTCTGCCATACCACGTTCACTAAGATGAGCAAGGCGTATATGCCACAATTTTGTCGTATCATCACAGGACTCAACAGAGTGAACTCCACCTGCAATGGTACTCCCTAACAATCTGTAGATATTCCCTGCAGTCATCTTGCCTTTCATCACAATCAATGCTCCTTTAACAATCCGAATGGTTTCCCTATCCTCGTCAGCCTTAGGGATAAAACCATTCTTGTGCAAAGTGCCCAAGGAAATCAAATTCTTCTTCAAGTCTGGGATATGTCGAACACCACTCAACGTCCGAACGGAGCCATCGTGCATCTTAATTCTGACATCACCAATACCAACAATATTGCAACATCGATCATCACCCAAATAAACCGAACCAGAATTAACCGGCCTGTATGTCGAAAACCATTCCCTATTTGGCGTGATGTGATAAGAACATCCAGAATCAAGAATCCAAGCATCTGTCAATTGTGTCGTTGAAATAGAAAGCATATCACCCTCACTGCAATCAGAAGTATCATCCTCGACCACGTTCACAGACTTGGATGAGCCATCACGCTTCTCATCAGTCTGCTTTTTCAACTTCGGACAGTCTCGCTTCATATGTCCCGCCTCCTTGCACTTGTAACAGTGAATCGTCTTCTTATCCCTGGATTTGGATCTGGAATTCCGCTTCCCGGACCCTGCCTTCTCTGGCTTCCGTCCACGATCTCGATTACCCTTGACATATAAGCTATCGGCTTGAGAGCTTTCCCCTGCATTCTGCTTCCGCTGGTTGTGAGCCAACAAGGCTGCAGTAATCTCCTCAACGTTGATAGTCTCTTTCCCATATGTAAGAGTAGTCACCATGTGTTCGTAAGAGGAAGGCAACGAACACAACAGAATCATCGCTATGTCTTCATCCTCAATTTTCACATCAAGCCGAGCCAGATCAGAAATGATTTGATTGAAGACATTCACGTGTTGCACCAAATCGTGATCGTCCTGCATCTTCAGCCCATACAGCCGCTGCTTCAAATACAGTTTTGTCGTTAAGGATTTGGACATAAACTGACTTTCCAACTTCCTCCAAATTTCGTCTGGAGACGATAGATGCATGACGTGATACATGACCTCGTCCGCCAAGCATAATCGTATGGTTCCTGCCGCTCGCTGCTGCAATTCTTCCCAATCTTCCTCATCCATCGACGCCGGCTTTGTAGGTCGCAAAGCCTTCAAGATCCCTTGCTGCGCCAATAGATCCTTCACCCTCGTTTGCCATAATCCGAAGTTACCCTGACCATCGAATTTCGTGACTTCGAATTTTGGTCCTGACATCTGATACCAATTGTTGACGAAAACGGGTAAAGAAAACGAAAGAACACGAGAATTTTACGAGGTTCGGCAATGTGCTTACGTCCTCGGTGCCTAGGCGGCGCTAGAATTTTATTCAATGATATTTTAGGTCTAAGTTACATCTCTATTTATAATAGAAAACCCTGGTACATAATTACAAAATTAACCCTGTACCGTACCGCGGGGGCTACGCCCCCGCACCCCCAACCCACATAATTTGTAACCCCATAACGAGACTTTCTTTGTAAGGACAGTTGATGTTCGCTTCGCTCACTCCGCTCCATCTCCTGTCCTCTTTACTGGTATATTTATGAGCCATACCTAACAGTTTTTATGAACATTTTTAAAACAAGGACTTCAAATATTGGGTTAAAATGAATAGTAACTCGAAGAAACTTGACCAAAACAGAGTAAGCTGGGGAACTATATTTTCCACCCTCTTTTAGGGATCATGGAAAAATACAAATGCAAATGTATTTAAAAATACTACCAACGATCCCAAACAAATATACAATCATAGTTACAAGTTATCTAGAGATATCAAACATGCAATTGAAAACAATAATAAAAAAACTCACTAGAGAACCATAGTGGATTCAATGAAGGAAACTCATTAGAATTGGGCCTTAAACACTAATAGGGCTCGAAGCTCTAGAACTAGGATCGATGTGGCGGGAGACTCTTTAGAAATAACATATTAGGTAGCACTTATATAACATAATAGGTAGCGCCTTTTTAAGCTGATGGGGCTTTGGAAATCTGACGATAACATAATCGGTTAATTACTTATATTGTTATTAATATTATCAACATATTAGGTAACACATAAAATGTTACCGAAGTTTAAGCTGATAGAGCCTTAAAAATTCGACGATAACATAACCGATTAATTACTTATATTGTTATTAATATTATCAACATATTAGGTAACACATAAAATATTACCAAAGTTTAAGTTGATAGAGTCTTAGAAATCCAACGATAACATAACCAGTTAATTACTGGAAACATTATCAAGCATAATAACATATTAGGTAGCGCTTATGTAACGTAATAGATATTGCCTTTTTAAAGATGATGGGGCTTTGGAAATCTGACGATAAAAAAATAGGTTAATTACTTAATTTGTTATTTGTATTATCAACATATTAGGTAACACTTAAAATGTTACCACATTTTAAGCTGATAGAGCCTTAGAAATTCGATGATAACATAACCGGTTAATTACTGGAAACATTATCAAGCATAATAACATACTAGGTAGCGCTTATGTAACGTAATATGTTGCACATTATTAAAGATGACGGGGCCTTAGAAATTCGATGATAACAAAATAGGTTAATTACTTAATTTGTTATCAGTATTATCAACTAAATGTAAACAAAATTTAAGCTGATGGAGCCTTAGGAATCTGACGATAACATAACTGGTTAATCACTTGATTTGTTATTAAGCTTTATCAACATAGTAATTTTTTACGCATATTATAATGATATCGATTGACTTTAACCGTTTTCATTGGAAATTAATCTACTACTTTAAAGTAATAGGTTTCAAAATTATAAGTATGATATATATATATATATCTGTGTGTGTGTATGTGTGAGTGAGTGAGTGTTGTGTGTCGATACATATTATATGCAGATTGTTTGAGCCTTTAAGTGGGATTAATCAAAGTTAAATCTAATGGAGCCTTAGAACCGACGATAACATAACCAGTTAATTACTTAATTTGTTACCAATCTTTATCAACATATTACCCTGTACATTGTTTACTTATATTTTCGTGATACCGATTAACTTTAACCGTTTTCATTGTCAATTAGCCTATTACTTAAAAGTAATAGGTTTAAAAAATATAACTATGGAATATACATATATCGATACATTTTGATTGCAGATTGTTTGAGCCTTCATGTGGAATTAAAGTATCGAGACCGATATAACAAAGTATTGATACATATATAAAAGTTTAAGATATTATCATTATACCGGTATAATTTTACCGTGTACCTTGTAAAATTAACTATTACTTATACAAAGCTCTTTATATATGGGTTATAAAAATGTGAGATTTACAGATAAAGACATCTACAATGCACTTGAAAGATGTAAAGCAAAGGAAATCATCAATGGGGTGTCAATGCACTCATTGCTTACTTTTAACCGATACTTGGAGTATCGATACTTGGACCTTTCCATATGTTCCCTTGTATTTTGTACTTGAACTTTACCAAACATTCTGTAGAATAGAGTCTCCCATAAATCCTGGCCGAAATCAGTTCTGTAGTTGAGATTATCCAGGTTAATCATGTTGACTGTATAGCTAATAAAACCTCATTGCGGGGTCCAAATGGTAAGCTAGGAATTGGTAAGACAAGCTTTCTTTGAGGGTTTAGATTTAGGGATTGAACCCCTCACACGTAAGGAGTGCATGATTGAACATTACATATAATAGTTGTATTCAGTTATTAAAGAATTGTTCTTCATTATACATAAGGATAGTTGTAATGATATTCGTTCATATTTCGAAACCAATTAGTTAGATGCATGTAGTACCCTATATCCTCGAGGCAGAGGACAAGAAATCTGACACTTAAAGATTTACCAAGAGCAGTAGCTTCTGCTCTGCATGAAGACCGAACCTAGAATTAACATCGTCATTATCCATTATGCCTATAATAGTCAAGAGAACTTACTGAATGAAGGGATTTGCATACAATTGTGAGCTTTTTATGGGAAACCCCAAGTATTGGTTACTCAGACATCTCTGTTGTAGAATTTTAGCGGAATAGTTGGGGTTTCCAATAAAATGCTCTTAGTTGTGTGTAAATCATATCATTTAGTATGTTTTCTTCAGGAGTATAGGTATAATAGCAAAGTTGATTCTAGGTTTGATCTTCATAAAGAGCATAAGCTAGCGCTCTTGCCAGATTTCTTGTACTTTGCCTCGAGGATATAGGGTATTGTATGCATTGCACTAATTGGTTTTGAAACATGAACGAATATCATTACAATATCCTTATATACAATGAAGAACAATTCTTTAAGAACTAAATACAACTATTATATGTAATTTTCAATCATGCACTCTTTACGTGGGAGGGGTTCAGCCCCTAAACCTGAACCCTCAAAGGAAGCTTATCTTACTAATTCCTAGCTTACCATTTGGACCCTGCAAGGGGGTTTTATTGACTATGTAGTCAACTTTTTTATCAACTTCTTGCATCATTTGGCATTCAGTCAGACTATAGAGATTTGAAATTTGTAATCAATTAAAAGTTCTTAAATACTGTAATCCAATTACCATTTCAAGAACAATTACAGGAATACATTGATACATACTGGAAGTACATGTATCCACACAGTGGTTTCTTTCGATTTTCTTCAATGTTGATACGATGGGGCTCCATTTGAAGGTCATCATCTTCACGATCAAAGATTAAACTTTCAACCTATAATAGGTCCATTTCAAGGTCATCATCTTCGCGAAGAAATGCTTATTTAATTCGAAAACACCAAACTCAAAACCTAACCCCTATTTACAACAAGTAACTTCTCTCTAAAACTACGATCGTCTTCTACATATTTCTTTGGATTATGGTTTCCTTTGTAACCCGATATGTTATTTATATTGAAACTCTTACCAAAGTATCAATACTTTTGTGTATGGTATCGATACTTTGGAGACGTTTCGTTTTTTTCAAAACCGGTAGCTATTTACCGGTTACATTGTATATTGAAACCGGTTTTATCAATTTTTAACCTTTTATATCATCATGTATCGATACATGTATCATAGGTATCGATACTTCATACGTGCATCTAGTTTTGGGAAGCGTATGGACAAAAAGTATCGATACATATACCAAAAGTATCGATACTTTATATAAACATATTTTACCATTAAGCCGACATATTTTTACAGCTTACATTGTATATTTACCTATTACTTTAAAGTAATAGGTTTCAAAGTTTTAAGAATCGATACTTTTCATACGTGTATCCAAACTTTATAGGCACAATTATGGAAATTGGATTTGTCAATTTTTTACCTGTTATGTTATTTAAAAATCGATACCATTACCCTTACAAAAGTATCAATACTTTTATGTACGATATTGATACTTGCGAGACATTTCGTTTTTTCAAAACTGGTAGGTATTTACCTTTTTTGTCATATTGAAATCGGTTTTATCAATTTTTAACCTTTTATGTCATCATGTATCGATACATGTACCATAGGTATCGATACTTTATAAGTGCATCTAGTTTTGGGAAGCGTATGGACAAAAAAGTATCGATACATATAGCAAAAGTATCGATACTTTATATAAACTTATTTTACCATTAAACTAGTATATTTTTACAGCTTACATTGTATATTTACATATTACTTTAAAGTAATAGATTTCGAAGTTTTAAGAATCAATACTTTTCATACGTGTATCGATACTTTATAGGCACAATTATGGAAACTGGTTTTGTCAAAAATATGAACCTATTATGTTATTTTAAAATTGATACCATTACCCTTACAGAAGTATCGATACTTTTATGTACGGTATCAATACTTTCGAGACGTTTCATTTTTTTTCAAAATCGGTAGCTATTTACCATTTTTATCATATTGAAATCAGTTTTATCAATTTTTAACATGTTATAATGTCATGTATCGATACATGTATCATAGGTATCGATACTTCCTACGTGCATCTAGTTTGGGAAGCATACTGAACAAAAAGTATCAATACATATACCAAAACTATCGATACTTTATATAAACATATTTTACCATTAAACTGATATATTTTTACAGCTTACATTATATATTTATCTATTACTTTAAAGTAATCGGTTTCGAAGTTTTAAGAATCAATACTCTTCATATTTGCATCGATACTTTATAGGCGCAGTTATGGAAATCGGTTTTGTCAATTTTTTACCTATTAAGTTATTTATATTGAAACTGGTTTTGTCAATTTTCATGCTTTTATATTGTCATGTATCGATACATGTTTCTTAGGTATCGATACTTTATAGGCGCAATTATAGAAACCGGTTGTGTCCATTTTTAATTTGTTATATTTAATCGATTGTTTAAAATTTTTACCTTTTTCTCAAATTTTAACCGATTTAGAAATTCTAAGTATGAAAACTTTGTTGTTGATATTATAAAAAATGATTCTTTAATGATGTGTATCAATACATTTGCAGGCATATATAAATTACATTAATAACTAGTATTGATATTTCAACAATCCTCAAATATAAAATCCCGACCAATCAACCAACAACGCTTCGGAGATCAAATGTCGTTATATATTCGGAGCAATCAACCTAAATGAAATGCGAGGGAAATCCCGACCATCATAATTTTGAGTAACAAGAAGGAACATTGTATATGTGAAGAATGCCTTATGGATAGTATCCATTTCATCCAGCTCATCAAGATAGGAGAACCGTAAACCGAAACCGTCTAAGAGAAACATAACTGATGTAGAAGCAGCTGCATATTTAAAATCTCGAAGGCAATCCATTTGGTTCTATAACATTTAAAGCATCAGAAGTGTAACACCCATAACCCGTATAATTATACCTATATAGATTATAGATGTCACCCAAATTTTTAAAACCATTTCCATTTCAAAATCGATTTAAAATTTATTTCTTAAAATGGTAACTGATATTATAAAAATATCATACCATATAATTTATATTTTGTTTTAAACAATTTTAATTCAACAGATGTTTTATAAATAGTATCGTGAATAGTGAATAGTGTACAATAATGGAATCGGTACCTATAGCAGGGTATCGGTTCCCCTTAAGCATTCTAGAAATTTTTCTAAAATGAGGGTACTGTTCATTGCTACAGTAATGCTACAGTAACTTCAACAATATATATAAAACTCATAAAATTACCATTTGTTTCTAAATTTGTTTAACAAAGCAAATAAAACATTAATAATTACATGTCACTAATAAAGTTAACATTATATCTCAGGATGTCTTACTAATATTGAAATATACTCATCGATGCTTGATGTCCATTTGGACTCTTTATTCCACTATTGACAACGCGTGAAAATCATCACACGCTAAGTATAAACTTAGTGAGGCAAATTTAAACAATAAACAGTGCAATACAATTCATGCATGAACAATGTCAATTTCAAAATGCCATAAAATCATGTTACCAACCTATCCAATATTTTTTCCATGATCAAAATAAGATAAAATCTCTTACCATTTATCTCATAAGCTCGTAAGCTTATTTTACCAAAATACTTACCATTTAATCCCATAAGCTCGTAAGATTATTTTACTAATATACTTTCCATTATTCCATAAGCTCGTAAGCTTATTTTACCAATATACTTACCATTTAATTCCATAAGCTCGTAAGCTTATTTTACCAATATACTTGCCATTATTCCATAAGCTCGTAAGCTTATTTGCCAATTTATCATTTACTAACCATCTTTCGTATGCCAGTACACTATTACAGTCCGACCAAAAATCAAACAGTACAACCTGCATTTATAATTAAATTTATCATTTTATATAATAACTATACTATATCATTTTATATAAAAAAACAAACATGTCCTTCAACTCATTTACCTCTAAGATTGCTATGCACCCTTTGAGGTATCTCTGGCACCCCTTTTGAAAGCTGATTATTGATTCAATAAATCTGGAATAGATATATTCAACCCAATTGAATTCACATGTCAAGCCTTCATCTTAAATTAACTTCATATTATCCTTGCTCGGGGATGTATCATCTTAAAGTTCAGCAAATGCCACATTGTGCTTTAAATCATATTTGGAGGCAAGTGCTTTCCAGTTCTTAGTATTAATGACTTCTTCAACACTTTTTCCTTTATCTTCTACCCCTAAGACGACTACAACACATGGGACCCCCCAGAGGAAATGAATATTCACCATATTTAACTCTACATTGTTCTACATCGAATTGCTCCACCAAGGATCGGAACAATTCCCTCCGAATTGGTCGATCCCTTACTCCAATCAAAGATCCAAACCCCATTTCTTCCAGCACATTAACTTTATTCTTCTCCTTAAGGTGTTCAATTAATGAGTTCACTCTTTTTATGATGCACCTTGTCGACACTTCCTACATTTCTTAAAAATATATAATGTTATTGTTTTTATTTATCTTTAATCAAAGTATTTACAATTTTAATGAATATTTTCTTTTCATGTGCTCTCCTCCAAGCTTTGTATTGTTATCTATCCTTTTTTGACCGTGTCACAAAAGGTTCCTTCTCAGCATCAGTCATCAACTTCCGTTTCTTCAACACATCATTTTTCACCTAAAATTATGCGTAAACATATCTTAATCCATACATTAACGCTAAATAATACTCAATTTTAATTTCATTTTACATACCAAACCGATGTGATTACCATTTTCCTTCATCCTTTGGCATTCGGTCATACTGTCAACATTTAAAATTTGTAATCAATTTAAAGTCCTTACTTTAATCCAATTACCATTTCAACAATAATAACAAAAATAAATTGATACTTACTAGAAATACATATATCCACCTGTGGTTGCTTTCGATTTACTTCATTGTTCATACTATCGGACTTAATTTGGAAGTCATCTTCGCGATCAACAATTGCGAGATCCATTGACTTTATTTTTCCTTCATATATTAGTTTACGCAAATCAAAATCAAATACTAGTTACATACACTTTATTCAATATACAAATATCGATAACTACTCTTGTAGTAAAACGATTTTCTTCAAAAGAATTTGAATGGCCACTACTACAAGTATCGGTACATTTATATAACCTACAATATCATTTTCTACCTATAATATTATATACATGTATCGATAATTATTTTCTACCTATAATATTATATAATCGGCCCCAAATCCTTTTTGGCTTCAAAATCCACAAACTAAACCCAAAAACCCTAATCCTTATTTCCTTCAAACGAATGGGAATACTCTATACTACAAGTATCAGTACATTTATACAACATACAATATCATTTTCTTCCTATAATAATTTATAAAAGTATCGATATTTATTATCTACCTAGAATATCACTTTCTACCTGTGATCGGTCCCAAATTCTTCTTTACTTTGAAAACCCCAAATATATAAACCCCTATTTCCGATTACTGTAATAATAAAAACTAGGGTTTCGATAACGTACTTTTAGATTCGACTGCAGCAACAAACAAACAAATTTCTCTTTAAAAACGCCTTCTGAAATGTAGCAACAGTTACGCTTCGATTTTGAAAACTACGACCGTGTTCTATATATTTTCAGAGGAAATTTAGCTATGCCTTTGATATTTTAGCCGGATATGTTATTTATATTTAATCGATACAATGACCCAAGTCTCGATATTTTTATGTTAGGTGTCGATACTATCGATACGCTTTCATTTTTTTCTTTTAAAAATATCTATAATTTCTTACATATACTTATTAAAGTATCGATACTTTCAACATATCCGTTTGCGCTTTACCGGTTTGGTCATAATGAAATCGGTTTTTTCATATTTTTACATGTTATATTGTTATGTATCGATACATGTTTATAAAGTATCGGTACTTTATAGGTGCTATTATTGTTGTTCTTTTAAATTCCAAAAGTATCGATACTTATTTGAATGGTATCGATACCTTCAACATATATAGTATCTCTTTACCGGTTTTCTCATAATGAAACTGGTTTTGTCATATTTTTAACTGTTATATTGTTATGTATCGATACATGTTTATAAAGTATCGATACTTTATAGGCACTATTATTACTTTTCTTTTAAATTCCAAAAGTATCGATACTTATTTGAATGGTATGAATACCTTCAACATATGTGGTAGCGCTTTACCGGTTGTCATATTGAACCCGGTTTTGTCATATTTTTGCCTGATATATTATTATGTATCGATACATATTTGAATGGTATCGATACGTACCGACAAGCTAAGTTTGCCGGTTGCCAAATTTTTTAATATTTCTTTATGATTTCCACCTACAACATTATTAACTAGGTTTATCGTCATTGAAGGTTTATCGTCATATTGTTGTCACTGAAGGTTTATCGTCATTAGAACTTTAATGGATTGTTGACATGGCATGACGAATTTATAATTTCTTTATTAACTAGGGTGATTACAAGTGGAAGTATTTGTTCTAAAGACCTTCAGCCATTTGAAAATGAACGCTCAACTACCTTGTAGTTGCCGGTGCTTGAACCTGAGATCTCTAGAGTGATAGTAATTTCTTTAACCACTGAGGTAGCTTGGTTTGTGCATAAAATTAAAAAGGTAAACTACACAAATAGGTATTAATGGAGCAAATTTTAGTTTTCTCTATTGAAGTTTTAAAATTAATAAATTGGTCACTAAAACATCAAATAGGTCATTGAAAAATCATTTTTATCTCTAATTTACTCCAAAAGTTTTTTTTTTAATTTTCAATCCAAACACCCTACCACCTCCATTATATTCAAGTGAACTACCTTTCATGCAACACCAACCCAGGGCCACTTGGACATAATGGTAAGTTATCCCGATAAGATGCAACACATCATTGAGCTTGGGCAGGAGGGGAACCTACCTAGGAATCCAATTAAACAATGGGCAAACTACATGGTTAGTACTTCAACTATAATTTATGTTCTGTTTTGGTCACCCAACTATTTTTTTAAATCATACCTAGTGATTATTTTTTGCTTCATTTTAGTCACCCTGTTAAAAAAATTAATGGTAATGATGATATGTCACCATAAGATAATGTCATATCATCATTAAAAAAAATAAAAATACCACGTCAACATTTTTGTTAAGTTTTTTAACAATATGTGACCAAAATGTAACATTAAGTATGATTTGAAAAAATAGTTGGATGACCATAATAAAATAAAGGTAAAACTTTTTTATTACCCTAGGCCACATAATTTAAGAAACGAACCTGATACGATAGTTATGTTCTTACTAGTGTTTCAAAAAAGGTGTCATGCTTAAGGATTATCCTTAAGCAAGAGAGGAGAAGCACTGGTAAGAACATAGCTTTTAAAAACGCTTAAGGGATTATCCTCTTTACCAAACTATCGGCAAAGGAATTGTTCTTTATTGGGATAAACAGATCAAATAATGAAAATCAAATACACACACTCGATTTTAGTGTTTAGAATTGTTTAAAGGTCCTATTTAACTAAGAGAGACTCCAACTCGATTCCATTCAAATCGTCTAGACGTGGCTACGAAGAGGAATTGGTAGAACAAGCATCTGTATCACCTCGAGAGAGGCTTAAGGCTATTAAAGCAGCACATGAACTATTAAAAGCCCAGTTGAAGATTATGCTCAAGCTACTGAGAATCAAATGGATGAAACTAATGAAGAACAATAAGTTAAATGACTTATTTTTCTTCTTTTACTAATTTTCTTTGTTTATTTACATAAAATTAGTATGCATTATGTTTTAATAATTTGTTTAATATTGGTTTTTATTTATCTTGTGTAGATATGACTGTTTTGGATGATGAGTACAAGAATAAGATGAAAAAGCTTACATAATTTGTTTAATTACCAACCCATAAATTGTTTTTAGGGAAAACTACTTTAGATACCCTAAATTTTATCAGTTGACTCATTTATACCATTAAATTTTTAATTTTTGTTAATTATAGAACTGACTTTTAGTTTTGTTGTAATCCACTAGACCCGGGCTAGACGATATGACCAAATTTAGGCGGTCACATTCGTACGCAAAATTCTTTTCCATGTTCAAAACATAATTGAAATATATTTCAGTGAATAAGATATATATAACGTTAAAATACAAATATATATGTATAACTGTAGGGTCTATATGGTAAACATATGCATATCAACATTAGAAATATGTATCAAAACATGTTCAGAACAAAATATCGGTAATATAGATACATACAGATAACAATAAAAACAAGTGTCACCAAAGTTTAACAAAGATTGGCATAAGAAAATGTATATGGTACAAAAATGAAGAAAAATCGATCCTCCTGATGCCAAGTCTACTATCCTATATTTGAATAATATCTGAAAAGTTAAAATTTGAAGAGTGAGCTGAAAAGCCAAGTGTGCTCCTTGCGGTGTATAAAAATACTCAGATAAGTACTTCGGTAAAAATTTATTTATGAAAACATCTTTTTTAAAACATGAACACTACCCCCACCCGAACGACAAAATGTATAGGTTCCCCTGAATCATACACCCACCTATACACTCGGTAAGGACCTTATACTCATAGCATAAGGAATTGTGGTAAGGATTTACTCTGTGCACAAAGCAGAAGAGCCTGTAGTAAGGTCTTAAAAGTCAAATACTAGGCCTGAGATACTTCCTCCCCATTGATAATAAATATGCATGTAACTGAGTGAAAATGATGGTTAATTTTCTTTAAAACATAAAAAAAATTCCATTTTCCAAAACCAGATACAGAAATACGGTAAATCTGATATCATGTAGTCAAAATATTAAATATCAATAGAATTCCAAAACAATTCAAATATATAGTTCAAAATATTAAATATCATGTCTAAAATATACGGTAAATCTGATATCATGTAGTCAAAATATTAAATATCAACAGAATTCCAAAAAAAAAATCAAATATATAGTTCAAAATGGTAATGTAACACCTTTATGAGCACACTTGTATCGATCTAAGAAGTCTGGTATGGTAGCCTACTATCAGGTCTGCCTATCATGGTCAGCGACAGTGCCAGATCCTATGAGTCAAAAGAACTTAATCAAAATCCTAGTATAATAAATAATAAACTTTAATTAAATAATTTATGAAAAACTATGAGTAGATCTCTATAACACCCCAAATATTGATCTAGTAGTTTTGCATTAACCCAATAATTTATTTAATAGATTTATCATAACAAGAGGGTCCTTGGGTTCGAATTTGAGCTTAATCGTCTAAAATATTAGCCTTATAGAAAATAAAAAGGGGATTTTTTAAGCTTAGAGAGAATACATGTTGTTGGGATTTAAGAAGCTCAAATGAACAACCGAATAATTTTCCAAGAGGGGATGAATTGGCTTTTTGAGTTTAGGGTGTAAGGAGTAAAAAGAGATAGACAATTTGCACAAGGATTTATAGTTGTTAGAGTTCTCAACCAAGTCTACATCCACTACCTTTGCTCCTCACTAACGATTTTCTAACAAATTCACTAATTTGTTCTTTCTTTTTGCAGGACAAAGAGATAACCTTTACAACTCCCTAGCTTTTCACAGGCTAAGATAGAACCAATCCCCTTTACAAAGGTTGAAAGATGTAAATAAGAAAACCTCTCTAAGGTATGGTGTTTACAAGAAAATTAAGCTCACAAAAAACAAGACCTAAAGATATACAATTAAGCCCACACACAAATATTTACAAGAGAAAGAAAAATAAAGATTAAAAAACTTTTCTCTTGTGTATGAATGTTTGGTTAGGTGTTCGTAACCTTCTTCAATTGTCCCCAACTTGTTTTTATAAGTTATAATGAGTTTGTGGCTGTTTCTAGCCGTTGGGGATAATTTTTCTACAAAATAAAACTTCACAGGACAAGTAGTATCGATACTCCTTTAATGAGTATCTATACTACCTTTATAATTTTTAAATAAACTAGACGTTGGGCCTGACCATTATCGATACTATGATCATGCTATTGATACTATTGTGTAAAGTAGTAACGGTACTCCTTTGAGTATCGATACCTATTTTGTATTCTGGAATTTGAGCTATTTGAAAAACAACTGGTTGTATCAATACTACCTTGAGAGTATCGATAATTCTCTTACCTTTGGTAACAGTACTTTGTGAACATTATCGGTACTGTTCATGTAGTATCGATACTATAAAAAAAGTATCGGTACTACGTACTCAGAAAACAATTTTGTGCTAAATTCTAGTTTTATGGACTGTGTATTATTTTTGAAAACTTTGAACAAATTCAATCAAGTCCAAAAACATTTTTCCTTTATTTGTTATATAAAAAATATTATAAAACATGGTTCAATACATGTGGACCTAGAGTGTAATTGTACCATTAAAGAAAAATATAGCTAATATAGGGAAGATATTTGTTGTTTCACATGGGCTTATTTTGGGTAATATGAATACCCCTTTTCTCTTCTTTTCCTAAAACTTCGCTTCCTCTCATCTTCTTCTTTCTTATTTTTCTCTCTTCACACAAGCAAATGCTAGAGTAAAAAGCTTCTCCTTTCTCCATCCTCTTAACCCCATTTGAAAATATAAGGTGAGATTCACGATCTTCGAATTATAAGCTCTAAGATAAGTTCACCATCTTATTCAATGGTGGCCATTAACTCATTTTAGGTTTTAAGAGGGTTTAAGTTCCAAGTGCTTTCTTCCATGATTTCTATTCGATTTTCATGTAGTTTAGTTGTTGTTTAACACGTAGTGTCCTTCATTTTTATGTTGGAATCGGTTAGTGGTTTTTGAGTGTTGGGAAAATGGTGCAAGAACCTCCCTTTGAGCTAGGTAACGTTTTTAAGTAGATAGGAGTTGAGGTAACACACTATAACTATTCCTTACTACTTGTATGTCATTTAAATGAGTATATTTGCTTGTATGGGGTAGGAAGAGCATGTGGGGTTTGGGTTCTTTGTAACACTCTTAACCCGTATACGTGTACTATTAAAAGTCAAAGTTGTCACATCAACTATTCAAAACATTTATTAACCCAAATAGGTAAACTTTGTTTCCTTCATAAGTTTCCAAATTTTAACATTTACTATAAAATAATTAATCCGAAAAAAAAAATCAAAATATACTATTTCAACTTTTGTTTCAAATCCAGTTTCAGGCAATAAACGGGGGTTCTCCTCTATTTCATATAATAAATAAAACTGTCTAGTTTAAAATCCCATTTAAAGTAATATTTAAAACATAGTTTAGTATCATAATATGTGTACATACTAAATTATATTTGATACTAACTATATTAATAGTTTACAGATATTTCTTATTCATATACATGCAAGCTAGAAACTTTAGAACACCATAGGATGTCATCAATGTTACCTGAAAATATTCCTTGGTGATTGATGCCAAGCTCAGCTCCTTACTCCTCTTGTTTTTTTTACCTACGTGTGAAAATCATCACACACTAAGTATAGACTTAGTGAGGTAATCATAGAAATATTCAAGGCAATGCAACAAATAAATGTAAATACAAATAATTTTCAATGCATGATGATCACTTTACCTATATTCCAACCATTTTACCATATATTAACATGATATAAATAATATATAAAATTTCTTACCAGTATACTTGCCATATATTCGATAAGCTCATAAGCTTATTCACTTGTTTATCATTTATTAACCCATAAACCATAGCCAAAATATAAACCTATGAGGACCCTAGGTACTCAAGTCAAATATGAACCGAAGTGCTTGCACATAAGGTCGTGCCCACCTCCTGTAGTAAGTTTACACTCTAGTGTTGATTCGAATATGACACATAAGGTCGTTCCCACCACCTGTACTAATTGTCGTAACCGGTTTTCGTCCAGGCACGAAATATTTATTTGGCGGGAAAATTGATGTGAATAAATGGTTTTGAAAATAATTTGGGAGTCGCCATCGGCCTTTTGGGTCAGGTAGGTCGAATACCTAAAAAATATCTTTTAAAAGAGTTTTTAAGAAAACATCAATTAAAAGATAAACTGATCTGCGTTTAACCAAAATTCGTTCTTTTTAATAATAAAAGGGATTCATGGTCGGTTACGTTTAGGGAAGATTAGCACCCCTACAATGCCAAATTGGTACTTTTAATTATAAATTTCTCAGAAAATGACTTCTAGGTGCCTTAAGACAACTCTTTTCTTTGATATTAAGACTGCCAGAATAGGACATCCAGTTGTATTAAGACTGCCCTATTCTTCGATATTGAAAAATAATTTATTGAAAAATATAAATTATTATTTATTATATATATATTTATGACTACATAATAATAATAAAAATATTTAAATATATAAACAAGTAAAATTAAAAAAAATAAAAATACAATTAGAACTATATATTTAAAAGCAGTAAAATAAAAGAAAATATTTAAAATTAGTGACTAGATTATAATAAAATTAAAATTAAATACCTAATTCATAATTAATTATTTAAAATTATAGGGATTAAACATACCATTTTCCTTATTTATTAATTTAGTGACTAAAATAAAATTATAAAAAATCGAATATCAAATTAAAAATATAAACTCAGGATTAAAATATGATTTATTAAAACTAAAGGACTAAATACGTATTTATCCTAAATATATTATTTAATAGAAAGGACTAAAATAAATAAAATTAAAATTAAAGATCTGAATTAAAAGGATTATAAACTCGATTTAGTGACTAAAATGTAAGGATTACAAATTCAAGGGATGGCGGACGGGATTTAACAATTAAAAATTACACAAATAGCCCTCCCCGAAACGACGTCGTTCGGGAAGGGCTATTTAAAGCCAAATCCGGCTGGCCCTTCGGGCCATATCTCATTTTTTTTTTTTATTTCTCTCTCTAACTGAGAGAGAATAAAAGCTCTCCCTTCTCTCTAGCTTCCCTCATCGGAGGGAAGCCGGTCACCGGACGGTAGCCATCTGCCGCCGTGACTCTCACCGCCGGCCACCGCATCCGGTGGCCGGAAAAATTTATTTTTACACCATTATGTAGATCGGTCCGTCCTAATGACGGTTCCGGTGTTCCTTTCTTTTAAAACGCTCCTAATCGGAGCAAATCTAATAAAGTACCTTCGATTTTCGAAGGTTTTGGTGATGTTTGAAGAGGTCCGGTGATCGTAGCTTCCTCGGTAAGCTTCTCTCCTCCCTTTTCTTTTGTTTTTGGTTGCTGGTTGTTGTGAGTTGGTCTCTATTTTTTGTATCTTTGCTCTCGGTTTCTGTCTCTCTCGGTCTGTTTTTTTTTCTTTGCAGATGGGGTGATGGCTTTATAGCCATCACCGGTGTGGCCATCGGATCGGGTAAAAGAGTACCCTTCGGTGAGTCACCGGACTCCCAGTGGTGACTCACCCCATGGCCATAACGTGGACGACTGGCGTTGGAACTTCTGGAGCCTTCGGTTGGGGCGTGGCAGTGGCTGGAGTGACGTGGAGTGGCGGCAGCTGGTGTAGTCCCTAGGGTATCATAACCCTAGGGTTTCGTCTGGCACCATCTGGACCGTTGGATCTAAGTTAGATCCAACGGCTGAGAAGCAAAGCGGCGGCTGGCTGAGATATAAACCCTAAATGGGTTTTAGGGTTTTTTTTTGTTTTGTTTGGGCCAGCCTGTTGGGCCTCGATTTGGGTTTTGTAATATTAATAAATAATATATATTAATAATAATAATAATAATAATTATAATTATAATAAATAATAATAAAAATGGGTAAAAAAATTTAATATCTTCAGCTGCCCCTCTTTGCTCATTCTTGTGTTGACAAGAATAGGGCAAAGACGAAAAGATAAATTTTTTTTATCCATTTAGCTCCACTTGATTATGATGGAGATGTTGAATAAATTCTTCTCTTTCTTTAGATGAGTTCTTCTCATTATGAACTTTCTGCTGGGGATGATGTGGACCTATTTCCTTCTGTGATAGAGTCATTCAAAATGTTAAATAAGCTCTTCTCATTATGAACTTCTTCTTTTCTCCTTCAGATGAGTTCTTCTCATTATGAACACTTCTGGAAAGGTTTATGCTAATCTATCTGCTTCTGTGATAGAATTATGCAAAAGGTTGAACAAGCTCTTCTCATTGTGAACTTCTTCTTCCTTCTTCAGATGAGTTCTTCTCATTATGAACTTTCTCTGGAAAAGTTGATGCCGATCTATCTCCTTATGTGATAGCGTCGAGCAAAAGGTTAAACAAATTCTTCTCATTATGAACTTCTTCTTCCTTCTTCAGATGAGTTCTTCTCATTATGAACACTTCTGGCAAATGTTTATTCATCAAGAGATGAATTCGAGCAAAAAGTTGAACAAGTTCTTCTCATTATGAACTTCTTCTTCTTCCTTCTTCATATGAGTTCTTCTCATTATGAACACTTCTGGCAAATGTTGATCCATTGAATGATGGATTTAAATCTTTGCTAAAATCTTTGAAATTCCTGTTAAAAATTCAACATGGATGAAAATGAATGAAAATGCACCTATTTTTGCAAACACCTAAATATGATGCATGAATGTTGATGCAATCTTCATTTGACTTCAAAATGGTAAACTCGGTTTTCCTCCACTTCATCATTTATTGCCAGGGTCACCTCTGGATATCAGTGTAGCAACTGATGCTATCAAGCTTGCATTTCTGAAGAACCATCTGATCAATTTGTATCTTTATGTCTTCTTTGCTTCATGAAAGTTTCAGAAGAATTGTTTCATTTGTGGAACTCTTGTCGTAGTCAGAACTATGACCTTGATGCCCCATTTTGTCTTGGATAAAACCAACTTTATTTGCTTGGACTTGTGTATAAATCCCATAAAGCTTTCATCTTTGAAAAGAGAATCTATCATCTTTAAAAAGAGAATCTATCATCTTTGAAGAGTGCAGATGTAGATATGCCCTGACTCAGCAGGAATTAATTAAGAGAGTAGAGTCTGTTCTGATTTGACTCTTGAAACATATCACAATGAGGATTTATTCCAATTCCTTTCATGTCTCCACATCTAATTGGATCTCGAATAAGGCAACTTGGACCATATCATGTCGAGATGTTTAACAACAACCTATTGTTTGATCTTAGTTGGCTCCAATAGTTTCTTGTTGTTAAAATTTCAGCTCTCCTTCTGTGGAAAGAAATCTTCATCATATCTCAACTTCTAATCTTGGGGTTGAAGAAGACAGACTTCATCTTGGATCAAAAATGGAAACCATATGATCACAACATTGGTTCAGCACCATAATCACTGGTTCATAAAACATTTGACAATGCATTCATCTTTTCCTGTGGTTTCTGTCGAGATGTAAAACACTTGGCAACACATTTATCCTTTTCTGTGGCTTCTGCTCAGATGTTTGTAAAACATTTGACAACACATTCATCATTTCTTGTGGTTTTTGCTCAGACGTTCATAAAGTGTTTGACAACACATTCATCATTTTCTGTGGCTTCTGCCAAGATTTCTTAATCATTGAAGCTCTTTGCCTAGTGTTCAAATCTTTTGAATGATGTCATAAGATCATTTGAGAGCAAAACTCAGTGGAGATTCAAGTGTGATATTAGTATGACCAAAAAGTTGGTCAAATTCACAAAATGTACTAGTGTCGAATTGAATAGGAGATACCAACTGATCACGTTTTCATATCGGGCAAAGGAAAATATAATACTGATCACGTTTTCTTCTGTAATGAGCGTTGTAAGAATTAGAAACATATCAGCTATAGGGGCCATGTACAGGAAGAGGTTCATGGAATTCTTGCCGCTGGGGATGAAACACCCATGATAAAACCAAAATAGATGAAAACTCAGTTCACCCTGGCTAGCAATGATGATCCCAATACAACGGAATAACAGTATAAGGGAGAGTCGAGTCTCCCTTTTCAATGTCATCAAGTAAGCAAAAAACTGATGTGAAAAACAGCTTCATAATCTCAACATTATGGTTGAAACTAAGTGCTAGGAATCTCAAAGAAATATTTACAATCATCACCGACACACAAAGGCCAAATTCAGATTTCGAGGTCTCGAGGAACTGATCCTTGGATCGGTATTTGAAAACATATTTGCTGAGTAGATATTTTTCAACAACATGATCATAATGTAACTGCCTGATGAACGAAGCAATTATGTATAGTCAGCTTCATTGTCATTGTTTCAACCATTTTCATTCTTCATACCTTTCTGTCTCATTGGAAATATCTGTTCAAGTCAATGATCTTGACACATGATGATGTGGGCCTTCAGCATGCCCCAACAATTGCTGATACGATCGTTCAAAAATGTATCAACAGTCCTAATTCTGATTGAAATGGGCTTTCAGCATGCCCGATATTTGCTTCTTGTTAATCTGAGCCTTCAAAATGCCCACATGGATCTGTCTGGAACTTTAAAATGCCCCAACATTTGCTGATACAGATGTTAAAAGTGTGCTCAACATTACTTCTTGTTGAGATTAGCCTCCAAAAATGCCCAAATATTCATATTGCTGTGAGCCTTCAAAATGCCCCAATATTTCTGGTTGAAATTGGCCTTCAATATATCCCTCTAGATCTGTCTAAATTGGGATTTCTAGATGCCTCAATTTTCTATTTCTGGTTTACTCTCGACGTCTGTTTGACTTGAATATCATGATCCCTACAAGGTTCAATTTTGACAATACACTGTGGTGGATACTTGTGGCTTTATTCTGCTCCAAATATGTTTATCCTGAATACTCTCATTCTGGTGTCACTAAACAATAATATTGTCAAGTAACTGGAGAAATTCTCTTCATGTTGTCACAAACTTAAGAAGTACTCAATCATTATGACAGAAACATCTGATATATGTGTCTTCTGAATGAGGTGACCATTTTCTGTATCTGGAGGGATTTAATCATACAGAGTAGTAAAAATAGCTTGGTAATCTGTTCCAGGCTGACACAGTGGCTTATCATCTTTCAGTGAAAGCCATCTCTGAAATATACTTTTCTGTGGGAGAGAAACCAATTTATGTGAACAGTAATCTGATGCAATAGCAAGATTACATATACAGTGGTACAGGCTCATCAAAAATCCGCACTCATGCAACATGTTGATTCTGATAACAACTCATCTGATTATGAAGTGATTTTTCAGGATGATTTCACAGATATTGATAGTTTTTTTCTGATATCGAGGAAATCCTGAATTCTGATTCTGATGAGGAGAGTAAACTGTTATACTTGACAAAAATGAGATTCTCAGAGGCTGAGGCTTCAATAGCCATGGAGAGATGTGGTCCAGATTCATCAATTGCAAAGTTGACAGATTTTATATGTGCTGCTCAAATGGCTAAGGCTACTGATGCACTTCTTATGGTAGAATATAGGAAGCCATTATGCAATGATCCCAATTACAAGCAAAGGCGAAACTTGGGCTAGATTGTGGAAAAGGAAGAAGCAGAGGAAGCTTGAAAAGAAGCTTCTTAATGAAGATGATCATACAGTTCATCTTTCAATTCCAATGATCGGTTCTGGGGTACCTACCGAATCAGATCAGATAACTCAAAGAACACTTCCAGAAGATGCGATTGGGTCTCCTTATTTCTACTATGAGTAAATTCATCTTTCAAATCCAATGATTGGTTCTGTGGTTTCATACCAAACCAGATCAGATAACTCAAAGAACACTTCCAGAAGATGATATTGGGTCTCCTTATTTCTACTATGAGCACATGGCACTTGCTCCAGTTAATGTTTGGACTGGAATATCACAGTACTATTCGATGTAGAGCCAGAATTTGTAGATTCAAGCATTTTCATGCTACTACACTGAAAAGGGCTATATCATAATTCTGCCAATTGAGAACAGATTTTCTCTTATTCTGCTTCCTCCATATGCTGATGCTTTTCCATTGACAAAGAAATGATGGCCTTCCTGGGATCCAAGAACAAAGTTGAACTGTTTATAAACATGTACAGGAAGTGCCAAATTGACAGAAAGGATCTGTAAGGCTCTTGAAGATTATGACGATGAGCCACCTTCGAGTGTCCAGAAGTATGTTCTTGATGAGTGCTGAAAATGGAATCTGGTATGGGTTGGAAGGAATAAAGTTACTTCACTTGATCCTGATGAGGTGGAAATGCTTCTAGGTTTCCCTAAAAAACCACATACAAGGATCTGTATAGAGACATGTTCCATGGGTATCAATGTCCTGTCTCTTTTCTCTAGGATCAATGATGCAGAAGTTCCTTACTGTCTTGGCATACTTTGGAAAACAGATGTGCAAGAACTGAATGATGATCAGTTGGAGCAATTGATGAGTAGTTTTGTCGAATTCGACCTTGTTGTCAGTGGCATCCAGCTTAACACTGGAAGAAATAAACATCATTGTGATGGGCTTGAAGATTTTTGTTGGTGCATTTACTTGCAATGATTGCTACAAAAAAACTGTATCTTCTGCTGCTTCAATATATCCCACTCTTTTCGAATTATGGAACGGTTTAGTTGACAGTAAAATTTGTCATCTTCAACTTTTGGAATCCTGTAACCAATGTTACCCTATATAAAAGGCCTATAAGGGTGGATTCTGTTCCAATGTCTTATTCTGTGCCATAAGTCCTCAAATTCAAATTCAGCAATCTTCTAAAGGACATAATGAATATCATCTTGACAAAGAAAATGATCAGCATAGAAGAAGTAGCAATAATGTATCAAGACTTGAGCCAACATCACGGTATAACCAGAGTGCAGGTAGTGACTTGTTCATGGCTCTATGATGTAATCTTCTAGAGAACATGAATTGATGGTTGGGGAAAATAATCTGTCTGGTGATGCTTATCGCCTTCAGCATGAGATAAACGATAATCTTTCTTGATGAATTGCTAATGTCATAGGAGTGTCACAAGTTCAATTCTCCAGACTTTCTGGCTTCTTGGACCACTTGCCTTCAAAAATGTGAAGCACTTTATTCTTCTGGCTTCGTTCATTCTTTTTCTACAACAGAGGTAGAATAAGAAACAATTGCTTTAAGGACCTTCCTCATTTGAGACTGTACTATTTGAAAATGTTTTTTCTCCTTTCTTTATTGAAGAATGAAAGAATTTTGCAAAGTATTACCCCTTTCAGGTTCACAATATAATCGAATCATAAACAATGAGTTTAAGGAATATCAAATAAATCAACTACACTTTTAAATCATTCAAAATCATAGTCCTATGGCAAGTGTCAAATTATTGACTGATTTGAGGTGTAGGTTGATTTGGTAAAGTAGGTTCTTTCAAGTTGGTTCAGTATGTCGCTTCGGCTTCCACTAACTTGAAGAAATGGTTGTTATGCTCATCTTGTAGAGATGCTTCTCATTTCCAGAATCTCAGGAACGTTTTGAGATGTGTGGTGCTTCATTAAGAGCTTAAGATCGTCTCTTATGTCGTTGTTGCACCATTCAATTCGAGCCGCCTTTTCAGGTTTTCAACTCGAATCCTCCTTTGGTTTCAAAGATGTTTTTTTAAAAATTTATATCTTGAACCCTCCTTTTATCATTTTTCATATCATGCATTAAAGATTTTAAAAACCAATTTTTGCAAATAAAAATCAATCTTGAGAGGCGGAATGAATTCTGAAGATATTCTCTTTTACTTAGAAATCCATGTACGATTAAAATGGACTTTTCAGGTACGTAACGTAGGCCATGGCTTATGGTTATGAAAAAAGGGATAAAAAGGCCCAAATAAGTGTTTAAGGGTCATTAAACCAAGGATCAATTCATTCTGATGCCATCAATCTTGTTTTGTTTGACTTGGATCTGCCTTGCTGGGGAATTTTCCATCAACTGGATCCCTCTAGACTGCCAAATTTTTGGATTCATTTCCATTTTCTCATATCTCCAGCATTTCTTGCTCTTCTTGTTTGTACTTGATCAACCTTGTAACTCGAGGCTCAATAAGTCACCCATCTTGATTCAATTTTCCTTTTTTTTTCTTTCTTTTCTTCTTTCTTTGCTGGATGAGTGTAATACTTCAATTGCTTTGAGCACCTCATTTTCCTTTTGCATTTTGGAGGTTTTCCATTATTCTTCATTGGGTTGATCTTCAAGCACTCTGTATTTGACATACTTTGTAGTTCAAAACTTTCATGACTTCATGGAAACTTGTCTTCGTAATAACACTGTATTGACAATCTTTATTCTTGTGAGCCAATATCCTTTACCTTGCCCCCCAATGTAGAGGGTGATCCTTGGTTAGGGTTGAATTAGAAGAAAAATTATTCAGGCTCAAATGGGGACAACAAAGGATATATATATATATATATATATTAAAGGATAAATGAAACAATGCCGTTCATCATCTCATACATAGAAACCTTTGTAAAAAGAGGTATCCACAGGGGGATGAATATTCAAGATTAACTTTATTTACATGAAAAAATGTAATTAATGCATGATATGTTTATTTCAATCAATCACTTTCCCCTTCTTCTTTGAGTATGCCCTAATCACTCGAAATTATCATCAATAAGTTGGTCCATGATGCCTCATCTCGTCTCTTCTTGCAGTAAAATTCACGAATAATTGAAAGTTTGGTTCTTTTGAGGTCTTTTGGTTTATGATGGTTTTGTGTTTGGAAGGACAAATGTGTGACTTATAAAGTCATGTATATGGTGGAAGGGATAATATCATAAACCAACCAACTCTATCCGAGAAGGTAAACATCTAGAGTTGATGTCTCAAAAACAAGTAGAGACATTTCTTCAGAATCTCAGATAAATGTAGTGTCAGGATTTGGTTTTGGTAAGGGTCGAGTAATTGGCATTGGATGGGATATTGAAGATATAATTTTACCACTTGCCAATAGATCTATAACTCTTGAAAAATTAAAAGAATATTTAATCTACTTGATACTCAATAATCTCAAGATTAAAATTTGACTCCTTGCTCATAACCATAAAAGAAACGCATATTTATTTATTGCACAAAAGGCGGAGAAAGGAACAAAAAACATATTCAAACAAGATGCTGAAAATAGAAAGTACTACAGTGGTAGATAACACTTCCACTTGTTTATGCATCATTACTCCTCTATTGTTGGGTGTGTACTTGGCCCATGATTTTTATCCTTATTTGCCCCCCCATTTCTTGATCGTTTCTTGTGTCAAGACTCCCTTGTCGACGAGCGTCTCTATTTCCTTTAGCAGTGACCAACAATTCCCTGTTGAATGTCCAGATATTCCCAAGTGAAAATTACAGAAGCTATTTTGATCATAGCAATGGGCATAAGGCTTTGGTGACATCTTCACCAATCTTGGTGTAATGTATTGACTTTTAACCAAATGAGGGTACAGGTCTGAGATAGATTCTTGAAACACCTTCAGAGTTTTTCTCGCTCGCGAGGCTATCACTTTCTTTGATCGTTCTGAACGAATGAATACTCTCATGTTATTGAGGGGGTTCTGAATGCTCATTTCAGCTATAACTGGGGTAATATTAACCAGATTCCTTAAGTTTCCCCTTGCCTTACTGGTTTTCGGAAAATCTAATATAAGTATCTGAGGTGTCTTCTGGGTTATATCTGCCTCATTCTTTCTTAGACCTATAGGCCAATCTCGAATTACATCCATGGGAGCCTTTTGATTTCTTTTCCCATTTTCTTGTGCCTGATATTCTTCGTAGGATTTGGTTATATTAGTTTCTGTTGCAACAATGGTTTCTGAACATTGAACCTTAACCCCTTCTTTTATCTTGCATTTTTGAATTGCTTGCTTTAAAGGGTCTTGGAAATTTCCCTTAAGGTTACCAGGAACCTTAGCTGAACAATTTGGAATTCTAGTCTGATTTATCCAAGGAACTTCCTTATAGGTCCAATTCTCATTTGGAGGCCATTGTGATTGATCAAGTTGTGGAGTAATTGATCTGACTGAGAGCATTTTTGGATGCAATTTTTCACTCGAACAGTGGAAGGGAGGAAATTGAAATCCCTGCACATTCTTTTTCTTCTTGATCACTCTATAAGGTTTGGCACCATGTTTAACTGAATAAGACCTCACTGTATTAACCCCAGCTTCTTTTTTGACTTTAGTATTGTCAGAGCCTCTTATCTTGCCATTCTTGATAGCCATTTCGATGATTTCTCCACTTATGATGATGTCAGAGAAATTATTAGGGAAAACCCCTATCATGTGATTAATATAAGGAAATTTTAATATGCTGATGAACAAAGTAGTGAACTCTTTTTCAGTCAATGGCGGATGTTCTTGAGAAGCAACACCTTTCCATCGTTGTGAATATTGTCAAAAGCTTTCATTGCACTTCATATTCATGCTTTGCAACATTGTTCGATCAGGGGCCATATCAGTCATGTGCTTGTATTGACCCAAAAAAGCTTGAGCTAAATCCCTCCAAGAATGTATTTGAGTACGTTTTAGCTGATTATACCATCTGGATGCAGACCCAGATAAACTCTCTTGGAAACAGTGGATCAACAACTTTTCATTCTCTACATAGCCAGTCATACGACGATAATACATAGTGATATGATATTCAGGGCATGTGGTCCCATTATACTTCTCAAAATCTGGAACCTTGAACTTTGGTGGAATAACCAAGCCAGGGACCAAACTTAGTTCTTTGGTATCAAACTCATAAAATGACTTAATTGTCTCTATAGATTTTATCACCTCTTCTATATTTTCCAGTCGTTGAGTGAATTTTTCCTTCTCAACTGATTTGTTTAGGTCAAGGACCTCATTACTAATACAAAATTCATCAGGTTTCAACTCAGAAGTAGTAGGAAAATCAGTGGGGAATGATGCTCCAGCTTGATATGGTGAGTTCTTAACAGCGAAGTAAATTGGTGATTGAATTTCCTGGGGTACAGAGGTGAACTCAGGAATATGAACAGGTGTAACACCCAAAGAATTTGTGGGGTTTTCAACAAGACTCTTTCCAGCAGTAAAATTCTTATCAATCATTTCTTTCATATTGTTTAGTAGATCGATATGAAAATTAGCTTCGATTTGTGCCAACTTGCTCCTCAATTCATCTTGTATTTCTTTATGCTTTATCTCAAATTTGGCTAGCCTATCTTCAGTTTCTTTAGACATTTTTCTTGTGTCGTGCTGAGCGTTCTTGCTTCAAGGAAAAACCAAGATCACTTCGTTTGAAATCCCTATTTTAATGAATGAATGTTTTAATGTATTATGACAAAAAAATATGCAAAGATGCCAAATACAAATGTAAATGTGTGAATGTAATAATGCAAATTGTATAGTACAAAAGCAAATATAAGAGTATAAATGCACAATGAAAAATGCAAAGATGCAAAATGCAAATGCATGTATGAAAAGGTGTTTACTCATGAGTGATCATCTTAGAACATATTTCATTGAACACAAAAGTTTCGGTACATCAAACAAAACTTTACATATAAGGATATCATTTACTCCTAACTTTTCCAAAGCCCAATTAGTTTCCATTCATGCTCAAAAAGTTGAGTCTTCAGTCTGCTTCATCTCCTTGTAAAATCAACTAAATCTATCATTTAAGAACCATATGGCATGTCTAGACTGCAACTTCTTCTATGACATTCTATTTCATCTTCTGTGTCACTTCTCGGAGTTGCTCATTTTCCCTTGTAAGAGAACCTTTCTATCCAAGAAGTTCTTGAACAAGATCTTCATATATGTTGCAGTTCTTTTTCAGCTTAGTGACCCCTGTGATCCACTCTTTTGGGGTACTTCCTAGGCCAGTATTTTGAAAGGCTTGATTGATTTTCTGAAAATCTTCATGCAAAGTTTTCATTTTTGTGCTCAATTTCTTGTTTTGGTCATTCAAGTCCTTCAAATAACATGCTTGAACTTCATAAAAACCTCCACTACTCTGAATGCCCTGACTGATGTTCTTACCATAGACTGCTTTTGGTATTAATCTGGTAGGATCCTTGTGTAATACTTTTGGTATTAATATAACCGGTTCTCTATGTACAAAACTTCCCTCGATCCTCGTAGTTTCTTCAGGATGTCTTTCCTTGGCCGTGTCATATTTTGTTCGATCATAAAACTTTTTGTCCATTTATGATTTCTTTCCAATTTGATGAACAGTCTTTCAAGTCAACACCTTTTGGTTATGCCATGATCATGCAATGCAAACAAAAGAAATCAATATGAACAGATTAGAGCAATGTAACATGCATGAAAAAAACAAGAAAAAATAGAATAGTTTGTAACAACTATAAAAATCTATCTATCAATGTATAAATCTTAACCTCATGCTTTCTAGTTCCATACTTTGTTTGGAAAATTTAACTTAACCGCATGATTTCTAGTTCGCATGCATTTATTCAGGAAAAAGAAAAGGAAATAAAATAAATTAAAAGCTAGAGCTTATTTCTCCTTTGTGTATACCTACTGACAAAATTTCGGCATGGTTTCAGATCAGGAGAGTTTCTAGGGTTTATTATATGCAGGTTTTCAGTTCTAAGAATAAAGGTACCCGAATTGTCCTTGTAAGTGCCCCCTTGGGCTGTTAACCCTCAATCCTAGTCCATCACAGACTAAAGTGGATCGAGTTCAATTCGAGGGGATACACTTCTCTATGTCTGACACGGAGAATAAATTCTCACGAAGACGTCGCTTTCACTCCCACTTAAAAGGGACAAACTCAATTATAGAGCTTTATGTTATGCAATGCAAGTGTTGTGTGTGAGGAGAAATGTTCAAACTTCTGACAAACAAATAAAATAATTAATACTTTAATAAATAAAAAAAATATTAATAACATAATATAAAAATAATAAGTAATAAAAATTTAAAAGAAAAGAATTAAAAATTAAATATATGAATTTTTAATTTCCAACTGATAGAGACAATTTACAATTGATTTAAAGTTTGACATAATCCCTAGCGGAGTCGCCAAGCTGTCGTAACCGGTTTTCGTCCGGTCACGAAATATTTATTTGGCGGGAAAAGTGATGTGAATAAATGGTTTTGAAAATAATTTGGGAGTCGCCATCGGCCTTTTGGGTCAGGTAGGTCGAATACCTAAAAAAATATCTTTTAAAAGAGTTTTTAAGAAAACATCAATTAAAAGATAAATTGATCTGCGTTTTAACCAAAAATTCGTTTTTTTAATAATAAAAAGGGATTTGTGGTCGGTTACGTTTAGGGAAGGATTAGCACCCCTACAACGCCCAAAATTGGTACTTTTTAATTATAAATTGTCTCTATTATTAAAAATTAAAAATTAAAAATATATTTAATTTATCATCCTATTATTTCAAAATTATAAAAAATATTTATTTATTTAAAAATATCAGAAAATGACTTCTAGGTGCCTTAAGACAGCTCTTTTCTTTGATATTAATAAATATTAATTTAAATAAAATTAAATAATAATTTTTTATTAATATTTAATTTTAAAATACCAGAATAGGACATCCAGTTGTATTAAGACTGCCCTATTCTTCGATATTGAAAAATAATTTATTGAAAAATATAAATTATTATTTATTATATATATATATTTATGACTACATAATAATAATAAAAATATTTAAATATATAAAAAAGTAAAATTAAAAAAAATAAAAATACAATTAGAACTATATATTTAAAAGCAGTAAAATAAAAGAAAATATTTAAAATTAGTGACTAGATTATAATAAAATTAAAATTAAATACCTAATTCATAATTAATTATTTAAAATTATAGGGATTAAACATACCATTTTCCTTATTTATTAATTTAGTGACTAAAATAAAATTATAAAAAATCGAATATCAAATTAAAAATATAAACTCAGGATTAAAATATGATTTATTAAAACTAAAGGACTAAATACGTATTTATCCTAAATATATTATTTAATAGAAAGGACTAAAATAAATAAAATTAAAATTAAAGATCTGAATTAAAAGGATTATAAAACTCGATTTAGAGACTAAAATGTAAGGATTACAAATTCAAGGGATGGCGGACGGGATTTAACAATTAAAAATTACACAAATAGCCCTCATTTCTTTTTTTTTATTTCTCTCTCTAACTGAGAGAGAATAAAAGCTCTCCCTTCTCTCTAGCTTCCCTCATCGGAGGGAAGCCGGTCACCGGACGGTAGCCGTCTGCCGCCGTGACTCTCACTGCCGGCCACCGCATCCGGTGGCCGGAAAAATTTATTTTTACACCATTATGTAGATCGGACCGTCCTAATGACGGTTCCGGTGTTCCTTTCTTTTAAAACGCTCCTAATCGGAGCAAATCTAATAAAGTACCTTCGATTTTCGAAGGTTTTGGTGATGTTTGAAGAGGTCCGGTGATCGTAGCTTCCTCGGTAAGCTTCTCTCCTCCCTTTTCTTTTGTTTTTGGTTGCTGGTTGTTGTGAGTTGGTCTCTATTTTTGTATCTTTGCTCTCGGTTTCTGTCTCTCTCGGTCTGTTTTTTTTTCTTTGCAGATGGGGTGATGGCTTTATAGCCATCACCGGTGTGGCCATCGGACCGGGTAAAAGAGTACCGTTCGGTGAGTCACCGGACTCCCAGTGGTGACTCACCCCATGGCCATAACGTGGACGGTTGGCGTTGGAACTTCTGGAGCCTTCGGTTGGGGCGTGGTAGCGGCTGGAGCGACGTGGAGCGGCGGCAGCTGGTGTAGTCCCTAGGGTATCATAACCCTAGGGTTTCGTCTGGCACCAACTGGACTGTTGGATCTAAGTTAGATCCAACGGCTGAGAAGCAAAGCGTCGGCTGGCTGAGATATAAACTCTAAATGGGTTTTAGGGTTTTTTTTGTTTTGTTTGGGCCAGTCTGTTGGGCCTCGATTTGGGTTTTATAATATTAATAAATAATATATATTAATAATAATAATTATTATTATTATTATAATTATAATAAATAATAATAAAAATGGGTAAAAAAATTTAATATCTTCACTAATTTTACACTCTAGTTTTGATACGGATATGACACATAAGGTCATGCCCACCACCTGCAGTTAGTGTTCTTAGACACTATAATGTTGAATCTGAACCTGCAACTGTTGTACTCTATTGCATGCCAACTATAATCTGTCTCTCAATGACTTACTTGGGCATATAGTCTATTTTTATTCCACCCATGACAATTTATATCAATATAATTTAATATTTAGGCATTTCATACCCGAAATAACATTCATGATAAACATCATATATATTCATGATAAACGTCATATATATAATAACCAGGGATCAATGCATTTTATATTCAACCTTTGACACATTTAGAATATGTCAAAAATATGATAAATGACATAAATATCATTCCAATATAACAAGGTAGACTTATCGCAAGTCTTCCAAATGATGTATAAAATATCCATGAATAATGTCATGCATGCATTGCACTTAATTTTACACTTTATATATATATATATATATATATATATATATAAGTCAAAATATAAGCCTCACTAAGCTTTAACTTAATCCTTTGCTTTCGATTTTGTTCGACCCCAATTTTTACCACTATTTCATTTTCTGACAATTTGCACTACTATCAAAGAAATATTACTCTGTATTAATCTACACACTTAAAAATTGTTCCATTTATGCCACTGAAAACTATACTTGTATAAGAATCCAACCATATAAGGCACTGTTTCTATTAAAATTTGTACAATTTATAATGGATTTTCAAAGTTGACTTAAAGAAACTGTTTTGAGCAGAATTTGCTGCAATGTTCTCTGACCTATCTCTGATTAAAAATTTATATCTTTTTGTATACACCTCAAAATCAGTAGCCATTTGTTTTAAACAAAAATATACTTATATAAGAATCCAACTGTATAAGATTTATCCTCTAATAATTTTTGTAGTACTTATGGTAAGTTTTTAAACATACTGTTCATGACATAAATACTAAGCAAATTTCACCATTTTGCATTTACAGCTTATTTCCTAATTTTATTAGCTCGTCAAATGCACATACATGCATGAACCACAAATCACATAACATTTAGGAGTCACTTCTTACCATAGTAACTCCGTCACTGACTCATCGCAAGCCAATATTTGTTCGATAACATAAGTACAAATTAAATATCCTTTCACGTGGTGTCCTTAGCTTGTAATCCTTCCTTAGAGAATCAAATTTCACCCTTAAGCTTCTCTTTAGCTTTAATAATGTTCTAATCTTACTAACATAGGAACACCTTAGAAAATAAATTCTTAAAAATCTTCCGATGCTCATTCGATACTAACTTCATGTCACCAAAATCTATGTTGACCTTAACACTTCAAATTGATCATATACGTTCCTTTTAATCCAAATTTATCCAAATCCACATAACATTTTCACTTAAGTTCCCAATTTTCCATATTTGTGATTTGAAACTCAAGTTTTATCAATATTCCAAAATAATCCAATTTCACATTATATCATCAATTTCCAAACTCTAACATTAATTTCCAGTATAGCACATAATATTAAACAATTACATATTGATCCCATAATTTTCCATAATTATCGAATAGATCTTCCAAATTTCATAAAATTACAAATTGGCCTAAACAACATTCTAAAGCTTGTAGAACCTTCCAAATATCATTTATCAAGCTCTATTCAACATTTCAAAACCTCTGCAATTAAACCCCTAATCAAATTTCATCAAATCACAATTTCCCCCAAACTTAGGGTTTAGGCCGAAATCCAAGAAGCATTTCTAGGTGATTTTAATCATCGATCAAGCATGGAAATGATTCTACAACATCAAAAACCTCAAAATCCATCATCAATTCATAAAACCTTAACATGAACATAAACCCTAGAATTTGTGAGCTTAGCATTCAAGCAAGATTAACATGCAATAATGGTACTAAATGGTAGAGCACTTCGAATAGAACAATTTCCTATTTCACTTCTTAATACAAAAACCTAAGGAAATTGCTTGAAAATGAAAATAATTTTTCTCTTACCTAGGTTATGAAGAGCACCAAATGTAGCTTGAAGAAGGCCTTATTTTCATGAAATTTCTAGTTAATTTCATGTTAATTTGTCATTTATTAAGCTTAAATGAATTTAAAATTCATTTAATGGCAAATGATAATTTTACCATTAATAAAACTTAATAATTACATCCATACCAAGCCACACATAACTTATCATCTTCCAAAGTAAAATACAAACAAATTAATTTATCCTTTTCCACTTTACCCAAGAAATTTCCAAAAAATTTCAATCTTGTCATTTTCATCCAACAGTCCAAATTACACATGGAAATAAATTCTCAAATCCAATGATCTATATTATTTCCATTATTTTAAAATGTAGAAATAATATTTCTAAGATTAATTTAATATCCTTCAAATTTTCTCAAATTTCTATTTGATTCGATTTGTCGAATTTTTATCGGACTTTAATACTTTATAGCTTTCAACACAAATTTCGGATCAAGAATCTGATTCACCCAAAATTTCATTCTTGGGGATGAACTATTCAAAATACCTAACTTTCGAAAAATACTCATTTTTTCCCCTGAACTTTTGAAAATTACCCTTTTAGTCCTTAAACTTTTCTAAACTTTATAATTTAGCCACTAAACTTTCAAAATTTATATTTTGGTCACTAACCAAAATTTTGGGGAGTTACATTCTTGATTTATTGTTATGGACGCTTTGGATGTTATTCTAATGTAAAAATGATATATAATGGCCCCTTATAACTTCAATAAGCTTTAATAATCAACTTAGACCTTAAAATAAGTGTTTGGGATGAGTTTGAGGGTGTTTTCCGAGCAAACCTGTGTGGTTCTTAACGATAGTATCGATAATGTACCATTCATCTTCGAGATGAAAATAGGGTTTTCTTAGGCCTCAGTATCAATACTGGAGTGTTGGTATCGATATCAGCCCCTTGGTATCAATACTAAGGGTTGTAGTATCGATACTGGATACTCATTGTCAAGACTGGATGCTCGATCTCAAGACCACTAGTCTCTATACCGAGGGACTGGTCTCTATACCAAAGGACTAGGCTCCATACTGAAGATTAACTATTCATATCTAAGGCTTGATATCAATACCTAAAGTGGTTGAGTGACTTCATGATGTCAAATAAACTCAAGAGTGAGAAATTTAAAATCGATTAAGATCATTCATCTAGCTCGAGTGTGGGATATCACTAAAATGACCTTGGGACTAAAAATACCAAATTACCCTTATGGGCCTTAATGAATGAAATAGCATATACAAGTTACTCGTGTATGATGAGATTTTATCAACTGTCCCTCCAATTCAATGGTGAATCAAGGGAAAGTATGATGAGAATGGCTAGAGTGTTGCCACTACTCAGCTAATCCAAGTAATCGATTAAGATCATTCATCTAGCTCGAGTGGGATATCACTAAAATGACCTTGGGACTAAAAATACCAAATTACCCTTATGGGCCTTAATGAATGAATAGCATATACAAGTTACTCGTGTATGATGAGATTTTATCAACTGTCCCTCCAATTCAATGGTGAATCAAGGGAAAGTATGATGAGAATGGCTAGAGTGTTGCCACTACTCAGCTAATCCAAGTTCAACGTTATACTAATAGATAACAAAACAAGTAAATAGTAGTAACACAACTCTAACTTGTTCATACCATATGTAGGTTAAGAAATGTCCGTAAAAGGTTTGTTTGGCTCATAAAACATGATAGAGTAAATTCATGGTAATTTCTATGTTTGATTTTTTTACAAGTATGAAATATGACACCCTTTTGACCTCTAAGACCTTAAATAAGAATCTAAAAACATTTTCTAGTCTTAGAGGAGTGAATGGGTGAGATTAGGATGCAGTTTCATGCCCAAAATAGGGCATTTTAGGTCATCAGTATCGGTATTGGAAGAGCAATACTGATACTGATCTTTGTATAGGGTAAAAACAAAGGCAAAATTTGAGGGAAGTACCGATACTCCTTAAAGGAGTATCGATACTCGAGGGTCCAGTCTTGATACATAAAAGGTTGGCTTTGATACTAGGATTCCAGTGTGTAAAATTGGTATCGATACTCCCATGTGTACTGATACTAAAAGTAGAGTATCGATACTCCCCAAAGGGATATCAATATGAGGAGTATCGATACTAAGGTATTTTCAAAACATCAAAGACATTTTTGGTATCGATACCCAAGGTCCAGTATCAATAGAGCAAGCACAATATCGATACTATCGCCATGTATTTGGGTAAATTTGATCATTTGGTTTGGGGGTTCAAACTTGGGTATTTTGAGATCGAATAAACTTTAAGAACTCAATACAAGAAAAAACAATCAAGTTAACTGAAAACACACTTATAAATCAAGAAAGTTAGAATGACATAAGATTGGCCTTGTATGATGTTCGGGACACGGCCATGACACCCGAGTTACTATAGTATTATGACGATCATCATTTTTGTGAAATATTTGAATATGTGTCTGTAAGTGCATTGAGCACTTCAATTTTCAGTTAGGCATGAACTCATCAAGACTCGATGGAGTAAGCTGGCCAGGTACGCATCTGATTCACGTAAAATTATGGGTCATACCCAAAACTCAGGAGTTTATATATATGGGTTCGGGATGTGAGCTTCTAATGCATGTAAAATTTTGGTCATCAGCTTGAAACTCTCAAGTAGGTGAAATAGACGAGAAAAATAAGTTTCGATGCACATAAAATTATGGCTCTTATCTTGAGACTATTTCATCTCAATATATATTGGTGTGTTTTCCGAAATGCATGTAAAATTCTTCCAACCACATTGTTGACCTATCTCATATTTTTTGTTAAACTTTTGTATATCATAGGTAAGCTAGGGGTGTTGTCTTGAGATACACGTAAATTTCATCAGATTTCACCACTAAACTTACCTCAACATGTTTTTTTAGTGCATTCATATGCACATGATTTTATTTGTTAGTATGATCATTTAATGAATTCATAATTTTATTTGTTAGTGTGATCATTTAATGAATTCATACAGTATAGTAGAGGTATTATGTGACGCGGGGCTTGCATGCTTAGTATTCAGAATGTGTTTCTGTTTGTAGGTTTCAAGTTTCGTGGAGTGATATGGGAAAATGACATCATCGAAGAAGTCTAAGCGGACTACCAGAGTATAGTGATGATGACTTAGTGGGGCATATAGAGGTCATGATTTGAAATGAGTCATTTTGTAATATTTTAATTATTTATTATATTTATCGAGTTTCTAAACTGGGCCCCCATTTTTTGTAAATTATTATGATATTATACCTTGTATAAAATTTTTGAAGTGAGTATGGTTTCAAGAAAAGAATTTTTGGGTTAACCACTTCAGTGATTCCATGTACAATTCAAATCCGTAGGATTTGGGTGTTACATTTAGAGGTATCAGAGCTAGAGTTTAGTCTGTTCTAGGTTAACCTAGTCTGTAACACCCTTAACCCATATCTGACCCCGAACATGAGTCAGAGATGTCATAAAACATTTACAGACAATCTACATTTGAAAACTGGTAAAATTTTGTTTCTTTAGAAATCATACAATTTAACATAAATAATCTAATGCGGAAAATCGAAAAGTAATATTTAAAAATATTGCAGACCTTTTCTAAAGGTATACATGCAAACTAGGAATCCAAAACAATAGTAGGATGTCATTACTGTTACTTGTAAATATTCCTTAATGATTCATGCCAAGCTCAGCTCCTTTCTCATCTTGCTATCTTTTACCTACGCGTGAAAATAATCACACTCTAAGTATACACTTAGTGAGGCAATGCCAACTATATAAAATAAAATAAGTCATATCAGAATATGAAATATCATAATAATTAAAGTACAATAAATATCATATAAATTTATGAACAGGTAAAACAGACTTACTAAATCCATTTTTATCAACATATAACATGTGACATCAACATTTCATATCTAAGGCATATCATGCCAAACCAAGCATTCAGTAGGACATGTGCTTTCATTGAAAACATATAATCTATACATGGAATATTTATTCAATTCATAGTATGTACTTATTCATAATCAACTCATATAACATGTACTTTTCACAAATTACAATTATAGCCCAATGTATATCAAATGGGAATGCGAGGTACATAATTTGCATCTAAGTGCTACACTAACGTATATGTACTGTAATATACAACGACACTAAACTAACACTTCAGAGTGGTAATTTACAACTTTACTCATTATGAACACCATCCTTGCACATATAATGTCATATATCACTTGCACTCGAAAGTGCCATTTATCACTCGCACTCAAAAGTTCTATTTATCACTTGCACTCGAAATTGTTATTTATCACTCGCACTCGAAAGTGCTAATTATACCAAGACTCTCAATGTAGATAGAATAGGTTGTTATATCAGATTCATACACCATTAATATATCAGGAGTATCTGTATATTCTAACATATCAAATATCACATAAACGTGCATTGGGCAGTTCGTACCCCAAGTATTCCATTTTTCACAAAACATGAGTAGATCATGGAAACATCACTTACTACTTTCCTTTTTGACATATGGACATTATATTTCATCATATGAAAAATATAATAATTATCACGCCATGATATTAAAGTTGGTATATTTCAAACATTTAAGATAGCATATAACATAAGAGTAGCATAAAAAAAGAATATTTTATGACAAATTCTACATGATGGTAGTTGGTGATACCCTCAAAGAAATATTATTTTGTATTAATATACATATTTAAAAATTATTCTATTTGTACCAATTGAAACTAGACTCAAATATGAGTCTAACCATATAGGGCACTTATTCTAGTTCAACTTGTACAATTTATAATGAATTTTCAAAGTTTACTTATAAAGTTATTTTGAGCATAATTTGCTGCCCTATTTTCTGACCTATCCTCGCTTAAAAATTCTATATTGCTCAAAATTAGTAGCCGTTTATTTTAAACAAAACTAGACTGATATACAAATCTAACAACATAAAAATCATCCTCTAATCATCTTTGTATAATTTATGGTGATTTTCTTAACTTACTTTTCATATTATAAATCTAGACAGATTTCACCAATTTGTATTTTCAACTTATTCACTAGTTATATTGGCTCACCAAATGCAAATATATGCATGAATCACAGAGTCACATAACATTAGGAGTCACTTCTTACCATAGAAACTCTTTCACTGGCTTATCCCAAGCTAATGTTTGGTGATAAAATAAATACAAATTAAATATGCACTCACCTGGTGTCCTTAGCTTGCAAGCCTCCCTTAGAAATTCACATTCCATCCTTATGATTCCCTCATATTTAATATTTATTTACCTTGATTTCAATCATAATATAATTAATATCATTATAGGACATATACATTTCAAACCACATGTTAGAATCTCACTAACATAGACACACAATATAAAATAAATTCCTAAAACCATTTATGTGCATATTCGATATAAATTCCATGTCACGACATAAATGTTGACTTTAACACTTAAAGTTAACCATTGAATTTCCTTTTATCCAATTTATCCAAACTTCACATAACATTATCAATTAAGTTCCAAAGGTTTCCATATTTTCTATTTGATCCTCAACTTTTACCAACTTTCCAAAGTGATCCAATTTCACATTCTAACATCAATTTCAACATTCTAACATTAATTTCCATCATAGATCATCAACTATTGAACAATTACACATTGATCCCATAAGTTTCCATAATTTCCAAATTGGTCCTCTAACTTTCATAAAATTACAAAATGGCCCAAACAACTTTCTAAAGCTTGTAGAACCATCCAATATCATTTCTAAGCCATGAATGTTTTTCACAATTTTCCCCATTTATAACCCAAAGGCCGAAATTCATATGGGTTAGGATTTCATGGTTTTCACTTGATTCGAGCATGAAATCAACCTCTATTCAATATTTCAAGACTTCTACAATCAAACCCCTAACTTAATTTCATTATATCACAACTTTCCCCTAACTTAGGTTTTAGGCCAAATTTAATAGAACCATTTCTAGGTGGTTTTAGACATCAATCAAGCTTGGAAATCATTCTACAACATCAATAACCTCAAAATCCATCATCATTTTATAAAACCCTAACATGTTCATAAACCCTTGAATTTGGGAGCTTAACATTCAGTAAGATTAACATGCAATAATGGTACCAAATGATAGAGCTCTACGAATAGAACAATTTCTATTTCACGCCTTAATCCAAAAACCAATGGAAATTGCTTGAAAATGAAAAATAAATTTTTGCTCTTTACCTTGTGAAGCTCTAATCCATGGCTGATTTTGAAGATGAATTTGTCATCAAATGTTTAGTTAATTTCATTTACATTTGTCATTTATTAAACTTAAATGAATTTAAAATACATTTAATGGGAAGTGATAATTTTACCATTAATGAAACTTGATAATTACATCCATTCCAAGCCACATAACACTTATCAACTTCCAAAGTCAAAGATGAACAAATTAATTTACCCTTTTCCACTTTACCAAAGCATTTTTCTAAAAATTTTGATCTTTCCATTTTTAATCCAAGGCTCCAAATTGAACAAAGAAATAAATTGTCAAATCCAATGATCCATATTATTTTCCATAATTTTAAAATATGGAAATGATATTTCTAAGCTCAATTTAACATCCTTTAAAATTTCTAAATTTCTATTCGATCCAATAAATCGAATTTTATCAGACTTTAACACTTTCTAACTTTCAACACAAATTCCGGATCAAGAATCTAATTCCCTCCAAAACGTCGTCATTCTTAGGGGTGAACTATTCATTTACGGGGCCAAAATATATAGCTTTTAAAGATTACACTTTTGGTCCCTGAACTTTTAAAAATTACCCTTTTGATCCCTAAACTTTTCCAAACTTTATATGTTAGCTATTAAACTTTCAAAATTTATATTTTGGTCACTAACCAAAAATTTTGGGGTATTACAGTTCTCCCCTTTAAGAAAAATTCATCCTTGAATTTTTAATGCGTATATGATGTAGATGGATGAAAATACTGTTTTTTATACCTTCTGTTCATTTATTTTCAAATCTGAATAAGACTTCTGTCGATCGACAGCTATCTTGAGATTATCTTAAATAATCTTTTCCTATCATTATAACTTGTTTCACATTCCCACTAATATCGACTCTTTCCTCGATAATATAAACATCCATCAGACTTAACTCCAAGGTATTTGGTTTCCCCTTTTTACACTTATTTTATCTTTGACAAACACCTTCCATCTTTTCCTCGAAGATCCTTTACCCGATCTAACCATATAGGCTTTATATTTAATTCTGCATTTAAAGCACCATCTTTCTTTTAAGACAATCACATTTTCAAAATGCTCATAACATAAATGTCTTCCGATTTTATCGTATTAGCCACCACAATAACCTTTCCTAATAATAGTTGATAATCACATCATCATTATTTAAGGAATTCAATCCATTTCCTTTATATCAACTCCATCGAGTTAGCACATACCTTTCGTTTAAAGATCTATACAGATATATTGTCACTTACCATATATAGTGGTATTATATTTATAAAGTGAACACAACTCTTGCTAACTCGAGATCATGAGTCCGATAGTTTTTTTCTTGATTCTTAGTCGATATGAAGAATAAACCATATTTTTCCTCTTGCATGAGAGTACATCCCAAACCTTTATGAGATACATCACTATAAATCACACAATCCTTTCTAGATTGGATTGCACTGACACTGAGGATTCTGTTTGTATTCTCTTTAATATCTTCAAATTTTCTTTTCATTTATTAGTCCAAATGAATGGTACGACACATCTTCTCTCAATAGCTTGGTCATAGGGGAGACAACATAAAAATATTCTTTATGAACCTTTGATAATAATCAGAAAATCCCAAGAACTTCAAACCTCAGAAATACTTGGGAGTTTTCCACTCCACTATAACATGTGCTTTCTTTGGAATTACCCTTATACCCTCTGCCTAAACCTCAAGGCCAAGAAATACAATATTAGACAATTAGATCTCACACTTTGTTAACTTAACATTAAACTTTTCTTTCAAAGAGTTGGAAGAGTTATGTGAAGATATGCATCATGTTTTTTATGTCTCTTAATAGATCAGGACATCATTGATGAGAACTACCACAATTAGTCTAAGTATAATTGAAATATTCAGTTTATCATATTCATAAATGTTGCAGGAACATTCGTTAAACAAAACGACATTACCACAAACTTGTAGCCTCCATAAGTCCTGAAAGCTTTCTTAGGAGGATTTTCTTTATTAATCTTTAACTGATCATGTATAGATCAAAGATCAATCTTTGGAAATGCCAATGCACCTTTTTTACTAATCGAAAGATCATCAATCCTTGAAATAGGATACTTGTTCCTCATTATTACCCTATTTAATTGATGATCATCCATGCATTATTGCATAGATCCATCTTTCTTTTTCACAACTAGCACTGGTGCCTCCCAGATGACACGCTTGGGATTGAATTCCTCCATAACAATTCTAGTAATTATGCCTTTAATTCTTTGAGATCAGTTGGAGCCATTCTATACGGGGTTATAGAAATAACATTATACTTGGTAGTACCTCTATTTTAAATTCTACATTTCAATTTGGAGGTAATTCAATTAACTCTCCCTGAAACACATATGGATATTCTCGAACAGTTTAAATATCTTCCAACTTAACCTTGAGAGCTCCAATATCCACCTTCTTTACTAAGAAGACTTAACAACCTTGTAGTAATAACTTCATAGCAATTACTTCTAAAATCACATTAGAAGACAGATTTGCTCTATTTCCCTAACACTAATATCTTGAAACTTTTCGAGTTTTTTAAAATTCAGTTGCTCTAAGTGATAATTCATTGTGGCATGGTAGGGGTAATCAATCCATTCCAAAAATTTACCATCACAAGGTAATTGTATCATGTCCAATAAAACTCAACACTTTTAATCTTCAACAGACATTTACTATCGAAAAATACGATTCACCCTCGCACTCAGGCCTAAAGGGTTAGTCGCAGACATGACACTTAGGATCAATTCTATCAGAATGTTTCATTCTTTAATCCATACTATACTTAGGCATGAATTAGGGTTTCCTTAAACTTAACTTGACACTTCCTATTGTGTCGATGCATCATCATCATTAGGCTAAACAGGAGAATTGTAGTTAACTGCATTACTATCACTATTAGTTTACTCTTAAACCTCCTGCTCGGTCACTTACTGCAAATCGTCGATTACACATATCTTATACATACACTACATTTATTCACCTTTATAAGTTAGGAGTGGCATCAATCGAACCTTACAAACACCAAATCAATAATAATGACATCCTAGTGGCATGTATACACTTTTTGACATAAAACCAGCTCTAATACCAATAAATGTAACACCCTTAACCCGTATCCGACCCCAAAAACGAGTTAGAGATGTCACAAAACATTTACAGACAATCTACACTTGAAAACTGATAAAATTTTGTCTATTTAGAAATCATACAATTTAAAATAAATAATTTAATCGCAAAAAATTTAAAAGTAATATTTAAAAATATTATAGACTTTTTTGAAACGTATACATGTCAACTAGAAATCCAAAAAATAGTAGGATACCATTACTGTTACATATAAATATTCCTTGATGATTGATGCCAAGCTCAGCTCTTTTCTCCTCTCGCTATTGTTTACATACGAGTGAAAATCATCACACGCTAAGTATACACTTAGTGAGGCAATATTAACTATATAAATTAAAACAAGTCATATCAGAATATGAAATATCACAATAACTAAAGTACTATAAATATCATATAAATATATGAACAAGTAAAACAAATTTATTAAAGTCATTTCTATCAACAGATAACCTGTGACATCAACATTTATTGAAAACATTTTGATATTTCGATATAACAAATTAAGTTAAATAAATATTTCGATATAACAAATTAAGTTAAATGAATTTTAATATTTTCCAAAAGATTTTCTAAGTATATTCGATATAATTATTCGAATATCAAAATATTACTCCAATCTTTCAAATGTCATTTTTAATCCTTACTCAAGTGTAAAATTAAGTTTTAATCTTAAAATAATTTCAAAACAATTTTACAAAGTATTTTGAACCGTTTTAAAGACAAAAATTCAATATTGCCCAGAGGGAACCGATTCCCCCCCCAAGGGGGTACCGATTCCCCATGAATGGTTTGGCTCCGAGAAAAACAGAATGCTCAGAGGGATTCGATTCCCCCCAAGGGGGTACCGATTCCCCCCTGATCAACGGTTGAAATATTTGAATTTTACACTTAAGGAACTGATTCCCCATGAGGGGGTATCGATTCCCCCACGCTCCAAGCTGTTTTATTAATTAATTTCACACTAAAACGGCTCCAATGACTCCACTAATCATCCCCAATATTCAGAATCAATTGAAAGAGTATTTAAACAAGCTTAGAAGCCATTGATCAATAACAAGAAACAACAATAAAAAATCAAGAGAGAATCAAGAGAAAGCATCAAACCTCAAGTTGAGCATTTTCTAGCCTATTTCATTCAATATTCATTTTTTCTTTCAATAAAACTTATTGTGCTCAATTGTATTATCTCGAGTTCTTTCTTTGTTCTAGAATTGTGTACATCTTGCCTTGTGAGGATTTTCTTGTAAGTTTGCAATTTGTATTGTTCTCTTTGGGAGAGAGTGTTCTCAAGAATTTGGGGTATAATTGTTTGAGGGATTTGTAAGGTTACTCTTTGTCCTCAAAAGAAAGACAAATTAGTGAATTTGTGGAAAATCCTTAGTGTGGATAGCTAAGGTAGTGGACGTAGACTTTGGTTGAGAAAGTCGAACCACTCTAAATCGCTACTTTCAATTTTCTACAAAAGCTTCCACCAAAATTTTTAATTGCCAATTCACCCCTCTTGGCCATATTCGTCGATCGATTAACTCAACAACATTTCATATCTAAGGCATATCATGCCAAACCAAGCAATTAGTAGGACATGTGTTTTCATTGAAAACACATAATTTGTACTTGTCATATTTATCCAATTCATAGTATGTACTTATTCATAATCAAGTCATATAATAAGTACTTTTCACACATTCCAATTATAGCCCAATGTATATCAAATGAGAATGCAAGGTATATAATTCGCACCTAAGTGCAACACTGACGTATATGTACTATAATATACAGTGAAAATATATTAACACTTCGAAGTGGTAATTTACAACTTTACTCATTATGAACATCATCCTTGCACATATAGTTCCATATATCACTTGCACAAGAAGTGCTATTTATCATCGCACTGAAAAGTGCTATTTATACCAACACTCTCAATGAGCATACAATAGATATTATATTATTTTCATACACCGTTAATTAAATAGGAGTATCTGTAGATTCTAACATATCAAATATCACATAAACGTGCATTGGGTAATTCATACCATAAATATTCCATTTTTCACATAATATAAGTAGATCATGGAAACATCACTTACTACTTTCCTTTTTGACATATGGAAATTATATTTCATCATATGATAAATATCATAATTATCATGCCAAGATATTAAAGTTGGCATATTTCAAACATTTAAGATAGCTATAACATAAGAGTAGCATAAAAAACATATTTTATGACAAATTTCACATGCTGGCAATTAGCGCTACCCTCAAAGAAATATTATTTTGTATTAATATAAACATTTAAAAATTATTTTATTTGTACCAATGGAAACTAGACTCAAATAAGAGTCTAACCATATAGGTCACTTCTTCTAGTTCAACTTGTACAATTTATAGATAATTTTCGAAGTTGACTTACAAAAGCTGTTTTGAGCAGAAGTTGTTGCCCTATTTTCTAAACTATCCCCGCTTAAAAATTCATATATTTTTCTATACTCATTGAAATAAATATCCTTTTATTTTTTTAAAAAATATACTTATATACAAATCCAATGGTATAAAAATCATTCTCTAATCATTTATGTAGAATTTATGGTATTTTTTAACTTACTATTAAGATCACAAATCTAAATAGAATTCACCAATTTGCATTTTCATCTAATCACAATTTGCATTTTCATCTAATCATAAATTATATTAGCTCACCAAATGAATAATATATGCATGAATCACATATTCACACAACATTAGGAGTCACTTCTTACCATAAAAACTCCATCATTGGCTCATCGCAAGCCAATGTTTGGTTGATAACATAAATACAAATTAAATATGCACTCACCTGGTGTCCTTAGCTTGCAAACCTCCCTTGGAAATTCACATTTCATCCTTAAGCTTCCCTCAACTTTAATATTGCTTGATTTTGATTTCAATCATAATATAATGAATATCATTATAGGACATACATTTCAAACCACATGTTAGAGTCTCTCTAACATAGACACACAATAGAAAATAAATTCCTGAAACCATTTCGTTGCTCATTCGATGTAAATTCCATGTCACAACATAAATGTTGACTTTAATACTTCAATTTTACCATTCAATTTCCTTTTTATCCAATTTATCCTAACTTCACATAACATTAACACTTAAGTTTCCAACGTTTCCATATTTGTGATTTGATCCTCAACATTTACCAACTTTCCAAAGTGATTCAATTTCACATTGTAACATCAATTTCAACATTCTAACATTAGTTTCCAATATAGTCCATCAACTATTGAACAATTACACATTGATCCCATAACTTTCCATAATTATCGAATAGGCCCTCTAACTTTCATAAAATTACAAATTGGCCAAAACAACTTTCTAATGATTGTAGAACCTTCCAAATATCATTTATAAGCCATGGGAAATATTTCACAATTTTCCACATTTATAACCCTAAGGTCAAAATTCATAAGGGTTAGGATTTCATGGTTTTCACTTGATTCGAGCATGAAATCAAACTCTATTTAACATTTTGAGGCCTCTACAATCAAACCCCTAACTTAATTTCATCAAATCACAACTTTCTCCAAACTTAGCATTTAGTCTAAATTTAATAGAACCATTTCTAGGTGGTTTTAACCTCAATCAAGCTTGAAAATGATTCTATAACATCAATAACCTCAAAATCCATCATCATTTCATATAGCCCTAATAAATTAAAAAACCCTAGAATTTAGGAACTTAACATTCAAGCAAGATTATAATACAATAATGGTATCAAATGATAGAGCTCTTCGAATAGAACAATTTTCTATTTCACGTATTAATCCAAAAACCAAAGGAAAATGCTTGAAAATGAAAAAGCTTGTGAAGCTCTCATCCATGGCTGATTTTGAAGATGAATTTGTCATGAAATTGTTAGTTAATTTCATGTTCATTTGTCATTTATTAAGCTTAAATGAATTTAAATTTCATTTATTGGGAAATGACAATTTTACCATTAATGAAACTTGATAGTTACATCCATACTAAGCCACATAACACTTATCATCTTCCAAAGTCAACTATGAACAAATTAATTTACCCTATTCCACTTTACCCAAGCATTTTGTTTTCTAAAAATTTCAATATTGTCATTTTTATCCAACAATCCAAATTGAACATGAAAATAAATTCTCAAATTCAATGATCCATATTATTTTACATCATTTTAAAATGTGAAAAATAATATTTCTCAGATTAATTTAATTATCCTTCAAATTTTCTCAAATTTCTATTCAATCTGATTTACCAATTTTTATCGGACTTTACAATTTCTAACTTTGAACACAAATTCCATATCAAGAATCTGATTCCCACCAAAATGTCATTCTTAGGGGTGAACTATTTATTTATGGGGCCAAAATACATAACTTTTAAAAATTACACTTTTGGTCCCTAAACTTTTTAAAATTGTATGTTTTGTCTTTAAACTTTTACGACCTTTATACTTTGGCCATTAAACTTTCAAATTTACATTTTGCTCATTAACCAAAATTTTGGGGTATTACATGTTCGAGTCCTACATGCTCTCAAAGTTGCAAAGTTTAATCGTAGACTGAAACTCTGATATCGTTCGTTAATCGCTAATTGGTAAGTTAATGTGATAGTCTTAACTAATAAATGGGTAACAAAGATAAATCTATAAGATAAAATATATGGAGTTGACTAATTTGGGAATATGAAACCTATTGAGTTTGGCATATCGGGTGCTAAATTATGACAAGAAAGGTTTGAGTGAGGAACCTAGTATCTCATGGCAAATATAGCCAAAAAAGTAATTTATTAATATATGAATAAAGGTACTTAGATAGAAGTGTAGAAAAAGTGTTTAAAAAAAAGAGTTTGTGCCTCAGTAATAGATATGTGTGGAATGATGATATCTGATAACTCTCCAAAAGTGTTATATTTTAGATCCTTTTTACTTAGGTTATATTTGCACTTTAGCATTTTTAGAATCATATTTAGATTGATTTTAGCATATTTTACATCATTTTCATATTTGGAATGAATTATCGGTACTTGGGCAGATTTTGATGTTTTGTTACAAATTGATATACTGATGTTATGACATTGTTAATGTCGTAGTCGTTGTTGTACGTTAATGTTATATTAGATTGATGCGATGATTCTGCAGCATTGCTGAGTCACAAGGTGGTTAGAGAAATTTCAAGAAATAATAAAGCTACGGGATTAAAGGTTGGAGTTTGAATTTAAAAAGAAATTATCATTAAAAATGATATTTATATTGCTGGAAAGCTTGATTTTGATGGGCTATAAATACAATATTTTTTACACATTTTCCCACCTTGGAAAAAACCCTAGCCGCCTCCTATTTTCTCTCCTACCATGGCCACCTAAACATTTCGTTGGGGAGTGCAGCAACAATTAGGAACACTACCGTGTAGCAGCAATGATCAAGTGGAGTTCTACTTTAAATTTCTCCTTTTTCCTCATATAGGGAAGTGACAATTATTTAGTAGAATAGTTATGTTATTTTGGATGTTATTTAGTTTTTGAACATAAAGTGTTTGATTAAATGTTTGTTGTTATGTTTTAGTTTAAACTTTGTTTTTATGTGCTGTCGTTTTTATGGGAAGATTTTAGAAATTAATATATCTCTTTGTATGTAATTTTTATAGTTTTTAGAAATAAAAGTTATGGAATTTTTCATACTACCTTTGTGCAACATTGATGTTTGTGAAAAACAAAGTTAGTATATAGAAATGTATGTTGCTAATTGTCCAGTATTGTTAAGTTTTTGATCAAATTGAATTAATGAATGTTGATTCTTGTTAATTGAATGGTGTTAATCATTGATATACACATGAATTCACTATTTTAAGCATATCTATAGTGGGAAAGGCTAAATAACACCCACTTCCAATGAATCTTTAATATGTTGCTCCCCCCAAATGTGGTAGCACTGCCTGACATTTACCATTTTGATTTCTATAATTTGTTGTTTATTTTATATTTCATCATTCTACCAGACATCCTTGGAAATCTTTCGTACAACTCTATTGTAATTGGTTTTGCTCTATGTGGATTCGACATCCGAAGCTTTATTAGTTTCCACTTTATTATTTGAATGATATGTATACTTGTGTGATTGATATAACATCTTACGTCAAGTTTTTGGTGCTATTTTCGGAGAGCAACTGTTTTACTTTAGAGTTGTTTCTTTGCTTTTTAATTTTGTTTATTTTCTTATCAAATGTACATTTTTTCTAGCATAGTGTTGCTGGTGCATGACCCACAGCAACAATCAAGATCTAGAGCCTTTTAATCCTAAATCGAACATACGTTATGAGAACGTTGTAGATAAGAAGCCTGAAATTGAGTAAACATGGCTCAGCATAGTGATGGTAACAACGCTTTGCCACCAGTGGAAAATGGTGAGGATGGATTGTCGGATGCCAATGTAGTAAACCAACAGTATTATTGCAACAGGATGATCAAAACCGGCCTATCCGGGAGCACGTGTTGCTAACACTCAATGATTTACATCCTGATATTGTGCGACCAGTAATACAAAACACCAATTTTGAGTTGAAATCGGTGATGTTTCAAATGTTGTAGTCCTTGGGGCAATATGGTGGGGCATTTACCGAAGATCCTATAGCGCACCTTCAAGCATTTGTAGAGGTATGTGATTTGTTTGTTCATTAAGGGGTTCGTAAGGAAGCACTAAAGCTAAAGCTTTTCCCTTATTTGTTGTGATACAAAGCTAGAGTTTGGTTAACATCACTGTCGCCTAGTGTTATAGCATCCTGGAATAAGTTAACTCAAAAATTCTTACTGCAATTCAACCCACCTAATATGAATGCTAAACTTAGGAATGCCTCACTTCCTTTAAACAATTAGAGGATGAGAGTTTGTACGAAGCTTGAGAGCTTTTTAAGGAATTGTTGTGAAAATACCCAATGCACAGATTCCCGTATTAGATACAAATGGAAATGTTTACAATGGGTTGAGCATGCATACTCAAATGGTGGTAAATGCTTCAGCAAACAGTGTATTGCTAGATAAGACATATAATGAGGCATATGATATTTTGGAAAGAATATCAAACAATGACTACCAATACCCCAATACGAGGAACATGTTCGATAGAGGCATTGCTATAGTAGTAGACAATGATGCTCTGAACACACTGACCACACAAGTAACAACATTGGCTAAAATGATAAAGAACATGGAAAAGCCTGCTGGTAGGTATGATGTAAAAGATACATCTCTTGTCAATTGTGTTTATTGCGGTGATAACCATAATTTTGAAGAATGTCCACAAAACCTCGAGTCTATGTATTTTTTGAGAAAATATGACAGGAATGCCAATGCCAATTCTTATGGGAACACCAACAACCAGAATATCCAAAATCATCCCAACTTGTCTTGGAGGAGTCATAATTTAGCCAACCTCAACACCACATTGCAATCAAATTTTGGGAATGCACAACAACATTATTCGTACAAACAATATACTCAGCAGAAGTCGATAATGCAGCATCAATAGACACACCATCAAGCAATGCCACAGTAACAACGCAAAAACTAGCAAGGGTATAAAGGGCAGTCTTTCAATCAACCCTCTACTTCAATATCAACATCGCCTGAGTCTCTACTGAAGGATTATATCTTAAGAAATGAAGCAACGAATCAAAAGAAAGAAGCTTTGATCCTATAACACCTACAACTCATATACCTATACTAATACATGTTATAGATGTCACATGAGTTACTTAAAACATTTTCCAACTCAAAAGTCATTAAAATTAATTTCTCCAAAATGTAGTTATTAATATAAAATATAAATCACTTAAAACTATCACATGATTTTTAAAACATATATTAATATAAAATACATCTCTTATAATAATAATACTGATTAATAGCATCCATAGTACAATAGTTTTGTTTAACCATTACAAATCAGTTCCAAAACAGCTCAACAGAGCAACTAGGACATTCATATGTACATGTCACTAACTAAGTCAAAATCACATCAAAGGATGTCTTACTAATATTGTAATATACTCCTCAATGCTTGGTGTTACTCATTACTCCTTACTCCTACTCCTGATCTTTTCCTACGCGTGAAAATTATCACTCACTAAGTATATACATAGTGAGGCTATTAAAATAATAAACAGTATAGTACAACTCATGTATGAAATTAAATGTCATTTTCCAATGCAATAAGATCACCTTACCTGTATGTTCAAAATTCACCACAATCTACATGACAATGATATAAATATAATCATTTTCACCAATAACTATAACCCAAATTATTAATCCATGAGGAACCTGGTATAGGAGTCAAATATTGCACAATAGTGCTGTGGTCGAGCCTTGCTCACCTAATAATGTACCATAGTGCTAAGGTTGGGGCTCACCCACCTTGTACTATGTGTCATCACTAGACACTCTAGTACTACTTAAATTTGTAGTTGTTAGACTCTATGACATACAATTAATACCACTGAACCTTAATAACATACTTGGGCATCTAGTCATGAATTAAGCCATCTACGACAACGTATATCGATATGGTTTTAACGACGGGCAGTTCATGCCCGAATTATCATTCATAACATATCATCACAATATGATTAACCAATGCATTATATTTTCAATCTTGACATTTTTAGGATATGTCTATAATATGATAAATGACATAAATTTCATGCTAATAAAAATATGGTAGACTTATCGCAAGTCTTTCAACAAATGTATAAAACATCCATGTATAATATCATGCATGCATTGCACTCACCTTGACACTTTATAAATATATACAAAAATATTAGCCCACTAAGCTTCCAACTTGTCCCTTTTTATAAACAATTAGCTTCGAGCACAAAATCAATCACGATCTGTAAAAAATCACAAATTATATGGATACATATGTTAGTATTGTACTAACATAAATACATTTCCAAAACAAAATCCATAATCATACTTGAAACTTATTCATTATCAAAATACTTCAACACTTATTAATTCTTTTAATTTTGGCACCCACTTTTCCAACTTATATAAAATGGTCCTTTACTATTTTATCACTTAAACTTTCAATACTAAAATTCCAGCATTGAAATTATTACCAACCAAGTACATTTACAAAGGCATAATTACAAATAAACACCCCAAACTATTCGAATATTGCATTTAAATAACCAAACTTTCCAAACTTCCAAAATGATCTAATTTCACATCCCAACACTCATTTCAATTCCCAAACAGCAATTTCCAGCATAGTACATCAACTATTGAACAATTACATTAACCCATCATTTCTCTAAAATTAATAATTTGGTCCCCTAACTTTTTTAAATTACCAAATAGTCCCTAAATTTTTATAAGGCTTGTAGAATACTTCCTACATCATTTTCAGTCCTTACATAAATGTTCCCTAATTTTTCTGATCCATATAAGCCATGGTCAAATGTTCCAAAGCTCCTAGACTAGGTTTTTCATGATTTTGCTAGATTTTGATTCGATTCAAGCAAGAAATCAACTTTCATACAACCTTACAATATTTCCACAATCAAATCCCTAATCTAATTTCATCAAAACACAGTTTCCCAACTTATAGTTTAGTCGAATATCAAAGAAATATTTCTAGGAAGATTGAACTTGTTGAAATCAGCAAACAAGCTTGAACATGAATCTACAACCTCAAAAACAATAATATTCATCACCAATTCCATAAACCCTAATATGAACATAAACCTTAAAATTTGGGATCTTTGAAATAAAGCAAGATTAGCAAGCATAAATGGTACCAAAAGATAACGTTTTTCGCGAAGAACAATTTTTTATATCACGACATAAATTAAAATCCAAAGAAAATTGCTCAAAAATTGAAAAGAAATTTTCTCTCACCATTGGAGGAGCTCACGGCTTGGGAGGAGGAAGATGAACAAGATAACATGAAATTTAGATAAATTTCATGTTAATTTACCATTAATTTAAGCTTAAATGAATATTTATTCATTTAATTGGGAAAAGACTAATTTACCCTTAACAAAACTTCATATTTACCATAAAACCAAAACACCTCAACCTCATCATCTTCCAAAAGTCAAAGATGAACAAAATATTTCCTCATTATCGTTTTTCCCTTACAATTTTCCAAAATTACAATATTACCACTTTAATCCAACGGTCCAAGTTTAACATGGAATTAAATCCTCAAATCCAATGGTTTATATTATTTTCCATCATTTTAAAATATGGAAATAATCTTTTAAGCCTAATTTATCATCTTTCAATTTTTCCTAAAATTTATATTCGAACCGATTTATCGAATTTTTACCAGACTTTAACACTTTATAGTTTTTAACATAATTTCTAGATCAAGAATATAATTTCAATAAAACCTCACTTTCAAGAGTAAACTCTTCGTTTATGGAATAAAATTTCTTTTTGGGAAAATTACCACTTAGATCCATGAATTTTTCCTAATTTTCTACTTTGTCCACCAAACTTTCAAAATTTACATTTTGTTCACTAAACGAAATTTTGGGTATTATGATTCTTCCCCCTTAAGTAAATTCATTTTTTTTAAATGTACCTAATGAGAAGAGGTGTCGATATTGTTTCCTCATGTCCTCCTCCCTTTCCCAAGTAGCTTCCTCGACTTTATGATTTTGCCAAACCACTTTAACTAGAGGAATCATCTTGCTACGCAGTTCTTTGATTTCTCGAGCCAAAATTTGTATTGGTTCTTCTTCATAAGTCAAATCTATTCATATCTCAATTTCCTCTAGTGTAATAACACGTGAAGGATTCGATCGATACTTTCTAAGCATCTACACATGAAAAACATTATGAACTTTGTATAACTCCGAAGGTAATGCTAACTGGTAGCCACCAGTCTGATTCTCTTTAAGATCTCATAAGGTCCAATAAATCTTGGACTTAATTTTCCTTTGCGCCAAAAATGTAATATCTTTTTTCCAAGGTAATACTTTAAAAAAAACTTTATCACATTTATGGAATTCAATCTATTTTCTCTTCAAGTCTGCATAAGACTTCTGCCGATCAGATGCTATCTTGAGATTATCTTGAATTATTATAACTTTATCCTTGACCTATTTCAATAAATCAAGCCAACAAAATCCCGATCTTTTAACTCTAACCAATTTAATGGTGTTCGACACTTTCTCCCATATAATGCTTCGTACAGAGCCATCTTGATGCTCGATTGATAACTGTTGTTGTAGGTAAATTCTGCTAAAGCTAAATATTTTCCCACGATCCCTTGAACTCAATCACACATGCCCTCAGTATATCCTCTAATATCTAGATAGTACATTAACTGACCATCATTTTGTGGATTAAAGGCCATACTAAAATTCAATCGAGTACCGAAAGTTTTATGCAAAGAATTTCAAAATCTTGATGTGAACCATGGATCCTTGTTAGATATTATCGATACTGGCACTCCATTCAGTCAAACTATCTCTTTTATATACAATTTTGCATACTTATCTAATGAATAGTCCATTCGCACTGGAATGAAATGTGTCGACTTTAATCGGTCAACTATCACCAAAACGGAATCCTTCTTATTTGGTGTCAAAGGTAACACTGTAACAAAATCCATAGTGAATCTTTCCCACTTTCATTATGGAATTGAAATCGGTTACAACAATCCCGAAGGTACTTAATGTTAAACTTTTACTTGTTGACATGTCAGACAATTAATAACAACCTCAGTGATGGCTCTTTTCATGCCAGACCACCAATACCGATTCTTTAAATCCTGATACATTTTGTTCCCACCTGGGTGTATAGTCAGCAGACTATAATGTGCCTTAGAAAGAATATATTTCTTTAACTCATCATCATGTGGAATGCATATTCTTCCTCGGTAATACATACATTCATTAGACTTGACATCAAAGTCTTTAGTCTCATCTTTTTCCACTTGTGCAATCTTTTGCAAGAATTTCGCATCTTTCTTTTGTAGCTCTTTTATCCAATCTAGAAGCATCGACTTTCTCCTTAATTCAACCAATAGTTCTCCATTTTCCTTTAAAGATAAGCGCACATCTAAAGTTCGTAAAGATGCAAAAGTCTTATAATTAAGTGCATCTACTACGACATTTTCCTTCACTGGATGATAATCAATGACCAAATCATAGTCCTTTAAGAGTTCCATCCATCTTCTTTGTCTCAAATTTAGCTCTTTTTGAGTCAACATATACTATAGACTTTTATGATCCGTATAGATGTAACATCGTTCACTGTACAAATAATGACACCAAATCTTTAGAGCAAATACCACTACTACCAACTCAAGATCATGTGTGGGATAATTTCTCTCTTGTGTATTTAGTTGTTGGGAAGCATAAGCTACAATCTTACCTTATTGCATAAGTACACAACCTATATTATTATGAGATGCATTGCTATGCACCACATATTCTTTACCAGATTTCGGTTGTACCAACACTGGTGTTTCCGTTAAAATCTTCTTTAGAGTTTCAAAACTCTCTTTGGAATATCAAATAAGTCATCAATCCTCGGAAGAGGATACTTGTTCTTGATAGTCACTTTGTTTAAATGCCGATAATCTATGCATAATCGCAGGGATCCGTCTTTCTTTTTCACAAACAACAATGGTGTTCCCCAAGGTGAAACACTCGGTCTAATGAATCCTCGATCTATAAGCTCTTGTAATTGAGCCTTTAATTCCCTTAATTATTTCGAGGCCATTCTATAAGGAGCCATCGAAATAGGAGTTATACATTCAAATACGTCAATACAAAACTCTACCTCTTTGTCTGGAGGTAATCCAAGTAACTCATCTAGAAACACCTCTGGATACTCTCAAACTGTTGGAATGTCTTCTAACTTAACTTCAACAGCTCTTGTATCCACCACATTCGCTAAAATTGCTTGACATCCTTGTGATAACAATTTCTTAGCAGTAAAGGCTGAAATCACATTGGATAAAGGATTTACCCTTTCTCCAACAAATATTATCTCTAAACCTTTTATATCCTTCAAAAGCAATCTCTTTAAACAAAAATCTACTCAACCATAGTAGGAAGATAACCAATACATGCCTAAGATTATTCCAAACTCCTCAAAAGGTAATTCCAACAGATTTGTAGGAAATTATACGTCTTGTATCCTTATCAGACAATTCTTACATATCCGAATAATCCCTGCACTATGAACCAACGGATTGATTTCCAAAATATCATTAGAAATAGGTTCTAAAGAGATTCCTCTATCTCTAACCAACCTTGCGCTAATATAAGAGTAAGTAGAACCAAGATCTATCAACACAAAAATAGGTTCATCAAAAAGATAAAAGGTATCTGTGATAATTTCTGGAGCATCTCGATCATCATCAGTCTTGATATGATAAACTCAAGAAGTAGTCCTACCTTCACGATTAGATGCAACCATGGGCGTTCCTGGTTTGCTATCATTTTTACTTCTATCTCGCAGTGGTGCTTCTATCGAAAATAAAATATAACAATGATCGCTTAGCGATAACTTGATAAACAAAACCATTAACAAGTGAAGCAACGACGTACATAAACTGAACACACCAACGGCTTTAAGCATCAAACATGTAGGAGAGAAACTTGAAGAAGAATCAAAATGGCCAACGAAAAAAGTGATCTCCTCTTAACAGCAATCCCATCCGGCACATATAAGTTATAACCAACCGCGACGTACATAAATGAACCGATTTGTACAAATGAATAGACGAACCAACATCGGGAAAGAAATCAACCATGTATTCAGGGAAAATAAAAGGCCGAGAAGAAGACCAATAAAAACAAACCTGCATCGAGAGTCCAAAAATACCGGTAATCATGATACCTTTTAAAAGAAAAAGGACCACTAGAAATTATTATTATAAAAATGATAAAATAGAATGTGAAGGAAGAGAATTTGAAAGCTGCCCAGCAACTTTATAGCTTCCGCATAGCACTTTATGGGTGATTTTTTTAAAATGTGTTTAAATGTCTTTTAACTATATTATATTTGTGTGATGGTTAAGGTAGTGTACGGATTAAAGGTAAAATAAGTATATTATTTTTAAGACTCCACAGCATATTGTATACTTAAATTGTCAAACCGGTGTGTATTTTTGTTGGTTGAATTCTATTGTTTCATCGCCTAATAATGATGTTATGAGAGTATTGATGTATAAATGAAATATTATTATATATCCAATTTCTCAGTGTAAAGCTTTAATCACATCATGAGACATATAACAATATTTTATTTATTTATTTATTTTGGTTACAACAATATTTTATATAAAAATAAATACTCTCATAGCCTGGTTTGACAATCTAAATAGATAAAAGAGTAAATTACAAAGGTGACAATTAAACTATTATTTATTTTTATTTTGACTATCGACGTTTTGAGTTGATCAATTAGATTATCTAGATATTTAAATGTGTCAATCAAGCCACTAGTTAATAGTTTTTAACAGAAATGATGACGTCTGAATTGATAAAATTGTTATAATTATATATTTGGTCATCAGTACTTATATATTCTATTAATTTAGTCCTAGTTTTTATTTAATTTAAAAAAATAATCCTCCAATCTAGAGATGCCACGTGTCAACATATTATTGGGGCACATTTGAAAGTGACATGTGTCATCACATGATTAAAAAAAAGTAATTAATATTTTTATATTTTAATTGAGTACAAGTATTTAAAATACATCAATAAAGCTACTAGTGGCTAATTTTTAACAGAAGTGGTGACGTGTCAATTAATAAAATTAACATAATTATATATTTGATCCTCAATATTTATATATTCTATTAATTTAATCATATTTTTAATTTAATTTAAATAATTAATCCTCCAATCTTAAAATACGACGTACCAATAGGTTATTGAGATATATTTTTAAGTGACGTGTGTCATCACATAATTATAAATTTCCGTTTATTTATTTTTTTATATTTTAATTAAGTTTTCCGCTGATCAGGTAGTCTGTATAAGGGAAAACAACAGGTAAAATGAAAATGTTGGAAAATAAGATTTGAACTACGGTCACTTTGCATCCCTGAACGCGCCTCAACAATTGTGCTGAATACTCCATAGCAATTTATACTTTTTTTAACACACACACACACACACACACACACACATATATATATATATATATATATATATATTAAATTATTAAAATAAATTGAATAAAAAAATCACATTTCTCACACACATATATATTAAATTATAACTAATACAATAGTTAAAAATAAACATTAGTTTAATAATTTTATATTTTTAAATTAAATTAATTTTTTCACAATCATTTTTAAATAATTTTATATAAATAATATTAAAAATTTAAAATTATAACAAAAATTTATTTAGTGAATCCAAAGTAACAAAACAAATTTAAATCATAAAACAAATTTATAATCCGAGTCTCAACTTTTTTTCTTCAAAAATTTTTAGAATTATTTCTCATTTACTTTACATTTATAATCGTTTAAAAATAAATGCAAAAAAAGAAAAATAATTTAATTTTAAAATATTAAATTATTAAACTTATTTTTATTTTAAAATCTTGCATTAACTATAATATATATATGGGAAATATAATTTATTTATTATATTTGTTTTGATAATTTAATATATATATATATATATATATATATATATAGATAAACAATTTAATATGTATATATATATGTGTGTGTTAAAATAATCTAAACCAAAAGATATAAAAAGGTTTCAACATAATGATAAATTTAACATTAAGCCCAGTGGTTGATATTGCCCAAGTACTTTTATTGTCCTTGGTTCAATCCTCCAAAGTAGAAATTGTCTTTATCATTTATTTTTCTTTACACATGTGGTGACATGTCACCACTTGATTGATGAAAAAATTATTCAATTAAAATATTAAAATTAATTAAAAAGAATAATTTAATCATGTGATAACACATGTCACTTGAAAATGTATTCCAATCATTTGTTGACATGTAGCACCCGAAGATTAATTTTTAAATTAAATTAAAATTAGGACTAAATTGATAGAATATATAAATGTTGAGGACTAAATATATGATTATGCCAATTTTATTAACTAACACAACATCATCTCCGTTAAAAATTAACGATCGGTGACTTGATTTACGCTTTTAAATAATTGGGTAGTCTGATTGATTGAATAGAAACGTTAATGATCAAAACAAAAATAGATAATAGTTTAGTGGTCACACGTATAATTACCCTAAATAATATATAGTGGGGTCTTAAGAACAATATACTTACTTTTAGAAACACGCTCAAAGTATTTTCTAAATTAAATTATAACAAAAAAAAAGCATCAAGAATCATCTCTATATGTAAGCTAATTAAAGAAATTAACTCATTGTTAAATTAAATCCGGTTAGAAACACGCTCTGAAATTATGAATTTTAACATCAAAATAAACAAACTACTAAACCTTTAAAAGAAAAGGCTACTAAATTCTAAGTACAAAGTGACAGAGACTGTGCCTAACCAGTCATTTGGAAATCGCTCTCTTGCATTTGGAAACACATAAATGACAACATCGGCTGGTCCATAGGCGATGGCAAGGTTACTAAATTCTGGTTAGATCTTTGGATACGAATCCCCTGGCCCATTTTATTAGCCTCGATCGCATCCATAATCCCCTTACTATGGTCCGTGATTGTGTCCCATGAGGGCAAGTGGAACAGGACAATTCTAAGGCAATTACAGGATGAAGACACTGTTCAAAGCATCCTGGGTGTTCCCGAGCCTTGTGATAACATTGGTCAAGATCGGTCGACTTGGCGTTGGGAACAATCAGAGTTATGCTAGGTTAAATCAGCTTTCAATAAAATCTAGGTCAACGAGCATGACACTCCTTATAACTTGTGGAAGCTGGCATGGCAGTTTGATGGACCCCAACGGATCTGTCAATTCCTATGGCTCGTTTTTCATCATCGACTAATGACGAATGTTGAACGAGTTAAAAGGAGACTTTCCTCCAACACTTAGTGCGCGGTTTGTGGCAAAGAAGATGAATCTATTATCCATTTTTTTAGAGATTGACAACCAGCTCTAGCAACTTGGAAGCAGCTCATTCGTAACAATATACAGGCTGCTGAATGTAGCAGCATTGAATGACAGTTATAACTGTACACGTGCCAAAAGCTGTTGCTGCTAAGCTGGTTGCATTAGGTGGTTAACATGGTGATAAGTTGTTAGGGTTGTTAATCTATTAGGTAGCTGCTTAAGCAAGCAAGCTATATGAGCCTTTTACAGTGCTCTATATAGAGCACTAATGTTTCTTTGTAAGCAATTAGAGTTTTATCAATTGAATAAGAATTCCTTTAAGTTTTCTTTCAAGTTTCTTAAGATGGTATCATTCACTGAAGGTTCTGGCTTCTAGTTTTCATCTGCGGTGATGGTTCTTGACAATCTGACTCTCTCCTCAACCTCTGGAGGTAGTTTGATGGTGCGGTCGGTCATGTTCACTAACAAGAAGGTGAACGTTGTCTTGGACGAGATGAATTACTTGTTTTGGAAGCAGCAGGTGCTACTCACGGTTCGCAGTCATCGCTTGGAGAGACTGTTGAATGGTTCGATGCCAGCGCCACCAGAAACCGTTGTTGATTAAAATGGTGAGGTTGTTTTTAATGGGGCATTTGAGGATTTTTTGGCATAAGATAGTCCACTCGCGTCCTGGTTGTTGTCTACCATCAGTCCTCAATTATTACCTCAATTTGTTGGTGCTGAGACGGTAGTTGCAGTGTGGAGTAAGGCGATCCAATTCTTTGCAATCGTTCAACCACGACAGTGATGAATTTGCTATATAAGCTTTAATCTCTTAAAAATGAGATGATAGCATGCGTGTTTATCTCACTCATGTTAAGGAAGTGTGTGATGCGCTTGATTCATGTGGAAGTCTTGTTGCTCCAGTTGAACAAATTGTGAGTGCGTTAAAAGGATTACCTCGTGAATATCATCCGTTTATGGTCGTTATAACCACCATGTGTGAAACACTCACTGTGGATGATGTCAGCAACATGTTGATTGATGCTGAAACTCAGCTAGATGGTTTTTATTTTTCAACAGATAATCTTCCAATGAGTGCTCATGTTGCACAGACTGCAAATCGTCATACCTTCGATTCCAGATATGCTCAGGATTTTAATCGTAAATCATACTCTGATTCTTCAGGTGGTCGATCTGGTGGTCGTTGTAGAGGTCGTCCACGAGTGCAGTGTCAGCTCTGTGGTAAAGTTGCTGATTTGGTTCAAAAGTATTGCTATCGATTTGATCATGACTTTCTTGGTGATGATAGTGACACTCCTTGTTATAAATCTGGTCCTGGTAATGCTAATTTGATTGAAAATGCTCAGTATGACTGCTATGTCAACACTGGTGAAGGAAGATCCACTGAGTCTCCTCAAGCTAATGTAATGTCTACCTCTTGTGAGCACTGGGTGGTTGATTCTGGTGCTACACATCATGTGACACCTGATGTCACCAAGATTGTTCATCCTTCTGATTATAGTGGACCATGTAATCTTTTAGTTGGTAATAGTGTTCCTCTAGATGTGCAAACTGGTGGTAATGCTTTATTGTCTTCTGGCTCACAAGTATTAATGTTGAATGATATTTTACATATACTTAAGATAACTAAGAATCTCATCTCGGTGTCCAAGCTTTCTAGGGACAATCGTGTCTTCTTTGAGTTTCGAGTTGATGATTTTTGTGTTTGTGATGAAGTTATTGGTTGTGTTCTTCTTCGAGGAAAGCAGCGTGGGGGTCTTTACTCTTTTGCACTGGCTGATGACTCACTTCATGGTGACCCTATTAGTGTTAGTGTAACTACTACTTCTGGATTTATCTGAGTTGTGGCACAGACGCTTGGGTCATCCATCGTTTAATACTTTCAAGGATGTTTGTAACCGCTTGCATGTAAATATTTCAAATGATTCTAATAAAATTTGTGCTGCTTATTTTGTTGGGAAGAGCCATAAGTTACCTTTTGATTCCTCTCAGACTGTGTACATTGCCCCTTTTCAACTTGTTTTCTCTGATTTGTGAGGTCATGCACCTACTCCTTCTAATGGGTTTAGGTACTACGTTTCTTTTGTTGATGCATGCACTTGTTGTAATGCCCCAAATATCGAATCAGAGACTTTATTGAAAAGATTTAAAATTTGAGGTTTTATTTGAGTAAATGATAAAAGATGAAAAGTGTTTTGGATTAGTGGTTTACACTAAATTGTAGCAATGGAGGATAAAAAGGACATTTTGGTCATTTGGAATAAAATGAATTTAAAATTCATTGTTATTAAGGTATTAAAGTAAGAAAATAAGGGGGGAAAGTAAGTTAGCTAAAAGCCATCTCTTTTCTTCTTCTTTCTCGTGGATAGCTCTCCTCCATAGCCAAAGGTGAGATTTTAATCGGTTTGTTTATTCTTTTGTTTTTGGTTGTTTTTTTAAGCATTGAGTATGATAAAAGCTTAATGAAAGATTTCATAGGATCAAAACTAAGAAATGGATGAAATATTGGATATTTAAGGAAATGGGTTTTTGAATGATATGTTAGAATATGAGTTTTTACTGATGTTTATTTGTATATTTGACTTGTCAAAGAAGTAAATGAGAGATTAGAAGCATTGGATGAGTTTAAAAACAAGTTAGAAAAAGTGGTGTGATTCTTAGATTTGAATGTTCTTGGGAGATTTTAGATGTTTTAAAAAGTTAAATGAAGGAAAGTTAGTAGGGATAAGTAAAGAAGAGTTTAATAGTATTGTTGGGTGAAACATAAGGAAATTTGACCAAATTTGGGTAAAACTCAGGTTGAAAAATGGAAAATCTTGGTAAGAGTATCAGTACTGATAGAAAATACTGATACTATAGGCTTAAAATTGGAAGAATCAGCTGAGCAGTATCGATACTAATGCAAGCAGTATCGATACTGAAAGGGGTATCGATACTATGAGGAAGGTATCAATACCATTGATAACAGAATGCAAAAATGGTATCGATACCGTAATAGAGTATAGTACCATAGTATAGTAGTATAGATATCATGGTAGGGGTATCGATACTATGGAGCCAGAAATTTTAAGATATGATGATATTGTTATAGAAAATTTAATAATATGTACTCTTGAGTGTTGTTTAAGTATAATTGTTAGGAAATTTACTAACAATTGATATTGTACGTGTCTTTAATGGATGCTTGAGTAGATCGAAATCAAACTCCTTAATCAAGCAAAACGAAAGGCAAAGGCAACGTAGCTGAGTAATCAGATTTGTGTGTTGGATATAATAGCGAGGCTAGCCAGGTGAGTGCATTTATTATGTACATTAAGAGCCATAAATGGATGTTGTTAAAAGTGTATATTGCAATTGTATATCAGTACTATGTGTACTACAGGCACTATGTGTGCAATCCACGGAATTCATCATGAGTTGATAAACAACCATACAGGCACTATGTGTGCAATCCACGTAATTCATTATGAGTTGATGAACAACGGTACATGCACTATGTGTGCAAGTCACGGAATTCATCATGTGTTGATGAACAACCGTACAGGAACTATGTGTGCAACTAACGGAATTCATCATGTATTGATGAACAATCGTACAGGCACTATGTGTGCAACCCACAAAATTAATCATGAGTTGATGAACGACCGTATAGGCACTACGTGTGCATCTTAATAAAATGAACATGACTAGAAAGTTAGTAAATTACCGTATTAGCACTACGGGTGCAAACTTATATGGTTTATAATAAATTAAAAGAATTACTTGATATTAGATTTGTATGCTATACTTATGCTTATAAGTTGTTTATGGTTAATTATGTCTCACTAAGAAATTACTTAATGTGTGTTGATTTCACACGTAGGGTTTGATACAATCGGAGTAAGGAGATCATTAGACATCACAAAGCAAGTGTCGCTTCATCAGTAACAGTACGACATTCATGTCTACTCTTGATGTATTTAGTTGGCATGTAAGAGATTTAGTAAAAATGCTCTTAAAAGCATTTGATTTAACTTGATGTAAAACAGTGAAGTCTTTGAACATTTGTTTTTGTTTATCTATTTAAGTTTGATGCATGTTTTATTATTAGTAAATTAAAATGTTTTATAAAAAAAGAAACAAACTTTTATGGGTTTTACAAATGAGTAATTGTTTTAAAAGTGATGTGACATATGTATCTCGTGTACGGAAAGTTATACGGGAGATGGGTGTTACACTCGTCACACTTTGTTGTATCTGTTGCAGGACAAGTCTCAAGTTATGACTGAATTTCAACTATTTAAAAGCATGGTTACTACTTAGTTTGATTTACCCATTAAACCCATTCAAAGTGACTGGGGTGGTAAGTATAGGCCACTGAATAGTTTTCTGGACAAGGAAGGAATTGTTCATCATGTAACCAGTCCATGTATATATGAACAAAATGGGGTTGTGGAGAGAAAGCATCGTCACTTGATTGAGGTAGCTCTCGTTCTGTTGGCTCAGGCTTCTCTACCCTTGAAGTTCTGGTCTTATGCAGTAATCACTGTTGTCTATCTTATTAATAGACTCCCTACATGAGTGCTACAGGGTGTTTCTCCTTTTGAAAAGTTGTTTCATAAGCAGCCTGATTATGAGTTCATGAAAGTGTTTGGTTTTCGATGTTTTTCTCATTTGTGATTGTTTCACAAGCATAAGCTTATGTTTCGATCCCAGGAGTGTACTTTCTTAGGCTACAGTCCTCAGAATAAAGGATATCAATGTCTTGCATCTGATGGACGAGTCTATATATCTCGTCATGTGAAGTTTAATGAAATGGTTTTTCCTTTTGCAGCTTTATCTTCACAGTCCTCAAGTTTTACATCTGGCCAGTAGTCTCCTGAATTAGATGTGGTCATTCATTCACACAGTTTACGAGTGCCTTTGGTTTCTTCACGTGTGCGTGCTTCCTCTATGATCTCACCTGCTCATGTTAGTCATACTATTCCTACTGTTCCTTCTAGTTCTATTTTACTATCTAATGGGGACACAACTGTTATTCCATCTCAAGAATCTGTACCTCTTCATGTTGATTCTACATCTGATGAGGGGTTGTGCAGTGAATCTCAAGTTCTTAAAAAGCCAGTTAATGCTCCTCTCGTTGCTTCACAATCAACTACACTGGCCAATTTTCATCCTATGTGTACTTGCAGTAAGGCTGGCATTTTCAAACCTAAAGTGTTTCTTATTAATCTAGATGAGTTGGTTCCAGATACTACGTATGAGGCTTTCCAGTCTGATAAGTGGATTGTAACTATTCATGATGAGCTTGTTGTTCTCCAAAAGAATGACACATGGATTTTGGTTAAACTTCCAGATGGTAGGATTGTTGTTGGTTGTAAGTGGCTTTTCAAGCTTAAGAAGAACGCAGATGGCACTGTGCAAAGACATAAAGCTCGTTTGGTTTCTAGGGGTTACTCTCATGTGCCTGGTCAAGATTTCCAAGAAACTTATAGTCATGTGGTTTGATTTTCCAAAATTAATGTTGTGTTGTCCTTGATTGTCTCAAAGAAATGGCCACTTCAACATATTAATTTAAATAATGCATTTCTCAATGGTGGACTGAGTGAAGATGTGTTTATGCAGTAGCCACCTGAGTTTGAAGTATGTGCTTCTGATGGTACTCCTCTGGTGTGTAAGCTTAAAAAGGCTCTTTATGGTTTGAGACAAGCACCACACAATTGGCATACTAGACTTCGTGATAGTCTGCTTGTATTAGGGTTTTGAGAATCCAAAGATGATTACTCTCTTTTTTTTTTTGCTACTCAGGCTGGTGCTGGTACGTTTATTCTCGTCTATGTTGATGATATCATCTTGAAAGGAGATTCATTAAGTCATATTGAGTATGTTATTTGTGAACTCAACAAGCAGTTCTCTCTTAAGGATCTTGGTGACTTGTCCTATTTCTTGGGCATTGAGGTTAAATGGAGTGTATACTCTCTTGTGTTAAGTCAAAAGAAATTTTTGTTGGATTTGTTGGCAAAAACAAAAATGACTCAGGTCAATCCAACCACTTCACCTATGGTTGTGGCTAATAAGTTGTCTAAGGATGCAGGTAATCCTTTAGTTGATGCACGTGAGTTTTATAATATTGTTGGTTCACTATTGTATGTATATCATACTCGACCTGATATAACCCTCAGCGTGAGCAAGGTTGTTCAGTACATGCAAGCTTCTCGTGAGTTTTATCTTCTACAGTTAAGAGAATTCTTAGCTATTTGGTAGGAACATTGAGTTATGGCTTGACTTTCTCTTCTGCTGGTTCTGATCTTAAAGTTCCTTCATTTTCAGATTCAGACTGGGGTGGTGATATCGATGATAGACGATCAATGTCTGGTCATTGTGTCTTTATTGGCAATTTTCTAGTGTCTTGGTTGTCAAGGAAACAAAAAACTGTTTCACGGTCAACCATGGAAGATAAGTATAAAAGTCTTGCTGATGCTGCAGAAAAAGTAACATGGATCAATGCTTTGCTTGTAGATCTAGGTGAAGTTCAGGTTACACCGCCTACTATCTGATGTGACAATTATGGTTCCATTGCAACGAGCGCCAATCCAGTTTATCATGGACAATCCAGTTTATCATGGACAATCCAAGCATGTTGATCTCAATGAGCATTTTGTTTGGGAAAAAGTTGTTTCTAAACAACTACAGGTTCGATATGTGCCAGCATTTCATCAAATTGCATATGGCTTTACTAAACCCTTAGCTCGAGGTACTTTTGAGATTTTTCGCGAATGAGTGAATGTTAAACTGGTTGAAAACAAAGAAAAATAAGAGGGAATGTTGAATATAGCAACATTGAATGACTGTTATAATTGTACATGTGCCAAAAGTTGTTGCTGCTAAGCTGGTTGCATTAGGTGGTTAAGATGGTGAGAAGTTGTTAGGGTTGTTAATCTGTTAAATAGTTGCTTAAGCAAGCAAGCTATATGAGCTTTTTACAGTGCTATATATAGAGCACTAATGTTTCTTTGTAAGCAATTAGAGTTTTATCACTTGAATAAGAATTCCTTTAAGTTTTCTTTCAAGTTTCTTAAGACAGGCAACGTTTTTCTCCGTTCGTTGTCTTGATTAGTTAAAGATTAACCTTACTCTTTATGCAGGCCTTGATAGCAAAAATGTTTATTAGCGGCTTATGTTTGGAATCCTTACATGGAAAATATGGAAACAACGAAACAATTTCATCTTTAATGGGCAAATCCGTTATGCGCTTGAAACAATTAATGAGGCTAGGACCTGGGCTATTATAGTGAAGAACAACACTCTCAACAACAAGTCCAACGTGCACTGCGACAGGAATCGATCCTGGAGGTCACCTTGCATAGGCACCCTAAAGCTCAACACGGACAGAAGCGTGAATCCAAAGACTAAAAGACTCAGGTGGAGGTGTTTTACGAGACACTAATGGTAATTGGGTAATTGGTTCTTGCAGGAACATTGGCAGGTGCTCAGTGCTACTTGCGGAGATATGGGCCCTACTCAACGGTTTACTCATGGACTGGAACTATGGATTACGAAAGCTTGAAGTAAAAGTGGACGGCGTAGAAACGGTGTGGTTACTCAGATCCCAAGGGATGGGCCATGAAGCCTTTATCATTAGGAGGGTTCGGACCTGCCTTAATCTCCATTGGGGTATAATGATCGTGTACGTGCCTTGCGAAGCAAACAAGTTGGTGAATTCTTTAGCTGCCATCGATTCTTATACAGAGCTTGGCCTATCTGCTTATCGACATCCGTCGAATGGAACCCAAAGAATTCTTGTCGCTGAACAAGCTGTGTTGAGAAGAAGATTACACTAGTAATATAGTGGCCATCTTTTGTAACAAAAGAAGAAGAACAAGAACAAGAACAAGAAGAAGAAAACAATTGGTTTTTAAAAAGGGGTTGCTAGCGTTGGGAGAAAGAGGAAGGAGGACTTATGATAACGGCGACAATAGAGAAAGGTAAGACTTATGGCAACGACATAAAAGGAAAAGAGGAGACATACGGTGGTCTAAAAGATGGAAAAACGTGTGAATCACTAGGATGCGTTTGATTTTGACTTTTTAAACAACGATCAGAGTTGGGGTTGACAAAAACAATAGCTTCGAAAATAAATTCATCGACGACAAAGATTGTTGAAATCGCTCTAATCAACAGTGGCATTTTTCCTTTTGTGGTGAAGATGAATTGTTCTTTTCATTCTTATAAAAAGTTTAATAAATCTCACTTTTAATGTGATTTTTGAGTTTTAAAATTGATTTAATCTAAAAATAATATTTAATAATTTATTAAATCATAAAAACACGAGTGTAGATGAAATCATTTAGAACTCAAATACAAAAAGGGTTAATAACACTTTTAAGTCCTTCAAATTTTTAAAATATTCACAAAATAATAGTGGATGTTAATATATATCATTAGTTGTGAACATTCGTGTCTAATGCACACCGTAAACTTATTCGAAACGTGAAAGTGAAAAATGTAAGCATCATCACTTCATGTGAGTGTAAACGTGGGATTAGCCGCCAAACCGTTCAATAATTTTGTGATTGAGATTTATTTTTATAGATACTTTTTGTTTAACTATCAGTATTTGATATATTAATTAATTAATTTAGATTGAGCTTTTTATAGGTCTTTTATGAGGCGACCCTCCCAACCTGGTTTATTCAGTAGCAAACGCAAAGATTTTAACATCTAATTTTGTTTAAGGGATCTAGTATCTCATCTCACTACACCAATTGGTTGTTGGCGGTATAGATCTCTTTTTTTAATAGTTTGAAGAGATTATAAAGTAATATCTATTCAGAATCTTTATTAAGCATTAATAACGTACACACACCTTACAGATATAGCTGCTCGAACATATGGCTTCTAGAGAAAATAACATTCCCTTTAACCATTCATGAAGCTTGTTGGAGGATAACGCTCCCTTTAACGGTTTGATATAATTGAATAGATTTATTCCTTCTAATAATAGATGTCACTTGATGGATTCAATGTAAATCTCCTATATCTCTTCTCTAACATGCAGCGTTTAATGAACTTGTTTGAGATTAGGGAATCCCCGTAGATGTAATTTTGTGAGATGTTCCAATAGATAGGAATGAGTTGTTTGCCATCAGCCTAACTGAATAGCCAATATCCACTTTTGGGCCAATACAAAAGAAAAGCCTATAGAATCACCGTATTCATTTATTTATTCTTCTTATTCACAGTGGATAGCGTAAATCCAAATCCATGCAAAAGGTCCACACCCGCATCCATGTCAGGCATGTAGTAGTAGGGGCAATTCTAACGTTTCGCATTTCTCAACTTTCAGTTGTTTAGATTTGGATCTTCCTTTACGCCGATTTATTGAAACGAAAATATAAATTAAACTGTAGCTCGATCCGCCATTGCCACTGCGAACAAATCTCCCTCTTGTTCTCTCTCTTCCAGGTTCGATCCAACGCGTAATGCTAATTCATGGATCGAAAGTTGTTTTTCCAATGATGTAGCACGCCAGTTGATCGTTTAATCGACCGATTGATTTTCAGAGGGGGAGGTGATTGAATGATCTCGAAAAAAATGCAGCATATTCCGTCGACTGTCGAGGAACAGTTGTTTTTGAGAGCGTTTAAGGAAGAATGCCCGTGGCAGAATTTGCCCAAACGGCTTCAAGCCATTTTTAATTCTAAAGATGAATGGCACAGAAGGTTAGTTACGTCCTTTCTGTTTACTCTTTCTTTTACTTTCTATGTTGTACTCATAAGGATCGTTTAGTTTGGATTCGAGCAACTTCAATTTTTTTTTATCTAGAGAGAAATTTTGGATCAATTCGCTGAACTATGAAATACATTTGTCATGCTCAGTATATATGATTGATGGATTAGTTAACCTTATTGTAAGGGATTTCTGTGAAAGAGTTCCTGGAAATAATTAGAAATTAGAACAGGCACGTTGGTGCTCCTATTAAAAATTGAGGTTGGTCTTCCCCAAATAAGAAGTTGTGCATGGTTTGGTGATAGTACAGAATTTGTTTTAAAGTAGTCATTAGGCTTTGCATATGTTTCTTTCTGGCATTTCTTTCGATTTGGGATGCTAACATTTCTCAATCGTAATAGTTATCGATATATTGTTGTTTTACCAGTTTTCAGTTGCAGTTGCGACATACATTTCATTTTCTCTGTTAGTGATGAACATTGTAGTTTTAGATTGTTTCTAAAAACACGCTTAGTTTTGGTCCCAGGTTGAAACTGAAATGCCTCTTAATTTATCCTGATTACTCATTAGAATTAATGCTCATCTTTTTATGTGTTCATGGATCAGTTTTCTATTCATGATCTCACCCCTTCATTTTTTTTCCATTTAGCATTATTGACCATTGTATCAAGAAAAGGCTCCAATGGAACACTTCTTTCGCTTGCAAAGTTTGTAAAGAAAATGAATATTATGACGAGATGATGCGTTTCTTGCGAAAGAGTCTAGCGGTGCGTGTTAAAGCAAGTTCTTTTAACTTTTTCTTTTAATTTATTTCATGTGGTAATGATCTGTTCTATGATATGTTGTTAGAAAAACTTTTGTTCTCATATGATTAATATTCTTGTTGCATAATAAAGGTATATTTTTTCAACTTGAAGTTTGGAACTGAACATAAAGAATTGCTTTCATAGTTTGATTGCCCGAATACATAATGAAATCTGTTGCCGTTAGCAGCAATTTGTGCAAGATGTTAAATGACTGCCCTTTATTTTCCCCCTGATAAATTTCTAGTGGTTCTTTGCAGTTAACTTTCGTAATTTCTTGATTGCAGTTATTCCCTTACTACCTTGCTGAGTATGTTTGCCGTGTGATGAGGGTGTCTCCTTTCCGATATTACTGTGATATGATATTCGATCTTATGAGAAATGGTAATTGCTACCATCTATTGGTTTTCTCCTGCAAGTTCCTTATATGTAATTGGTCTTACTCACCAGGATAAATAAGGTCCATTTCCTAGGCAGAAGTGACCTTTCACCAATCATTGCTTCTTTATGAATCTGTATTGCCTTCGTATATAGGTACTGACCATTCATAGGCATTTGTTGTTGACAGAGCAACCTTATGACAGTATCCCGAATTTCAGTGCTGCTGATGCCTTGAGACTTACTGGAATTGGGAGAAATGAATTTATTGATATCATGAACCAATGCAAGTCTAAGGTAATGGATCATATTTTGTTCTTTTTCATGCACGTAATTATGTATTAGGACGCATGATTTTGCTTGCTTCTGCTCATCCTTTATCCTTGAACATACGCCTTCACAAGTGATCCAAGGCAAAAGCGCGCGCACACACACACTAGTTAGCACTCCTTATCTTGCTTGGATTACACAAGATGTTATCGAAGTTCTAACAGTTTGTATAGTCTGATAGCATTTTGTGTGATACTCAATTACACTAAATACTAGTAAAATTTGCACAAAATGTTGGCAAAGTTATAATAATTTGTGTAATTTAATAACATTGTGTATAATTTTGTACAACATTAGTATAGGATAGGATTGTTTTACAAACAGGGTATGCTCTAATCGTTCCCCTCGAGTCTTTGGGTATATTTTATGGTCTTGACTAGAGGATCGAGTCACTGGGCGATGCTTCAATCCAATTCTTCTTCCACGATTATGACCTTTTATTATTAAACGGAACCCGTCAAAGTGAATTCTAGGCGTTAGATGTAACCCCCAAATCGATGCGGGTAACCCGATCCGATCTGGGTTGTCACATTAGGGTCACTGGACGACCCATTGTAAAAATAGCGAAAAATTTGAAACTTTTTTATCAGAACATATAAACTTATAAAATCATTTGTTTATATTTAAAAATAAAACAGATTTCCAGACTCGTATATAAATCAAAATACAATTACATGCCCCCTAATCACATGTACCATACTCTGCAACAACGCCGGAAGAACTCCCTTACTGAAGTCGATAGATGCACTGGTACGATTCTTTTAACCTGCAATGTTGAGTAATAGAGTGAGCTTCGGAAAGCTCAGTAATACAGAACTACCAGATGATGCTGAAGAACATGCAGATATAGATAAAATATATATTTCCTTATTGTTTCTGAACATTTACAGATTTTCATGCTGAGCAGAGATCCTATTGATATTTCAGGTAGTAACGGACAATGAGCTTTCAGTTCAGAGAAATATTTCGGATGACCGAATTCAGGAGATCTGAATAGGCTATCTAGTGTGTTCCCGCAAAACCAGTGAAAAGATAAATATCTTTTCTTTTAAAACAGTGGCAGTTCAAAACATATTTTTATTCAAAAACCATATTAATCCATCCAACCAAACACACCATAATGTGTAGGTTCCCCAGAATCATACACAACCAACACATCAAGTAAGGCCCTGAGCACAAAGCAGAGGAGCATGCAGTAACGGTAACGATAACTTCCTCGAACAACACCCTCCCATAAAACATTTATCAAAAACCATAGTGATCCCTCCAACCAAACACACCATAATGTGTAAATTCCCCAGAACCATACACCCACCAACACACCAAGTAAGGCCCCGAGCATAAAGTCGAGGAGTCTGCATATATTGTAACCTCTAACAATACCGCCAAATAACAATTTATCGTCAATAAATGGAGATATCCGAAAACAAAACATAATTCAGATCATATATCAGAACAGAATCCAGGTCAGGATCCAAAATAGATTTCAGATCAAATGTCATAACATAAATGAAATTGGAAATCAGATAAAATATTCATGTAGGTAGGGAATACACCAGAGTTTACAGATATTATTCATAAGTACAGAATAATCTTATCAGACAGAGAAACACGGATCTTTAGTATACCGATAGAATGTTGAGATTTATAATCACTATTGGAAGAGTTCAATAACTGACGAAATCATAAGTTATTCAGATTGAGACTTATCAAGATCATATCTTATTCATACATTTTTCGGAAGCTCTACATAATCAAAAGGGTATTCAGAATCCTTTACATCTGAGCTACTTATATTTTCATATATAACCTAACTAATTTGAGCTGATAAGGGAGAACAATGATTAAGAAATTTTACAATCTTTGTCGATTGATCGGATTAACGAGTTACTTGATATGAATAATTCCCATAACTAATGCTTATCGACTGGTCAATTCTTTGTCCTTCTAGGGTATTTATAGGGTATTCATTTTTTTATACCTAACATTCTTATCCATAGATGTTCCAATGCTCTTTATTTCATTTTCACGCTTCCACAATATCATGAAATGCTGACGTGCTTGATTTATAGTTCATGACCCATAAAAAAAATTTCATTATGTATGTTCGTTAACGATTCCAGACTCATCCAAATCACTTATTTAAACATCAGTCATTGAGGTTACTTATTTCATTTAAAAGTCAAGTCTATCACGGTTACTTAAGAGTTTTCCAGAGTAAATCGGACATTTTTTGAATTTCGCATACATATTGTACTTTCGTTCAGTTCAGTATTGTTGATTTGTCGAACAAATATCCAATTCTTAGTACTGAATGTGATCTAGAGTTGAGTTGAGCTGAATACTTCCAAAATTATCATCGAGCCAAACTTGAAAAGACGAACACGCATTCCAGTAATATCTATGTCATTTAGGTATTGACATAGCTTTAAGGTTGATCTACTCACTTAAGTTGTGTTCCATAACTTTTAAAGGTAGTCCAACACCAATGCTTATTTGGATTCCTTAATTAATCCAAGACATTTACTTAATATAGGTTATAAGGGTATTTTGGTAATTTTGGTGTTCAATTTTATTCCATTCATTTCAGAGCTCAAGGATATCCAATCATTCTTGAGCTTGGTGGTATTTTTGGGTTATTTCTATTACATGGGTATTTTGGTCATTGTACAGATTCAGTGTATTTTAATCCTTTCCTTCCGTCCGATCTTACTATTAAATTCAATCTCATCATTTGTTTCAGTCCTTTCAAATAATTCTGACAGCAGAATACCCCCGATAAATTATTCTTTAGGTATTTACTCATTTCTCGGAGATTTTCGGGTCAAGTGCCTTCTCATATCTTACAAACGGAATATCATGAATTTTTCTGTACAAAGATAGGATCTTAACAATTAAATTCGTACTTAATCGAGTTAAGTATAAATACTCAAAGTACTTTTTCATTTAGGGTTAAACTATTTTACCTCTCAAGGGTATTTTCATAATTTCTTAACCAGATAATTTCGATATTAGCTCTTAACGAAAATAATATAATTTAGAGATCTTATGATTAATTGTTTTCTTGAACACTCTCTGATCTTGAAACGATTCTCTTAACAGACTTCTAGTATCATTCATAAACCCTCCTAGGATTAAAAACTAGTTATCCATAATTTCCAAGTGAAACTAGCATTTCTTATACACATCAATATTTTTATCACTAATCACAAACTTGTAATTTAATTCTAACAATTCCTCAATCTCCTATATTAGTCATTCGATCCGTAATCAGTTACAGAATTTCTACCACATTCATATCGAGTGTATAAATTATTCAACTCCACCAAAGTGACCAACATTATCTTGTTCATACATTTATCAATATCAACATGTTCCATAAAGCTTAAAGAGGTAGTAGAGTATTACCTCGATTTCTGTGTCATACTGATCGACCATTAAATTCCATTCGAACGCCCTCGATCTTGAAATCATCTTCCAATATTTCCTCGGATCCATACCAACAGAAATTATATCAAAAACGAAGCTTAATTCTGAAAAACGAATCGAATTGGATGATAAATCAGTGAAAACAGCTTACCGGGTTCGAATTTGGCGAAACGGACTTCGGATTCGGATTCAGGACGTCGAAAGCATAAAATATGACTTTTCAAAAATTTGGAATTTTTGGTCAAAATCAAAGTCAACGTGTTTGACCAGAAATTTTGAGGCCTTCAGGTTCGAATTTCAAAAAACGGACTGCGGAATCGAATTTGGAACGTTGAAAAATGTCAAGAACGGTATTCTCGATCAAAGTCAAAGGTCGTTTAATGCCCGATCAAATTCGATCAAAGTTTTGGTCAATAGCGGTCAACGTCGGTCAACGGTCAACGGGTCGGGTCGGGTCAACGGGTCGGGTTGTAACCGGTCAAACTAGTCAAAATAGTTCCAAAACCGGTCAAACCAATCACTTTTTCCTTCCCCACGCGCAGTGGCGGCGCGTGGAGTCGCGTGAACAGTGCCCTGATATCGGAAAATTCCCGGACAAATTCCTAAAAATTATTTTAAGCGATTTCGAGATACTTACAAAGCTCGGTTCAAATTTTTGTACGGCGGAGAGCTCGATTTCAACGAATCGGAAACTTTGACCGCTTCACCTCCTCACGCGCCGCCTTCGACGGAGACCAAGGATGACACCGGTAGACTCGAAACGATGCAAGGAACACAATGGTGCGGGAGGTGTCGTAAACGGATCATCGAATCGTCGTGAATCGACGAAAAACCAATTGAAATCGAGTTATTACCGACGATACTTCCGACTGAAATTAACGACGAACGGCGATGATTCATGATGAAAGGTTTAAGATGTTTTGTTCCTCGCTCGACAACGAACACGATGGTAGTTTCAGCTCGTCGATCGGAGGTCGAACGGCGAGTAGATCGGAGTTGAAAGGAGGGTTGTTGGGGAAGGGAAAACTGGAAAAATGAGAACCTGTGCACGGGGAGGGGGTTTATAATTCAACTCATAATAAAAATGAGTAAACCATGAGTTTAGCCACTAAATTTTCTACACTTTATAAAATGGTCTACCAACTTTAAAACTTTACAATTTAATCCACCATTTCTTTCAAAATACCAATTAAATTCACCATTTTATAATTTCTTAAAATTTAGCCCCTAAATTAGGGTGTTACATTAGATTTGTTTAGAAAGTCATAATCCGCTTAAGAAATTTAAATAAAATTCAACTTGAATTTTATTATTGCACATTGTCCCTTTGAATAGAGATTACATACCATGTTTAACTAAAAGACACACTAAACAAACAACTCAACTAGGGAAAAGACTCCTAAGAATGCAAAATACTAATAAAGTCTCATAAAGATAATAAACTCTAATAAAAGTCTCAATATTTATAATATGACTTTTAGAGAAATGACGCCATCAAGCAGCATATTCTATCGCAGTTCTTGCACATCCCTTTTGAGCATAAGTTTTCCCCACAAATGCACCCACAACATTAGCCACTCCATGGAAAAAGAGCTTTTCCTCAAGCTCGTAATTGGAATAAGCTATGTAGAAGCCCTCTAGCTCTTCCCAAGTCACATTGACTTCAGCGAGACCATGTAATTAACCAAAATCTCCTATGTACCATGATTTAGCGGTGAAGAATGAATTGCGAAGGGAATGAGTAGAACTTGAAAGTCGGGAATAGGTGGTAGAACATCCATAATAGTAGGTTGTTCTCCATGAAATGGCTTATGTAAAGAGACCTTGAACGTATAATGACGCTTATAGTTTGGTGGCAATTAGAATTGGTATGCAACTGAGCCAACCTTGCACAAAACTTTAAAGCACCGATAAAATCTAGAAGCAAAAGTTTTTATGATGGCTTGCCTCTGTTAAAATTAAGCTAAGAAAACAATCTTGAAAGAAAAAAATGAGAGGAAAAGCAGAAAACAAAGAGAAGGGAATGCAAAAGGTCAAAACAAGATTAAGAGATTTCAACATACTCTCTTTCATTTTAATAAAGTCATTTTAAACATGATTATAAAGCAAAACATGTCTGAAAAGAAAATTACAGCTATTAAACCCGAGTGTAAAAGTATCACTTAACTTAAAACGGACTCAAACACAAACGACCAATAAACAACCATAACGATTGTCGTACAAAAACATTATTAACTTCCAATGTCAAGCTCAATACATTAACAATCCACCTTGAGATTGATATTGGAAATATGAAGCTCATGTTTGAGAAATAGAATTCTATTTCTCGAAAGAGCTTTTGTCATCAAATCACCAACCTGCATTTCTGAAGAACAAATCCAGCGTAATCTGCACATTCTTCTCAGCTTCACGAATTGCATGGAACTTTACATTTATGTGCTTTGTTCTACCATGTTGAACTAGATTTTCAGCAATTACTATACCACATTTGTTGTTACAAAGTAGAATAATGGAACCTTCTTACTCAAATCCAAGATCAAAAAGAAAATTTTGCAACCCAATTGTTTGATTTGCTACAGCAATAATGTATTCAACTTCAGATTGAGCCACAATTTTTTTAAACTACAATAGATTGCACCTGAACCAAGATTAAAAACATTCAGATGTACTCTTCATATCATCCAAACTTGTAGCTCAGTCACTGTCAGAGTATTTATTCAACAATACATTATCAGTCTTCAAATAATTTAGCCCCTTACACATTGTGCTTTTCACATACCTGAGAACTCTCTTAGAAACACCCAAATGAACATCAGTTTGTGAACTCATGAATCTAGATAGCAACGTTGCAAGAAACACCAAATCTGGCCATGTTGCTGTCGAATAAAGCGAACTTCCAACTAACCTTCCGAAAATAGAAGTATCCTTAAGTTTCTCACCATTATTCTTTGACAGTTTCAAGTTAAGAGGCAATGACGAATCAACACCTTTGCATGATTCCAACTTGAATTTTCTTAAAACATCTAAGATATTTTTTTTATGTGAAATAAAGAGACTAGCCTCATTTTGATTTATTTTCATGCCGAGAAAGTAGCTCATCAAGTCAAGATTAGACATCTCAAATTCCTCTTGCATACTCAACTTGAATGTTGAAACAACTTCAACATTGCTTCTCATTACCAACAAATCATCAACATAAAGAGAAACAACAAGCAAATCAACATTCTCACTTTTCTTAATATACAAAGTAGCTTCCTCCTTTGAAATCCCAGTTTCTACAAATCGAAATCAATTCTATAATACCAAGCTATTGGTGCCTATCTCAGGCCATAAAAAGGTTTCCTGACCTTGTACACTTGATGCTCCTTTCCAACAACTACAAAACCTTCAGGTTGACTCACACATATGTCATCCTCAAGCTCTCCATTTAAGAAAGTAGACTTTACATCCAAATGGAATATACTCCATCCCATATGACCAGTTATAGCAATGAGTTGTCTGATGGTGTCGAGTCAGGCAACAGGTGCAAACATGTCACCATAATCAACTCCACTTATATGTGCATACCCTTTTACCACCAACCTTGCCTTATGCTTTACACAATCCCGTCAGGATTGAACTTGGTCCTATACACCCACTTCATGCCTATAAAATTCTTATCAATAGGTCGATCAATCAAGAGCCATGTATTATTTTTCTCAATTGTGGCAACTTCTTCCTTCATTAATCAATCCAATCTGGTACCTTAGAAGCTTCACTGAAACTGTTTGGTTCAACAAAGATGAAATTGCTTCTTTCATAGACATCAACTAAGGTTTTGGTTTTAATAGCCTCTACATCAGTTGTATTTGTCGTGGCAAAATCATTTCCAGTTTCATCACTTTCAACATCATCAATTGTAACATCTTCTTCAATCAAAGGTATGATGTAATGCTTTTATACATCATTCTTCTTCCAATTCTAGTAAGAACTTTTATCAAAAGGAATATCTCTCGTTACCATAATATTCTTGGTTTCTAAATTGAAGACCCTATACCCATTGGATTAAGGGGAATAACCAATAAAAATCCCTTTTCGGGCCCTTTCATCTAATTTGTACCTCAACTTGGATGGTATATGATTGAAACAAATTGAGCCAAATATTTTAAGATGTTCCATAGATGGCTTAAATCTAGACAAAGCTTCGAGAGGAGTCTTTCTGCTAATCTGTTCAACAAGTACACCGAGGTAGCAATAGCTTCTGCCCAAAACGACTTAGGAAGTTGCTTTTCAATGAGCATAAGTCTTGACATATTTAAAACAATTCTATTCCTCTTTTCACAAACTCCATTTTGTTGAGGAGTGTGAGGGATAGTAAGTTGATGAAGGATGCCGTCTTCCTTACAGAAATCATTGAAATCCTTCGATACATACACTTTACCATTGTCTATTCTTAAAATCGTCAATCTTCTACCAATGCAAATACATATTGTTTTCCACCCAAGCTAGTAGTTCTAATTGGCCCAAAAAGATCTATATGGATCAATTGTAATACTCTACTAGTTGATACATCGTTAATGGATTTAAAGGAAACTTTCTTATGTTTACTTTTTGTACATGCATCACAGATTTTATCAAGATTAAATTTCAGTTTTGGAAAGCCTCTTACTAAATTGCCTTGATTTAGTCTTTGCAAAACACTTATGCTTGTATGTCCTAGTCTCCTATGCCACAAATATCATGTTCATCCTTGGTAACTAGGCATAAATTAGTCATATTAATATAATCTAAATGCATCATATAAATGTTTCCTATTCTATGACCAATAAGCATAATCCGATTAGATGCAATGTCAACAACTTTACAACCATTTGATTCAAATAAGACATTGTATCTTTTGTCACATAATTGACTAATACTTAATAGATTATGCTTTAACCCATTCACATATAACATATTTTTTATTTGTATGGAAAAGATATTACCTATAGTACCTATACCTTCAATGTAACCTTTTGAGTTGTCACCAAAGGTTACCACTCCTCCATTTTTGTCGTTAAGCTTAGTAAACTGGCTCTTGTCTCCGGTCATGTGTCTCGAGCATCCACTATCAAGGTACCATGTATTTGAGCTTGAATTTCATGCATTGAAGCAATGATCATTTTCCTACAAACATACACTAATTTTCTTCTTTTTCTCTGTCTCCTTCTTTGTATCGTCCTTCTTCTTGTGATCTACCTCATCTTGAATCATCATTTCATGAGTGATGAGAGAACCAATGAGCTCACCGAGAGTTAAAGATTTTAGGTCTTTAGCTTTGATAATTGCAATCTTCTTCGATTGCCAAGATTTTGGAAGAGAATCAATTATCTTCCTCACAAGTTTCTCGTTGGGGATTATTTCTCCAAATGCCTTGAGGCCATTGACAGTCACCGAGAATCTATCTGTCATAGCTTTGATATCTTAATCTGGTTTCATCCTGAAATTTTCATAGCTATGAGTAGGAAGACTCATTTTGGTTTTTTTACCTCGTCGGTTCCTTCATGCGTGACTTAAAGTTTGTCCCATATCTCTTTGGCGATTGAACAAGATGATATTCTCTCGTATTCATCTAGTCCAAGTGCACATAAAAGAATATGGATAGCTTTTGAGTTGAGCTGGAATAATCTCGTCTCTTTTTCACTCCATATTTCTGGATCTATAGATGGTTCAAAGTATCCTCTCATCATGATTTTCCATGCTCCCATATAACTAGCTTGAATGAAGAACTTCATCCTATTCTTCCAATAGACATAGTTAGATCCATTGAAAAAAAGAGGCTAGTTGACGGGCTGAGAATCAAGAACGAAGTCGAAGTTTAATGTAGAGGCCACTGATGACTTGAATATTAATTAAACTCTTCCCGAATCTACTCAAGAGGTGGTAAACCTTCAAATGATTGTAGCTCTGATACCAATTGTTGAGTTAATCGATCTGATGAAATAACTAAAAGGGGGTGAATTGGTAATTAAAATTTTGGTGGAAGCTTTAACAGAAAATTGAAAATATTTGCACAGCGATTTAGAGTGGTTCGACTTTCTCAACCAAAGTCTACGTCCACTACCTTAGCTATCCACACTAAGGATTTTTCACAAATTCACTAATTTGTCTTTCTTTAGTAATCTTACAACTCCCTCAAGAATTATACCCCAAATTCTTGAGAACACTCTCTCTCAAAGAGAAACTTACAAATTTTGTAAACTTACAGAAAAACCTCACAAAGTAGAATGTTTGCACAATTCTAAAACAAAGAAAGAACACTCAAAGATAAATACAATTGAGCACAAAGTGTGTTCTTGAAAGCAAAATGAATATTGAAAGGATTTTGGCTTGAATTGTTCAAACTTGAAGTTTAATGCTTTCTCTCTTATTTCTATCTCAATTCTTGTGTAATTGTTGATCATCAATGGCTTCAGAACTTATTTAAATACACCTCAAATGAATTCTGAACGTTGGAAATCTTGGTGGAGTCAATAGAGTCGTTGTGGTGTGAAATCCACTTGAAAAATCTACTAGGAGCGTATGGGTATCGATACTCCTTAATAGGGGTATCGGTACTACCTGATATAAATTTAAATATTTCGACTGTTGCAATCCAATAGTATCGATACTGGCCAAGGGGTAACGGTACTGCTTTGCAGTATCGATACCGTCCAGGGGTATCGATACTACTATGTAAAGTAGTATCGATACCAATCATGGTATCAGTACCCACATTGCATTCTGTTAAAATTCGGAGTCAAAACCAAAGAGGTAGTATCGGTACCATTGACCATGGTAACGGTACTACTATATATAGGGGTATCGGTACCACTTTGGCATTCAATGTTTGGGGGGTATCAATATTGTATAAGCAGTATCGGTACTACCCTTATGAAATCTCAATTTTGACTCGATTGTGGTTTGAAATACTTTGTAAAAATTGTTTCAAATATATTTTAAGAATAAAACTCAATTTTTCATTTAGTAATGAGTAAAATTGATATTTGAAAACTTTGGAGTAATATTTGAAATATTCAAATAATTGAATCGAATATAATATTTTAAATCGAATATAAAATCTTAAAATTGCTTAACACTTTATTTGTTATATCGAAATATCAAAATGTTTTCAACAGATATGATTTTGGACATCCAAAATCTAACATATTTTTAGGGTCTCTTATTGATAAAGTCACACTACATGGACAAAAGAAGTTTGGCAAGGACATTTCCAGTATAGCCAGAAATCCAATGAATACGAGTCAACATTTTTCCAAAATTAAAAGTTAAAACGTTAACCAAATGGAATATTCATGGGTCATAAAATGTCTAAATGAATTAGACTATATATTGTTTCCACTATGAACAATTTAAACAAATTCACAAACAATTGTGAGAGAATTTAGATGTCTTTGATATGCTCAAGATAATGGATTGCATTATTCCAAAGATCATGTTGTGTTATAAGGATACTTTGATATTAGTTTAATATATGATATTCAAGAAAACGATTATAACTAGATCCACAATGGGATCTAAGTTTGTAGCTTTAGACAGGTCTGGAGAATAAGTTAAATAGCTTTAGAATTTCTTGGAGGATATTCTTAAATGACCAAAGTGTGTGTCCACAATATTCATATACTGAAAACAAACGAAATTGATAGAACACAATTTTATGTATAATGATAAATCGAGATATATGCGTCATCGATGTAATACCGTTAGACAACTGATCTCAAATGGTGTCACTATTAATTTTATAAGATCAAAGGATAACGTTATGAATCCACTAACTGAAAAGTTAAAATCGATATCAAAGTAAAAAAAAAACATCTAAAAGAATGAGACCAAGACAATTGATCTCAAATGGTGTCACTATTAATTTTATAAGATCAAAGGATAACGTTATGAATCCACTAATTGAAAAGTTAAAATCGATATCAAAGTAAAAAAAACATCTAAAAGAATGAGACCAAGACCCATGGAAAATTTTAAGGTTAAAGGAAATCCCCACCTAATTGACTGGAGATCCCACCTAATTGCATAAATCGTGTGCGGTCACTATGAGGGTTTCTTATCCCAAGTTCGTTCTTATGATATAAATAATGATCAAATTGATATGGGTTAAGTAAAACTTTTAATGGCCACTGTGTGCTTCGATGAGCCAAGCAACATAAGTCACCTATGTGAGAGTGAAGTGGGGTCACTTCAAGGAGACTATTAGGCATAGTTCTTTCACTCTTGCAAAACCAGGCAATGTTCATGGCTTTAAAGACGTACATATGAGAATTAAATTTCTTGTCAAAAGGTAATTGTGTGAAGTATATCATCGTTTACTCAAACGGAAAAATAGTTCAAGGACATCGCATGTACTGTTTAACCAGTAAAGTAAATATACTGTCACAAGGAAAGATTTAAAGGAGGACATCTACCTAACCTATGCAACTATCGATTGTAGAATTTCACCACATTGGGTCAATGTTTTTGATACAATAATCAATTTCCTTCATGTGGGATTGTTGGAAAAAATCGATAATTTTGGAGCATTAAATGAGAAATTGATCAAAACGTTGTTGAGGAAAATGTGGAATCAACTGTTGGTTCGTACAAGTGCAAACGTGCACGATGTGGATAACGTTAATGTCCGAACTGGTCAGGCTCTTTGTAGGTTTCTGGATATTTTAATCCAAATGTATAGTCTTTTCAAAATTTGTTTTGGAATTAAATTGATAAATATTAAAAGGTCCCTTTTATCAAAACAATAATTTTGAAAATTACTTGATTGCTTGATTCTCATTAATGCTTCATTAGGTCAAAGATTTCAAATTGTTCACAATGTGAAATCCCTATACCGTGTGAACCTACTAGGTTAAATACAATTTTCAAAACAAGTCGAAACAATTCAAATAGAATTTTCTTTTCTTTTCCTCTAGTTTTTTGGTGATAGAAAAAGGCAAGGAATAGCTCGTGATCTCTTTAACAGTGCAACTATAATTGATCATCTAGTTATGGTGGTATCCTGTGAGACAGACGACCAACGATCTCAAGCACCATAAGAGTGGTAAAAAATTTGTCTTAAGGAAACTGCATAGCTACATGCCTCAACTCATTTCTAATAAGTTGTTTCTCAAAAATGTGTATTTATTTCTATACTAATTTTTTCGATTATTCATAAAATATTTTATTTTTATTTTCTTTTCATCTCGGGTTGTTATACTTGTGACAGATATGTTTGATGATTTTTCCATATAGGCCAAACGATTGACCCCGTAAATTTTTTATGGAAAAGTTTTCCTATATTATGCAAACTAGATTATATATATATATTACCTGTTTTATCATCTTACTTGTTGGTTACTTATATGGAGCTATCCAGAAAATCATGTGGAAGCTAAACAAGTCGATTGCAAAAGAATTATTACCTACCCAACCTGTGGACTTTTCCATTGAACCTTGGTGGTGTATTTGTCTTGTTAAGTTTACAGTGGAAGAGTTTAAGGTGAGGTTCCTGACGGTTCTTTGTCTTACTATCTAAAGAGTGTCATCAGTTCAGCTTGATATTATTCCTGTTCAGTTAATCTAATTGTCTTTGGTAGTCTAATATGCATCTTCACATTTCTTTGTTTATTTTATAGAAACTTTCAGAAGACGAAAAAGCGATGGTAAATAAAATCTGCAGGGAAGAAGCTAATGCATTTGTTCATTTTGATCCTGACATTATAAAAGCTCTTTATCGACGGGGATTAGTCTATTTTGAAGTTCCTGTATATCCAGATGACCGTATTAAAGGTTAGCTGTTTGCTTTCGTACTCTCTGCCAACGTAGGATCTCTACATTTATGTCTTTAGCTCTTCAAATAATTAAATTTGAAAGTACTATACACTACAAGGGCCTAAATAAACTCACTCTTATTATTTACTTTTTATGCATTTTTTTTTATTTTTATGAGTATCTTTTATGCCTAATAAACATGAATATTAAATATTAGCTTTCTTAGAAAGTTGGATTTTATTTTGCGTTTCTCTACTATTTTCATCTTCAAACTCAAGATTTTATTGAAACCATGTCTTTTAATCGATCTCTCCCGAAGCCACATCCAAGCATTCTGCTTGGGATCTCTGTAATGTTTCCCTAAAAATATGACACTTAACATAGACTCTGCCTTTTTCTCTATTTTTTTTTCTTTAGGATGTTTTATGTGTAGCTGTTTATTTTATTGCAAGTTCTCTAGTGTTTAGTTTTATGTATGTTTCTTCTGCTTAAATGTGTTTTGAATTTTTAAACGGAATGGCAAGGTACTTGGCCGCCTCTATTTGAGTCCTTTTTTGTTTTTGAATCAAGTTATTAATACTATTGTAGTTCAGTTTTTAGACTTGAAGGATTCATTTCAAACAAGGAGCAATCTTATGAGGATCCTATCGAGGAGTAAGTTACTCTTTGATATTTTGGTCATTCTGTGTCCTTTAACAGCAATGTAACTTGGATTTTCTTAATTCTAGTAACTGCTCTGTTCAGGTTGCTATATGCAGTTTTTGTTGTTTCAAGTGAGCATGCTACTATTGCAGAGTTGGCATCAACTTTACAGGCGGATCTTAGGATACTGCAGGCTGCTGCATCTTTTGTTTGCCGCTTGGGATGGGCACAAAAAGTAATTGACCCAGCATATGTTCTTCAAGAAAACACAATGGTACCTCATGGTGTCACCCTAACAGATGAAGAAGGATCCTCTCGTCGTAGTTCAACCTCAGCAAATGTGTCTATTGATGGTGGTGACATTGCTCTTCAAGGAGATTTTTGGGGGACAGAAAACTATGCGTCACGTTCTTGTGATGCTCGGGTTGCTTTTGTTGTTGATGCTAACATAACATCTTATCTTATGATGGGCTCTGTTTCACCAGGTTGGTTACCTTTTATTTTCACCCTTTCAAATGCCTAGTTTTTATGTCGCAATCCCAGATAGCGTTCTCCTGTTGGGCATCATAACCATTAATGCAAAATAAGCGAATTATCAACTTAGATTGAATTTTGAAGTATTTGTTATTCTATGATACTGGTATCATAGGGGAGGAATACACACATTCATGTCATTCTAGTTTGCACGTGATGATGATTAGACAGGTGTCACGATAGTAGGGGAGAAGGGTGAATTGACGGGAAGGAATTGGGGATTAGCAAAGAGGGGTTAGGGATTTCATCTGCTGAATTAGGGATTGTATCACGAAAGGGGGCACGTGAGAGGCACGGGTGAAATTAAACCAAGGAGCTCAATTTCAACATGTGGGAGAATGGAGGGAAGCCCAATTGTGGAGCCCAAGAAGGATAAGATGATACCAACGCAGGCAGTTAGATTGTTTTGTACAGGACTGCCAATTGGATTAATTTAGAGAAATCAATACCAATAAAGAAATAAAACACTGTACTGCAAGGGATTACTAATGAAATTACTAATGAAATTACTAATGAAATTAGACCAAGGAGCTCAATTTCAACATGTGGGAGAATGGAGGGAAGCCCAATTGTGGAGCCCAAGAAGGATAAGATGATACCAACGCAGGCAGTTAGATTGTTTTGTACAGGACTGTCAATTGGATTAATTTAGAGAAATCAATACCAATAAAGAAATAAAACACTGTACTGCAAGGTATTACTAATGAAATTGCTGAATGACAGATTTTCTTCTTCTGAAACCTATTTCTCTTTTCTCTCTTCTCTCGTCTTCTCTCTTGTTCATACTAAAATCATTACAATTGTTATCTAGAACAATCATTCCCGGCAACTGATGATCGGGTATGCCAAAGAGGAATCCTCCAATGGTAGAATTTCCCGAGGTCTCTGCAATACAGAAAAAACTTGAAGAATTAGCTATGTTGGTCGACGAATGACAAAATGAATCCTCCCAAGTGGTGGGAAGCACCAGATAACAGAATGAACACCCTGGCAGTCCAGGATGAATACCAACCAAGGTTATGTCAAGCAGATTTTGGGTATTCTGACAGGAAGGGGTTAAGGGCAAGAGCCAAACAACTCAGACAGTGACCAAGTAAGAACACTTGAACCCTCTAAAAATAGTGGCAAAAAACCTGTAACTATGACTGTGATTAATGAGAAGTCACATTTTTCTTACCAACCAAATGAACCGAAGATACTTAAAACGAAACCTGATGAAATTCAAAAGAACCAGTAAAACCAAATGATAGACCTGATTGTTGGAGATACTAGTGCAAATAGAGGGATTCAAGGAACATGTGTGGAGGAAAGCAAAGGATAAGGAGGTTCCTTTAGTAGTTTGGGAGCCATGGTACCAAGACCAAGGGAGGAGTTGCCTATTTTTGAAGGGGTTAATGCTAAGGGTTGGATTCAAAAATGCCGCAAGTTTTTTTTTCATTTTTATGGAATTTCAGATGAGGAGAAAGTTGAGATGGCTGTAATGCACTTGGGAGAAAGGCCGAAACGTGGTTCGATGGATATATTTTACAAAAACACAGAGTGCAGTGGAATGAAGTTGAAGCTGATATTTGTCACCGATTCAATGATAAATCCTTTCTAGACATCATTGATGAATACAATAAATTAATGCAAAAGGGTACAATTGATGAAATACTAAGAAAGATTCGAGAAGCTTCAACCTTATATACTGTTACAGAACCCTACTTTGGGAGAAGAATTTTTTGTCTCTCTCTTTATCAGTAGCTTGAAAGAGGACATCATGCACAAGGTTAAGGCATTCAACCCTAGAGTATTGTCAGAAGCATGTAGGCAAGCCAAGCTTTATGAGATATCCATTGAGTTCGAAACTAGGATGAAGAAGCCCAGCTTTAAAAAACCAACCCACCCAACCCAGACCACATTTTCCAGACCAATACAGACACCATCTTCACCTAAAACCCACCCTCCCAACCCACAAAAACAACAAAACCTCATTGATTACAGACGCTTGAACAACCTATGTTTTAAGTTTAGGGAAAAAAATTTCCCTTGTCACCAATACATTCAGTGTCAATTGCACTTAATGGAGAAAGATCTTAGTACTGAAGAAGAGAGAATACAAAACTAGGAGCTTGAGAATTTTGACCAGCAACCCGAAGAAACCTTGGAAATTTCTGTTAATGTATTGACTGGCAGTACCGGGCATAACACATTGTGCATTCAAGGGATGTTAAAAGGGAAACCCTTGAGTATTATAATTGATAGTGGGAGTACCCACAGTTTCCTCACTCATTGCTTAGCTAAGAAAGGTGTTGAATTGGTGACTACACATCCCCTGTCTATCACGGTTGCTAATGGAGAAAATTTATTAACTCTGCTAAATCCAATCAGGTTACTTAAAGTATGCACGATCAATATTTTACTCACTATTTTAGAGTTTTGATTCTTGGGAGAAGTGATATGGTTATATTGGATGAAGTGTTTCAGCCCGATTTTGATGAACTTTAAAAATATTACTTTGACTTTCGAGAATGAAGGTCAGTTGATTGTCATTCAAGGTCAGAAAAGCTCATTAAATCTACAAGCGGTAACAAAATCGCAAATCCAAAAGATGCTAGCTAAGGATTCTAATCTTCTTGGGGAATTCTATTCGGTGGCTGTCGAGAGTTCTACCTCTTTTATTCCAGAGGAATTACAACCTCTGGTCAAGGAATTTAGTGTGGTTTTTGATGAACCTAAGTCCTTCCTCCGCCTAGACTTAATGATCACAATATTCCACTTATACTGGGTTCCACACCAATCAACCTACACCATTACAAATTTCCTCATCACCAGAAGAATGAGGTTGAAACACAAATTTCAAACATGTTGGTTGCCTCCATTATTCAAGCTAGTAAGAGTCCATTTGCCTCTCCATGACTATTGGTTCACAAAAAGACAGTACTTGATGATTTTTTGTGGACTACCGTCAGCTTAATAACCAGACCATCAAAAACAAATTCCCAATTCCTGTTGTTGAAGATCTCATGGATGAACTGCATGGGACATTATATATTTTAAAAAATGGACTTACGATCCGGGTACTGGCAGATTCGGATTGCACCAAAAGACATCTATAAAACAGCTTTCCGAACACACCATAGGCACTTCGAGTTTAAGGTAATGCCTTTCGGCCTTACTAACGCTCCTACTACTTTCCAATCCCTCATGAATGATTTATTTAACCCCTATCTTCAAAAGTTTGTGCTAGTTTTCTTTGATGATATTTGGTGTAGAGCCCTACATTATCGAACCATAGTGACTATTTAAGGGTGGTTTTACAAACTTTAAAAGACAATCAACTTTATGCAAAGAGGTCCAAATGTTTTTTTTTGGCCAAACTCAGTTGGACGATTTAGGGCACATTATTTCAGCTTCGGGGGTGTCCTCTGGTCCTGCTAAGGTCCTTGCAATGAAACAATGGCCTTTACCTAAAAACCTAAAATCCCTTCGAGGTTTTTTAGGACTCATGGGGTATTACAGATAGTTTATCAAAGGCTATGGACAGAGCAGTCGACCCTTAACTCAAATGTTGAAGAAGGAAATATTCAGATGGTCACCTAAAGGAATAGCTGCCTTTCATCAGTTGAAAGAAGCTATATGTATTGCTCCAGCATTGGCCTTAACCCGATTTTTCTAATGTTTTTTATTTGGAAACTGATGCAAATTTGAAAGGGATTGGTAAGGTTTTATCTCAAGATGAGCGACCACTTGCTTACTTGAGTAAATCCTTAAGTCTTAGGCATGCTAATTTGACAATCTATGAACCCGAATACTTGGCTATTTTATTAGCAGTATCGAAGTGGAGGCATTACCTGGAAGCGGGCCCTTTGTAGTTAAGACAGAGCATGAAACCCTAAAATTTCTCTTAGAGAAAAAACTCACAACAATAATTTAGAAGCGAGGGTTAACTAAATTACTTTGATTTAATTATATAATCAAGTACCGAAAGGGGAAATCAAACATTGTGGTTGATGGACTCTCACATCAGTTTGAAGAACATGTTACTTATGATATGACGGTGACATCCATTGTTCCTAATTGGGTGAGTGATATCGAAGGTGGGTATAAAAATGATCCTTTAGCTACTGAGTGGATTTTTACACTTTCAATTACCCCTAATGTTGATGCAAAGTGGAAATATTCTAGAGGTATTTTGAGATGCTGCAACGGAGTTTACATTGGAGAAACTGGGAGCTTCCGATTACACATTCTGCAGACACTACATGACTCACCACAGGGTGGACATTCGGGAACACAAGCTACTTATCAGCGGGTGAAGAGTTATTTCTATTGGCCACGATTGAAATCTATAGTAAATACCTATGCTCAGCACTGTGGCATTTGTCAACGAATCAAAGTAGAACATGTGGCCAAGCCATGTCTTCTACAACCTCTACCAATTTTTAATCAAGCTAGGGAGGTAGTCACAATGGACTTCATCGAGGGGTTGCGTAAGTCCTTGAACAAGAGTTGCATCCTAGTTGTCGTCGAAAAATTTACTAAGTATGCCCATTTCATGGCCCTGTCACATCCCTATACAGCCTTGGAGGTTACCAAACTATATCTTGATATTGTTTATAAACTCCATGGATAGCCCACTACAGCTATTTTTGACCGTGACAAAACCTTTACTAGCAGCTTTTGGAAGTAGTTAATGAGGCAATTGGGAACAACCACTTTGTATGGCAAACCTTACCACCCAGAAATGGATGGTCAAACCGAACGGGTCTATCAGTGCCTAGAACAGTACCTACGGGGGTTGTGTTTCCTAAAACCTAACCGATGGCAAGGTGGCTACCTCACAATGAGTGGTGGTACAATACCACTTATCATACTTGATGAAAATAACCCTTTCCGAAGCCCTTTATGGCTATAAACCCCCGACTATGGCTTGGCTATCAGAATCACAAATCAAGAGTGTTAATAACATGCTGAAGGATTGTGAGGAGTTAAGATTGATCGTGAAAGAACAATTACAACAGGCCCAACACAGAATAAAACAACAAGCAGATAAACATCGATCTGAATAATAATTTACAGTAGGCGAAGAGGCTTAACTGAAGATCCAACCACATCGACAAATTTCCTTGGCAGTAAAGAAGAATATCTAGTTAGCACCAAAGTACTATGGGCCATATAAGATACTGGAAAAGATAGGGGAAGTTGCTTACCGCTTGGACTTACCAGCTGATTGCCATATACATCCCGTTTTTCACGTCAGTTTGTTGAAGAAGAAACTCGGGGATAGGGTTGTTCCAACTCTCACTCCACCTACGGTTGACACACACGGTCAGTTCAAAGTCTACCCTTGAAGATTTTGGATCGAAGAATAATCAAACATTAAGACAAACATGTTACTCAGTTGCTTGTGCGTTGGACAAATCTTGATGAAACCCACGACTCTTGGGAAGATTTTACAGTTCTCCAGACTCGGTTTCCTGCATTCGATCCTTGGGGTCAAGGATCCTTTCAAGGGCGGGGTAATGTCACGGTAGTAGGGGGAGAAGGAAGAATTGACGGGAAGGAATTGGGGGTTGGCAAAGAGGGTTTAGGGATTTCATCTGCTGAATTAGGGATTTGTATCAGGAAAGGGGGGACGTGAGAGGCACAGGTGAAATTAGACCAAGGAGCTCGATTTCAGCATGTGTGGGAGAATGGAGGGAATCCCAAATGTGGAGCCCAAGAAGGATGAGAAGGATACCAACGCAGGCAGTTAGATTGTTTTGTACTGGACTGCCAGCTGGCTTAATTTAGAGAAATCAGTACCATGTAAAGAAATAAACAATGAACTGCAAGGGATTACTCATGAAATTGCTGAATGAAAGATTTTCTTCTTTTGAAACCTGTTTCTCTTTTCTCTCTTCTCTCGTCTTCTCTCTTGTTCGTCCCAAAACCATTACAACAGGCATCTGTGTTGCATGTAATAATTTATCACTGTTGATTGTTCTCTGCATCTACATGTACTTGTTGTTTCCTCTTCTCTAACATAATTTATATGTCCTCTCACTGCAATTTTTGCAGGGTTGAAATCTCATGCTGTGACGTTATATGAAGCAGGGAAACTAGGCCATGCTAGCATTGCAGATCTTTGTAAAGACCTAAGCACGTTGGAGGGTACAAAATTTGAGGGAGTGTTGCAAGAATTTGCAAATCATGCGTATAGTCTTCGTTGTGTCTTGGAGTGTCTACTATCTGGTGGTGTTGCTGCTGATACTAGAGCTACGGAAGTTGTTGATAGAATAAGAATGCCGACTTCAGGCTATGATGAGTCTAGTGCAGTAGCTGACGTGTCATTGACTGAATTATCGGAGCAATCTTCTTCTAATGAAGCTGAACAAAACGTTACTGGTAACAATAACTTAGAAACTTCACAGGAAGATTCTCTTTTTGATAACTCTGCACTTGAAACCGCCGGTGATGATGAATCTGCTACCCTATCAGAAGATGGTAAGTTCTCGAGTGAGGTTTCCAAGTCTGACCTGAAAATTAATGTCCATAATGGTGGGAAAGCAATACATACGGAAGGATCTGACGTAGGAAAAGGAACTCCAAGGAAGAGAAAGAAATATCGAGTGGATATCCTCCGCTGTGAAAGCTTGGCTTCTCTGCCAAAGGCAACCTTAGATCGGTTATTTCTTCGTGACTATGATATTATTCTATCTATTATTCCTCTTCCACATTCATGTGTTCTTCCTGGACCTGCAGGTCCTATTCATTTTGGTCCTCCCTCTCACTCATCAATGACACCTTGGATGAAATTGGTGCTATATTCAACAGTGGCTAGTGGACCTTTATCGGTTGTTCTGATGAAAGGACTATGTCTACGAATGTTACCTGCACCATTAGCCGGTTGTGAAAAGGCCCTTATATGGTCGTGGGATGGTTCAGTAATTGGAAGCTCGAATGAACAGTCTGAAGGAGATTTAGTTAATGGAAGCATACTTTTATACTGTTTGAATTCGATTCTCAAATTTTCTGCTGTTATAGTGCAGCCCTTCAGCAGATATGACCTTGATGGTTCTGGAAAAGTTGTTACTGTTGACATACCCTTGCCCATTACGAACTCCAATGGCTCAGTTGCTCATGTTGGGGACAAGCTAGGGCTATCTGCAAAGGAACATTTGAAATTGAATGATATAGTAACAGCTTTGGCTCAGAGGATAGAGTTACGGACGGTTGGTTACATTCGCTTACTAAAACTTTTTAAAGAAACCAAATCGGATAATTTTGTTCCCGACCAGAAGTATGAATGGGTTCCACTGACTATTGAGTTTGGGATCCCACTTTTCAACCCTAAACTCTGCAATAATATATGTGAAAGGATTGTCACGTCCGGGTTGCTTCAAGCAGATTCACTTACTCAGCATCATGAATCAATGCAAAGGACTCATAGAAAGTTGCGTGAGTTTTGTGCAGAGTATCAAGCAACCGGTCCTGCAGCAAAACTTCTCTACCTAAAGGATCAGCAGCAAATGGATGGCTCCAAGGATTCAGAGTATATCACCAACCATCCTGGTAGTGGAAAGTGGAATTCAATGGTGAACCCTTCTCCCATTTCTGGAGCATCTAGTGAGCAACAAAGACTTAAACTAGCCCATCGGCACCGTAGTCGGACCGAATTTTTGAGCTTTGATGGTAGCATTCTTAGGTCTGTCAAAGCACTCTCCTTTTTCTTCTCATGCGTATTCGGTTGTGCTTATTTTGTGGTGGCGTTGAAATATATCTACAGGTCATATGCCGTGGCTCCTGTTGAAGATCCTTCCCAAGTAACTGCACCAAAAGTCGATCTCGATGAATCTGACAGCAATGAAGTAATCCTTCCTGGTGTTAACCTTATTTTTGATGGTGCAGAGTTGAATCCCTTCGATATCGCGGCTAGCCTGCAGGCCGGCCAGCCGATTTCATTAATAGCAGAGGCAGCTGCAGCCTCAACGTCTTTTGCATTTAATTAAACAGGTGAATATGAGAAGTTTATGATTTGAATATTTGTCGTCCGTATATTGGCGGCTTCAAGACACTCGATTTTTACAAGCTACAAGATAGTTTCATTTTTTTCATTGTCTTCCCCCCCCCCCGGAAAATGTAGAAACAGTTTTAGCATCAAATGTTATATATAAGACGACGACTTCTTCATAATCTTACGCTAATTCTTTTGTATTTATTATAGAATCCCCTTTTCACTTTGATTTTGGTAAAATTTTGTTAATCAATCCGGTTTAGCATTAAATGAATATAATACTAATTTCAACTTCATGTTATTGTTACGGGATTAGAGTTCCGACTAACTGGTTCATGTGGCCTTAGATGTTTTTTTGGTTGAATGAGCGCTTAAATAAACGTTCACCACGTTCTTATGAGACTTTAAATTCACCAAGAGAAAAATAAACCCTTTAGGGTTGAATAATACGTGGAAGCGTAACACTAACACTATCAGGGCTATTCAAGTCACCAAGAGAGCCAACAAAGCACAATGAGACTGAGAAGCAAAGTGACAATAGAGAACTTAGAGTAAATACCTGAATTATATTACTCTGAAAGAATAGAATTAATCAAGTGAGTACAAATGACGTTGTGAGCCTCTTTATTTATAGTGAAAGTCCCCTACATCCAATGGTCTAAATTAAATTACATCGAAGATTAAGATCGAATCTCACCTAACAAATTTCTTATCTTATCTAAAGAATTCAAATTAAAATCAAACATTATCTAAATTATTCCTTTAATTTAAGTAATTATCTTCCTAAATTAAACAATTAAAAAATATGTTTTATCCTCTAATGTCAAGCCTAGTATAGTGGTCTAGGCAAGTCCAATATTTTATACAAAACATTTTTTATGGATATTTAAGCACACGTCTTGAACCTAAATTTGCGGAACATGATATTCTCTCCCACTGAATACAGTGATGCCCTCATCGTTCCACTGGAACGTTCTTAGACTTAATTACCCTGGATACTCATCAGTGCCTTGCTTGTTGTGGCCCCCCATATGAACTGTTTGACCAAGCTTTTGCCTCTATGTAACACGACATTCTACCTTGTCATTGTGTACAACTCAGTCGTAGGAACCTCGTCCTACCCGTCTTAATTTGCCTCGACTTTGATTCCCTCAATCCTTCAGCAAAGACTTTGGTATCTTCTTTCAACCTTTGGTCCCTCCACATTGATAGGTAGGTTATCTCGACTCACACTCATTGAAGATTACAATTAAAGTTGGGAGTGAGGAGTTTAATGGTGATTGAGATCGAGCTTTTGTCTTGAGAGTTTAAGAAATGACTAAAATATCCATAGATGGTTAAAATTACTAAATTACCCTTATGGACTACGTAAATGAAATAACTTGTGTTGGTAAGAGTTTGAGTTGCAAAGTGATTGAATAATGATGTGAGACTTGAGTGAGAAGCCAAAAAATGTTATAATTTATTAAGAATGAGAAGATTAATGATACTTGAATAATAATATGAATGAGTAATAATGAGGTGATTAATGACATGAGATGAGATGTTTAACTCTAAAGTGACAACTCGATAATGGAGACTCAGTAATGATAACGTGATATGTATCGTAATCATTATAATCTTATGTGATAAGATTTCATAAGACTTATTCTCTTGTTTTACACTAGAGAAACAATGAGGACACCATAGTTACTTATGTATGACGATCGTCTATTGTGTTTGATAGTTATGTATGATGGGTTATTCATATATCCTAAAAGACGTGCCAAATTACAAAATGTATTTTAGTTGGATGCAACTCTAAGCGTCTATGATCTAAACTCATCCATTACTCTAGAGAAGTAGGCTAGTTGGTGTACATTGCTAATGTAGAGGTGACCTACGTCTTACTCAAGGTACTAGTCATGTGAGGCCACTAGATGTACGTTCTTGATGCGATTGTGATCCAAGTTGTATCCCGAATCGCTATGAAATACAATAATTAAAAAAAAAAACAGAAAAGTTAACAATGCTAAGGTCATCAGTTAAGGAACGAGGAACTTGATCGGGAAGAGACTCTTACGGAGGGTAGTGTTCGAGGCCGTTTTCTTCGATGGCATTGAGCCGTTTAACGGGAAGCTTGTCCAAGGAGACTTCAAGGTTTCCGTCCATTTCTTTTTCCCGTAAAATCCGAGAGGAAATTTTAAGTATGAAGAACGTAGAAGAAAGCGCTGGTTTCAGTTTTAGAGCTCATACTCGATAGTTGATGAGATTGAATAGGCGAAACATTTATTTTACCGCTGGAGTTTTAGGTGATGTTTGTTTTTGTAAAGGTAAAATGTTTGTAGTCTGCGGATCATATTTGTAGGCATCTATAGCAGAAGAGTTGCATCAAAAGTGTGCAGTCTGTAAAAAGAAGACTGTTTGTTTTTTAACGTCTGCAGACTACTAAAATGAACTAAAATATAAATAAACTGATTTTTTAAACTTAAAAGAGTTTTGTAATACTGAGATTTAAATAATTTTAGTTTTACAATACTAAAATTTAAATAATCCATACAACTACAATAATAAATTATTTAAAATAAATCAATCCATATTATAAAATAAATTAATACATACTAATAAATTATTTAAAATAAATCAATCCATACAATTATTTAAAATAAATCAATCCATATTTTAAAATAAATCAATCCATACTAATAAATTATTTAAAATAAATCAATCCATATTTTAAAATAAATCAATCCATACTAATAAATTATTTAAAATAAATCAATCCATATTTTAAAATAAATCAATACATACTAATAAATTATTTAAAATAAATCAATTCATACAACTACAATAATAAATCAATCTATATTTTAAAATAAATCAATATATACTAATAAATTATTTAAAATAAATCAATCCAAATTTTAAAATAAATCAATCCATATTTTAAAATAAATCAATCTATACTAATAAATTATTTAAAATAAATCATTCCATACTAATAAATTATTTAAAATAAATCAATCCATATTTTAAAATAATCCAATACATACTAATAAATTATTTAAAATAAATCAATCCATACAACTATAATAATAAATCAATCTATATTTAAAAATAAATAAATCCATACAACTACAATAATAAATTAATCCATATTTTAAAATAAATCAATTCATACTAATAAATTATTTAAAATAAATCAATCCATACTAATAAATTATTTAAAATAAATCAATCCATATTTTAAAATAAATCAATTCATACTAATAAATTATTTAAAATAAATCAATCCATATTTTAAAATAAATCAATTCATACTAATAAATTATTTAAAATAAATCAATTCATACTAATAAATTATTTAAAATAAATCAATCCATACAACTACAATAATAAATCAATCCATATTTTAAAATAAATCAATCCATACTAATAAATTATTTAAAATAAATTATTTTAAAATAAATCAATCTATATTTTATAATAATTTATTTTAAAATAATTTATTTTATAATACTTTATTTTAAAATAAATAACCTTATTAAATTATTTAAAATTATTTTAATAAATAATCATATTTTATAATTGTTCTTGAAGAGATTTGAAGACATAAAACTATGTCTGCACCAAAAAGAGCTTGCGCAGACGTTAGAAGAGCTTTGTCTTCTAAAAAATAAACGGTCTGCGAAACCTAATGTCTGCGTGTGGTCTGCGCGGCGCAGATATAAGAGGTTTGAAGAGGTTATACAGTGAAAACAAACTAAGCCTTAGTATGAAGTATGAACTGATGAATAAATAGGTGAGGTTACTTGGGCCCGGTATAAACAAAGGTTAGGTCTGACTGGGCCTCAGTTCGTATACATGGATGCAAACGTCATACAAATTAACCCAATTAATTGAATTATTGGTTAATTTAATTAATTGAATTATTGATTAATTTGATTCAAAATTTATTGATTTAGATTAATTGTTTTTGTAATTTCATATTATTTATCAATCAATTAGTTTAAATTTAAATTAATAGATAATCAAATCTATTTTTTTAATCATTCAAAGATTTAATATCTAATTATCCAATCGAGTAATCAAATTAAATTTTGATTTGATCAATTAATTAAGTTAAATCTAAATAATAAACACCCATATTAATTCAGGGCATTGCCATCACAGTTTATTGTTGGTAAGGCATGATTTCTTCTTCTTTTCTTTTTAATTAATCTAGAGTGATTATAAGTGGTAGTACTTGTTCTAGAGATTCTTAACCATTTAACAATAACTACTTAAATACCTTGAGTTGTTAGTATTGAAACTCATAACCTCTAAGAATAAAAAATTAACCATCATCTTTGACCGTGCTCCAGGCATGATTTAAACATTGGATTTGGGGTAATTTTGTTTACATAATTTATTCAGCTGGATGATTTTTTGTTTACATAATTTATTCAAATGGATGATAATGTACCACCTGACTAGTTATGACCTCCAGCAAGGAACAAATTAAGATGCAAAGATATGGATAGGACCACAGAGATTTTATGCATTAGCAAACTTTGAACCCCTTAAGAGTTGAGACCAGTCAACACTAAAACTCTTTGTATAGCTGCGGTGCACTAGAGTAGCTAAACACCAACGCCAGCTCTTCTCTCGCATGTTTTTTTCCCCTTCTTTGTAGACTTTTCTACGCAAACTCTGATAAAACGTCATATACCTACGCCTACTATATTTTGCTTACGTTGAGATTAATCGCTGAAATTCAATAATCTATGGGGCATTCAACGGTGGACGTACGCGTTACGTGCATTTGGAGATTAATGATAAACCCAAGAAACATATATCTAAAACCGACGTCGAACCTATGTAACGATTATCTGAATTCTGAAGTAGATAGCGTAGTGCATGCAGTAATATTGAATAGATTAAAATCTTATCCAACTTACTATTTCAATATAAGAAACTTTGAACGCCTCTGTTTGGGTTGAACAAAATTAAACGTGGAGAGTTTTCAGGAGTAGATAGTACTAGAATTTTTGCTGAAAGCCTGAACAAACTTGGATTGCAATACCATGCTTGAAGAATCAAACAAACACATGTTGTCAACCAAAGGGAAGTAAAAAACCAATTTGCTTCTCTTGACAAGTAAGAAACTTGTCTCATCGGAACCAACTGTCCGATGGAGTTTTAGTTTTCGTAGTACATGTCTTTCCATGGTCAAACAAATTGTCCCATCAGACCCGGAGCCGTCATAATGGCCAGCATCATCCACCATATTAGGAGATTATTTTTATTATGGGGACGTAATTATAAATTGTAAAAAGAATATGATGACTTTATTGAAAAATTTAATAATTAAATTAATATTTTTTTTAAAAATAATATATTTATTTGAACATTTTTATTTAAAAACATATTTCACAGTTTCTTTAAAAATTGGATATTAATAAGATAATATTCTATTATTTAAAATTTTATAATCCATTAAAAATGGGAATACATTATTTTTAAATTTATATTCGATTAAAATATAAATATATTGTTTACAATTTTATATTTGAGTAAAATATGGTATTGTAATTCCGGAAGTATTGCTATACCTTAATTTTAATCCTATGTTATTTTCTATGATAAATCCCTATAAATATTGTGCAAACTTTTTGGGTTAAACATAATTCAAGAACTTGAGACAACTTGAAAGGAAAAAAAAAATTTCTCCTCATCTAGTTTTTGGTGTTAGATAAGGGAAAGTGTATAATTCATGATCTCTACCGCTATAATATTGTAGTTAATTATCTAGTTATTATATCATGTGGGAACAGAAGACTAATAATCTTAAGCATTAAGGAGTGGTCAAAATTTTATCTTAAGGAACCTGAGTAGCTACACATCTCAATTTATTTACAATAATTTATTCCATACAAAATCAAGCATTTTTTCTATATCATTATCTTTTAAATATTTAATATAATTTTTAATTTATTTCAGTGTCTTGAATTGTTATATCTTCTACCATAAATTTACAAAAATAAGTGTATATATGCAATTACTTGTCAAATTTTACATTGAACCTTTTCAACATAGAATCTATGTGTGACCGTTTAATGACAAGATACGGATAAATATGGAATTAACCAAACTTGGAAGAAAGACAAAACATTCAGCTTTTGGTCTTTATAAATGTATCGAGCGATGTCCGATCTCATCATCTTTATCAAATCTTCTTTAACTTCCATTTCTTAACAACCTCTGCTGCATATAGAAAACAATACAACAGTTGTTTACGTTGTTCGTTATTGTTTAGCTCGAGCCGAAGAATTCCAGGAAGAAAAAAAATGGAGAATCCTCTACAGCTGAAGTGCTTGAATCACGTTTCACTATCGTGTAGATCAGTTGAGAAATCCGTGGAGTTCTATCAGGATGTTCTAGGGTTTTTTCCCATCAAGAGACCCGGTTCCCTTGATTTCTCTGGTGCATGGTAATTTAAATTTAATTCCACCAGCAAGATTCTTTAAACCATTTGCATTCTTGTCATTCTTTTTGGGTTAAAGTATTGATTCCTAGTGTTGTGATTGGATAGGCTGTTCAGCTATGGCATTGGTATCCATCTTCTCCGATCAGAAAATCCTGAAAGCATGCCTAAGATTGGACGTATTAATCCTAAGAACAATCATATTTCTTTCCAGGTATTTTTATATACTGCATATGCTAACAATACATGAATATTGGAGGGAATACGTTCTTATAGAAATTAATCAATTGCAGTGCCAGTGCGATAGCATGGCGACACTGGAGAACATATTGAAAGAGCTGAATATAGAATACGCAAAGGGTAGTGTAGAAGAAGGTGGAATCCGAGTCGATCAACTCTTCTTTCACGATCCCGACGGTAACATGATTGAGCTATGCAACTGCGACAACCTACCTGTAATTCCGCTGCCCGTCGCTGCTAACCAGTCATGTTCTCTGACCAACTGCAACGCACAACGACAACGGCAGCAACAGAAACAACTACAGCAGCAGAAGATTGAGCATTCAGTAGAAATCTAGTGGTTTATGTGCTGAAACTCTGCCTTGTTAACATGTTTATTTATTTATTTATTTTTTTGCCACATGAATTCAAGATTCATTTGAGCCTGTCAGGCTTATGTGCTGGAACTGTTCCAGTCAGTGATATAGGAAGAGTTTTCCCCCCCAATCAACTGCCATCCTAATATATTGTTTACTGTGTCGAGATTTGAGGGCGTCACAATATTCCAACAGAACAAGGGGGACCATTAACAGCTTTGGAAGCTCAAGGCCCAAATGAAAAAATGAAGTTAAAATTATTAGAATTATTCTTAAGATAAACAACCAAAATCCAAAGACTTCAATCAACATTCATGTCATCGAAACATGTAGGTATATGATTGCATAATTTTACGGTTCATGGCTTCGATCGCTTGTCTCCAAAGACCAATGTCATGAGGGGCCATTCTTGTAGATCATGTCATTGCCTCCAAATCACATATATAAGATACTGAAGAATATTATCCTCCATATCTTTATTTATTTATTGGCATTTGTTCAGAATTCATCGACTTTGATTCACGGACTCCAATTCAGTCCATAACCCAATAAGTAATAATCATTGAGCATTTGAACAAGTGAAATATCAACTAAGAAATTTTTATATATATAATAAATTACGGACTCACCTTTTAACTTTGCAAAGCAAGAAGAAAGCAAATCCTGATGCACATGCTTCGCCCATGCTTCGAAGTCAATTCCACTGAAATCGAGAGAACGTTGCAATGTGAAGCGTGCTAGTCATGAAACAAAAAATAATGCAGGCTTTTCTCTCCTTTAGTTTAATAGCCGACTACTGACATGTTAATAAATAGGAGGGCTAAATCTTAATCTATGTGATCCAATCATACAAGTGATTGAAATAAATAAAAATAATTCGAGGTAAATTATAAATTATTCTAGGCAGAGCCAAAATCACACCTATATAGTTGTATTAGTTGGAACATAATTTCTTAATAGATTGAAAACTCATAATCTATTATTAGTTGATCACCGCTAGTCTGCCTTTTATTATCAGAATTATACTCATCGTATTTTTTTCCCTCTAGATTCTGAATCGACCAATGTCTTGCACTTAGTTTTGATGTGTGAGCCTCTTAATGAAGATTTTTTACATACACGAAAACTCTAACCTAAGACCTCACTTAAACGACATCAAATTGCTTACCACTTAAACCAATCTTATTAGTTAAAATTATACTCATCATATTTTAGTTGTAATTTTATCTTAATTTTTCGTCTAATCTACAAAGTATAATCCCAACACAAATATAATCATTTGAAAGTGACAGTTCCGTAGGTAGCCTAATGGAAGATCCCCATGTGGGTGCCGGCTCTTCACAAAACAACACTTTGGAGACAAATATCCCCCCCAAAAATAAAAACTCTAAATTAACTCTAACCCAGACAGTCAGACCGTACCTTGAATGTTAGAGAAAAAGGCCCATTAAATCTCTGCAAAGCAATCATTACCCTTTAATTTATCCTTTATCACAGGCAACAACACATGGTTTGCTTATATAGATTATTTCGTCCACTTTCTAATCATATTATTATTTTCTATATAGTTATTTCTTTTGGGTAATGATTCCCTGACACCTCCCCTTCTCACATTGTATATATTTATTCACCTTCGTGGCTTGACTTCATAGACTAATACAACATTATTGGAATAAGACACAGTGAGAGAGAGAGAGGGAGAGAATAAGCAGAAGACACTAATAAGTGGTTTCTTGAGCAATTTTTATAGGTCCAGTACACGAAGTCAGAAGCCAAAACCCGAGTCTTCTGTAGCGGCAAATAACAAGCCTGTTTCACCGAGTTTGTTGTTGAAGAAACTAGAGAATGGCCAAACTGTAGACGGATGGCCAGAAGGGAATCGAAAAAGAAGGTATCGAAGGAGGAAAGGTGGTTGTTGAAGGAAGAAAGTCAGTATCCCACGTCGAGACGAATCTATCATCAGTGATCTCGTTTCTTCAGGTGAAAGTTTTGTTGAAAATTAAAATCTATCGAAATGTGGCATTAAACAAATCCACCGAAAGGTGGAATTAAATCCACCGAAAATAATAAGTCAAAAAGGGTTATAATTGTTGAAAATGTGTAAGGGTAAATTACTTAATTTAGTCATTATACTTTAGGATATTTATAAAATTAGTCCTTAAGCTTCAACTATAAATATCTTAACCTATTTAGCTTCAAACCATTCCAAACCATTCTAGCTTTCTCCCAATTTTAGAGAATTTAGAGAGTTTCTTAAGAGTTGTTTTCTCCTTTTTATCAAGAGAGAATTATCATTGTTTTCTCCTTGGTAGATCGAGAGAAATTGTAATTCCTATTTTCTCATAGTGAAATTCTTCTACCGTTGTCCGTGGTTTTTACCCTATATTATTTAGGAGTTTTCCACGTAAAATTTGTGTCTTCTTTATCTTCATTTTTTATTTTCTCAAATTATTAGTTGCGATTTTGCTCTATCTGATAGTCGTCTTTCACAACAATTGGTATCAGAGCCAGATTAGAGTGTGTAATATCTATTTATTGTCTTTGTGGTTGCCACCAAAAGGTGGATCTTCAACATAAGAAAGTAAGAAGGTATTACCCATTCTTTGAATGTTCTAGAGAACTATTCACGATAATGAAATAATGAGAGCTATCCGTAATAGAAGCTATGACAACGAAATTTGATATTGAAAAGTTCAATGGGAAAAATTTCTCATTGTGAAAATTAAAGATGAAGGTCATCCTGAGGAAAGACAATTGTCTAGCAGCTATCAGTGAAAGGCCGGTAGATTTCACAGATGACAACAAATGGATCGAAATTGACGAGAATGCTATGACAAACTTTCATCTAGCATTAACAGATGAAGTATTGTCAAGCATCGAGAAGAAGAAGATAGCTAAGGAGATATGGGATCATCTCACCAAACTGTACGAGGCCACATCGTTGCACAATAAAATTTTCCTTAAGAGGAAATTGTACACTCTCCGGATGCCGGAATCTACTTCAGTGACGGAGCACTTAAACACGCTGAACACTTTATTTTCTCAGCTTACATCCCTAAGATGTACAATAGGAGAACAAGAACGTACTGAAATTCTACTTCAAAGTATACCTGATTCGTATGATCAACTTATCATCAACTTGACAAACAGTAATGTCACCAGTCTAGTCTTCGATGACATTACAACTGCTATTCTACAAGAAGAAAATCGGCGCAAGAACAAGGAAGACAGACAAGTAAATCTTCAACAAGCAGAAGCGTTGGCAACGATGAGAGGGAGATCAACGGAACGTGGCCAAAACATCAATCACAAACATGGCAGATCAAAGTCGATAAGTAAGAAGAATTTAAAGTGCTACAACTGTGGAAAGAAGGGTCACTTGAAGAAGGATTGTTGGAGTCTAAATAAAAACTCCAATACACAAGGCAATACCGCAAATACTTCAGATGATGGAGATGATCTATGCTGTGAAGCGTCAACCACCGTGGAATGTAGAACAAGATTTGCAGATATATGACTCATTGATTCGGGAGCAACATATCACATAACCTAAAGAAGAGAATGGTTCCATCAGTATGAACCTGTCTCAGGAGAATTTGTGTATAGTTGCAATGATCATGTCTTAGAGATCGTTGGCGTGGGAACCATCAAATTAAAGATGTATGATGGAACAATCAAAATTGTTCGAGATGTGCGGCATGTGAAAGGCCTGAAGAAAAATTTATTATCCTACGGATTGTTGGATAATAATGCAAGAAAGATTGAAACACGGAAAGAAATCATGAAGGTGTTTCGTGGAGCGCTTGTGGTGATGAAAGACGAAAAGATAGCAGCAAACTTGTATATGCTGAAGGGAGAGACTTTGCTAAAGGCAGAAGCCTCTATTGCCTCATGTAGTTCATATTTTGCAATGCTATGACATCAGAAACTTGGACACATGTTAGAATAAGGAATGAAAGTCCTTGTGGAGCAAAAGCTACTTCCAGGCTTAACAAAGGTATCACTAACTTTGTGTGAGCATTGCATAACAAGTAAGCAACACCGGTTGAAATTCAACACATCAAATTCTAGAGGCAAAAATGTTCTAGAATTGGTTCACTCTGATGTATGGAAAACACCAGTTACATCCCTTGGCGGAGCAAAATATTTTGTCTCATTTATTGATGACTACTCCAGAGGATGTTGGGTGTATCCTATTAAGAAGAAGTCAGATGTGTTTTCCACTTTCAAAATCTTCAAAGCGCGGGTGTAACTTGATTCTGGAAATAAGATCAAGTGTTTCAGAATAGATAATGGAGGAGAATACACAAGTGAAGAATTTGATGACTTTTGCAAGAAAGAAGGCATCAAAAGACAATTCACAGTGGCAAACACTCCTCAACAAAATGGAGTGGAAGAGCGGATGAACAGAACCTTGTTAGAAAGAACAAGAGCAATGTTGAGAGCTGTTGGCCTAGAAAAATCATTTTGGGCAGAAGCAGTCAATACCGCCTGTTATTTGGTGAATCGAGCTCCATCAACTGCAATAGAGCTAAAGACACCAATGAAGATGTGGATTGGTAAACCAGCTGATTATTCAAACCTCTATGTATTTGGAAGTATTGTGTACGTAATGTACAACTCCCAAGAAATTTCAAAGTTGGATCCAAAATCCAGGAAATGCAAATTCTTGGGGTATGCTCATGGAGTAAAAAGGTATCGCTTGTGAGATCCCACTGCCCGCAAAGTGATCATTAGCAGTGATGTTATATTTGTAGAATATAAGATACAAAAGAAAAAAGAAGATGGTAGCGCTGAAAAGTCAGAGACTACACAAATACATGTGGAAAAGGAGGTTGAACAAGGAGAATTTTCTGAAGCAGAACCATCACATGATGAACAAGAACCAGAGAGTTCTGAAGCTCCAACAACTCGTCAATCAGATCATGTGAGAAGATGTCCCAATTGGCACTCAGATTATGTTATAGAAGAAAATATTGCATACTGCCTTTTAACAGAGGACGTGAGACATCAACATACCAGGAGGCAATAAACAGCTCAGATGCTTCACTATGGATGATGGCGATGCAAGAAGAAATTGAAACCCTTCATAAATATAATACATGAGACCTTCTGCCACTACTACAAGGAAGGAAGTCAATTGGTAATAAATGGGTCTTTAAAATCAATTGAAATGGTGATGATCAAGTTTAGAGGTATCGTGCAAGACTGGTGGTCAAAGGATATGCTCAAAAAGAAGGTATTGATTTCAATGAAATCTTTTCTCATGTGGTTCGACTAACAACAGTTCGAGTAGTTTTGGCAATGTGTGCTACATTGAATTTACATCTAGAGCAGCTAGATGTTAAAACAACTTTTCTTCATGGAAATCTTAAAAAAGAGATTTACATGCTCCAGCCTGAAGGTTTTGAAGAAAAAGAAAAGAAGAACTAGGTTTGCAGGTTGAACAAATCTCTGTATGGTCTAAAGTATGCGCTGAGGTATTGGTATAAGAGATTTGATTCCTTCATTATGTGCCTTGGATACAACAGACTTAATGCAGACCCTTGTGCTTATTTCAAGAGGTCTGGTGATAACGATTTTGTTATATTGCTGTTGTATGTGGATGACATGTTGGTTGCATGACCCAACAAAGACCATATTGAAGAATTTAAGTCACAACTAGCTAGGGAATTTGAAATGAAGGACTTGGGATCAGCAAACAAGATTCTAGAGATGCAAATTCACCGAGACAGAAGTAATAGGAAGATTTGGTTTTCACAAAAGAATTACTTGAAGAAGATCTTGTCAAGATTCAACATGCAAGATTGTAAGCCAATTTCTACCCCTCTTCATATTAAATTCAAATTATCCTTCAGTATGAGTCCTAGAAGTGAAGAAGAGAGGATGGAGATGTCTCGAGTACCGTATGCATCAGTAGTGGGAAGTTTAATGTTCACTATGATTTGCACAAGACCAGACATTGCACAAGAAATGGGAGTAGTTAGTTGGTACATGGCGAATCCACGCAAAGAGCATTGGAATACAGTAAAGAGGATCCTAAGATATATCAAAGGAACCTCAAATGTTGCATTATGTTACAGAGGATCAAACTTACTTATCAATGGGTATGTCGATTCTGACTATGCAAAGGATTTGGATAAAAATAAATCTACTACAAGATATGTGTTCAAAGTTGCTAGTGGAGCTGTAAGCTGGGTTTCAAAATTGCAGTCAGTTGTGGCTACATCCACAACAGAGGTAGAATATGTAGCAGCTACACAAGCCAGTAAAGAAGCAATTTGGTTGAAGATGCTATTGGAGGAGCTTGGGAACAATCAAGAGTATGTCTCTCTGTTTTGTGACAGTCAAAGTGCCTTAAATCTAGCAAGGAATCCAGCATTTAATTCAAGGAAAAAGCATATACGAGTTCAGTACCACTTCATTCGTGAAAAGGTGGAAGAAGAGACGATAGATATGCATAAAATCTATACCAAAGATAACATAGCAGATTTCATGACGAAGGCGATCAATACAGATAAATTTACTTGGTGTCGATCCTCTTGTGGCCTATCATAGACGTAAGCAACATAAAGGTATAAGGTAGAAAGAATGGTGTGAAGATACGACTGTTCCAATCAAATTTTCAAGTGGGAGATTGTTGAAAATTAAAATCCACTGAAAGGTGGCATTAAACAAATCCACCAAAAATAATGAGTCAAAAAGGGTTGTAATTGTTGAAAATGTGCAAGGGTAAATAACTCAATTTAGTCATTGTACTTTAGGATATTTACAAAATTATTCCTTAAGTTTCAACTATAAATACCCTAACCCATTTAGCTTCAAAACCATCCCAAATCATTCTAGCTTTCTCCCAATACTAAAGAATTTAGAGAGTTTCTTGAGAGTTGTTTTCTCCTTTTTATCAAGAGAGAATTATCATTTTTTTCTCCTTGGTAGATCGAGAAAAGTTGTAATTCCTATTTTCTCATAGTGAAATTCTTCTACCGTTGCCTGTGGTTTTTACCCTATATTATTTAGGGGTTTTTCACGTAAAATTTGTGTCTTCTTTATCTTCATTTTTATTTTCTTAAATTATCAGTTACGATTTTGCTCTATCCGATAGCCGTCTTCCGCAACAAGTTTTGGTTTCTGACATGCCAGGGTTCATGCAAGTGCATGCCTTCCGCTCTGCCAGAAGAACATACGATAGTTTGGAGAAGTTTAGCTACACATGGCTTATAACATCAAGAAGATATGTTCCAAAAACCTCTACTCTTTCACAAGCTCTGCATTTTCAAGATCAGTTTCACATTGTACATGTAGATTCGTATAAACACGAATAAGCTCTTTTAATCGATTCACAGTTTCACATTATGTAATAACAGTGGCAAAAGTATTTAACTAGCTATGTAGGTAGATTGATTATGGAAGTGTTTCTTTTTGGAATTGCCTGAGTTTGAATGATTGAGGCTTATTCATGGAACCTCACCAGTCACAAGGAAGGAAACAATACTCTGCAGGACAAATAGAAATAATGACTTTCTTTCCGATCTGTTTCTTTCAGCAGAATCTTGGTGTTAAGGCGCATATGGAACCCTTGGCTAGTATTTTTGGCTACTCCTTACATTCTTGAAAAATGAAAAAATACATCTTTAATATATATATAGTAGAATAAAAGAGTTTTAGCTCTGAAACCTCAAGTATGGGAATCCATAGTGAGATGAGACCTGATCCAACACACCATGTGTAAAAACAGCAAGAGGACCCTCAAGTATGGGAATCAAGTAACTTTTCTTTTATTTTTTCTTCATTTTCCCTTTGAGTCATTTGCATGGGTAGAATAATGGAATAGTATAATGTCGAGTTAATGACCAATCTGTACCGTGAGTTCTTTTAACCATTTTAGACATTCAATTTATCTTCTTTTTGTACTTTTATATATGTCTTATGACTAACAGTTTGAGCTTTTTTATACAGGAGTTTGATAAAGTTTATGGACTGACCTGACATTGTATCGTGGGATCAAATTTCAGCTCATTTGTTACACAATTAACGAGTTGCTTCCTTTATTTCTCAATGGAGAAACTATACATTTTAATATTCAAAACTAAAGTTCGTAGGGTTGTGAATTAGGCAATTGAAGTCTACTAATCAAATATAGGCCCCCGTTGTACCCTATATTTTTTCTCGAATTGTATGTCCCTTGGCATGATGTTTGTAAGCGACAAAATCACTGAACACTATACGATTATTATGAATTTCTACATGAATTATTGGCAGCCAGACTGGACCCTTTTGGCACCTCTGTGGCTACTGATATAAGGAGTGTGACAGCAATGCGTGTAAATGGTTGGCTTGATCGGTTTGTCCTTTTTTTTAAATATCGGTGAAAATAGTGTTGAATAGGTGAGAGAGTTACTGTTATTTGTTCCTCCCAGAGAATCTTCGTTTCCCATATCCGGTCAGGACCTTCGGGGAGGTATCGGAGCTTCGTCCTCATCGTCGCTAGTAGACACCTGAGCGAACCTTCGGTTTCCCATTTCAGAACAACGCTTTCTTCTTTTTGCGTCTTCAATTCCATACGCTGAGGAATTCTTTGAAACCATCTCCATCACACCATTTTCCAGATCTGAAAATTCAAGATTTATTGCTTTATTTACTTTAAAAATTCAACTGCATCTTCTTTTAAATTGTTTTCTGTTCCTTCTTATTAATCATTATTGTTATATTCTTCTTAAGTTTCCAAATTTTAAATTTCATTATCAACTACATAGGTGTATTCTTCTGTTGACAAAAGACGAAGAAGAGAAAACACGCTCGCACTGCTTCAGTTCAAATTCCATTCAAATTATTGAAGCTTTTCTCCGATCTCTTTCAGTTCTGTTTCTGGTAACTTTAATTTTCTTTGTTTGTCATAGATCTAGTTGGATTTCGCTCATTTCTTTCGTTCGTTACTTCCAAGTAACTGTTTTGACTAGATTCGGCTGCTTCCGACTGTAAATTTGGAAATATCTAGTTACATGCTTCGTAGTGTAGTTTCTACATACTACTGTTTTTTATTAATCTTTTAGATCTTATTTTGGCATCTTTCTTAAAATTTCATTATATTACTTGATATCAAATTAAAAATCTTTTTAGGGATATTATAGTGTTTTACGCAATTTAACTTATAATTATTAATAAACTTGCTTATTAGTATCCTAATTACGCAATTTACCTTAAAATTGTTAATAAACTTACTAGCAATAAATTTAATTCCTACTTAGTAACCAACTAGGCTTCTTAATACCTCTAAATTCTCTAGCGTTTTATTGGTGCATCTTCTGTCTTCTTTGGATTCTTTTTTCATAGTTCCTCATAGCTTCGGCTATAGATGATTACTTGAGGTCATGTTCTTCTTTTAGAGCCCAAAGGGCGTATAGGGGGAAGGCTCAACAGAGTGGTGTCAAGGAGACTAGACTTAGAGTTTGTACGTTGAATGTAGGCACATTAAATGCTAGGCTGCTGAAGCTTACCGACGTACTAAGTAATAGGAAAATAGATTTTGCATGTATTCAAGAGACTAGGTGAAAAGGGGCTCGCGCCAGAGAGTGTAATGGGTACAAATTGTGGTATTCAAGCGTATATAACGCTAGAAATGGGGTGGGTATCTTGGTATTCTCTAGGCTCAAGAAAAATGTAGTTGAAGTCTATAGATACCGTGATATGATCATGATGATTAAGGTTATTATAGAAGTGGACGTGGTGAATGCCCTTTCAGTGTACGCCCCACACGTTGGCCTGGGGGAGGGGGAGAAACGTTGCTTCTGGGATTCGTTAGATGTTGTACTTAGGAGCATTCCGGACGACCAAAGAGTTTTCATAGGGGGAGACTTCAATGGCCATATAGGTAGTACAATCGATGGGTATGACGGTGTTCATAGGGTTTCAGTTTTGGTAGTAGGAATAAGGAGGGGCATACGTTGCTTGAATTTGCTACTACACACGATATGGTGGTCACTAACTCCTTCTTTAACAAGAGAGATATGAACTTGATTACGTTTCAAAGCAGGGGACATTGTACCCAAATCGACTATATCCTGGCTCAAAATCGGGATCGATGGGCTTGCATTGACTATAAGGTGTTCCCTGAAGAGGCATGTGCATCACAACACAGATTGTTGGTTTTGGTGTTCCACGTACGCCACAGGCAGAGCACTCATAGGAGGGTAAACTTGGTAAACATAGGATCCTTTGGAAGAACTTACATAGAGCGACAGCTGATGACTTTAGGAGTAAGGTTTAATCTCATACAGGTTTTGTCTCATACAGGTTTTGGAACTACAAACTCAAATAATGCAGATACATTATGGAAAAATATGGCAAATTCCATAAGGGAAGTGGGCAAAAACACCCTTGGGTTGTCGATAGGGAAGGTCAAAGAACATAAAGAATCGTGGTGGTGGAATGATGAAGTTCAAACTAAGGTGAATACAAAGCAAACTTGCTTCAAGGAGTTTCTATAATGCAATGACGACGAAGAAAGATCGAGAGCTAAATAAAGGTACAAGGAGGCAAAGCGGGAAGCCAAGAAAACAATGGCTAAAGCAAAGGATAAGGTATACGAGGAAATGTACAACAGATTAGACACCAAGGAAGGACAAAATGACATCTTCAGGCTTGCAAAATCCAGTGAGAATAAGAAAAAGGATCTAGGTAGCATTAGGTTTATTAAGAACATCAATGGTGTTCTTTCAATGAAAGATCATGATATTAAAAGGGTTTGGGGTAGTTACTTCTTTGGCTTATTTAATGACGGTGTCTCTCCCTGTAGAGATAGTACCGTTGATGGGTCAGCCAACCATCATACTACGGCCAATGACTGCCCTACAAGTAGGATTGGGATTGAGGAAGTCAAAATGGCTCTTAGAAAGATGGGGAGGGACAAAGCTGTCGGTCCAGATCAAATTCCTATCACTGTGTGGTTGGCCCTAGGAGAAGAGGGAGTTAAGTGGTTGACCAATATCTTTAATATTAATTTAGAGACTGCCAAGATGCCAGAGGAGTGTATACAATCTATGGTGATACCAATCTATAAGAATAAAGGAGATCCTCAACGTTGTGTTAACTACAGAGGTATTAAACTACTCAGTCCTACCATGAAGCTATGGGAAAGGGTGATAGAGGCTAGGTTGAGACATGTTACTAGGGTTTTGAAAAACCAATTTGGCTTTATGCCAGGCAGGTCTACTATAGAGGTGATTCATCTGCTCCGACGGCTTATGGAGAAATATAGGGGAACAATAGAGATCTCCACATGGCGTTCATCGACCTTGAGAAGGCGTATGATAGTGTTCCACGTGATACAATCTGGAAGACCTTGGAAACAAGATGGATCCCAACTGCTTATAACCGGGCGATCCGTGATATGTACTGTAAATCTACTACATACGTTAGGACTACAATTGGCGACACCGAGGCATTCCCGATGGAAATCGGACTCCACCAGGGGTCATCTCTTAGCCCTTACATCTTTGCCTTGATTATGGATGACATCTATTATGCGACACCAGAAGGTATTCCATGGTGTATGCTTTTCGCGGACGACATTGTCCTAGTTGCTGAAACAAAAACTAAGTTAAATAGTAGACTGCCTACCTGGAAGACTGCTTTAGAAGAAAAAGGTTTACGGATCAATATTGAAAAGACAGAGTATTTATGTTCAAACTTCAGTGGGAACCAAAACGATGAAGATGTAGAAGTATGCATAGAAGGACACGTTTTCCCCTCAAAGGATTGTTTCAAGTACCTATGGTCTATGATACATAAAGATGGGGGTGTAGATGATGACGTTACACACCGTATAAAGGCGGGATGGCTAAAGTGGAGGGCTGCTACTGGAGTTTTGTGTGACAAGAAGGTGCCTCTAAAACTTAAGGGAAAATTTTATAGAATGGCAATAAGACCAGCGCTGCTGCTGCTGTATGGATCAGAATATTGGGCAATCAAGAAGGATCACGTAAGGAGGATGGAGGCCGTAGAAATGAGAATGCTTCGATCGGCATGTGGTAAGACTCTGTGGGACATGACACCAAACTCTGTAATTAGGATGTCTTTGGGGGTGGTGCCTGTATCCGAAAAATTGAGGGAGGGAAGACTACGGTGGTTTGGGCATGTCCTTAGGTGACAACCGCCGGATACGGTCAGGAGGGTAGAGTCGATTATAGTCGACGGTGCCAGAAGGAGAGGACAACCAAGGAGGAAGTGGGTAGACTGCTTGAGATCTGATTTGAAGGATTTAGCCCTTACCGAGGACATGACCTCTGATAGGAAAGTATGGAGACTTAAGACCAGGGTAGCCGAGTAGTGTGGGTCACAGCCATAGGGTGTAGCATCTCTATTTTCTTTTTAATGACTTTGTAGTAATTTCCATGACTTCTACTTTTTATACGTTTCTGTCATTGGAATTTATGAAGGCTTAGAACTAGGGTAGCGTAGTAGGGTTGCCTTAGTTTAGGTTTTAACCCATTTGACTATATCACTTCTCGTAGCTTGCTATCGCTGACTTCTGTGTATCATTCTCTTCATGTTTCCTCTTTTTAAATTTAGTTGGGTCTTACGTTTCTGTCTATATGTAGAGATTTTTACACAGGGATTTATTTACAGGGATTACTTCCCATTCAGACGCGCATATGAAGACTGTTCAACTATGTATTTATTTATACATGCATTGTATTTTATCTTTATTTTTAATTTTCTGACTGCCGGAGGTCTTCCACGGAAGCTGCTCTCAACCTGGCGTTGGGGGCAGCCTACTACCCTACCTCTCCTTACCCCATTGCATATGGGAATAGGGTTTTATTGTTGTTGTTGTTACAAGAATGGCATTTAATTTATTATTAATTTAGAAAATGAACCGAAGCCCAAATGACAGAAGATGAGGAGAGCAATTGTTGAATTTGATGGGAGTCGTTTGGAACCATTTTGGGTCATAAATGATGGGATCAGTGGGCGCCTCATCAATCAAGCAATGGACTATCGGCTAACGAACAAATTAAAAGTCTGTTGCCTTATCAGTTACCAGTCCAAAATGAATAAATTCATTTATTGAAGGGGGTTTGGTATTTAGTAGCTCAATTTTACCTGAGTTTCTGTTGGGAAACATTGAAACCTTTAAGAACAAATTGAAATTAATCAACCCAAAGCTCAGGGGAAATTGAAAGAGAAAAGGAAAGCATCTCTATAACAAAATCCCATGAAACATAAGCTGTTGAAATCATTGTTTTGAAAACTGGACCGGACCGATCGGTTCAACCGGGAACCACTGTCTAGTCCGATTCAATCTACACCAGTTGAACCGCTATTAGTGAACCGGGCAGAACCGCTGAACCGTTCAAACCGGACCGACTGAAAACCAGAAAAAAACCGGGAAAACCTAGAAAAAACCGGAAAAACCGCCAATATTTTAAAAAAAAAAATTAAACCAAACAACGTCGTTTGTTAAACGAGCCAAGTCGAACTCGAGAATTGCTGAGCTCGACTTGAACTTGAAAACTTTAAAAGTAAGCTCAACTCGACTCAAAATCACGAGCTAAAAATTATCAAGTTCAACTCGAATTCGAAATATAATATTGAAACTTGAACTCGAAAAAGCTTGAACTCAAAACAAATTTAGAAGCTCGATTAAAGCCTAAAATTCGAGCTTAATTGAAGTGAAAGAATAATTCACTCAATGCTCACCAAAAGGCTCCATGATTTTGAATACCAAATTACATCTATTATTTATAGAAGTTAGTTGAGATGCTCTTCTATGTTTCTTAGCCATGTGGGATTGTTTTGTTCTCATATTTTTACTCTTTAGACTTTTGGGATACTCTTCTATTTTTCTTAGCCATGTGGGATTGTTTTAAAAAAAAAATTAAATCAAACAATATTATTTTGTTATGATTTTTTAGCCCCAAATTTATTTTTTAATTATAGTTATATAATTATATTTATTATTTAATATGTTTTACCTTAATTATTATGTTGTAGTTAATTTGAATTATTTTGTTTCACTTGATTTTATAGTTTTTAACTTATATATGTTATGACTTGCTTTGAATATGACTTGTGATATAAAAAATTATTTTTTATTAAATATTTTTGGTATTTTTATTAAATTTTTTAAATAATTATGACGTCGTCCGGTTCTTCCGACTGGTCGAACCGATTCGATCGGTTGAATCAGTGAACCGATAGCATAGCCGGTTCGCTAACCAGTCCGATTCTGAAAACCATGGTTGAAATTCTACACGAGAACAGCACACATATAATTTGAAATGAAATGTGGAAAGCTGTGTATCACATTAAAGTAAACATAAACAAAAAATTATGTAGTGATCATCAGGCCTTGCGCTTGTTTGATCTTCTTTTCTTGACGGCATCTGGTTTGCCAAAAGCCCCACAAAAACCGCAACCGGATACCTTTGGAGAAGGAGGATCCACGCTTGGAGTAGCCGCCTTGGTCGTGCGGTAGGCATGTCTGCCGCTGCCTTCGTCTGATCGGCTTCGTCTCCCTCGGCTGCTTTCTTTATTTTCTGTCATTTGGTTCAAATCCCCCGACACGGCCTTGTTGTCCCATACCAAACCCGACGACCCTTGCCTCCTAAACGACGTCGTAGACCTTTGCAAACCCTCCATCTGTTCTTCAAAAGTCTTTTTTCCTTCTTCTCTGGTTTATGCTCTGGAATTCTGTGGCGGTTGGTTATAGGTTTTTATTGATACAAGGTGAAGGGACGCTGAGTCCAGAGGTACGTGATGAAGTGCGACTTTTTCAATGTGAGGGAGAGAGAGAGAATGACAAGTAAGGACTTGAATGCTTAAAAAAGAAGTGGATTTTTTGGTCTGCTATTTGAAACACCGAATAGCTGACGAATTCAAAATAATAAAATAAATACATTTCAAAACATTTACCAGAACTCTTCTGTCAGTTTGTGTTTTCGTGTAATACATAAATTTATTAAATGCCTGAATAATTGAATTCAATTAAATATAATAGCATCAAGGCTAGGTCCAAAATGGTATCATATTTTATATTACATCACACTTCCGCTACCTATAGACCAAAGACGATACATAAAATATTTGAAAGTTTTAATTATTGTAAATACAATAATAGAATTAAAAAAGGTGATAAGTTTTGACCATTTAAAGTCAAGTTTATTCTCGGGTCACAGAAAATATGACATACAAAAGCTAATTCAAATCTTCGATTATTTAAGAAAAAAATCATCAATAATTAATCTATTAGTTCATTAATTTTTTTTTCTCAGTCGAGATGATCGGAAATGAAACATAAAATTAGTTTGTTTGTCTCTCTTGCTCTGCAGTAAACAAAATTGTGATTGTACTGGAACCCCATTAATAAATTCATTTTGCCTTCCCTTTCTTGAAAGACCCTGCTCCTCCCTTCTTTCCAGTCTTCTTATGAAGTTGCTTTTTTTGGTTTCAACTTGTTTGTGGTTGATGAGGACCTCCCTTCTTGATTCCTTTTACTCCTAGCTTTCTTCCCGTTATACATCGTAACCGCCTGATCTAAAAAATAACATAAATTAAAATAAAAGCCATTCTCAGGTTAAAAATGCATTTCCATTTTGGAATATCAACTGATGAACCTAAGTTGGCCAAATCATATGGCTCAAGCATACCTTGTCAACACCGAGTATCTCGTGCGAATGCTTAGAGATTAGCTTATTTCGAACACTCTCAGTTTGTCCCTTCTCTCGCGAGCCTATCCCTGATCCTTCGACAACAGGTAAGGACTAACAAAAGTACAAAATGACCATATTACAGCATGCCATCACAATTCATCAGAGATATTTACACTATAGTAAAGGCCGAGGATTCAAATCTTGCGATGCTTTCCTTGCTTTTTAGAAGGCTTTTCTTCAGGCAACTTCCTTTCAAATTTCCCCCCACTAGCCGTAGAAGTAGCGGCCATCCCAGCTACATTCCCTAATTCATCTTTCTGGGGCCTGTGTTCCTGTTATGGGAAGAGATGTAGCAGCAAGCTGAACATGGCTGCAGCAAACCACTTTAAGTTGAAAATAAACAAAAGCATTAAAAATAGCCAAACTCTAGCATCCGAAAAAAGATAAAAGTATCCTCTAAAAAGTAACAAGAATCAGATGAGAAGTTATTACATGAAACTCAACCAAAGAGCTAGAGTTTGTTCAATGCAAGCTAAAGCAACCGCTAGAGTTTTCTCATCAAGAACTAGAATCAAATGATATATTTCCTTTTACAGAACAGAAAAATAATTACAACAATTTATTTCTTTTTACAAAACAAAATCATATAAGATTCTTTAGAAAATTATTTTAACGATTTATTTTCTTTTGTAAACTAGAATCATATAAGATTCTTCGGAAAATAAATTCAATGATTTATTTTCTTTTACTAAATAGGAAAAATAAATCTGATGATTTATTTCATTTTACAAAATAGAAAAATAAACAGAACGATTTATTTACTTTTACAAACCATAATCATATAAGATTCTTAGGAAAATAAGTTCAACGATTTTTTCCTTATGAAGTTAGAATCAACACAAGATTCTACGATGAAATAAATCATTGGATTTATTTCTCTCTCCTTTTTTTAAGTATATATATTATGTTAAACGACTTGATTAGTATCACTAAAACCTGAGACAGATATATCACCGCAACCTAATTCTATTTTAACAAACAAAAATCAAAAGGAATTAATCCTTTAATTTTAGCAACCCGATAATTAAAAAGAACTAATTCTTTGAGTTTAATTTTTACAATCAAATAATCGAAAGTAACTAACTCTTTGATTTTAATTTTCGTAACCCAATAATCGGAAGGAACTAATCATTTGATTTTACTTTCTGGCAACCCAATGATCAAAAGCTTTGGATTAAACCATGAATCCGTTTGTATCTACAAGATTTCTCAAAAGAAATTATTAGTGCGATAATAAAATTCATAATGTTTCCAAAACCCATTTAATAATTATTATAATATTTAATAATAATTATCAATACAAAATAAATTATTTATTCATGTCATATTTAATATTTCATATTAATAGGCTGAAAAATTAATATGGTAATAATACCATAACAATAATATCATGAATAATATCATGATTAATGCTTACATGTACTTTTATGTGACAAAACATACCATAATGATATTACCAAATAATACCATTACATAAAAAGAATCATATCAATTCTTTAACTACCCATTCTATATTACAGAATCAAAATTATGAAAATAAGTAACCAACTTTACTTTAATGACAATTTCTATTTAAATAGATTTGTCCACTTTGAGCAAACTCGTTAAAAAGACAGGATAAATCCTGAAAAAAATTAATTTACTTTTCACGATTTCCCCAAGATTTTTGAATTGTCTCAGATTAAAAAAAAAGATATAAAAAGAACTTTTCTTAAGATTATTACAAGTATAGCAATCTGAGACGAAAAGAAAATAAAAATAAAATATTTTATGAATAATCGAAAAATGATATAGAAATAAATACACATTTTTTTACGGAACAACCAATTAGAAACAAGTTGAGGTATACAACTAATCAGTTTCCTTAAGACAAGTTTTTTACCACTCCTATGGTGTTTGAGATCGTTGGTCGTCTGTCTCCCTGATGGTACTAGTTGTCCTCTGATCCACCTAAAGATTTTATGTAGAAAGATGGAAGGATACTTGAATAATGAAAGCCCATTTATGCATTACTTCCATGATAGTCTTACTGGGCCTACTATGGTGTGGTATAATCGATTAAACAGAGAGCAAATTAGGTCATGGGTCGATTGAGCAGAGAACTTTGGGAATCTTGTGAGAAGTGGGGAGCTAATAGAGGATGCAATCAGAAAAGGAAGCTTGGAAGTCACCTCCAAAGGTTCAGTTAACAAAAAAATAGGAAATAAGGACAAGATGAATAAATGTCATTTCCAGAACCCTCGTAGCCTAAAAGAAAAGAGTCAGCTAGTTACTCTAAAAGACCAAAGAAAGTTCCACAAGTAAGAAAGACTTTGGAGGTGTTCCAAACACCTATTTCATATTTGTTCCCTCATTTGATCAAGGGTAAATACTTGAATTCGAGATCGATGAAAGCAACACCAAACCCTTCTGCCCACAGATACGATCATGATAGTGTTTGCGATTTCCATTTGGGGACACTGGGGCATTCTTGTGGATTATTAATGAAAGATTTCAAAATACTTGTTAGCAATGGGGCATTAACTCAAGAATTGGTTAAACAATGGATGGCTAAACCAAATAGGGAATTAAAGAGCAAGATGTAGCATCCGATTGAATCAAGTGTCTCAATATTGAATGGATAACATGGGGCATCCTGGGATCAACATATGAGGCTATTGTTTAACAATTGTGGAGCTTTGTTGTACATCATGTTCTGTTTGAATTTGTTTTTCTTTCTTTGTTTGCTTGTTAGATGTTTTTAAATTTTAATGAAAGTTACTCTTTTTTAGACTAAAAGTAATAAAACAATTTCTTTTTGAAGTTCAATGAATATAATAAAATACCCTTATAGCTTTTGAGAGGAGGCAATGTTAAAACCCTTGTAAAACAATAACCATGATCATGCTCCAAAAAAATACACGTGACTATCATACCCTTATTTTGTAGGGACCAAAATAGCTTTCACCTCTCATGAAGAGACGAACAAAGAGCTTGCCATTCAGGTATGTATAGGAGTGGAAAAAATGGGGCATCTCTTGTGTATGACATTGAGAAACTGGATCATACTTTTATTGAGGACCTTCAACGATGACAATAATCTTCTCAGATGTAATGGTGGAATAGATAACTTAGTTTAGGTCGGTTGCTTGAGAATTTAACTCTAAGGATAAAACTTTCTGATTATCAATGACACCCAGAATATAATATGTTTTTCTCGATGAACTTAGGAAATTGAATCTGTATACTCAAGAAATTAATATAATTATTTATATATACAATAAAACTAAGCTATTTCTCCAAACAAATTGGTTGAAAGCACTAACTTTATGGATAGATTCCTTCAGCTACACAAATAAAGGCAAATAATACATATACACACACACACACAAAAAAAAATAAGATGAGCTATTCTTATAAAGCAATTGGTTGAAAGCCCTAGCTTTATAGATAGATTCCTTCATCTATCCAAACAAAGGTAAATTAAATTGAATTTAATTAAATAAAAAATATCGGTGAAATGGACTAAGGGAGTTGAGGAACACATGTTATAGTCAACTTCAAACATGCACTCAAGAATTTTGTCTTTAGACCGATATTTCTGCACTACCTATGCTGAAGGAGTCTATGAAACTTGAACAAATGGAAGATTTCAAAGAATCGAAATAAAAGTGCTCTAAAAGATCTAACAATTAAATATACTACTTGCGTCATTTTGTCCACATCCGGTTGGAATGTTAAGCTGACATAGAGGGGCATATCACAATGTTCACAAGGAATGAGAAAAGAATGACATCTTGATGATTGAAACCATAGAAAATAAGAAGTCAACCAAGAAGACCAACCCATCGATCTTGACACTTGTCAAAGGGCCATAATTTTTGAAAATAAATTTTTTGATTTACTTAATATTTATTAAAATGTTGATTTGTTTCAATTGTGAGACCGAAGCTAGAGGAGTTATTTAGTAAAATTATTTCATTCATATGAATTCTAAAAATAATATAAAAAAGAGAAAAAAAAATTCAAACAGGACAATCTCTCGAGAATTAATAAGGACCTTTGAAGTTGGTGAGGCTTACTTTGTTTCTAATAAAGAAGAAAGAAAACAAATAAAAGGCAAAACAAGAAGAATAAGTGATTTTGAAGCATTGAGGAAACCCTCTGGTCTTCAATTAAAGATCAGAAGACACGAGAATAAACCTCTCAGACTTCTTTGTGATGTTATAATCAACCAGAAAGCTGATGATCACCTTAATAAGAAGGGGCATGATATTTTGAGATTTTCTAATATCTTAGTTCATAGCAAAGTTTTAAGGAACCTCTGTTAGAAGTATTGATCATTTTTTGAGTGTCCGTTTGATTATGAGATCTCATGAAGAGAAATCCTCAAATTACCAAGCCAAAAGAGAAAAAGAATATTTAATGACAAGACCCAAGTTGAGTGATAAATGGAAAAAGAGTGAGGCCATTCGAAGTTGAAATTCATGTTGTTCAAATAAGGATGATCCATGAAAGTACCTACATTGGGGCATTACTAAATATCTATATCATGTTGTGATAACAAGATCTAACTTAAGATTACCTTGAGAGACAAACCATCCATGCTTTAGTCGGTAGGAGGGTTCTAAAAAGAAACACTAATTTAGTAATAAAGTTAGGGTAGAAAGGATGTCAAGACCATATTCCTGATCTTTACAAGGCTTCAAGCAAAGAAACATTTCTTCGGTTGTTTTTATGAAGAAGCAAGATAGAAGATAGAAATGATATGATTGCACATGATGATCAGATTGTCCTTCTGAAGGTGCAAGCTTGAACTAACAAGTTGCTACACTAATATTGGGTCAAGTTGTATTACAGGATGATCAATAAAGGAACACTAAGTTCACTACTCAGAAGTCAAAAGAAGATTGATAACCAACATCTCTGCATACATTGAGCACATAATGCATTACATGTATAAGCATTTAACTGCATTTGTACTCGTATGCACAGATGTTTAATTTTTATAGATATTCTAAAGAAAAATAAGAGTGGCTGAGCTTAAGGATCGAGGAGCCCAATCATGAAAAATCATTACTTTGAAAAGGACATGTTACCCGATATATGATGTTTTGGTATGATGTTTTTATATGAAATTTTTGAAAAGAAAGAAGTGATTTTCAAAGTTTCTTACCTAGTATAATATTTCCATGATGAGTAAGTCCTCCGAGCCATCAATAAGTCTTCCGAGCATGATGATTAAATGCTTCGGGTCATCTGTGAGTCTTCTGAGCAAGATGATAAGTTCTTTGGGCCATCTGTAAGACCTCTGACCATGATGTTGTCATATGATATTTTTGAAAATGAGAAAGTGATTTTCAAAGTTTCTTATTTGATTTGAAGTTTCTTACTTGATTTTCAGAAAATGAATTTTTTGAAAAGTAAGAAAGAGAGTTTCAAAGTTTCTTACATAGTAGAATATTTCCAAAATGAGTAAGTCCTCCGGGAAATCAGTAAGCCATATGAACATGATGATTAAATCCTTCGGGTTATCTATGAGTCTTTTGATCAAGATGATAAGTCCTCTGGGCCGTCTATAAGACCTCTAGGCATGATGTTTTCTACATGATATTTTGAAGAAAAAAAATAAGAAAGCGATTTTCAAAGTTTCTCATTTATTGTTTACTTGAAATAAAATTTTATCTTTCTTGAGATTGTTTTCCTTGAAACATATGTTTTCATTTTGTGATTTCCTCAGTAAAAACTTCAAAATTTTTCTTCTCTCTAGAGATTGTTTTTCTAAAGAAAATTTTGTCTCACTTAAGGCTATTTTCTTCAAAATTCAAACCTTGAAATTATTTTTCTTAAAACAAATTTGGTCTCATTTGGGAAAATCTTTCCTTGAAACACAAACTTTTAGATTGCATCACCCAAAATATTTCATCTCCCTTGAGATAAAGATCATTTTTAGTCTCACTTGAGACAACATCAAGATGGAACTAGACAAAAACTTGTTGCATTTTTCATCTTTTCCCTTTTCTTTTTAACAAAAGTGGACTTGTAGCATTATTATTATTAATATTATTAATTTATATTTTACAGGCCCAATGTTACAACCTAGCAAGCTCAACAGCAAGCAGACCCAATTTCATTAGAACCCAAGAACCGAAGCCTAACAACAAGCCCAAGTGATCTAAAAAAACTAGGGTTTGAAACCTTAGGGTGTTTCCCTCCGCTACCTACCACACCCACCATCTCTCATACCGATAGCCATTCCCATTGCCATCATTGTGTCATCATCATGCTTGCATCCAAATCAACCCAAATCAAAAGAAAAAAAATCAAATCAAACAAAAAATAATAAATCCTAAAATCTAAACTAATCTTGAAAAATCCAGGATCACCATCAATCGAGTCTAACCCCTCTACTTAGCCTCTCTGAACCACCCTCTATCAATCTTTACCAAATATGCATGTAGCAACCATAAAAGAGAAAGAGAAAGAGAAAGAGAAAGAGAAAAGATGATCGAAGGAAATGGGAACGGGAAACATGAAAAGAAAAAAAAAGAAACCAAGAAAAAAGAGGAAAAAAAAGAAGAAGATCAAACCAAAAAAAAATACAAATAGGGAACGAAAAAGAAAGAAATAAGGGGTTTACCGTGCTTTATTGATCGTTAGAAAGCCCATAGTTCATCAAAAATCCCATACATTCCTGGAATCTGAGTTGTACGAAGGTAAAATCCTAGATCTAAGCTTTTGAGGTTGGTTTTAGGTAAAAGTAAAAAACAACTGGGTTTAGGGAGAGAAAGAGGAATATGTTGGGGTTCATTTTAGATTTTTTGGCCACTAATAGCGATGGTCGGCGGTGGCTGTTGGCACCAACGAGTGGTGGCCATACGCCGATGAGAGTCCAGAGAAGGGAGCTTTGAGAGAATTCTCTCAATTTCTTTTTGGGGCAAAGGAGAAAATGACAAGGCTTAGGGATCTTAGCCTTGATTTTGGACTTATATATATATATATATCCCTCAAATGATGTAGTTTTAGGGTTAGAGTTTTTGAAACCTTAAGTATGAGATAACTTGTTATAGCCATCCAAGTTTTGCAAAGTTCTGTTTTAGTCACTGAAAATTCTTGGTTGTAAAGCTTCAAGGTTTATATTAGTGTATTTTATCCTCTCTCGAGACTTTTACATTTCTGAATTTTGCTCCTTTATTTTTCTTTTTTTCATTTTGGTCACATAAGCTATTTAATTTTGCTTCTGCTTCTTTTAACTTCTGGTGTATTATTTTAAATACTTTCATTTCAATCCTAAATATCATTTTTGGTTTATTTCCATTCCTATTGCTTGTATTGTTTGATATTTATATTTCTATTCCTTATTTCTTGCTATGTTTGTTATTTTACCTTTGAAGTTTTTGTTTCTTATCCTTTATTTAATCATAAACTTGTACATTTGATATGTATAGTATTTCATAAATTTATTATATTATGTATATTTATATGATCTTTGTATAATAGGAGTTTTATATATATATCTATATACATTTATATTGAAATCTATACTATTTTATAATCCTTCCATTTCCAATTTATATATGTATAATATATTTTTAACTTTATATAAATTATGTGTATATTAAAATCTATATGTACGTTTTTCAATTATTATTTTATTTATATGATATACTAAGGTATAAAATATGAATTAATTTTTATTACATATTTTTTATACCTATATGTTTATGATTAATTATTATATATAATTATATTTATGTGATGCATGTACATATAGTTTTAGGTTTTATTTTGAATTAATTTGTATGTTATCGTCACGTGCATTACATGAATCTCATTAAAATAATTTGACTAAGGATAATATTCATTTATTTTGAGGTTGAGGGAAAATATTGTATTAAGGAATAACAAGGTCGCTTTCAATAGTCTTAAAATAAAAGGGTATTATGTCACTTGAAACAATAAAAATTGATTTCACTTAAAACTTGAGAATGAGAAAAAATATTATGTTCTCTTAATTAAATTCACCGAGAAAAGATTGATAGATTGGATATAAGGTCTGATCTCGACATCTTTAAATAATTGAACATCCTTATTCTTATTAAAGATTGATAACACAATTAATTAATTGTATTTATTTCATTAGAAATAGATGTTAACTTGTATGTGTTTAAAAGGGGTCATCAATTAAATTACATTTGAATTTACAAGTTTTATTGCAAGGACAATTAATTAATTATCTAGGTATCGATTTAGGGTGTCTAATCATTCCCATGCGTAATCGACTCCTGAACTCAAATTTTTGGTAACACAGACCTTAAGATTGGTGGCGACTCCACAAACCGATTTTATTGTTTGAAATTCAAGCCCTAAATTATTCAAGGTGAATGTTTTTAAAAAATCCAGATTTTAATCGACCATATTTTGAAAGGAACATCTTGACAACAAAAAAAACTCTATCACATCCACTATCCCTTCATCACCAAACACCCATCACCACCATACCTAAGCAAATATAACCATAGTAAAAAAAAAGAACAAAAAAGAAAAGAAAAGAAAAATAGAATGAGTGAGAAGACTACCCACGTTCGATTAGTGGTCATTACCGACATTTGAAGATTTAGCTTCAAGATATGAACGATTAGGAGACATACGTTGACGAGGGGATCAACAAATCTCCATTTGAACTCCATTCAACGGTGGACAATATGATTTTGAAGTAGAAAATCTAAAAGGTTTGCATTAAGATTTAGTGAGATTTATGTATTTTTTTAACGAAACTAAGCTTGGACTTGTGATCATGGCATCAAAATGGTGTAAGTTAGAAAACTTAGGCTCCGTTGGTTATCGAAGACGGTGATCGATGCGGCAGTCGATAGTGATCAGTATAGTGGTTGGTGGAGAAATCTGGTCAACTTTTGGTTTTCTCTTTGAGAAAAGGAAGATGAGTTTCTAAGAGATATAAAGATAAGAAAAAAGAAAAATGAAGGAAAAGGAAAATGAAGGGGCTTTAGAGCCCGTTCGAATGACGTCGTGTTGGCACCCCTGTAGCTCGCTTGTTTTGGGAATCCATGGATAATTCTTCGTGAGGTTTTCTAGGTTTCTTCATTTTTCAATTTAGTCCTTGATTACATGAATTTTTCTTATAATTTTGCCCCTAAATTTTATATTAATGCAATTTAGTCATTTAGATTAGTTGCAATCCTTTATTTAGTGCACTACGAATTGAGCATATTATTTTGTTTCCCTTTAAGTTTAGTCAACTCTTATACATATCAATTTATACATACTTTACGTAGATATATATATTATAATTAATATATACAATATAATAAATATGCATATTTATATTAATTAAATTTTTTATTTACTAAACTAAGTTACATCAATGGTTAAAAGGATGATTATTATCCTTAGAGGTCTTGAGTTCGAACACCAATTACTGCAAGTTATGTCACACCCCAAATATGAGGTAAATTGAAGGTTTTTAAGAGTTTTGGTGTCCTTTTTAAGCTTTTAAAAGTTTAGGGACAAACACCTAACTAAGCCAATTTTGGGTGTTATGAAACCCTTATTTTTCCTTATTTTATTTTCTACCTTATTTGGGAAAACTATAGCCGCTCACACTCTTTCCCCTTCTTTTTTCATTCTTTATTGATATTGCACTTTTCTCATCATTTCTTCATCATCTAGGCTGTCATAGTTGGCACAATCAGTAACATTGTATTCATCTCTTCATCCCTGTTCGTCTACTAACCATGATTCATTCTGCCACGGTCGTCTTTCGGTTGGGCCTGGAATTGGGCTTCGACTTGAATGAATTGGGTTAGAGTCGCCACTGACCATTTTAAAACAAATTTAGGTGGGTCGGACACCATCTTACCTGATATGTGTTTTACCAGAAACATGTTGAGTTCGAGAGTCGGTTACGGTCAAGGAAGGATTAGCACCCTTGAACCGCCCTTTCCATACCAATTAATTCGTCGGTTATCTTTAATTGCAAAAATTGAAAACTTAAATTAAAATTTAAATACCCGATTCGAATTGCTTAACTTTGATCAATTGAGATTATTACTGAAAAAGAGATCGAAAATTTTAGACAAAAATGAATAAAAATAAAATAAATAAATATTAAATCAAGAGGAAAAAATAAGAGAAAAAAAAATGAAAAAAAAAAAACAGTAACAAAAAATTAAATAAGCAAAAAATGAAAGAAAGAAAAAGTAAAAGTAAAAGAATACAATAAATAAGAAAATAGAATAAATAAAAAGGAAGTGAAAGAAAACAAAAAAAAGAAGAAAAATAAAATCAAATAAAAAATAATTAAATATTAATAAAGGTTAATTATTAAAAGCAATAAAATAAAGAAAATATGAAGAAACAAATTTCAAAAATAAAACAAAGTAATAACTTAGAGGATCAAATTGAGACAAATTGAAATTAGTGGATTAAATCGGTATTAAAATGAACTGCAAAAGTAAAAATAAAAATCAGTTGCCAATTCATAAATATAAGAAATATAAACAGTGACTAAATTGATTAAATTGGAAATTCAAGGAAACATTTAATGTACATGCAGTGACTAAATAGAAATAAATAAAAATTAAGTTCCATATATGAAAATACAGAACTTTCTAACCACCCATTACCTAGTTATACCAAAATTTCCTTAAAGGCAATAAAAACCCCCATTCACGCGTGGCCATCTTCTTCATTTCTGTTTCTTCTTCAACCAGGCTCTCCCCCTCATCTACTCTTGTTTTTTTAACACAAACTCAAAACTAAAATCTACAGTATTCTGATGGTTGAAAATGGCTACTCCGATGTCGATAAATGGCGGTTTACGGCAGCGATGTAAGCTTCTTCCCTCTTTCCTTCGAACCATCCTTTAGCAAATAGAAATCTTTCCTCTTTTCCTTTTTCTTCCTCTTCGCTTTTCATAAGATTTTTGGTTCCTCGTTCCAGCCCCCACGTTTGCTTGGTTTACATGTGCATTTATACTCATCGGATTCGCTATTTTTAGACAGAGTTAGAGTCTCACTTGGACTCAAATAGTTTAGTTTAGAGTTCTATTCGAACTAAAATGCTTATTGCTGACTTGGTTGTTTTCTGGTGTCGAGAATTCCGGGTTATGAGCGGTGTGGCTGGATTTCTCTTGGAGATGGGTTAAAATGCTACAGAAAATTAGTGTATACAGTTGCCCCTCTTTGTCTTTTTTCATGAAACGAAAAATAGGACAAAGACAAAAGGACACGAATTTTCGTTCGGTGGTGTTGAAAATTGACTCAATTAAGAAGAACTCCCTGTTGAATTGAGTTGCGGGTGACTATTTCGTCATGAAGTCGAGTCCATCTTGAAATGATATGGAATTGAAGTCGTCATTCAGAATTTGAATCGGAACGTGGCTTCTCGTCACCAAATTGTACTCAACCTCAGTCTTCTTCTCGGTTTAAAGACCTTGGTTAAAATTCGACTGGAGGTCCTCGTTGAAAGATGGTTTTTCTTGACTTAAGTTATGCTGCCGGAAACGATTCTTGTCACTAATGCACGGCTAACCCAGTCTTCTTCTTGACTATTGATGTCATCGAGCTGAATGGAAACGAACTTGACAATTTTATTGATAGATAGCCCTTCTTGCCTTGAGCTATGCTGTAAATGATGTGCCTTGGAGCTGAGCGTAGTCAAACTCGAAGGTCTTTTGTGTTTCAAGAGAAACATTTTCAAAGGGTTTTTTTTTGTGTTTCAAGAGAAACATTTTCAAAGGTTTTTTGTATTTCAAGAGAAACTATCTTAAGAGAGAACAAACTTTGTTTCAAGAGAAATTTATTCAAAGATTGGTGTTTCAAGAGAAACTGTCTAAAGAGAGACAAAATTTGTTTCAAAGAAAACTATCACAAGAGAGACAAAATTTGTTTCAAGAGAGATAAAACTTGGTTTTGAGTAAATTAGTCTCAAGCGAGACGACCCCTTGTTTCGAGAGAAACAATCTCAAAGGTGATTGATAATCTGCTTGTTCCTGAAGATGAGTGTTGCTGGTAGGTATGATTCCCTTCGTCGTGAAGTTGAAACCGTGGATGGCCCATTCGTTGTGAAGTTTAGCCTTGACTTGAAAATCCTTCGTCGTGAAGTTGAAATCCAAGCTTGTATTGTTGCTGGTGAGCACGATTCCCTCCGTCGTGAAGTTGAAACCGTGGATGGCCACTTCATTATGAAGTTGAGCTTTGAATTGGATATCCTTCGTCGTGAAGTTGAAATCCAATGTAAGTTGCGCTGTTTTGAAGCCAATATCCTTCGCTGTGAAGTTGAAATTGACTCTGAAACTGGAAAGTTTGTTGATAGACACTCCTTCTTTGAGTTAGATATCCTTCGTCGTGAAGTTGAAATCCAATCTAGAGATGGATGCCGCTTGTGTGCACGATTTCCTTCATCGTGAAGTTGAAACCGCGGGTGGCCCCTTCGTCGTGAAGTTGAGCCTGGTAATTGGATATCCTTCGTCGTGAAGTTGAAATACAAGTAAGTTGTATTATTCTGAGTCCAATATCCTCCATTGTGAAGTTAAAATTGGCTCTGGAACTGGGAAATTATTTGTTGACAATCAGTTGCCCCTTCTTTGTGAAGTTGAGTTTGTGTTGTCTCAAGTCTAATATCCTTCACCGTGAAGTTGAAATTGACTCCGAATGAAATTGAAAAAGTTGACAATCAACCGCCCCTTCGTTGTGAAGTTGAGCTTGTGTTGACTTGAGTCCAATATCCTTCGTTGTGAAGTTAAAATTGGCTCTGAAATTGGGAAGCCCCTTCGTCGTGAAGTTGAGCCTCAAATGGCACGATATCCTCCGTCGTGGAGTTAAAATCGTGGATGTGTGGGTACAATATCCTCCGTCGTGGAGTTAAAATCGCGGATGACCCCTTCATCGTGAAGTTGAGCCTTGACTTGATATCCTTCGTCGTGAAGTTGAGCCTTGTATTGTATGCTGCGGGTGGACACGATTCCCTTTGCCGTGAAGTTGAAACTGTGGATGACCCATTTATTGTGAAGTTTGGCTTCGAGCTAGATATTATTTGTCATGAAGTTGAAATCTACTCTCGAGAAAATTGTGTCGTTTTGAGCTCAATTTCCTTCGCTACGAAGTTGAAATTGACTCTAAAAACTGTAAAAAAATTATGTGTGCTAAAAATGATAAATGTGATGCTCTTAAGTATGTCTAAGATGCATGCAACATGAATGAGTTATGTTTTATCTCCTGGATTAGAGTCCCGTGATTTGTCTGCCAATCTGATCCTTGGAATCGATCGTGCCCCATTTTCTTCTCGAGTTTTGGCTTTACCGACCTTTCATATTTGAGACTATCCTGTTTGAAAAATGTTTTTCTCATTTTTCTTATTTTAGGAGGGAAAAGGATAAAAATTATGTAAAATATTATTCGCAATTGAATCAAATTGTAAACATTAGTTCAAAGTATATCAAAGGAATCAATAGCTCTTTTTAATGCTTTCAGAGTTACATCTCTTTGACAAATGTTCAAATGGATGAGTTGGCTTTAGGTTGACCTAAGTTTTCAGCCATAAAAAGGTCATTTTTTTGTTATTGCAACATGTTTTTTTTGGTTTGGCATTTTAATTGGGTGCGGACAAAATGACGCAACTAGCATGATCAATTACTAGACCTTTTCAGTCTTCTGAAATCTTCCATTTGTTCAAGCCTCATAAGCGCTCCTCTTACAAAGGTAGTGCAGAAATATCGGTCTAAAAATGAAATTCCTGAGTGCTTGTGTGAATTTGACTATAACAGGTGTTCCTGAACTCCATTAGTCCATCATTAGTGAAAATTTATTGTTTAGATAAATTTGATTTAATTTTTATCTGGCTAGCTGAATCCATAAAGTCGGGGCGTTTAACCAATTTCTTTATAGGGACAACTTAACATTATAATCAATTTTATCAAGTTAACTGAAGGGTTCATCTCATTACAAAGTCTTCGGCCGGACAATAGCAGTGGAGCAAACACCGAATTACCAAGTGTTCGAGCAATGTCATGGTTTAAACGTAATCTACTCATAAGGCTAGGGCTTTCAAGTTTCCTCTATAACCAATTGCCTTAGTGGAATAGCTTAGCTTTACGGATTTAATTTCTTAAGTTTGTCAAGAACAACCTGTTATAGTCTAGGTGTTGTTGAAAGTCAAGGAATCTCATTTTTAGAGTTTAATTTCCAAGCAACTGACCTGAACTAGATTTACCTACTCGACTATTCCATTTGTAAAGATAATGATCATCATTGAACGTCTTAAATAAAAAGTATAATAATGTCATATGCAAAAGGATGCCCCATGTTGTCCGCACCTTATGAAAGGAAAATGTTTTATTCGTTTATTGCAAGAGCAGGGTACGGTGTTTGAGTGCATATTCTGGGTAAAGTCAAATTCCTTGTTTTAAATCATGTTACTTCGTCAAAGATCTGTAACTTTGAACCATTTATAGAGTTTCTTAATTCATATGATATTCAAAGAATTGCAAGTTTAAAAATGTGATTCATTGCTTAACATCTTTAAAGTAACATAAATTTATTTAAAAGTCCTTACAAAAACTTGAGAAAAAAATGAAAAACAAATTCAAATAGAATGCCTCAAATGATGAAATGATCTTCCTCACTTGGATGCCCCCAAGTTGTTGAAGTCGATCCAGTTCTGGTTACGTATCTTCTACACGACTCTCTTGAATGCGTAACAATTCTCAATTGTGTGCCCTGGGACACCGTCGTGATATTCACAATGAGCATTCTCGTCATACCACTTGGGGTGTGGGGACTTCATGCTTTCCATCAGGTATGGTGACACTACATGAGTGTTAAAAAGTTGCTGGTAAAGCTCTTTGTAGGTCCTGGTAATATAATCAAAATGTTCCCATTTTTGATGAGACATGTCAATGTAGTAAAAAGGAAAAATAATGCGAAATATGCAGGAATGCATGATGCATGCAATGTTCGAGGCATTGATCAAAAAAATGTGTCTGTTATTAGAAATAATCCTTATTGGAGGCAAAAGTGTTTTATCTTTTAAGAGACAAAAATATCCTGACAGCTTCTGACATGTTGACTAGTCTTCTGCCTTCGTCTGTCACCAGTTGAATAACTTATCGAACCGCTCTGGCTTCTCTGGATGAACCGTGCAAATGTTGAGTTGTTTTTTTGTACTGGCCCAAGAAGTCTCGAATGACTGCATCTCTGGCATTTATCTTTTGTTGAACCTGTTCCCAACGAATACATCATTGGAGCCCTCAATTGATAGGAACTATGTGAAGTTCATTTGTATGTTTCTTGAATTCATTAGCAAGGGTCTCCAATTTCAGCTATCGTTTTGCCATTGTTGTCTTTGAAGGGACTCCCTTTATCTTGTCCCTGCAACCTCTGCCAGTCAGTTCTTCAAAGATAGACTTTCATTGTGCTTGATCTATACTTGGTTCATTCTGAGTCCTTTATAATGCAGCAGAGTGATACACTCTTCAATTGTGGGCACCAAGTCTTCTGGATTGAATGTGACACATAGTCGCCTTGTAGATTGTCCTATGTATTTTCATCTCTTGTATTACAACCCCTTTGTCCATTAATGCAGATTATTCATGTTTAACAAACACATTTTTGGTGGATCAACACCTCTTTTAAATGATGCAAGTGATGAAAATAAAATAAAATAAAATAAAAATTAAAAGAGTTAGTGAGGTGAAAATAATCAAAAATAATCATGAAAAATAAAAGTCTTACCCCACATGATGTTTACCCCACATGTTTTAATTCATACCCGGACATGATCTCTATCCCACATGCTAATTTCAAACAAACCCTAACCACATATTTATCTAGTTCGCATGCTTTGAACAGAAAGTAAGGCAGGAAACAAAGCATCCTAGGGTTTGGAATGAGGTTTTGGGGTGGGCTCTAATTCCCTGTACTTTCCCGGTTTAGGTTCTAAAAAAGGTTCTCGAGTTCTCCTTGCTGGTGCCCCCTTGGGCTTGCCAGACCTTAGTCCTAAGCCCATCACAAGCTTATGTGGACTAAGTTAAACTCGAGAGGATACATTCCCTTATGCCCATACGAAGAATAAATTCACAAGAAGAATTCACAAAATATAAGAAATATAAACAGTGACTAAATTTATTAAATTGGAAATTCAAGGAAACATTTAATGTACATGCAGTGACTAAATAGAAAAAAATAAAAATTAAGTTCCATATATGAAAATACAGAAATTTCTAACCACCCATTACCTAGTTATACCAAGATTTCCTTAAAGGCCATAAAAAAACCTCATTCACGCGTGACCATCTTCTTCATTTATGTTTCTTCTTCAACCAGGCTCTCCCCCTCATCTGCTCTCTTTCTTTTAACACAAACTCAAAACTAAAATCTACAATATTCTGATGGTTGCAAATGGCTACTCCGGTGATGATAAATGGCGGTTTACGGCAGCGATGTAAGCTTCTTCCCGCTTTCCTTCGAATCGTCCTCTAGCAAATAGAAATCTTGCCTCTTTTCCTTTTTCTTCCTCTTCGCTTTTCATATGATTTTTGGTTCCTCATTCCAGCCCCCACGTTTGCTTGGTTTACATGTGCATTTATACTCATCGGATTCGTTATTTTTAGACAGAGTTAGGGTCTCACTTGGACTCAAATAATTTAGTTTAGAGTTCTATTCGAACTAAAACGCTCATTGCTGACTTGGTTGTTTTTCTGGTGTCGAGAATTTCGGGTTGTGTGTGGTGTGGCCGGATTTCTCGGGGAGATGAGTTAAAATGCTACAGAAAATTAGTGTCTACACATTCATCTCGTCATCCCTTCAATCGACCGACCGAATTGTTGACCAAACTAAATCGATGACTGAACTGAACTACTGATTGAACCAAACTGCTAACTTAAATCAAACAAGTAAACAAACTAAACAATTGCTTGTTGACTATTAACCTTAACCATTGATCTTTACCTTGACTTTTTTTGTTACATTTTCTGTTGACCTTACCTTCATATTTTTCAACACCTTGAATTTGTTTTCACAATTCTTTTTGCCAAATTCTAACTCAAAACCCATATTTTGCATCATTTATTTCTCTATGATGTATTTATGCTAAGTAAATTATGGAATATAAGGTCTTATTTTTGAATATTGTGTTTTGAAGGTGATCACATGTCTCTACATCACTCTTTAGTAGATCCCAATTACCCTCGCTCAACCCAATTCGAGTATGCATGTTCAACTCGAGATATATGTGAGTGTTGTTTGGAAAATTACTTCTCTATTTTGGTGTAGATATATTTTTTTAGTACTCACATAATATTATATTATTATTAGGTCTCCATTCCAAATTACCTAGTACTAACGACCATGGGAAGCATACGACTTAGCCGATATTAAATACTTGAAATAAGTGTGTTCCTCATTCCATGATATTTGTTTACTTTTCATGTTAACGACCATGGGAAGCATACGACTTAGCCGATATTAAATACTTGAAATAAGTGTGTTCCTCATTCCATGATATTTGTTTACTTTTCATGTTGTGATGTGTTTATTTACTATATATTGCACATACATGTCTAAATCCTTATTAACGTTATGGTATTTATAATTAGCGTAATGACATAATATAGTATTCCTGTTTCAGTTTCTCTTCCGGGGTAACATCCCCATCTTGTTTCTTGATTATTGTATTTTATTTAGGTTTCTCTTTGGAGGCTAACGTTCCCATCCTGATTTATGTTTTATGTTTGGGTTCATCTTTAGAGGGCAACGTTCCGTTCCTGTTGTGCTCTACGAAAGGTATGATTGTAAACATATGTTTTAAAATCCTGATAGAGACATTACCTAATTTATTGTTTTTTGTTTTGTGTGTTATGTCACACTTTATTCAACTATATTTAAGTATTACTACTTGTTGTATCTAGAGGACACAATGAGCCTTATAGCTCATTCTATTAGTTTATTTCTTTTTAGATCCTTTTGGCCTTTAAGGGATTCGACATATATTTGGAGGATCGACTTTTCTCACATTTTATTAGACATCATAAGATTGATTTTTAGAATTTAAACTTTTTCATATATTTCTATCAGATTTTTTATTTCTAATGTATTTTGAAACTAAAAAACATTTTGTTTTATGAGGTTTTAGACTTTATTTTGGTATGCATTCTATTATATAACTCGATTTTATTATTGAAACATATAAATTTACCACCACGGTATGTTATATATAAATTGTTTTAGATATATGATATTATTAATGATGTCAAAATATTTTTTTTTGTTCATTACACTGTGGTGATCTCTGAGCCTCAGTTGTATCGACTAGGTTGAGTTAATAGGATTACATTAATGTTATCAAAGTCTAGGTTTAGCTCTTAAACAATGTTACCCGTTAACCTTACAATATTCTGTAAAATAAGTTTTACATGAATAAAAAATGTTTTGGTTTGGGAAATATTTTTCTGTGAGTGTAATTTTTTGTTAAATACTTTAATCTTATCTAATTTCAAATATGAGATGTATATACGAGTTATTTTGACTCGGGATTCCGATATCAGATCTGAATTTAGCTTTTGTTTATATTTGATCTCGGACTTAGTAGACAATGTGTCATCCCCTAAAGATCGACGCCCTTCTGTACCATCCAGAAAAGGTGGTAGCACTCGGGGCCACAGAGGTCGAGTGATTAGTATTGATATAGATCCTCCAATTATTGAATTTGAGACACTTGGGGGTGATTTGAGAGATTTTGCAATGGTCGTGTAGTGTTACGCTTACTTTAAAGATCAGTTGAGGTTCAGACAGAGGATATTGTCGTTATTGTATTGTCGGGCATGTTGTGTAGTAGAGTAGAATATTTAAGAAGGTTCACTCAATAATATCCGTCTGTTGGGGAATACTAGATTGTGGGTACCAAGAGTCTTCTCAATGAGATGGTATCCTAAGGGGAAAAGACTTTAGGAAGTTGTTCCATTTTTTAAAGATGATGCCCTGAGTTGGCGAGGCTTGGTTAAGATGACTACTTCGAGGGGTTAATTGACTTATGATTTTTTCTAGAAGGCTTTTTCAGAGTCGATTTATTGTCTATCATTATTTGAAAGAGAAAAACATGAATTCATGGATCTGAAGCAAGTTGATATGATAGTTCGTGATTTATGAGTTAAGAGTTTTTATGTCTCAATAAGTATGCAACTGGATTGATCACTATTGAGGAAGATAAGTGCTTGTGGTTAGAGAAGGGCATAGCAAGGTAGCTACTCATGATGAATGAGACTTCATTAAGTTCTTTGATCGGGCTAAAACTTCCAAGCAGATGGAAGATCTCAATAGGAAATAATGAAATCATATGAATAAGAAGAAATCAAGTTCTGATGGTCATTCTTATTCTTATTCTTGTCCTAGCAAACGTGTGAGGGACGAAACTTTGAGTTATGATGATTTTAGATCTCAACCTACTTATTCTATTGGTCGATTAATAAGTAAAGGTGTTTCACATGCACATTAATTTGTTCATACGTGTACTTTCGGTAGCAGACAACATGATGGAGAGTGTCCCAAGAAGTTAGGGGCGTATTTAAGGTATGGTTCCACTAAGCATATTTGGCAGACTATCTGTAGCCTACTCGGATATATCAAACTCCTACCAATTCTCAAAGATCATCTCATATATCGAGGGGTCAAGGTCAGAACAAGCCTATAACATCTAGATTTATGTCAGGTTCTTTGAGTAAGAGGCGATCTGCCCAAGGTAGAGGCTTTGTGAGATCAAAGGCTAGAGAGATTGCCCTTGCTTATGATACGAGACATTATAAGGATCATGATAAGCCAGAAGTCATTACATATACTTATATTATTCATTTTATTCATAATTTTACATTTCTTGATGGTGGGTCTACACATTCATATGTTGCAAGTTCTGTGGCACACAATTTTGAAATTCCGGTTGAGCCAATCATTTGCCTTGTTATTATTTAGTCTCTTGTGGGTAAATCTATAGTGGTTGACAAAATATATTGAAATTATCCTCTTTAACTCTATGGATGTATCTTTCTGGTAAACCTTATGAAACTCTCACTCGATGAGTTTGATCTTATTCTTGGTACCAATTGGCTAAAAGAGCATCAGTTAACCTACACTATGAACGTAAAAGAGCAATTTTGAAGATTTCTAAAGATAGGGAAGTTATTCTGATCAGTGAGTGATGAGGTTACTTGTCTAATGTTATATCAACATTGGTAGCTGAGAAATGAACCCAGAAAGGTTCCATAGTGTACTTTGCTTACATTTTGGATTCAAGGTAATTTAAGTCTGGAATTGAAAAGATTCGTATAGTAAGAGACTTTCTAGTTTCTTTTTGGAAGAGTTTTCTAGTGTACCAAATAAGAGAGAACTAGAGTTTGGAATTGAATTGTATCCAGGTATCGCACTGGTGCCTATGGAGTCCTATCACATGGCACTCAAGGAACTTAATGAGTTAAAGGTATATTTGTAGGAGTTGTTGGATCGAGGTTTCATTTAGTTTTTTCTTAAGAAAAAAAAGATTGGATATTATATTTGTTAATCGATTATCAGAAGCCGAACAAGTTAACAATTAAAAATAAATAACCATTATCAAGCATTGATGATATATTTCATCAGTTTTGAGGTGCAATTGTTTTCTCCAAAATTGATCTCTCATCTTGCTATTATCAACTTAAGGTGAAAGATTCTAAGTTCCAAAGATAATTTTTCAAACTTGATATAGTTATTATGAGTTCCTAGTGACGCCGTTCAGGTTAACTAATACCCGTACTACTTTCATAGATATGGTGAACCAGGTTTTCCAACCATATATGGATCATTTCGTCATTATTTTTACTGATGATATTCTAATTTACTCTAAATATAAGAATGAGGACGACGAACACTTAAGGGTTATTTTACAAACCGTGAAGGAAAATAATTATATGAAAAGTTTAGTAAATGTGAATTCTAGATTAGCGAAGTAATGTTTTGGGGTCACATTATCTCTACTAAAGCTATTTCTATTGACTCGAAAAAGAGTGAGGGTATTATGAACTGGAAGAAACTTAAGAGTGTGGTAGAGATTCATAGTTTCATAGATTTGGCATGTTATAATTGAAGATTTGTAGAAGGTTTTCTTATGATTGTAGCAACTCCTTTAAAAAAATTCTGAGGAAGAATGTGTCTTTTATTTGTAATGAGGCTCAACATTTGAGTTTTCAGCAGCTAAAATCAGTTCTAATTCAAGCTCTAGTTTTGATCCAACCTAAGACTAAGAAGGATTTTACAGTTTACAATGATGCTCCAAACACCCATTTAGGTTATGTTCTTATACAAGATAGGAAGTTTGTGGCTTGTGTGGCTCAACAATAGAAACTGCAAGAGTGTAACTACCCTACTCATGACCTAGAGTTGGCTCTAGTGGTCTTTGTGCTAAAAAAATATGGAGGCACTATATTTATAGGGAAAAGTGTTATATTTATATTGGTCATTAAAGTCTAAAGTAATTGTTAACTTAGAGGGATCTCAATTTGAGACAACATCGTTGGTTAGAGTTCCTAAGAGAATATGATTTTGAGAACGAGTATCATCCAAGGAAGGTTAATGTAGTCACCGATGCTTTGAGTCACAGAGTGACCACTAATTTTAGGGCTATGTTTGCTAGCATGAGCTTGTATGATGATGGTACCCTATTGATTGAAATCCGAGTTAATCCTACTTTGGTGATTGAGATCAAGTTGAAGCAACATCTGGATGTATTATTGTTTCCGATAGTAAAGTGAGTTGAGCAAAGCTTTGATTCTAAGTACAACATTGATGAGGATGTTTTATTTTGTTTTCAATGATGATATTGTGTGTCAGATGATCCTGAGTTGCGACATGTTATTCTTTGTGACACTCACAATAGCTCTTATTCTATACATCCTGGTGGGAATAAAATGTATCAAAATCTTTGGGAAAGGTATTGGTGGTCTAGTTTGAAAAGATATGTGACTAGTAATTGGCTAAGTTTTCAACCTTTTAGCAGGTAATGACTGAGCATCAATATTTGTCTAGTTTACTTCAACCCATTCAGATTCCATAATGAAAATAGAAACTAGTAACTATGAATTTTCAGTGGTTTACCTTTGACGCAATCCAAGAAGGTTTCCATATGGGTCGTTGTTGATCGTCTTACTATGTCAGTCAATTTTATTCCCATTCAGACGAATTAGTCTCTTGACATATTGGATCGATTGTGTCTTCATAAGATTGTTCGTCTTCACAGGGTTCCCTTATATATTATTTCTGATTAAGATTCGATGTTTACATAGTGATTATAGAAGAATCTTTATGATGCTCTTGGTACTCGACTAAGTTTGAGACATCTTATCACCCATAGTTTGATGGTCACTCTGAGCGAATTATTCAGATTCTAGATGATATATTAAGAGGGCATGTTTTAGATTTTGAGGCAAATGGGAGAATCATTTAATGTTGGTCGAGTTTGCCTATAATAGCAATTATCAAACCAATATTCAAATGGCTCCGTATGAGGCTTTGTATGATTGTAGGTGTCGTACTCCATTTTGTTAGACTAAGTTGTCTAAGATGAGGTTTGTAGGACCTGATCTTATTTAGGAAACCAATGATACAATCAAGTTGATTAGGGATAGATTTAAGGCTGCATTTGATAGAAAAAAGTCTTATGTCGATATGAAGGTATCTTATAGAAAAAGGTACTTACACTACAATAAAATAGATTTTTAGCGATTTTTTTTAGTTTTGTAGCGGTGTTTTTAAGCGTTGTTAATAACCCTACGACACTAGCAAGAGCACCTCAAAAAGCGATGCTAAAACTAAAGCTGCAACATTTAGCGGTGTTGAGAAAAATGCCACAAAAGGTTTAGGTATGTAGCGACATTTTGGAAACAAGCGTCGAAAAAGGTTTAGGAATATAGTGGCGTTTTGAAAACAAATGCCGCTAATTGTCTTGATATATAGTGGCGTTTTAGAATAAAACGCCACAAATTATCTTGTCTTAGTAGTGCTTGTTCCTCCAAACGACACTATATGTTGTGATATATAGTGGCGTTTTGCAACAAACGTCGCAAATGTGTGTGCCAATAGTGGCATTTTCTTCTCAAAATGTCGCAAAAGAGCGTGAGTAAAAAAATTAATATTCTATAACATTATCAAATAACAACAAATTTAAAATTAAATTAAATACTAAACATTAAAGTAAAATTTAATATAGTTATGCTCTATGACCACTGATAATATGATATATTTTGAGGGTTTTAGGGTGTTTCATAGTATGCTAGTAGAAACATCATGTTCGGAAACTAACAAAATGGACATTACAATGAGAATTCATATGCTAATGTATCCTTTCTCCTTCAAGCTTTCAATGGTTTCTCATATTCACATCCTAAGGAATGAAGCTCATACTCGAACTCTTTGGCTTCTCTTGGGATATTTGAAAAATACTCTTAAATGACTTGTCCTGATCTTTACATCTGTAATAAATTGAAGAAGACATGACTTTTATTAGCATTTCTATCATCAAACATTTTTTCGGGTTGTGAAGATCGATCTCAAGTCTCAAGATGATAATATTTTAGTTAAGATATTATAGTTGCTTACTTTCCTTGAAGGCCCAAATTAGAATAAAGCTCATCCAAAGTTTTCAGAATCTTCAAAATCTGTACATTTTTTTCAACCCTCCATTAGCTGAAGGAATCAGCTTGAATATGTGCAGATGCAGTGTAATCTCAACTAGGATCATTCAAAAAAGTTATTATACTATATAGACACCTCTAAAATATATATATATATATATATATATATATATATATAGACACCTCTCAAAAATTATAAAACTGTAGTTCATCTTGAAAAAATCATAAAATCTTCAGTTAATGCAGTGGAGCATGGATATTAGTCAAAACCTATTGAAACTAAAAGGAATCCGAATTAAATTCAACCTGATTCATCTACCCAAAACTAAAAGGAGATGAAATATAAGCAAAACAAAGATTGTTATTCATACCTTAGTTTAACCTCCTTGGAGTTGATCTGCAGAAACGAAGAAGAAATACCTTTAGGCAGAGTTATAATCAACGAGGGACTTGAAATTATGGGGGAAACAAAAATTCGAAATGATTTACATAGATCTTAGTTTAAATTCACTAGGCTGGAAAACAAGTAATGCTATAGCTGAACCTTTAGCAGACAATTAAGCATAATAAAAATAGATCCACAAAATCAAAAAAAAAATTCGGTTGAAATAAATGAAAAAGAAAATCAGATCCGATATGACACAAAAGAAAAAAATCATTTGTGAAAAATGGATCAATTCTGAATCATTATATGAACAAATCAGACAGAGTAAACTAAAATAACTTAATTAAAAAATAATTAAATCAGATAAAGAAATGAATTGAATCATCAGCTAGTAACCATTAAGATCTAATTTTCTTCCAAAGCAAAACAACACAATAAAAATAAATTGATAATTAAAAAATGAAATGGTATATGAAAACTAAATAATGTAGTCTTTGAGATTCAATTGACCTAAAGCTCCCCTCGTAGTAGCAGAAGAGAATGTCACGAGCAAGTATAGGAGGAAGAGCACAGCTGCCTCCTTAAGCTTAAGTAGTCACTCTCTCAAATCATTTTTAGTTATGGTTTCTTTCTTTTCCATCAAAATAAAGACATTTGAACCCCCAAAGGCTATGACGACCAAAACAAATACGAACATGCGACTAAATACGAGCAGATAATGAAGGCCAAAATAAATAAAGTCAGTACAAAGTCAGTGTTATACTGAACTTAGAAAAGCTAAACAACAAAATAGCTACAAAAAATATGACAAAATTTTCTTTTAAGTAGCCGTTAAGCTGAAATATGCACATACCATACATGTGGATAATTTTTTGTCCCAAATCTTCAGTTTATTTTGAATAAAAGTTAAACTGTAAAGTTAAATTTCTAGAGGAAAATATTAACATTCAATAAACATGCTTATGCATTGGATGATTCCAACAAAGACATTTGAACTTAGAGCAAATGTTAGATAAACTAAGAACAACTTACCTCTCCTTCAAGACTGGAGAACCTTTCGACAAGGGCTTCATGGTCCCTTTTTTCCAAATAGGCTTTATTTAACAATCCAACTTCCTTGAACTGCCGCCAGTCCTTCATGTCCTTGTCTTCCACCCCGACGTTTAGGGGGTCTTGCCACTAAGAGAAGCAGCAGGAGGCAGGGAGCATTTTTAACATCGTGGACAAAAGCAACAAGTTTTACCTTGCCACGACTGCCACCACTACTAGTGTTTGGAACCCCCGTCGATTGCAGCTCATTGGGTGGAGTTAGAGTTAATGCAGGCCACACCTTCCTTCGTGGCGTAATCGTATCACCAAGAATCAGAGGGAAAGAAACAAAGAAATTGAAGGAAACTATGCTGTTGAAAACCCTAGAAACATGAAAATTATACTTTGAAGAGTGGGCAAATTTCGATCTGATAGCTTCGAGATCAATTAGTTTTGTTTTTGGGGTTGGAGATGATGGAAGACTAACATATTTTGGGTAGTGACAAAGGCAAAAAAAAAAGGAAGTGAGAACGACAAAAACCTTTGAGAAAGAAGGAAAAAATGAAAGCGGACTAAAGGGTGGGAGATAAAAAGACAGAAAACTTGTGGCGTTTGTAATTACAAACACCACTACTGTACTGATACAGTCGCGACGTTTATCTAAAAACTTCACTAGAGGGTCTGGGATGATAAAAGACTCAAGATTTCACCACTACTGTACTGCTAAAATTGTGGTGTGTATCTAAAAAACTCTACTAGAGGGTCTGGGACGATAAAAGATTCAAGATTTGCGGCGTTTGCAATCACAAACGTCACTAATGTACAAAAAAATTTGCAGCATTTAATAAAAACGCCACTATATATGAAATCTATTGTGGATTTTTTCAAAAACACCACTAAAGTACGAGTATATACCGATGTTTATTTAAAAATACCGCTAGTTTTATCATTTTGTTAATTTCTAGTTGTAAACAACGTGATGTGTAAAATTAGTGGCGTTTATTATAAAAACGCAACTAAAAATGCCACTGCAAACCTATGTTGTTGTAGTGTTAGGTTTAGCCGTAAAGGAAAGTTGAACTCAAGGTTTATCAGCCCTTATCAGATTTTGCGATGAGTGGAACTAGTTGCATATCAACTTGAGTTACTACTTGAGCTTGAGCGTATTCATGATTTTTTTCATATTTCTATGTTGAGACGCTACCGTTCTGATTCGTCTCCTATCATTTCTACTGAGGATGTTGACCTAAGAACCTTATCTGAATTATGAGGAGGAGCCTATTCAGATTTTTTATTATGACGATCGAGTTTTGAGAAGTAGACGTATACCGATAGTTAAGGTATTGTTGAGTAACTATAGTCTTACAGAGGCCACACCTAGGAGACTCAAGAGTCAAAGGAAGAACAATTTCCTCATTTTTTCCCTTCATGCAAAACTTTAAGGCATAAATTTTCTTTGTCACCCCTTTTACCCGACCTTTAAGAAATAGGTCAAATCTAGAAAGTCGGCGTTGAAACCTATCCCTCACGAAATCTATGTTTGAATTAAAACATAAACAATTATTAACATTATAATTATAAAATAATTCTCAAATTCATAATTTTATTAAAATAAATATCCAAGGAAAATTCGATATAAATAATAATTATTCTAAAGGTATGCATAAACAATCCAAAAATATTTATAACGTCCAAAATTCCAAATTCCAAATATAAAATCCCAAAATATAAGTATAATTTTTGATAAAGAAAATGTTGAATAAAAGTCATACTAAAACAATATATTTATTTGAATAATGAATGTGATTCTCTGAGTATTGAATCTCCTAAGTTTGAGTATCTGGAAGATAAACTAAAAGGCGTAAACTATTAAACTTAACGTGTCTTTAAAGTGAAAACAACACCAAATCATAAATCACAAGTTATATTCACAATTTGAATCAATAATATTTCAAGGTATGAATGATATGCAAAGGTAAATGCACCTGATCACCTTACACCAACTGCAGAGTAAGTTTCCTAGAACCACTCTATACTACAAACCATCTAAAGTAGAGTCCGCCTTGAAAGGGAGGAACCATCGATAATCCGAAGTGAAATTCATCTTGAAGGGTAAATCCACTGATTTTTCGAAATGAAATTTATCCCGAATGGTGAATCCACTAATATTTCAAAGTGAAATTCATCCCGAAGGGTGAATCCACTGATAATCCAAAGTGAAATTCACACCAAAGGGTGAATCCATTGAACTTCCCCGGTCATAAATACCTGACCCAATGTGATATGTCAACCAATTAAACAAGTTTTTGTTCTGGTATGAATGCTTAAATTTTCATGTGTATCCGTAAGCATCGTTTTAGTATCTGATAAACCAACATGCATCACATACTGACGAATAAAAATTATCATATATTCTCAAGTCAAATCTAAAGTGTACACTAATCAAAGACCATACATATATCATTTTGCACAATCCGAGGTCGAATAGAGATTATGCGAAGCAATTAAGAAAAATACAACAAACAAAATTTCTATAGCACAACAAGAGACACACCTCAGCAAAATAACTCTAATGCCGAATGTAATGTTTACCACTATCAGCTTGAACAATGGGTCTAACAAAATCAATTCGGTCCTCCCTAGTAATCCAGGTCGGTTCAAAATTAGTCAATAACGGTGGTGGTTGTAGTAATTCCGTTTTTTGGTTCGATATCTCCTACAAAAATTAAGACGTCTCTTAAAATTCAATTCAATGATTAATGAAGTAAAATTTTCTGGTTCAAATTGGGAACTAAACAATTGAGTTTTGATTCGAATATGTGACTATTGGTAACGGAGGAAGACTTGATTTCAGTTTTGTTTACTGACAATAAGAGACAATGACGATCATAAGGGGTGAGAGAGCGGTGAAGTGGCAATGTGAAGAAAAAGAGAAATATAAAAGAATAAGAAAGGAGGCAACGACGATAAATGAAAGAGAATAAAGTAGTGATCGATGGAAAGCAAAGAAAGAAAGAAAAAGTATAGGACGGTCACGACAGTTTGTATTAAAATGGGTAAAGTTTGTTTTCATAAGATAAAAGGTTAAATTACTAGGTTAGTCCAAACTTCCTCAGATTTTTTGAAAATGGCCAATACTTTTTTCTTCCTTTACAAAATAGTCACCAAAATTTCTAAAAAATCTAATCAAGTCCTTAAATTAGATTAGGGATTTAAAGAAAATTCCCAATTTCTAGGGTTTTCAAATTGGAGGAAAATTGAGGTTTTCCAATTCTCCACTCCTTAAAAAAAATATTGACCTCAAAATTTACCAGAATGGAAATAGAGTAAATTAAAAAATACCCTAAAAACACCTGGCTCCAAAGAACCACAATGGAAACAACCTAATGTCTTTTACCAACATTCTCCCGTATGCCACCTCATACAATATGAACATTGTAGTACCCCATGAGTATCAGTTTAATCTTCAGCACCAACAGTTGAAACAATAAAAGTCACATGTCTAGCTCTATAGTATCCTTGTGAATCTAAATCTTCTTTTGATCTCTTACCAAATTGATTCACATATCTAGCCTGATTAGGTGGTCCTGGTTACCTCCAAGCTCTATCAGAATTATGAGGTCTATATCCATACGATAGTAGCTCAATCCTCTCAGTCACTACAAGAAATTTCGATTGTTTCAACCAAATTATTTATCACTAAAAATACTAAATTTGTCACAATATATTTATTCCGACAAATTTTATTTGTTACCATGTTTGTTAGAACAATCTTGTCATGTAAAGTATATTGTGACAAAATTGTGTTTGTTACCATTGTAAAGTATTTACTGTAACAATGAAATTTTGTAACTATAATTAACTTATCACAATAAAATATTTTTCACTTTCAATAAACCATTTTGTCATGAGAAGTACATTTTTTCACAACTAAATTATATTTAAACATCAAATATAAAGAGTTTTTGTGACGAAAATACATAAGGCAACAACAATTATTTTGTGCCAGTTGATATTTCGTCACTAAATGTAGCTTACAAAGACAAAATATTTATTAAAATAAAATAAGTATTTTTTTCACAAAAAGTAAATTTCGTCACAATTAACTTAAATTATAACATTAAACAAAAAATATTTCCGCGACAAAAAAAGGCATATTACAACAAAATTTATTTTCTCACTACAAGAAATTTCATCACTAAATATTTTTATAACTTTTTACTATGACTAAATAATTTTGTTACAATTTGTTATTGTGAAAGAATATTATTTGTCACAAAATTTTATAATAAGTAATTAATATTTGTTATAATTTGTTATTTTAATTTAATAAATTTGTCACAATTTTTCATTTTGACAAAATATTGGGACAAAATAAAATTGACGTAACTTTTTATTTTGATTAAACTTAACATGTTATTGTGACTAGATCATTTTGTTACAATTTGTTATTATGAAAGATTATTAGTTGTCACAATTTTTTATAATGGAAAATTAATATTTATTAAAAATTATTATTTTGATTAAATAAATTTGTTACAATTTTTATTTCGACAAAATATTGTGACAAATACCTGTATCTGTACAAGAAGTTCAGTGTTGATACGTCTTGATGCTTCACTCTCATTTCCCTCACCTCGGTGACCACACAAGGAATCTATTTCATCAATGAATATAATGGAAGGGAACTCTCACGAGCCATCTGAAAAAGGTTTGCAACCAGCTTTTCACTTTCTCCCATCCACTTCGAGGTAAGGTCAGATGAGGAAACACTAGCAGAAATAGAATGGGGAAAGGGATTAAGTTTTAAAAGAGAAACAAGCAGGAAGTAGCAACATGCACATAAACAGAACAAATGAATATAGAAAATTAACTACCATAAAAAACATTTGAAAAGAAAATCAAATGTGATTAAAAAGGTAACGTTATTTCAATATATGAATGGATTATGCTAATGAGTACCCTTAGGGAACTCCTTAAAATTAGTTAATATTCTATTTATGGTGAGAGTGTTTCACTAAACGTGGTAGTTGACAGTTAACATGTTTCTCTATGCATCAAAATAAAATACACACTGATAAATATCAATTCTTTTTAGGTGTCAGTATTAAATTAAGGAATGAAGAGCAAGTATGAAAAGAATTGGCAGGTAGTGACTACATGCCTAACCCAATGACAGAAAACATCACAACTGCTAACATATCCTTAATGTTACATTAGATTCACCAAGAACAATTCTAATTCACTGATATAAACTGTTTTACAGGAATCACAAATCACATAAGACATGTTTTTAAAACTCCCAGATGCTCTGCACTATACAAACCATGATCTACACCATGAACCCATAAATTATGTGCAATGAAATCATGATAGAAGGCATTCACATCAATGAATGTTATGCATGTAATTGTAGGGCTATAATAATTGTACAAGGCAAAACCCATTCCTGGAGCAAACACTGAAAAATCTTTATAATTGTTATCTTAATCTTTACTAATATTTATTTTGTACTTCAAATAACTACTATTACTATGTGACATAGTAAAATTTGGAGGTAAACTGTCAATGTAGTTACTTTGTTGGACTTGGGGCAAAAAAAAAATCCCAAGTTTCACAGGGAGAAAGAAAATTAAGGTAAAGTGAAAGATATATCATTTCAATGTTATCCAAATTACGATAGAAGAGTTTGAAAAAGTAAACCTAGTTGCTAAAATTCTCAGCAGAAGCAAAATTGAGATTTATCGAGTTTGAATGCACTTATTAGAGAAATTCCCAGCAGCAACAAAATTATGATTTATTGGTGAGTTGTTTTTACGTGCAGAAAAAGGCTAAATAAACCGATTTACCTAAAAAACGTAGAGTCTGCTTCAGTAGCAACAACCTTGGTTAAGTATGACTTCCCAGTCCCAGCTGGCCCGTACAAAAGAAAAGCACTCCATGGCCTTCTCTTTCCTAAAAGTAGACCAAGTTATGTATCAATGATAATGAATAGAATAGTTGGAAAGCAGCTAAAAGGGGAATGTAGAGTAGGTTCAGCTAAAAGAAGATGGAATCTTTATTGTAGCAAACAACAGTTTCTAAATTGACACTAACAGAGTCAGCAAGCATGTCTTTGAACCAGAGGATGTTCCTCACATTTACATTTTCCAAGAAGTTGAGCATTAAGACAATGATGGTAAGTACGGTTATCGAGATTGTCATCATATTAAAACACAAGAAAAAAAGGAATTACGGAGGCTACTATAGAATCTCACATTAACTCCTTCAGTTTCATAAAATTAACCAGCAGGTAAAGCCTTGTTTTCTTTCTAACAGTCTAATCTAGGAATCAATTATTTGCAAAAGTTAAGCAGGAACAATCCAACAAGTGTATAAAATGAGCTAATTGTTTTGCATCAAAACAACAAAGAACGTGTGCAGTTGAATCTCACAGATATTCAAAAATAAAAAATATAACATCAACAACTCACATTTAGGCTAAAAATATCAAGAAACAGAAAAATTAGTAATTAGTTTAGATTGCAACAAAATTAAGGCCCCTCTAGTAGGACAATCACCTTAAAGAAACAAGCATGAGCATCTTAACAATATGAACACCAAAATCATATCTTTATCACTAAAATGCATCTAATCTAAAGAGTCCACAGCTCCCAAGAGTGCGCCATGGTTCTTCACGGGTAACATTCTACAGAATGAATGAGAATGTAATCTTTAAGTCGCCAATTGAAGTTACTAGCATCGGGTTAACACTAGTAACTTGAATGGATGACATCAAGATTACCTTCTTTTCAATTAACTTTGCATTTTGTAGCAGACAGTGTTACCAATGAAGAACGATGGCACACCATTGGGGGTTGGGGTTTTTTTCTTCTAAATGATATTACAGGTGAGAAAGAATAAAATTCTAAACAGTTCCATAATCAACATTCCTAAAATCAACCTCAAGAAATTCCTTGACACTAAATCATTAAATTTCTTGATACTTCAACAATCAATCATTGGTCCATTTCACTATCCTCGAGAAATTGCCAATTATGTAGACATATAGCTGAAACCAACCTCAAGAAGCCAAAAAAAGTCCCAAAAAAAAAAAGAACTTACCAGTAAAAAACTGAGGAAATTTAACCGAGTGTGTTCATGTATAAAGGGAACGCTTTGCTGTAGTTCCCTGCATTGTCTTATTGTCCCGCTTGCTTCACGTACTCTATCGCTTGTTCTTTGAAATTTCTATACATATTTTTTACCCAAATTTTATTCTTTTACAATGGAATTGCATGGGATCGATAAAAGATTGATTTTCTCTTTTCTTTTCCAAACGGGTTTTTGGATATTTTGAGAACTAGAAATTAAAAAAATAAAAAGAGATCAAACGATAGAGAGGGGACAGATAGAAGAAGGTTAGGAGGGTAGATAAAGATTCGATCTTTGATCGTCAAACAACTCGTAGGAGTGTGTTGAACATTATTCATTTATTTATTTTGGAAACAAAAATATCAGTTAATTTAAAAATCTAAAACTGATTTTTATTCAAATAAGAATTAAAATTAAAATTTATATTAAATACAATTAAATAATATCTTATAGAATTAAATTAAAATTTTCTTTATCACAGTGAAACGATCACTTTAAAAAATTTTATGATAATTTTTTATTATATATCTTTTGAGACTTATTATTAATATTTTTAAAATAATCTTGAAATATATAATTAAATTTTAATTAATTTAAATATTTGAAATGATAAGATCATCAATTACAAAAAAATTGATAAATGATAAATTATAAAATGATAAATTTTACAACAACTCAAAGGCAGAAATTGATTGAGGGAGTATATAAACAAGATGTCAAGTTATTTGTGAAGACAAGAGACAAAAGAGAAAGTCATAAACAACAAATTTGAGCCAAATCAAGTCAGCATTCTTCAATATTCTTTTTACTTTCATATAACACTTCTTGTACTCATTTGTATTCATTTCTCAAGTGTTCTTATTTGTTCTTGAATTGTGCAAACACATTCTTTGTGAGGTTTTTATAAGTTTGCAATTTGTATTTTTTCTATTTGAGAGAGTGTCTCAAGAATTTGCGGTATAATTATTGAGGGAGTTCTAAGGTTACACCTTATCCTCAAAGGTAGATACAAATTAGTGAATTTGTGAAAATCCTTAGTGTCGATAGCTAAGGTAGTGGATGCAGACTTTGGTTGATAAAATCGAACCACTTTAAATTCTTGTGTTCATTTGTTTAATTTTTTCTTTTAAGCTTCCACCCAAATTTTTAATTGTCAATTCATCCCCTCTTGCCTATTTCATCATTTCGATTAACTCAACAAACTTGAATTTTATTATCTGCTGTGATAATTTTTTATAACAATAACTATAAATTATAATTACAAAACTTATCCATATAACTTTTTCAAACAAAAAAGTAGAGAAAATATTTATCACAATATATGTGACTACCATTATATTTTGTTAAACAAATATGAATATAATTATTTTTTGTAACAATATTTTTTGTAATAATTATAAACACTTATAGTTACAATAATTGTTACTATATGGTTTTTTGTGCAAAAAAATACTGAGGAAAATCTCTATGATAATATATTTTGTTACTATATAACATTTTTTATACTAAAAAATAGGAAGGAATAGTTCTGATAGTATAATTTTTCTTAATGATTAAAATATATAAGTACAAAAATAATAGATTACAAAAAACTTGAATTTAATTATTTGATGTGATAATTTTTTCTATAACAATAACTATAAATTATAATTATAAAAATTTCAATATAACTTTTGAAAAAAAAGTGGAGAAAAATAGTTATGACAATATATGCGATCACTATAGTTAAAATTTATAACTACAAATATAATTTGTCATAAAAACATGATTATCATTATTTTGTGACAATGTTTTATGTAATAATTAGTAACACTTATAGTTATAAAATTTGTCACAATATGACTTTTTTTGCGCAAAAAAATATGGAGGGAAATCTTTGTGACAATTTTGTTTGTAACAATAATTATAAATTATAGTTACAATTCATGTCACTATATAATTTTATTTTTGTACCAAAAACTAGAGATAATTATTTGTGACTATACATTTTGTCACTATAATTAAAATATATAATCACAAACAAAATTTTTCCCAACAAATCTAAATCTCATGATTTGTTGTGGCAATTTTTTCTGTTATAGTTACTAAAACTTTTACTTACAAAATTTTTCATTATATGCCTTTAATTTGGCACCAAAAAATTGGAGGGAAACATTTGTGACAAAAATTCGTGATAAAATTTATTTTGTCATTATATGTTACACATGTTTGTTAATTTTGACAAATTATTTTAACGATTTTAGCTTTTGTCACAATTGTATATCTTTTTTTTTAATTTAATGTGACAAATATTTATTTTGTCACCAAAAAGCTATTAATAGTGACAGAATTATTTTTAACAAAATTAAATTTGTCACAATACTATAAATTTGTTGTAGTGAGTATTTCTAACTAGAGATAATTATTTGTGACTATACATTTGTCACTAATTAAAATATATAATCACAAACAAAATTTTTCCCAACAAAATCTAAATCTCATGATTTGTTGTGGCAATTTTCTGTTATAGTTACTAAAACTTTTACTTACAAAATTTTTCATATATCCTTTAATTTGGCACCAAAAAATTGGAGGGAAACATTTGTGACAAAAATTCGTGATAAATTTATTTTGTCATATATGTTACACATGTTTGTTAATTTTGACAAATTATTTTAACGATTTTAGCTTTTGTCACAATTGTATATCTTTTTTTTTAATTTAATGTGACAAATATTTATTTGTCACCAAAAAGCTATTAATAGTGACAGAATTATTTTTAACAAAATTAAATTTGTCACAATACTATAAATTTGTTGTAGTGAGTATTTCTAGCTCAAGCAGTTAATCAACTGAACATTGTATCGTGGTGCAAACTAAAATTTGAGTGAAATGAGGGTCGAAGATCTTTCAGAAACCAATCACACTTCTAATGCGAAATCAACCCAAAACATACTTGACCAATATAAAAAACTAAAATCTCATAGTTTTCAAGGACATGTTTTTTTGCTTCAATTTTAGAAAATCATAACGACACCTAGCTAGATACTCAATTCCCACATAACAACATCATAATGCTTGATGAAAATACTCCTAGGTGACTTGAACTGTTGAAATAGTATCCTCCTCAGCTTTCCACCAGTTTTGAGCTTCGTTGCCTAATAGTTAGACAATAGCCCTCAACTTATGATCAGTAGGATAAACCATCTCCACAAATATTTGTTGTAGTTTTTTCAACCAATATTTTGCATCAGCAGGGTTAGATCCAGTCTTACCTGCAAACATGGTCATCTTACCAGCTAAAAATTCAATCGAAATGTGTTTTCTAACACCCCCAGCTTGATGAAGATAACGAAGTAACTTCTAGTTCACATCAACATTATCAGCTTCAATGATCTCACTGTCCTCAGATTCCCGTGAACCATTATCCTAAGTCTAATGTGTGGGTGGGTTTTCATCCCGACCTACTAAAATCTAATATGATTCGCAAGCTGCTCATCTCTCTTAGTTTTATTAACTTTATTCCAATTTTGGGTATAAACCACGGGAGGTAGAAGGTCAATCTTAGCCAGAGTGGTACGACCTTGAACTTGACTGGTCACTAAGCAAGAACTCCAATGAGTTTTCGAATTAAAACATTTATTTATTTTTTTTAAATTAGAATAAAAACAATAAATAATTTTTATTTTGAAAATTCTCGTTTTAACCCGAAAATATTTGTATGCATGCAAAAGTCATTTTGGTTAAAAATTGTGTTGTTGAGATAGGTCGGATCTAAAAAGGTCACATTGAAACTTGTCCCTCACAAAATGAATGTTTGATTTAAAACTTAAAAAAATTATTAACATTATAATTATAGAAATAATTCTCAAATTCAAACTTTATAATTTTTTTTTAAAATAAATGTACGAGGAAAAATTGTTATAAATAATAATTATTCTGAAGGCCTGCATAAACTGTCTAAATTTTTTTGTAATGTCTAAAATTCCAAATTCCAAATATAAAATCCTAAAATATAAGTAAAAGTCTAATGAAGGAAAAGTCAAATACAAATCATATTGAAATAATATATTTTTGAATTATGAATGTTATTCTCCAAGTAGCGAATCTAATAAGTTTGAGTATCTGAAAAAGACACTAAGGGGGATTTAAGCTATTAAGTTTAGTGTGTCTCTAAAGTGCAAACAACTCACAAGTCACATTCATTATTCGAATCAATAATATTTCAAGGTATGAATGATATGAAAATATAAATGCACCCGATGACCTTACACGGTCTGAAGAGTAAGTTCCCCTAAATCACTCTCTACTAAATTGAAGTCTGCCTCAAAAGGAGGACTCACTGATAATCCAAAGTGAAATTCATCCCGAAAGGTGAATCCATTGCATTCTGAAGTGAAATTCATGCCAAAAGATGAATATACTTGTAACATCCCAATTTAGGGGTAAATTATAAGTTTTTGAAACTGGTAGTCAGTTTTAAAAAAGTGTAAGAATTCAGAGACCAAACTCATAATTTACCCATTTTTCTTTAAGTGAGAATTATAAACCCCTTCCCTTGTCTATTTTCCTAGAATGCTTCCCCATTTTCTCTCCCTTGTCAACTCCTTTGAGCTCCGATTTCTCCACCGTCCGGCCACCGTTCGTTGATCCGAAACCACCATCGTGTTCGTTGTCGACCGATGAAAAAACCCCCTCAAACTTCTCGTCGTGAATCGTCACCTTTTGTAGTAAAATTCAACTCAAAGTTTCAAAGTTTTTAAACTCCACCAATGTGAAAATCGTCGATTTGTCATCGATCGTTGCTCCGTTTTCGACACCTCCCGCACCATCGCATTCCTTGCATTGTTCTGAGTCCACCAGTGTCCTTCTTGTCTCTGCCAGCGCCGACGCGTGAGGGGTGAGGAAGCTAAAGTTTATGACATTTCAGAATCGAGCTCTCCGCCATTCAAAATTTTGAACTGAGCTTGGTAAGTGTCTCAAAATGCCTTAAAATAATTTTAGAAATTTTTGTGGAATTTTTCAGACACCGTACGACGCCACACGTGCCATCCCCTGAGAGTGGGCTTCGTCTGGCAGCTTAGAGAGTGTGTTGATCAGTTGGACCGGTCTGAACCGGTCTGAGCCGAGCCAAGCCACCGAGCTGAGCCGTCGAGTCGTTGACCGTGTTGACCGCCGTTGACCGACCATTGATTTTTTTCGAGTATACCTATATTGAAGTTTTTCGATGTCCTGAGTCCATTTTTGATGTCCATTTTGCCAAATTCAAACCTGATAAGCTGTTTTACACTGAATTATCACTTGATTCGATCCATTTTTCAGAATTAAACTCCGTTTTTTATGAAATTTCTATTGATATATATATGAGGAATTATTGGACATTGAATTAAAGATCGAGGGCGTTCGAATGGAGTTTAAATGGTCGATCAATATGGCATAGAAATAGAGACAATACATTACTACCTCTTTATGCTTTGTGGAACATGTTGATATTGATAAATACATGAATAAGGAAATGTTTGGTTTTATCTGAGTAGTTAATTAATTCCTACACTCGATACGAATATGGTAAAAAGTCGGTAACTGAATAAAATTATGACGGCTTGTACAAGAAATTAGAAGTTTGAAAAGGAATAATTTCAAGTTTAGAAATTATTCAGAAAAGCAATCAACCCTAGGATCTCTAAATTCTATTTATCCTTGTTAAGAGTTTTCATATCGAAGTTATCTGGTTAAGGAATTAAGAAAATACCCTTGAGAGGTAAAAATAGTCTGAGTTGACTCTGAATGAGAAAATACCCTGAGAATTCGTACCTAACCCGATAAATTACAAATTTAATTATTAAGATCCATTCTTTGTACAGAAAATTCTTGATATTCCGTTTATAAAATCTGGGAAGGCACTTGAACCGAAAATCTCTGAGTTATGAGTAAATACCTGAAGAATAATTTATCGAGGGTGCTCTTTTGACAGAATTGTTCGAAATGACTAAAATAAATAACAAGTTTGAATTTAATAATAAGATCGGACGGAAGGAAATGATTGTAATACACTAGATCTGTAAAATAACCAAAATAACCCTGGAATGGAATGACCCAAGAATATCACCAAGCTCAGGAATGATTGGATGTCCTCGAGCTCTGAAATGAATGGAATAAAACTGAGCACCAAAATAACCTTATGGCCTAGACTAAGTAAATGTTTTGGATTAATTAAGGAATCCAAATAAACATGGGTGTTGTACTACCCTTAAAAGTTATGGTACACAACTTAAGTGAGTCGATTAACCCTAATGATATGTTAGTACCTGAACGACATAGATATCACATGAATGTGTGTTCGCCTTATCTTGGCTCGATGATAATTTTGGAAGTATTCATCTCAGCTCAACTCTAGATTGCATTCAGTACTAAGAAGTGGATATTCGTTAGATAAATCAACCACGAAGACCAAATTAAACTGAACGAAAGTACAATATGTATCCGACTGAATTACTCTAGAAAACTCTGAAGTAACCGTTATAGACTTGACTGCTAAATGAATTAAGTAACCTCAATGATTGAGGATTAAATAAGTGATTTGGATGAGTCTGGAAATGCTAATGAACTTACATAATGTACTGTTCTTATGGGTCGTGAACTACAAATCAAGCACGTCATCATTTCATGATATCGTGCAAGCGTGAAAATTAAATACAGAACATTGGAAGATCTATTCAACGATGATTCTGAAGATGATCTATGGACAAGAATGTTAGGTATTAAAAAGTAGATACCCTAGAAGGATAAAGAGTTGACTAGTCGACAAGCATTAGTTATGAGAACTATTCATATCGAATTGTTCGTTAATTTGATCAATCGGCATAGATTGTAAAAGAAAATTATGAATCGTTGTTCTCCCTTATCAGCTCAAATCACTATGGTTGTATCTGAAAATAAAAATAACTCAGATGTAAAGGATTCTGAATACCTTCTGATTACGTAGAGCTTCCGAAAATGTATGAATAAGATATGATCCCGATAAATCACATTTTGAATAACTGATGATTCCGTCAACTAATGAACTCTTCCAATACTGATTATAACTTATGACATTCTATCGATAAACTGAAGATCCGTGTTTCTCTGCCTGATAAGATTATCCAGTATCTCTGAATAATATCTGTAACACTAGTGTGTTCCCTTATGACATGAATATTTTATCTTATTTCCGATTTGAATTATGTTCTGATTTTTGATCTGGATTCTATTATGATATCTGATATGAATTCTGTTTTGATTTATGATATCTTCGTTTACTGACGGAAAATGTTTTATTTGGGGGTATTGTTGGAGGAAGTACTTAAGGCATAGTCTTTGACTTATAAGACCTTACCGTTTTCCCAGACTCCTCTACTATGTGTGAGGGTAAGAACTTACCGTTTCTACAGGCTCCTTTGCTGTGTGCAAGGATAAGACCTTAACGTTTCCCAGGCTCCTCTGCTATGTGCCGCTCATTGTCTGTAACTACCTGAAATATCCGGAGGATCTCCGCTCAGTATAAAAATATGTAGATGTCTAAACCAATAAGTAAACATATGATTATCTGTTATCTGCATGTCCTGAAGCATCATCTTGTAGTTCTGTATTACTGAGCTTCCCAAAGCTCACTCTGTTACTCATCTTTTCAGGTTACAAGATTCGTATCAATGCATCTATCAACATTAGTAAGAGAATTCTTTCGGCGTTGCTGGCAGAGCATGATACATGTGATTAGGGGCTTGTAATTGTATTTGTTTTATATACGAGTCTGAAAATCTGTTTTATTTCTGCATACTGATAAATCATTTTATGAGTTACATGTTTTAATAAAAGTTTTAAATTTTCCAAGATTTTTACAGTGGGTCGCTCCGATGTCCCTAATGTGACATCCCGGATCGGATCGGGTTGCCCGCATCGGTCTGAGGGGGTTACACTACTAATAATCCAATTTTAAATTCATCTCGAAGGGTAAATCTACTAAACTCCCCCGATCAATGTGAAATTTCAACCAAGTACACAAGTTTCCAATCTCATTTGACCTCTTAAATTTTCATGTGTATCAGAAAGCATCGCTTAAGTATCTGAAAATCCAACATGCATCACATAATGAAGAATAACAATTATCATGTATTATCAAGTCACATCCAAATTACATACTAATTAATAAACATGCATATGTCATTTGCACAATCCGAATTCAAACAGAGATCTTAACAAGCAATCAATAAAATGCACCAAAAAATTTCTATAGCACATCAAGAGACAGACCTTAGCAAAATAACTCTAACGACAAACATAATATTTCCTATTTTCTGCTCAGACAATTGTTCTACTCAAATGAGCTTGGTCCTCTTGAGTAACTCGGTTCGTTTTAAAATTAGTTGGTAATGATATGAGGTAGTAATTCAATTTTAGGTTCAATATCTATTGCAAAAATTACGATGTCTGATTTAAAATCTTGATTCAACGATTTCCAGATTAATGAATTAATTTAACGACGATTAGAAATAATTCCCAATTCGAATCGGGAACCAGATAACAAGTTTTAATTTGAATATGTGGCTATTGGTAACAGAGAAAGGCATGATTCCAATTTTTACCGATGAATAAGAGCTGGTGACGATCGTGAGGGGCGGGGGAATAATGAAGTGGTAATGTGAAGAAAAAACGGAAAATAATAGAAAAAGAAAGGATGCGTCGATGATAAATTGATAGCAGGAAGTAGAACTTGATGGAAAGGAAAGCAAAGCAAAGAAAGAAAAATGGAGCATGACGATGATCGTTTGTATAAAAATGGATAAAATTTGTTTTTATAAGAAATAAAGGAAATTTTTAGGTTAATCCCTGAATTCCCTAAGGTTTTCAAGAATGTCTAATAATTTTACATCTTTTACAAAATAGTCATAAAAAATTTATGAAAATCCATTATAGTCCTTAAATCAGATTAGGAATTTAAAGAAAATTCCCAGTTTCTAGGGTTTTCAAATTGGGGGAAATCAGGGTGTTACATTCTTTTATTAGGGGGAGTTGTCACACCTCAAGTAGGGGTGAATTGAAGGTTTCTATAAGTTTTGCTGTCTTTATGCAAACTCTTAAAAGTTTAAGGATTAACACCTAATTAAGCCAATTTTAGGTATTATGAAACCTTAATCTTTCATTCAGTCTTTCTTTGCATTATTTGGGAAAACAACAGCTGTTTACACACTCTCTCCCTCTCTCATTCTCTACCAATGTTGCACTTTTCTCACCATTCTGTCATGATCTGGGCTATTGTTCTTGGCACCACCAGTATCATTGTGTTTGCCTCGTCATCCCTATTCATTTGTACCCTTAATTCCTTCGTCACTGTTGTTGTTATCGTTTCGAAAAAGGCCGACTGTTTTGGTTTTTCTAACAATCCCATCTTCATCAAGCTTTGTCATGAACCAACCTTGATATGTGACTCCTTGCACAGTAAATAGTAAATCTAGAAAATTTCATCAAATTTTGACGACTAGAAGAGCCTCATATGCCACACGCGTTGCCACAATGAATGTGGGTGTGTTCCAATGGTTTAAAATATTGAGCCAGTTTGGTTGAATCGTTATGGCTAAACCAACCCTGAACCAAATAATTGAATCGTTAACGAAACCGTTGACTAAACCGAAACATTGGCTGAATCGATCTGGCTAAACCACTTGGAGTGTCCTCCTAAGAATTACTCGAACAAAAAGGGGCATCCTTTTATTTCCATATTTCTTGGTAGAAATAAAATTAATTTAATAAAAATTATTTTATGGGAAATACCTCAAAAAAAGGGTGATTTATTGGAAAACCTCTACATACTTGGAGTATGATACCCTAAGGATCACGAGTGAAAGAATATCTTTGTCAATTTCAACTTAATTAGTATAAATCTTTCGTATGTGAATTTATTCGTTGAATTTTTATATATTATATATGACATCTCATTCACTACATATATGTCATTTACTATCGTCGCATTCATTAATCATACATTTAATTTCTTTTTTTTGGTAAAATCAAAGCAATGTTGTTTTACCTTGATAGTTAACGGAATCATATCAAACATGATTGGATTACAATTTTCATTAACTTTCAAGGTAAAATGATATTCTTTTTAATAAGATCGAGTGAATTAAAGCTTTTTAGAGTCGAATGTTTTATGAAGGAATTCGGACTTCTCAAATTTGTTCATAAAAATCTAAATTTAGAATTCAAAATGTAAAATTCTATAACATATACATCGTATAATCGAGAGGTACCCGTTTTAAGCGTTGTGGGGGTACTTACCCTTTCCCAAGCGTAATCAATTCTCGAACCCTTAAAAATGAATATTTGGTGAAGCATAAACAAATTTTTTTTATCTTTTAAATATTTTTTTCTAAAATTTATTAAAAAGTCATTTTAGGCATTCAACCTATCTAATTCAAAGGTTGATGGCGACTCCAAAATTATTTTTGAAATCTAAATCGTCCCAAAATGAGTTGGGACACGTTCCAAGCTTGAAGAAGGTTATGAGACTACCCAACTTCTGGGTCGTTACAAAGCATTCTTGTATTGTTTTCTTAGTCTTGAGACCATATTTAATGAAAAATGTCCCTTTTCTTTTAGATGATATATCACCCCCATATCAGAACTTTTCAATGTTGTATCACTTCATTTCATAACTTTTCAGTGCTATATAGTCGTGCCTATATGAGAGACACAAAATATCTCAAATCATATCTTCACTCAAAATATCATTGTTCGAGTTCTTATTTCGAAGATTTCCATGGCAACAATTATTTGTGAGGAGAAATCTTTCACCATCTCCTTCGAGGGAGATTTTTGACTTTTCGACTTGATGACGAAAATTTTTAAACAATGTTGAAGCTAATGAAGATTCAACACATTCTTTAATACATTTTACGTTTCCAACCTCTTTGGTTCCACAACATTCATCAATGGGCTATTTGAACAATGATTATGCAGTTTGAATAATGATTGACACATACATTACTAATTCAGTGCGTAATGTTGGCCTATTTTTTGAGTATCATAAGCTAGTCGCAACTCCTTCTACATATAAAACAAAATCTCAAGAAAATCTAATAATATAGAAGCTGAGCTTCAAGAACAACTGTTAAATGCATCTAATGTGATGTAATGTAATCCATGAGTTGTGGCTTCTACTGTAATGTATGAGTTTCAAAGCCTGTTCTTGCTCAATCAGTTCAAGGCATTGACTGTAAGTTGACTAATAGTTTTCATCAAATGAGGGTGTTTATGACCCAAGATGAAACCTTATAGGGTAATATGTTCTAAAAAGAAATAGAGGTAATTTAACCCAAGATGACACAACTGTCAAATGTTAGGAAGGTAAGGAGATATTTCAAAATCAAGATCATCAGTTGTAATATCTGAATGTGTAGGCACAAGATAGATGCTGCTTATTTCATTGTTGTATGTATCAAGCATGCTTCATTGGCCAATTCTCTCTATGCTTCCCATGTGCATCAATTCTATGGAATTTGTCCCATATCAAATATTTGTATTGAAAGTGTCAGATGGGATGCAAACTGGAACGACACTCTATTAGTGGTATGGATTTCAACCAACGCAAAATGAAGCAAAGGTGTTATGGCACACACATATCAAACTCTTCAAAAAATGATGCTGCTAGTAACCGCTGGATCTTCGACTCAAAATATGAAATCCAACAAAACTGCAAATATCAATTAAATTGTAAACATTAGTATAAATACTAAATAAATTCTCTTATTTAAAAATTATAAAGATTTTTTAATATTTACCGTATGTCTACCAACAATATCGATCATTTTTCGTACATCAATTTTTGTTGCACCCAATAACTTTGACTCCGTAATTCTATGTCTTCATCTAAACAATATAATACATAAAAATTTTAAAAAATATATTCAAATATAAATTTAAAAGTTTACTCAAATATAAAGTTAAAAAAGTTACCTTGCAACTAAATGAAACTCATTTGGAGCTGATATAATTGGCATAAAAGAAAACCGATATCATGCCCACGATTGTAGTAAGACTAGACAATCCGCTACATCGACTTTTTGACACTTGTAACGATTGTTGCATTTCAAAGTTCTTGGTATAAAAATGTCAAAATTATTTAATCCTAACTATATTTACGAAACTCAGACAAATTATTCAATATTGGAAGAAACTGAGTGTGCACTAAATTTTTAGACTTATTTAGTAACAATATCCCTCAAATGGCTGGCTGTCCCTTGTTCCCATATGTAATGGGGTAAGGGGGAGGTAAGATAGTAGGCTGCCCCCAACACTAGGTTGAGAGCAGCTTCCGTAGGAGACCTCCAAATTATGAAATGCCCTCCATGGGACTCGATCCCACGACCTCAAGGTTAAGAACCTTGTGCTCTACCAACTGAGCTGGATGGTCATCTCAATATCCCTCAAATCAATTGGATAAGATATGATCAGGCTACAAATATGAACTAAGCCTCAGTAGAGTTCTCATCCATTTTAAATTCACTCATTAACCAAGTCATCTATATCTGGATCCCTTCTATGACATCTTAAGGTAGCCTCTTTCCCAAAATGTAACACCCTTAACCTGCATTCTTACCTAGATACAAGTTAAGGATGTCACATTGTTTCTGTATAACATTTCCTATGAAAACCGATAAAATTCTATTCCTTTTGAAATATTAAAATTTAACATTTATTATTAGACTACTAAATCACATAAATTCCTAGTGTACCATTTTATTTCTCAATTCACATCCTTTTTAGGCATCCACTCGACAATTTAATACTATTTCATGTCACAATTTAAACTGTCTAATTTAAAAATCAACCGACTAATCTTTATAACATGATTTATTACTACTCATACATAACCACTTTTCCACTTATCATATTTTCACCTTTCTTTATTACATTTTCTCATATCATAGTACTCTACAAATTTTAGCACAACTCTTATCATATACTTTTACTTCATTATATATTTATATATAACATTTGTAATATCTATAATTAAATTTATTGAAACATCTCCTTTATAGTTGATGTCTACCGCCACACAACCACATGCAAACAATAACTATTAATATAGTTTCGTATTAAGTACATATGGTTTTTTCTCAATTTAATCCATAAATTTAGATCATACATTTATCAGTCTCACCATCCTCATCTCATAATACCTTTATCAAATCTTCTTCGTTCTAGTTAAACATATTTAAAGAAACTATTGATACTCATAAAAGATACTTTTGTATTTAATCTATTTAACTCATACTTTTTAAATGAAATAATTTCTCAAATATTGAAACTAGAGTTCGAAAATCATACCTTGATCTTTCAATCATTATACCAATTATCTGGATGGAAATTCATAACGTCAAAATATTATGAATCCAGATTCCCCCACATAATACCAAGAGTACACAAATGTACTAGAATCAGAAGTGTAGGAATGCACTAATTCATGAGTGCAAAATTGAACTGATACAGGAGTGCATGGATGCACTAGTACAGGAGTACCCATTGGTACTAATACGAAAGTGCATAATTGCACTAATACAGGAGTACGTATCTCTACTAATACATGATTGCGCAATTGCACCATACAGGAGTGCTTATTCACACTAGTACAGGGGTACATAACTGCACTGATTCAAGATTGCACAAAGGCACTGATAAAGTAGTACCCAAAGGTACTAATACAGGAGTGCAACAAATGCACTAATACAATGGGCTTTATATAAAATCATGTACCATTGACTCTCAGATCTTATACACTGGAATTTTATTTAAATCTTTATTTTCATATATAATATTGATTTAAAGATTATCAAATTTGTATACTTATTTAATCATATATTAATACCTCAACTAATAAAATAAATTCATATTCGTATAGCTATTCTAAAAATATCATTAATGTATATCCGATACTAAATTCTTTATTAATTCAAAAACTAACTTTAACTCTATCAAATTAAACTTTCAAGTCCCTTAAATAATTATTTCTCACAATATTTTGTTTAACTTTTCAACATAATACATCTACAATTAAACATTTGCACATTAATTCCCATATTTCTTAATTTATATAATAGGTCCCTATACTTTCATAATTTTCCAAATTGGTCCAAATCATATTCAAAGCATGTAGAATCATCCATACATCATTTCTAACCCTTGTATACTTTTCACATATTTTTTCCTTATTTCTTTCCCTCTGGCCGAATACTTTTAAGTTTTCCTAGCATGTACAATTTGATTCAAGCATGAATTCATCCTCTAAACAACATTTCCATGAAATTCTCATAATTTCATCACATGATAAAGTTCATAATTATCATGACAAGATAATAGAGTTGGCTCATTTCAAACAATTAAGATAACATAATTTACCTCAAATTCATATTATGGCAGTTTGTACTACCCTCAAAGAAATATTATTTTGTATTAATATAGGAACTTAAAAATTATTTCATTTTTACCATTAGAAACGAGACTCGACTAATATAGGAACTTGTACAATTCATGGATAATTTTTTAATCCAGCTTACATAATCTATTTTGAGCAGAATCTGCTGCCCAAATTTCTGACCTATCATCGACTAAAAATAATAATTTTTTGCTTACACTTCTAGATCAGTAGCTGTTTGTTTTAAACAAAACTAGACTAGTATAAAAAATCAAATGGTGTAAAAATCATCTTCTAATCATTCTTTTAGAATTTATGGTGATTTTATAAACCAACTGTCTAGATTACCAATTTAGGCAGGTTTCACTAATTTGCCTCCTTAGCTTATTCACTAATTCTAATAGCTTATCAAATGAATTATACCATTCAAATCATATGTTAGTATAATTCAAACATAATCCCATATTAGGAATAAAATTCCTAAAATTTCTTCGGATGCTAACTTCAGCTCATAACATAAATATTGATCCTTTTTATCCATATTCTTCCAATAGTTCTCATAATTTATCCAAATACTTATCAAATTGTTCACCATAAATGGGTTCTTGTTAACAACAAACCAAGCTGCCTTCCAATCAACAAAAGAAATGCCATCCAAATAAGCATCCTATGTTAAACCATAGTAACAATCAAAATATTATTCCAACTCCACTAGCCTTAGATAGTTGCCAAATTTTGTAATAATCTTAGTGCCATTTTATTGTTGCTTCTATTACTTATTTTTTACTGCTGTAGGCACACGCGAAAAGGTAGAAAGGTTGTTTAAATACAAAGAGAGTGATGCTTTCATGAATAATTAAATATTATATTATTTTTTATATTTTCCCCGGAGAACAAAGAACATAAAATTTACATGTCTATAAAATAACTATATTTATGATTAACCAGTCACAAATTTTGCTTTTCAGCAATCTTTTACATGCAATAGAAAAACATTGAAGTGAAGCAACAACCCCTATAGCTCCAACTCTTAAACTTTTTAAATTAATTTTCTTTATGTATATGTGTTCGACAAATATTATGTGTATAAGAACTTGGTTCCCCAAATATCTTCCAAATGCTTGAAAACATAGAAATAGATCGAACATACATGTGTCGAAATAAACCCTAAATTATTAGGACCAAAAAAGAGTGAACTATACTTACCTCGAGGTTGAACTTTAAATAAATTTCCTACTGCAGCTTTCTTTGTCTCTATGTACTACCAACTGAAAACCATAGAATGCATACTTGTTAACTTTACAAAGAAAATCACAATTCACCAGAAAAATGCTCCAAATCTCTTTGGGGGGGAAAGCTCAAGGCAATGTGCTTGTAGAAGGAAGAAGTCTTGATTCTTCTTCCAAAATATCCTAAGACATTTGGCCTTTAAATCATTAAATATGAATATAAAAATTCATTTTAAGCCAAAAGACCATTTTACCTTTAAAAATTCATGAAAATTACTATCATGCCATTACTATGACATCATCTTTCTTATATCATTTTCAAAATCAAACATGAACAAAGTATCACATACTTTCCCACTTTACCCTTGAAATTTTCAAAAATTATAAATTAGTCACCATAATTCACAATCTCGATTTAACGTGGAGAATCAATCTAAATTCCAAGAATCCATGTTAAATTTAACCAATTAAAAATATGGAAAATGAAATTTCTAACCTTTTTTTATCATCCTTCAAAATTCTTGAATTTCTGATTCGATACGTTTATCTAAATATTTTACTGAACTTTACTACTTTATAGCCTTTTATACAAATTCTGAATCCAAAATTTGATTCCCATTATTGGGGTTAAGTACTCATTTATGGGGGCTAAAATATATATAACTTTTGAAAATAATAGTTTGGTCCTTGAACTTTTCCTAAATTTCTACTTTGATCACCAAACTTCCAAAAAGTACATTTTGGTCACTTGTCAAAATTTTGGGGTAATACACAGAATTTCCTCGATAATATTGAATTGGTTATAATTGTTGTGTCTCACTAGTTCCGCACCATTTATCGGAACACCAAGTTGGTAGGCGACATCTTCCAAAGTAATCATTGTTTCACCACTCTGAAAATGAAACGTATGCATTTTGGTCCTCTAACATTCAATCAACACCGAAATTAGTGCATAATTCTCCTTAAAACCATGAAGAAATGTGGTAGGATACAACTCAAGTTATTTTAGATATAAATTATTCGCTCATGTGGATCATCAATTTTTATTCCTCGCTGACAAATGTCTCGTTCTTATTCATACAATAAAAAATTCAAACAATTCATATAATTTTCAAAACCACAAATTTAAAATAATAATTTGAAGTTTTAAAAATATAAGAAAATATTTTACTGCAACAAGTTCAAGTGAGGAAATATGGACATCATCAAAGTGTGACAATACTTCTCGGGTAGACATTTTAACATAAACAAAAAAACAAATTTTTCTCTCAAACAAATAATTTTCTTCTTAACAAATCATAATAAAAACATTAAACCCCAAACCCCTTTTTATAACCCTAAACCCTATAAACGACTACTTTTTTCAAAAATCACACGAAACTCGTCACTTCAACATGATGAGTCCATAGTGATTGTTACTTACTGTTTGTTGCTTAACGACTATAAACGACTAGTTTTTTTTTAAATCAAAAGGAATTTCTCACGCCGACATGATGAGTTCCAGGTTTTTTTTTTTAAAAATAAAAATTTAAAAATATACTTCAATTTAAAAAAATATATATTTATTGAAACTTGTCACGTTTGCGCGACAAGTTACGAGAAAATATTAAAATATTAGACCTCAAGAGGCCTACAAACATGGGTCCATTATAATATTAATTTCAAGTAAACTCGCCATGTCAGAGTGATGAGTTTACCTGCTACTATAATAATTGTCGTAGATCTTAAAATAAATTTTGGGTTGACCTAATGGGCCCATTAATTTCTCCGCCTGACCTAATGGGCCAATTTTACCATGAAAGTATAGATAATTAAATTCACATCTAGTTATTATAACTTTCTTAATAAATGCACCCGAAATTGAGTCACATAATTCACATTAAATGTCATTTATAATTACCACTTGTGATAATAACATGTATACATTTCTTTAAAAGTATCAATCGAATTTTGATCAATTGAATATCCTTTTGGGTAAACCATATCGACACTCATTTTAAATTTGTATTGGTCCCAAGTTTAAAAACTCGACCAATAAACTCAAAATCCACCCTTAATGAGTTAATAGTGACATTTGAACATTTCTAAATGATCTGTTACCTCATGAAACATGAGAGCTTAGTTTTTGTACTCTGCTTCAAACTAAATTTTAGTTGGGTATTCTTAAATTTGTGTAGAACACAATGTGATGAAATCCTAACTAGCCCCATCATTTCTTATATACTTCATATACCTTAGATGTTTGCCATGAAAAGAGTATCTTCATTCTTTACTTTACTTTACATCCTTTATGCATTTTATTTGTTTATTCCTTTGAGTTCATATCTTATTATATGCTTATGCATTTTATTTGTTTATGCCTTTGAGTTCATATCTTTTTATATGCTTATAATATCATGTCATCCATATTAGTTACATATATGCCTTAATTGTTTATCATTTCTTTGGATATTATTATTATTTTATGTTTCCATTAATTATTTCTAAATACAATATTATATGATAGTCATGCATATAACTTATAGTCCACATGATTATTTTAAGAATATGATGAGTTTATCATATGTTAATATGCATCCATTACCTTAGGTTACACATATCATTCCTATATTATATGATTGCATTTCATTCATACCTAGGCATGCGTTATATATATTATAAGCTTTATTATATCATTTACTTAACTACCTTTTGTGCTTTGTTTATAAGTACATTTGGCTATAAGGAGGGCATCTGAATTAAGCTATCAATTGAAGCTCAAAGATGATGGAATCCACATAGGACAACTCTACAGAAGCTCCCAGTCAAAGCTAGGAAAAGTTGTTAGGTGCACTTGAGCTCATAGTTGGATTGCGATGGAGATTTGAGCTATCTGGACTACTCAAATCAGCTGGAGAGCTGAACAGATGTGATCCACCATCAAAGGACATGCATTCTGCACAAAGTCACTTTTCACAATTCATGTCTTTTTCGCGAATAGGTGCATTTTCGGGAAGTGCTTTTCACAAAGAGCTTCCAAACACTTCATCATATCTCTATGCACATATGTCCATGTAATACCCCAAATTTTGGTCAGTGACCAAAATGTAAATTTTGAAAGTTTAGTGACCAAAGTATAAATTTAAGTAATGTTTAGGGACCAAAGTGGTAATTTTCTTGAAAAGAAATTTTATTTCATAAATGAATATTTCAACCCCATGAATGATGTTTTCTTAAGAATCATATTTTTGAACTAGAATTTGTGTTAAAAGCTATAAAGTGTTAATGTCCGGTGAAAATTTGGTTAATTGGATCGAATCGGAATTTTGAGAAATTTTGAAGGATGATAAATTAAGCTTGTAAATATTATTTCCGCATTTTAAAATTATGGAAAATAATATAGATCATTGCACTTGAGAATTAATTTCCATGTTCATTATGGACCGTTGGAAGAAAATGGCAAGATTGAAATTTTTGGAAAAGTGCATGGGTAAAGTTGTAAAGGACAAAAATATTGTTCATATTTTACTTTGGGAAGATGATAATTAACATGTGGAAAGGTATGGTTTTAATTATCAAGTTTCATTAAGGGTGTAATTATCATTTCACATTTAATAAATCTTAAATTTATTTAATCTTAATAAATGACAAATTAACATGAAATTAACTAGAAATTACATGAGACTTTGTTCATATTCAAGCACCATTGTCTTGAGTTTAAAAACTAGGTAAGAGAAAATTTATTTTTCATTTTTATGAATTGATGATGGATTTTAAGGTTATTGATGTTGTAGAATCATTTACAAGCTTGTTTGATGATTAAAACCACCTAGAAATGTATCTATTGAATTCAACCTACATTTAAGGTTTGGGGAAGTTTGTGATTTGGTTAAATTAGGTTAGGGGTTTGATTATAAAAGCCTTGAAATGTTGTTTAAAGGTGAAATTCATGCTTGAATCAAGTGAAAATCACTAAATCCTAAACCCTATAGTTTTTGGGACTAAGGAAATAACATAGAACATATAAAAATAGAAAATATTTATTAAAAAAATAAATAAAGAACAATTAATAAATAAAGAATTAATGATTAATAAAAATTAACTTAATTCTTTTTTTCATTGTATTTTTATAGTCTTTTTTACATTCTTTATTTTTTTTATCAACTTTCAACATTTGCATTCAAAATTTACAATCATATTGACAACAGTGTATAGAACAAATATAATTCAATCATAGATAAATATATCAATTTATCCCCTTCCCACAAGTTTGGCACTTTACTTCATTGGCTTCTACAATATGTAACTTAAAATAAATAAATAGAATTTGAATGGTGAATGAAAAGAAAATAATAAGTATAGAAATAATAAAAAAAATGATATTTTAAATTATTAAATTAATAAAATATTATAATACTTAAATTATTATATTTAACTTTAATTTTTAATTAAATAAATTAAATATTTAAATGTAATAAGTAATTATTTATTAATAAATTATAAATAATACTTTAATAAATTATAAATAATACTTTAAATCTTTCAAAATTATTTATTTTAAATATTATTTAAATAATAATATATAAATAATATATATTATAAGAATTATATAATAATAAAATATATAATATTATTCTTAATAATATCTTAATAATAGTATATATCGTAATAATACTATATAGACTTATTAATACTTTATAGAAATATAAATTTATTTATATATAAATATAGATTTATAAATTAAAATATATTAATATAAATATTATTAATTATCCGGACTTCGGAGTCGGAATCAGAATTCAATAGAGGTTTTTGTTCACTCTGCAGGAACGAACTAGTCAAGATATATAGGGTGCCCTTTCTTTCATTCACATTAGTGAGGTTGCTTAATTGTAGGGTCTGGGAAAGGGTCTGCCACCACTGACTCAAAAAATTTTCATAGGCCTAGAAATGATGTTTGAAAGGTTATACAAGCCTTAGAAATATTTTTGGGGCTATTTAGTAATTTTTTGAAAGTATGATGACATATTTGTAATTATGAAAAGTTATGGGGTTAATGTGTAATAGTTAAATAGTTGTTTTACCATGTTGGAATTTAATGTTAGAGTGTTGAATTTGGTGTTAGAATATGAAATTTGAGTATTTTAGAAAGTTGGGAAAGTTTGAGACCAAATTGCAAATATAGGAAAGTTAGTGGCTTTAGTGGAATTGGTGTAATTGCTGAGTATTGGGGTGGAAATTAAATGCTGGAAATTAAATTATGTTGATTGAGACTTGAATCGAAGAAAAATGGCAAGGGACCATTTTAATAAAAATGAAAGGTTAAGATCAATTCTAAAAGAATTCATAAATAACAGTAGTACCTTGGCATTATTATGTGCATAAAATGTTAGTAAGAATACTAAAATGTATTTTATATTTGTATGTGTTGTGTATTGGTGCTTGTGTAGATCGTGATCAAACTCGTGATAGAAGTAAATCAAAAGGCAAGGGAAAAGTACAAGAGTAAGCAAATATCGATAGTAAGGCTTCATAGTGAGGTATATCATATGAGTGCATTGTTTTTCTTATAAATGTATATAAAGAGAGGAAGACTTGCGATTTGTCATCCTCGAGTGGTTTTGAAAAGATAAGTTTTGAATCATAGTATGGTATATTTTCATAAAGTTTTATGAAAAAGATTTTATGAATGGTTTTAGGGTATAAACTGCCCTAAAACAAATGGACATGTTTTATAATATTTTAACATATATTGATGTTCCTGAATAAATGTTTAATATGAGAATTGGATAGAAAAGCTTGTTGTATGTATATTGAGAGTCATAGGTGCAGTGACATACCTTGAGTAGAGTTGTCATCGATAAATTCTGTTTAGTGTGTTCTTGCATTCTTGTATTAGTACATTTGTATAATCTTGGAACTATTTGTGTAGCTATGGTGTTCATGATGTTTAGACATTTTGAATCACCATCTTGATTTATCAGTATAGTGTTGTTATGTACTATAATACCTATACTCATGCTGAGCACTTAGGTGCATGTTATATACACTAATTGAGGTTTACATACCTTGCATTCTCATCTGTCATACATTGGGTTGTGTACAAACTTTAAGTACTCAGATTGACAACTATACTCTTTTGGTTTTTTATGTAGTTTTATATTATCTCTCACTATTATGCCTCACTAAGTGAATACTTAGCGTGAAAATGTTTCATGTGTAGGTCATAGAGCACGTTCAAAGTGAGAAGTGCAGATGATATCATATGTTAAGAGTCACCTCATCAGTAGCAGTATGACATCTCTAGATGTTCTTTTGATATTACTAGTTGGCATGTACTTATTTAAGTTATGATGCTATGGTTATTAGTGTTGTATATATAACTGAACTTAAACTATTGTATAATAGGCATAAATGGTATTTTATATATGTTAGTAGTTAAATGACTATTTATATATTCTATTGTTAAATCATATTGTTTAAAGAAACAAAATTTTACTGGTTTTCAAACATGAAAAATGTTTTAAAAAGCACGTGACCTCTCTAACTCATGTTTGGGGTCATATACGAGAAAATAGTGTTATATTTATTGATATCAGAGCTATATGATTAGCCAATTCTCCTTCTAAACTGAGTGTATTTTATGTGGAAAGTGTGTACATGCCATTAGGATGTCAAAATTACTGATATGGTGTTGATATGATATGATTGATGTCACTCCTTACTGACCTAAGTTGATTTAATTATGTGTCGTGTTAGATGTCGAGATTCAAGAATTCACGGAGAGTGACTAATCAAGAGGTTCAAGAAGGGACTGATAGTGGGATCAATGAGATTAATAGTGAGCATCCAACTCACTCTGGCATGATAGTGCACTGCCACATCAGAGAGTGTCAGTGTAAGATAATGGGGCATTTCTTCAGGCTTTAGATGCGATTCTAGCTCTATATTAGTCTTCTGCTCCTCCACTTCCTTCTCCAGCTCCCCGTGTGTCAATACCAAAAGAGTTGAAAAGTTTGGGGGTGCCAAAGTTTAAGGGAGAAGAAGAAAGGATATTATAGTTGGGGACCTATGGTTAAATGATATCAAAGTGATGCTAGACAATTTTCACTGCTCAGACTCTGAAAAGCTTGATGGAGTTGTATCTTTATTATGAGGATCAACCCTAGTGTGGTGGAAGAACACCATGATGTATGTGCCTTCCTATCATGTGAATTGGCAATTCTTTCTGGTCGAATTCAAGAACAAGTACATTGGTGAGCAATTTATGTGAGCTACGTTGTTGAAATTCCTCAATCAGAAGCAAGGTGATCGGGTAAGTTATGAATATGAGTTTGAGTTTAAAAAGCTAAACCAATTCGCTACTGAAGTAGTGTCTGACGACAAGGCTCGAAGTGATTGGTGAATCAAGGGTTTGAGACCTAAAATGAAAGAAATATTATTGGCATTAAACATGCTTTCATTACAAGAGGTGGTAAACTGAGCAAAAGCAATTGAAAGGGCTCAAGATGAAATAGTAGCAGCGAAGTAGACCATACAAACAATGAAAAGATCGGGAGCATCCTCAGCTTCTTATCAGGCAAAAAGAGGCAAGGGTCCAGGTTCTCAATATAACAATAGATCATGTTTTGATACATCTTCAGAGAAGGATAAATAATCTTATTCAGTTGCTGTTAGCTGGGGCAGAGTATCTCCATGTCGTGGAAAGTTTCATGGTGGAATATGTAGAGCTGTTAGTAGAGCTTGCTTTAAATGTAGTGATACTGGCCATTTTATTCAAAATTTTCCTATGAGGTTTGGGGACAGATCAGTGCAGTCTAAAAGATCAGTAGTAGTGTCACAGAGAGGTAGAGGGAAAACTAGAATCGGAGGACCATCTGAGTCGATTCCACAACCAGAGACATGTACGTTGCTAGAGTTTACAATATCCAAAATAATGAGGACCAGGATGACCTGGAGATTATAGTAGGTATTTTTTATCTCTTTGATGAACATGTATTTGTTATGGTTAACACTGGTTACACGCACTCATATATTAGTACAAAGTTTATTAGAGATAGAGGTATTCAATTAGAACTGATCTCAAGTGACATGATAGCGACGAACCCATTGTGTTATAGTGCAAGGGTGAGTCAGATATGTAGAAAATAACAGATAAAGATTCAAAGGGTTGTGTTCCTGGAAAATCTGATGGAATTATCATTTGACAAATTTGAGATCATTTTAAGTATGGAATGGCTATCTTCGCATTATGGTTGGGTAGATTTTCGTTTGAAAGATGCGGAGGGTTTAGAAATTATATTAATTGGAGAACAAGGAAATCATTGCCCAATGTGCTCTCAGCATTGACTGCTAAGATACCAATATCAAAGGGTTGTTTAGCTTTTCTAGATAATATAATAGATACTCGAGTATATGAAGTTAGATTGGATGGTATTCCAATAGATAAGGACTTTCCAAATATTTCTCCAAATGAATTACCCGGGTTAGCTACAGATCGAGTGGTAGAATTCAAAATTGATGTTTTTCCAGGTAGTGAGCTTGTTTCTATGGCTCCATATCTGATAGCTCCTACTGAGTTAAGGGAAATAAAGGCCCAATTATAAGATTTAATTGATAGAGGTTTCATCATGCCCAATTTTTCACCTTGAATGGCACTTTTGCTATTTGTGAAAAAGAAAGATGGGTCTATGCAATTATACATAGATTATCGACAATTAAACAAAGTGACAATAAAAAACAAGTATCATTTTCTAAGGATTGATGATTTGTTCAATCAATTAAAGGGAAGATCAGTGTTCTCTAAGATTGGTCTTTGATCTGGGTACCCACCAATTAAAGATTAAAGAAGAGGATATTCTGAAGATAATTTTTCAGACTCGATATGGACACTATGAGTTTGTGGTAATATCGTTTGGTTTGACTAATGCTCCGATGGAATTCATGGATTTAATGAATTGAGTATTCCATACTTACTTGGATTAGTTTGTGGTGATGTTTATTGATGACATTTTGGTGTACTCAAGGACGAAGGACGAGCATGATGCCCATCTTCGCATAGTCCTTCAAACCCTTCGAGAGAGAAAGTTGTATGCCAAGCTGTCAAAATGTGAATTCTGGTTGTTAGAGGTTGCTTTTCTAGGCCATGTTATTTCAACAGAAAGCATAAGAGTAGATCCCAAGAAAATTCAGGTTATAGTCAAGTAGAAACACCCAAAGAACATATCTGAAGTTTGAAGTTTCTTAGGACTTGCTATTTACTATATAGGTTCGTTAAGAACTTTTCGATGATAGCCTCACCACTAACCAAGCTTTTAAGGGAATATATGCCTTTTGTCTACACAAAAAAGTGCTAAGGAAGCTTTGAAATGCTAAAGAAGTTCTTAACAGAACACCAATACTATTACAATCGGAATTAGGTAAAGATTACATGGTTTTTAGCGGTGCATCTCATAATGGCTTGGGATATGTGCTTATGCAAGAGGGTAAGTTGTGGCCTATGCTTCAAGATAGACAAAGACTTATGAGATAAATTATCTAACACATGATCTTGAGTTGGCTGCAGTCGTGTTTGCTCTAAAGATTTAGAGTCGTTATCTATATGGTAAGCAATGCTATATTTACACGGATCATAAAAGTCTAAAATACTTGTTAACTCAAAAAGATATGAACTTGAGACAAAGAAGATGGATAGAACTCTTAAAAGACTATGATGTGGTTATAGACTATAATCTAGGGAAGACAATTGTCGTTGCTGATGCATTTAGCCAAAAGACTTTTGTGCTTTATGAGCTTTGGACATGCGACTATATTTGAAGGAAGATGGCACCTTAATTACTGAATTAAAGTTAAAACCGATGTTTTTGGATTGGATAAAAGCTCTACAAGGGAGAGATAAAAAGTGCTTGTCGAGGATTGCACAAGTAAAAAAATGAGGCTAAGGACTTTGAAGTCATGACTGATGGATGTTTGTATTATCGAAGGAGAATTTTCATCCCATATGATGAAGAATTATAGAAAGATATTATTTTTGAGGCACATTATAGTTTGTTGGCTATATATCCATATAGAAGCAAGATGTACCAGGATTTTAGAGTCGATATTGGTGGCCTTCTATGAAAAAAGCTATCGTTGAGTTTGTCGCAAAGTGTCTACCATGTCAGTAAGTGGAGGTTGAATATCAAGTGTCTTTGGGATTATTAAAACTTATATCTATTCCTGAATGGAAGTGGGAACGAGTTACCATGGATTTTGTTATAGGGCTACTCTTGACACCCTATAAGAAAGATTCAATTTGGGTGATTTTTGACAGATTAACTAAGACAAATCACTTCATTCCAGTTCGGACAGATTACCCAATGGTTAAGTATGTTGAGTTGTATATAAATGAGATAGTTTAGCTTGAAGGAGTGGTTTTATCGATTGTATCTGACATAGATCTAAGGTTTACTTCAAGATTCGTGAAGTCTTTGCATAAAGCCTTGGGTACTCCATTGAATTTCATCATAGCTTTCCATCTGCAGACTGATGGTCAGTATGAGTGGACTACATAGATTTTGGAAGATATGCTAAGGGAGAATGTAATCGAATTCAAAGGATAATGGGAAAAGTATTTGCCTTTTGCAGAATTTCCCTATAACAACAACTATCAATCGAGCATCAAGATGGCTCCGTATGAAGATTTATATAAGATAAAGTGTCGAACACTGTTAACTTGGTTCGAGCTAAAAGATTGAGACCTAGTTGGCCCCGACTTGATGAAAAAGGTGAAAGAAAAGGTGAAAGTTATTCAAGATAACCTCAAGATAGATTTCGATTGATGGAAGTCTTACTCAGACTTAAAGAAGAAAGAAATTGAATATTAGGTGTGTGATAAACTATTTCTTAAAGTATCACCTTGGAAGAAAGTATTGTGGTTTGAATGCAATTGAAAGTTGAATCTGATATTTATTGGACCTTATGAGATTCTAAAAGGAGTCAGACAAGTAGCTTATCAGTTAGCATTGCTTACAGAGATGGACAAGATTCATAATGTTTTTCATGTGTCGATGCTAAGGAAATATCGATCCGATCCTTTGTTTATCATTACATCGGAAGAAATAGAGATTCGAATAGATTTGACCTATAAAGAATAACCGGTAGAGATTCTGGCTTGAGAAGTCAAAGATCTACAGAATAAGACGATCCCCCTGGTTAAAGTTCTTTGACGGAATCACAAAGTCGATGAAGTTACCATGGAAAGAGAAAAATACATGAAAAAGTAGTATCCGCATCTTTTTACTCCATGCATACTAAAAAATTGAGGATAGATTTTTCTTAAAAGGGATAATTGTAATACCCCAAATTTTGTTTAGTGACCAAAATTTAAAATTTTGGAAGTTTAGTAGCCAAAGCATAAATTTGGGAAATGTTTAGGGACCTAAATGGTAATTTTCTCAAAAATAAATTTTATTCCTTAATTGAATAGTTCACACGTAAGAATGACGTTTTCCTGGGAATCGGAATTTTTATCAGGAATTTGTGTTAAAAGCTATAAAGTGTTAAGGTCTGGTAAAAATTATGTTAATAAGATCGAATCAAAATTTTGAGAAATTTTGAAGAATGATAAATTAATATTGGAAATATTATATCCATATTTTAAAGTGATGGAAAATAATATAGATCTTTGGATTGAGAATTTATTTCCAATTGAAAATGGCAAGACTGAAATTTTTAAAAAAGTTCAAGGGTAAAGTTGTAAAGGGAAAAATAATTTGTTCTTCTTTGACTTGGGGAAGATGATAATTAACATGTGGAAAGGTATGGCTGTAATTATCAAGTTTCATTAAGGGTGAAAATGTCATTTCCCATTAAATACATTTTAAATTCATTTAAGCTTAATAAATGACAAATTAACATGAAATTAACTAGAAATTTCAAGAGACTTTGTTCATCTTCAAGCAACATTGTTGTGAGCTTCAACCCTAGGTAAGAGAAAATTTAGTTTACATTCTTAAGCACTTTCCTTCAATTTTTGGATTAAATCGTGAAATAGGAAATTGATCTATTCGAAAAGCTCTATCATTTGGTACAAATTATACATGTTAATATTGCTTGAATTCTTAGTTCCCAAATTTGTTGGGTGAATAAGATGTTTGGTTTATATGCATTGATGATTGATTTTGAGGTTATTGATGTTGTAGAATGAGCTTTTTTGATGATTAAAACCACCTAGAAATTCATCTATTGAATTTGGTCTACACTTAGGGTTTAGGGAGTTTTTAGATTGGTTAAATTAGGTCAGGGGTTTGATTTTAGAAGCCTTTAAATGTTGTTTAGAGGTGGAATCCATGCTCGAAACAAGCGAAATCCCTAAATCCTAAACCTTATAGTTTTCGACCCAAAGAAAGTTATTGGGGAAAAATTGTGAAAATTTTTCCTAGGCCTAGAAATGATGTTTGGAAGGTTATACAAACCTCAGAAATTTTTTTGGGACCATTTAGTAATTGTTTGAAAGTTGGGAATATATTCGATAATTATGAAAAGTTATGAGGTTAATGTGTAATTGTTTAATAGTTGTTGTACCATGCTGAAATTTAATTTAAGAGTGTTGAATTTGGTGTTATAATGTGAAATTTGAATATTTTGAAAAGTTGGGAAAGTTTGAGCACCAAATTGCAAATACGGGAAAGTTAGTGACTTAAGTGGAATTGGTGTAATTGCTGAGTATTGGGCTGGAAATTAAATGCTAGAAATTTAATTAAGTTGATTGAGACTTGAATTGAAAAAAATGGCAAGGGACCATTTTAATAAAAAAAGGAAATATTAAGATGAATTCTAAAAGAAATCATAAATAGTAGTAGTACATTGGTATTATTATGTGCATAAAATGTTACTAAGAATACTAACATGTATTTTATATTTGTGTATTGATGCTTGTGTAGATCGTGATCAACCTCGTGATACAAGCAAATCTAAAGTCAAGGAAAAAGTACAAGAGTAAGTGGATATCGATGGTAAGGCGTGAATGAAGTATCCCAAGTGACTACATTGTTTTTATTATAAATGTCTATGAAGAAAGGAAGACTTGCAATTAGTCAACCTCGAGTGATTTTGGAAAGATAAGTTTTGAATTGTATTATGGTATATTTTCATAAAGTTTTATGAAAATGATTTTATGAATGGTTTTAGGGTATGAACTACCCTAAAATAAATGTATGTGTTTTATAATATTTTAACATATATTGATGTTCCTAAATAAATCTTTAATATGAGGTTTGAATATTGAAGCCTTTTGTATGTACATTGAGAGTTATAGGTGCAATGCATACTTTGAGTAGAGTGGTTATCGATCAATATTATTTAGTGCATTCTTGCGTTATTGTACTAGTACATATATGTAATCTTGGCACTATTTGTGTAGCTATGGTGTTCATGATGTATTGACGTTGTGAATCACCATCCTGATTTATTAGTATAGTGTCGTTGTGTACTACAATACTTATACTCCTGTTGAGCACTTAGGTGCATGTTATATACATTCATTGAGGTTTACATACCTTGCATTATCATCTGTCATACATTGGGCTATAAATGGACTTTGAGTACTCAAATTGAAAGTTATACTCTTTTGGTTTTTTAAGTTGTTTTATATTTATCTCTCACCTTGATTTGTTATAATGCCTTACTAAGTGAATACTTAGCGTGTGAATGTTTGACGCGTAAGTCATAGAGTATGTTCAGATTAAGGAGTGCATCTGATATCATCTGTTAAGAGTCACCTTATCAATAATAGTGTTACATCTCTATATGTTCTTTTGATATTACTAGTTGGCATGTACTTATTTATGTTATGATGCTCTGGTTAGTAGTATTATATATAAGTTAACTAAAATTACTGTATGATAGACATAAATGGTATTTTATATATGTTAATAGTTAAATGACGATTTATATATTCTATTGTTAAATCTTATTATTTAAAGAAACAAAATTTTACTGATTTTCGAACATAAAAAAAAGTTTAAAAAGCATATGACATCTTTAACTCATGTTTGGGGTCATATGCATGAAATGGTTGTTATATTTATTGGTATCAGAGCTACAGGTTTAGCCAACTCTCGGCCTAAACTGAGTGTATTTTATGTGAAAAGTGTGTCAAGTTATTGATATGGTGTTGATATGATTGATGTCACTCATCACTAACCTAGGTCGTTATTATTATATGTCAAGTTAGATGTCGAGATTCAAGAATTCACAGAGAGCGACTAATCAAGAGGTCTAAGAATGGACTGGTAGTGGGAGCAATGAGATTATCCCACTCAGTCTGGGAATGATAGTGCACCCGATACATCAGGGAGTGCCAGTGCAAGACCATGAGGCATTTCTTCAGGCTTTGGATACGATTCTAGCTTGATATCAACCTTCTACTCCTTTTCTTCCTTCTCTATTTCCTCGTGTGTCAATACCAAAAGAGTTGAAAAGTTTGGGGGTGCCAAAGTTTAAAGGAGAAGAATATGAGGGTCTTATAGTTGTGGACCTATGGTAGGATGATATCAAAGTGATGTTGGACAATTTTCATTACTTATACTCTGAAAAGCTTGATGGAGCTATATCTTTATTCTTAGGATCAGCCCGAGTGTGGTGGACGAACACCATGATGTGAATTGGTAATTCTTTTAGGATGAATTCAAGAACAAGTACATTGGTGAGCAATTTACATAAACCATGTTGTTGAAATTCCTCAATATGAAGTAAAGTGATTGGGCAAGTTATGAATATAAGTATGAGTTTAACAAGCTAAGTTGATTCACTGCTGAAGTGGTTATCGATTACATGGCTAGACGTGATTGGTTCATCAAGGGTTTGAGGCCTAAAATGAAAGAAAAAATGCTGGCATTAAACTTTCCTTCATTACATGAGGTGGTAAATTAAGCAAAAACAATTGAAAGGGCTCAAGGTGAAATAGTAGAAGTGAAGCAGACCACGTAAACAATGAAAAGATCAGGAGCATCCTTAGCTTCTTATAAGGAAAAAAGGCAAGGGATCAGGTTCTCGATATAATAATATATCAGGTTCTACTGTAGCTTCACAAAAGGATAGATAATCTCAATCAGTTGATGCTAGCTCTAGCAAAACGTCTTGGAGTCAAACTTCACCCCATCAGACGTGCGACAAGTTCCATGGTAGAGTATGCAGAGTTATTAGTGGAGTACGCTTTAAATATAGTGATACTGACCATTTTGTTTGAAATTGTTCGATGAGGTTTGGGGACAAATTAGTACAATTTGAGATATAAGCAGTAGTGTCACAAAGAAGTAGAGAAAAAACTAGAATCGGACGGCCATCTGAGTCGAATCCACGACCAGAGATGCGTACATTCACCAGAGTTTAAAATATCCAAACTAACGAGGACTGAGATGAACTAGAGATTATAATAAGACTTTTTATCTCTTTGATGAACTTGTATTTATTCTGGTTGTCCCTTGTTCTATACACTAATACATTAGTACAAAGCTTATTAGAGATAGAGGCATTCCATTAGAACCGATCTCAAGTGACATGATAAAGATGAACCCATTGAGTCATAGTGCAAGGGTGAGTTGGATATATAGAAATTAATTGATAAAGGTTTAAGGGGTTGTATTCTGAGTGAATATGATTGAATTATCGTTTGACGAATTCGAGATTATTTTGAGAATGGATTGGTTATCTTTAAATTATGGTTGGGTAGATTGTCGTAAGAAGTGATTATTTTTGAAGATACAGAGGGTTCAGAAATTATAATAATTTGAGAAAAAGGGAAATCCTTCCCCAATGTAATCTCAATAGTGTCTTCTAAGAGACTGATGTCAAAAAGGTTATTAAGTTTTTCTAGCAATTGTAATAGATACTCAAGTATATAAAGTCACACTGGATGATATTCCAATGGTTAGGGACTTCCCCGATGTTTTTCCAGATGAATTATCCAGGTTACCTCCAGATCGAGAGGTGGAATTCAAGATTGATGTTTTTCTGGGTACTGAGTGTGTTTCTATGGCTCAATATCAGATTATTCCTGCCGAGTTAAGGGAACTAAAGGCCTAGTTACAATATTTAATTGATCGAGGTTTCATCAGTCCTAGTGTTTCACCTTGAGAGGCACTTGTACTATTTGTGAAAAAAAGATGGGTCTATGTGATTATGCATAGATTACAAAGAGTTAAATAAAGTGGAAATAATGAACAAGTATCCTCTTCCAAGGATTGATGATTTGTTCAATCAATTAAAAGACAAAACAGTGTTCTCTAAGATTGATGTTCGATCTGGATACCCACCAATTAAAGATTAATGATGAGGATATTCTGAAGAGGGCATTTTGCACTCGGTATGTCACTATAAGTTTGTCGTAATGTCGTTTGGTTAGACTAATGCTCTAGTGACATTCATGGATTTGATTAATCGAGTATTCCATCCTTACTTGGATTAGTTTGTGGTGGTGTTTATTAATGACATTTTGGTGTACTCAAGGATGAAGGAGGATCATGATGCCCATCTTTTCATAGTTCTTCAGACCCTTCAAGAGAAAAAATTGTATGCCAGGCTGTCAAAATGTGAATTCTGATTATCAGAGGTTGTTTTTCTTGTCCATGTTGTTCAGCAAAAGGAATAGGAGCATATCCCAAGAAAATTCAGGCTATAGTAGAGTGGAAACCCCTAAAGAGCAACTCTGAGGTTTAAAGTTTCTTGGGACTTGGTGGTTACTATCCTATGTTCATAAAGAACTTTCGATGATAGCCTCACCTCTAACCAAGATTTTAAGGAAAGATATGCATTTTGTCTGCACATGAATGTGCCAAAAAAGCTTCGAAATACTAAAGAAGATCTTAACAGAAGCATCAGTGCTACTACAACTGGAATCAGGTAAAGATTACGTGGTTTTTAGTGATGCATCTCATAATGGTTTGGGATGTGTGCTTATGCAAGAGGGTAAGTTGTAGCCTATGCTTCAAGATAGTTAAAGAATCATGAGAGAAATTATCCGACACATGATCTTGAGTTGGATGCAGTTGTGTTTGCTCTAAAGATTTAACGTCATTATCTATATGGTAAGCGGTGGTACATTTACAAGGATCATAAAAGTCTAAAATACTTGTTGAATCAAAAATAGATGAACTTGAGATAGAGAATATGGATAGAAATATTAAAGGACTATTATATGATTATCGACTATCATCCAAGGAAGGCAAATATGGTAGCTGATGCACTTAGCCGACAGACTTTTTCCGCTTTGCGAGCTTTGGACGCGCGGATATCTTTGAAGGAAGATGGAGCCTTGATTACTGAATTAAAGTTAAAATTGATGCTTTTAGATCAAATAAAAGATCTACAAGGGAATGATAAAAGCACTTGTCGAGGATTGCACAAGTGGAAAAAGGCGAGGCTAAGGACTTTAAAACCAAGACTGATGGATTTTTGTATTATCGAGGGAGAATTGCATCCCAAACGATGAAGACTTAAAGAAAGATATTCTTTCTTAGGAACATTATAGTCCGTTGACTATGCATCTAGGCATAAACAAGTTGTACCAAGATTTAGAGTCAGTATTGGTGGCCTTGTATGAAAACGCTATCACTGAGTTTGTTGCAAAGTGCTTGATATGTCAGCAAGTGGAAGATAAACATCAAGTGCCTTTGGGATTATTAAACTTATATATATTCCTGAATGGAAATGGGGTCGAGTTACCATTTTTTTATAAGGCTACCCTTGACACCCAATAAGAACTATTCAATTTGGGTGAGTTTTGACAGATTAACCAAGACATCTAACTTCATTCCAGTTCAGACATATTATCCAATGGATAAGTATGTTGAGTTGTATATAAAGGAGATAGTTTGGCTTCATGGAGTGCTTGTATCGATAGTATCTGATTGAGATCCAAGGTTTACTTCAAGATTCTGGAAGTCTTTGCATAAAGCCCTAGGTACTGAATTGAATTTCAGCACAGCTTTCCATTTGTAGATTGATTGTCAGTCCAAGCAGACTATTCAGATTTTGGAAGATATGATAATGGAGTATGTAATTGAATTCAAAGGACATGGGAAAATTATTTGCCCTTAGAAATATTTCCCTACAACAACAACTATTAATCGAGCATCAAGATAGCTCCATATGAAGCCTTATACTGGATAAAGTGTCGAACACTATTAAATTGGTTTGAGCTAAAAGATTAGGACCTAGTTGGCCCTGACTTGATGAAAAAGGTGGAAAATAAGGTGAAAGTTATTCAAGATAACCTCAAGATAACTTTTGATCGACGAAAGTCTTACTCGGACATGAAGAGGAAAGAAATTAAATATCATGTCGGTGATAAAGTATTTCTTGAAGTATCACCTTGGAAGAAAGTATTGCAGTGTGGACGGAAAGGAATGCTAAGTCTGAGATTTATTGGACCTTATGAGATTCTAAAAACAGTCAGACCAGTAGTATATTAGTTAGCATTGCCTACGGATATGGACAAGATTCATAATGTTTTTCATGTATCAATGCTAAGGAAGTATCGATACGATCCTTGGTATGTTATTACACCGGAAGAAATAGAGAATCAACTAGATTTGACCTATAAAGAAGAACCACTAGAGATTTTGGCTCGAGGAGTGAAAGAACTACGAAACAAGATGATCCCCCTGGTTAAAGTTCTTTGGCAGAATCACAAATTTGATGAAGCTACCTAGGAAAGAGTGAATGCATGAAAAAGTAGCATCCGCATCTTTTTACTCCATGTACGTACTAAAAATTCGAGGATGAATTTTTCTTAAGGGGAGAATTGTAATACCACAAATTTTAGTTACTGACCAAAACATAAATTTAGAAAAGTTTAGTGGTCAAAGTATAGATTTGAGAAAGTTCACAGCCAAAGTGGTAATTTTCCCAAAAATATTATTCTATAAATAAATAGTTCACACCGAAGAATGACGTTTTCATGGGAATCAATTTTTTTTTATCTAGAAATTGTGTTAAAAACTATAAAGTGTTGAAGTTCGGTAAAAATTCGGCTAATCGAATCGAATCAAAATTTTGAGAATTGTTAAAGTATGATAAATTAAGCTTGGAAATATTATTTTCATTTTGAAATTATGGAAAATGATATTGATCATTGGATTTGAGAATTAATTTCCATGTTCATTATGGACAGTTGGATGAAAATAGCAAGATTAAAATTTTTAGAAAAGTGCATGGGTAAAGTTGTAAAGGGAAAATAATTTGTTCATCTTTAACATTGGGAAGATGATAATTAACATGTGGCAAGGTATGGTTGTAATTATCAAGTTTAATTAAGGGTGAAATTGTCATTTTCCATTAAATAAATTTTAAATTTATTTAAGCTTAATTAATGACAAACTAACATGAAATTAACTAGAAATTTCTTGAGACTTTGTTCATCTTCAAGAACCATTTCCTTGAGCTTCAACCCTAGGTAAGAGAAAATTTATTTTTCTTTTTAAGCAATTTCCTTCAATTTTTGGATTAAAGCGTTAAATAGGAAATTGATCTATTCGAATAGCTCTATCATTTTGTACCAATTAAGAATGCTAATTTTGCTTGAACGCTTGGTTCCCAAATTTGGTGGGTGAAGAAGATATTAGGTTTTTATGAATTGATGATGGATTTTGAGGTTATTAATGATGTAGAATCATTTCCAAGATTGTTTGATGATTAAAACACCTGGAAATGCATCTATTGAATTTAGCCTACACTTAGGGTTTGGGGAAGTTTGTGATTTGGTTAAATTAGGCCAGTGCTTTGATTGTAGAAGCCTTGAAATGTTGTTTAGAGGTGGAATCCATGCTTGAATCAAATGAAAATCACTAAATCATAAACCCTATAGTTTTTGGCCCTAAGGAAATAATTGGGGAAATATTATGAAAAAAATCCCTATGCTTAGAAATGATATTTGGAAGGTTATACAAGCCTTATAAAAGTTTTGGGGACCATTTATTAATTTTTTAATAGTTGGAGACCTATTTACCAATTATGAAAAGTTATAGGATTAATGTTTAATTGTTTAATAGTTGTTGTACCATGCTAGAATTTAATGTTAGAGTGTTGATTTTGGTGTTAGAATGTGAAATGTGAATATTTAGAAAAGTTGGCAATGTTTGAGCACCAAATTGCAAATATGGAAAAGTTAGTGACTTAAGTGGAATTGGTGTAATTGTTGAGTATTGGGCTAGAAATTTAAGTAAGGGTTCGTTTGTTTCATAGAAAATATATTCTAAAAAATGAATTCCGTAAAATGAATTACATTTCTTAAAAAACATTTTCTAGAAATAATTTTATGGTGTTTGGATGATATTGTTTTCATTTTCCACTAGTTAGTAAATTTTTAAAAATTTATTTATTATAAACATCAAATAAAATAAATAATATTATTTATTAACAAATTAATAATATTTATTTTAAATAATTAGAATAATTTATTTAATATTATTTATGTCAATATTAATATAAAAATATTATATCTATAATTTTTTAAATAAAAGTATTACAATTATTATATTTTATTAAAGTAAAATTATTATAAATTATTCATTATAATGAAAATAATATATTATTAGTTATATGAATTATTTATTAAAATAATAAAATTATTAAAATATTAAAAATTATAATATTAAAATTAGAATATAATTTTATATTTTAAAGAGTATATATTAAATATTAAACCATTCAATAATATTATTTCAATGAAATTAATAAATAATATTAATTTTATTAATAAATTATTATATATTATTAAAATAAAAGTGTAAATATAACTATAATCATAATATATAATATTATATTATCAAAATTAGCAATAAATATAATTTAATAATTATTATTTTTATTAAAATGATCTTAAAATAATATATTAATATTACATATATAAAATCAGATGATAAGTCATTTTCCAAAAAAGTACAATGAAAATTCAGTTGACTAGAATGAATTAAATTGACCATCTATTTTCCGCCAACCAAACAATGGAAAATGAGGAAAACATTTAAAAAAAACTAATTATATGGAAACAAACAAACCCTAAGTTGATTGAGACTTGAATTGAAGAAAAATGGCAAGGAACCATTTTAATAAATATGGAAAGGTTAACATGAATTATAAAAGAATTCATAAATAGTAGTACCTTGGTATTATTATGTGCATAAAATGTTAGTAAGAATATTAACATGTATTTTATATTTGTATCTGTTGTGTATTGGTGCTTTTGTAGATCGTGATCAAATTTGTGATACAAACAAGGCTAAAGGTAAGGAAAAAGTACAAGAGTAAGAGGATATCGATAATAAGGCTTAATAGTGAGGCATACCAGGTTAGTGCATTATTTTATTATAAATGTATATGAAGAGATGAAGACTTGCGATGACTCAACCTCGAGTGATTTTGAAAAGATAAGTTTTGAATTGTATTATGGCGTATTTTCATAAAGTTTTATGAAAATGGTTTTAGGGTATGAACTATCCTAAAACAAATGGATGTGTTTATATAATATTTTAACATTTATTGATGTTCTTGAACAAATGTTTAATATGAGGTTTGGATATAAAAGACTGTTGTATGTACATTGAGAGTCATAGGTGCAGTGGCATACCTTGAGTAGAGTGTGTACGTCCTAAAGTCGGGCCTGGTAGTTAGGGTCGATTTCTGGATTTCCGATAAAAAGGAAGAAAGAAATTCTAAAATTCATATTTTTATTTTAAAAATATTTTGGAAAGTTTTTAAGTGATTTTAAATGCTTAATTTTAATTATGGAAGTTTAGTTAAATGATTTGGTGAATGAAATGAAAGAATTGGAAATCACAATTTCGGTGATCATTTTGTTAATTTTCACAATGTTTATGCTTAGAGTTTTTCTTTCTAAATTAAAATGTTTTAACTTTCCCTTTTTACCATTTTTCCATATATATTCATTTTAATCTAAATTACATTTTCTTGTTTTCATTCACGTGCTTTTCATTTCCTTATTATTTTATATTTTAGTAACTTTTGTTAACTTCCTCCATTTTCTCTCGTTTTCTTCAAAACAAGTTGATCAATTCTTTCTCTTTTTCTTCTTGATTTCTAAATTCACTCATCTCATTCTTGATTTTAATTCTCAAGTATATATTCTCTTCTTTTCTTGTTTTTAAAGCGTGATCATAATGGAGTTCCATTGATGATCTCAATTTCAATATATTTCCAGCAAGGTAAGGATCTTTTCCTTGGTTTTCTTTCAAGTTTTGAGGGAAAGTGACTAAGTGTTAATGATTCTATTGATTTGTTGATTTAATTGAAAAGATTTCTAAGATTTCAATTGATTTTTGAAGCTAATTAATGTGCTGAATTCTTGAATTGGTTTTGAGGGTTTCTTAATGAAATTGAGTTATTTTTTGGAGTGATTATAATCATATTAAATCAGTTTTTTGATTAAAAATTATTTGGATATTGATTTCTTGAAAACAATGTTGATTTTCGGTATTTTTGGGATTCCAAGAATTTAGGTTTGTAGATGTCAATTTGTGAGATTCTAGATGATTTAGAAGTTTATTAGTTGTTTTTTTATCATCTTTTATTGTGGAGATTCATGTGTTTCGGTTTGGAGCTTCCAGAGTGATGTTTCAGTAAGGTTTTCGGTGTTTTTGATGTTTGCACTCTATTTTGGAAACAAATGATTTTTCTTTATTTTAGATTATATTTTGATGTGTTAATTTGCTTTGCAAGGTTCTTATAGTGTTTTGAGTTGAAAAAACTTGGTGTTTTGATTTTGGTGAACGTGGAGGTAGTGTTTGGAAGCGTCTTCAGTTTCCAGACAACAAGATGAGTGGCTCTCATTCTTATATAATAAATATGATTCAAGGTTGAGGTTTGTATAGTGTTGCATTTGTAATTCCGATAAATTGTGTTATTTGGTTAATTATGATTATGGAATATGAATTTTATTGATTTACATATGATGCCACTTGTGTCTGAAATGAGAATGTGATTTATGAATATGATTAGTTGCAAATGATGCATAGGATTTTGGAAACGGTTTGTGAAAATCTATATATATTCTGAATGTGAATTGGATTAGCTAAACTTTCTCACTGTCCAAATATATGGGTTGATCATGACAACCATCTGTTTTAGACCCAGAAGAAGTGTATGGAGTGTTTATTTAAGTGTAACTTTGTAAGCTAAACGTGTTAGACTCTTAGGTTGCGTGAAACGACCTTAAATGGAAAAAATGAGTTGGTGATTTGTGCTTAAAATGATCTTTTATGCAATTGTTAACTTTTGGTGTCAAATCCTTGATTAATGTGTTGACTTGTGTTATAAAGCATATTATACCATTTTTTATATGACATGTATGAAGTGGTTGAATGGTGTGTGAACAAGTTCCTAGTCCATGATTACTTTTATGTAGGTGATTAGTTGACCAAATATGCAAGTTCTTGATAAATCTGTAGTTTTTTAGAAAAATAATCGATCACTTAGGAGAAATGACTAATCCCAAAGTTTCTATTTTAGAAAGGATTGACCCCCCCATGAAAAATAAAAATGATCAATCCCTTTCAAGAAAATATCGATCCCTTAGCAGTTTTGCTAAATGAAAAAAGGTGAAATTGCATTCATTAAAGATCTAAGTGTTCTTAAATTCTAATTTGACCCTTGAATGATTATGTGAGTTCAATTTAACCTAGAAATTGATTTGTTTAATTACTTAAACTCTTAATTTGGAAATTTGATGAGATTTGAGTGATCACTTCTTAAATACACTTAATTACATAATGAAACCCTCAATTATATGTTATTGTTTGGTACGTAAGATTTGCATAATTACGTTTAGGTCCTTAATATTGTTTGATCGTTTGAGCTATTGTCTGATGTCTGATTGGTATGAAATTTTGTATGATGCTTCCTTATGATAATGATTAACATGTGGTAACCATAATTGGGTAATTTGACTTGGTAATTTATTATATGATGTGAAATGACCAAAATACCCCTAAATATTTAAATGTAATTTTTGTATGTCTAATTGAGATTTAATTTCATATTAGTTACATTAAATATTGTATGTGAAGAATATTAAGAGATTTTAATTTTTTTACTTTCGTGAATTATGTGTAATATGGATCTTGATCTATCCAGTACGATTAGAACCTAATGTACGCTCAGGTATCTGGTTGAGACTCTTACACTAGGCATGTGTATGCTATTGTAGGTCGGGGTAGGAAACATGAACCAAATTCCCACATAGTATTGAAATGTTTTTGCAGTATTGCCTTGATCTATGGTGCGCTTCTCACTCTGATTTTGGTTTGTATGTGTCTAGTTAGAGCAATGGCATTGCAGCGACGTGTTATTTTGGGGCTCCAGAGTTGAGTTATCCTACTATTGGGGTAAATACGATCGAGGTCAGAAGTGGTGCTAATGGACCCTTGCTAGTAGTTCCATAATCGAACCCTCCTATAGATGTGTTGACTGAGGCGCTTATGAGAGCTTGCGTTGAGCCATTCCGGTTGAGGTGCATACTCCTGTACTGGTGCCAACTGCTAGAGGGTTACCGCTATAGTGCATGTGGGATTTAGGATCTAGAGAGTTTAGTGGTGTTTATTGTACTGAGCTGACAGTGGTAAAGTAGTGGTTGGAGAGTGTTATCCAGGTTCTGGAATAGATAGGATGTACCAACCCTAATAGGATAGGTTGTGTTACGTCCTTACTTCAGGGTAACACTCATCGTTGGTGGGTCACAACTTAGAAGAGTTTTAATGAGGATAGACTGGCGTGGTCGGACTTCTTGGAGGTGTTTAGGTGCAAGTTTCTGGGTACACTGTATATTGACACGAGGAATAAAAAATTTATCGACTTGGTTCAAGGTTATTCATCGATATCTGAGTACAAGGTTGAGTTTGTTCGTCTAAGTGAGTATGCCCGAGAGATTATACTGACTAAGCTTGTGAGGTGTAAAAGGTTTAAGGATGGTCTGAGGAGAGAGATTCATGAATACTTGGTTACCATGTCTTCAGAGGTGTTCGATACTCTGGTAGATCAGGCAATGGATGTCGAGAGTACTTTGGGTGAACCAGACATGGAGTTCTTTGGAAAGAGGTTCAGTGACACTAGTTTTCAGAGTCGTTTGGCTAAGAGAGGTCACGAATTAGATCAATTTGATTCTCATCAGGGCTAGTCTGGTAGATTTTTTGGATCGTTTGGAGGTTGGCAGTAGTTTCCACTTTTTTGGTCTTGTTGTAAGAGTCATCTGGGTGAGTGTTGGTGTACTACTGGATTTTGTTATGGCGAAAAGAGTCATCAGTTGTGAGATTGTTCGAGGATAGCTAATCCTAGAGATGGGGCACTTATTCCAGGCAGAGAAGGTGGTCGAGTTAGTACAGGTGGTCCGATGGGTCAGGCTTGTGGCAGTGGCCATTGTCATGTTGAGGTGGCTAAGACTAGTGGACCTGCTAGAGTGTATGTGATTCGTGATCATCAATATTGTGTTCCGACGAACGTGATCACATGTACTTTTTTGCTAGTCTTTTCCTTTGCTTGCCTTGATAGATTCTGGTTTTACACACTCTTATATCCTTGGTAGTTTGGCTAGTTGGTTGAGTGTTCTTGTTTGTGTTAAGAGCATGGGTTTTGTTGCAACTAGAGCTTTGGGTAAGAGAGAACTTGTGGATCGTGTGTATGGTAGGTGTCTTTTGGTTATTCATTGTGAGTTTTTTTGGTCAATTTGATGGAGTTATCGTTCTATGGTTTTGACGTCATTCTGGTACGAATTGGTTGCGCAAGAATCATGTGTACTTGGATTTTGAGTTATCTCTGGCAATTCTGAAGATGACATGCAATGTTGAGTTAGTGGTTGTAGGTGAGCGATCAGAGTTTCTTTATAATGTTGTGTTGCCTTTGGATGCTAGCAGGATGTTGGGTCGTGGCTTTGAGGCATACTTGGCTTATGTACTTAATCTGGGTGGTTGGGAGTTGTGTGTGTAGGATATTCACACGGTTCGTGACTTTTCGAATGTGTTTCCAAAAGAGCTTTCAAGTTTGCCACTTGATTGTGAGGTTGAGTTTCGTATAGAGACTTATAATGATTTAATATTTATTTCTATTACGCCATATCGCATGACGCTTAAGGAGTTGAAGGAGTTTAAAGTTTAGTTGCAAGAGTTGTTGGATCGAAGTTTTATCCGTTTGAGTGTTTCTCTGTAGGATGCTTCAGTTTTGTTTGTAAAGAAGAAAGACGATACAATACAAATATGCATTGATTATCGTCAGTTAAATAATTTGGCGATCAAGAATCGGTTCATTTATCGATGATCGATGACTTGTTTGATCAGTTTAGGGGTGCCAAGGTGTTTTTTAAGATCAACATGTGTTATGGGTACTATCAATTAAAGGTTAGTGAACCGGATGTGATAAAGATAACTTTTCTGACACGTTATGGTCATTACGAGTTCTTAGTGATGTCATTTGGTTTAACTAATGCTCCAGCTGGTTTTATGGACTTGATGAACCGTGTGTTTCACCCTATCTCGATCATTTTGTGGTGGTGTCCATTGACAATATATTGGTGTACTTAGCTTCTGAGGAGGATCATGATTCACATATTTGGGTTGTTTTGGAAGTTTTGAGGGAAAAGAAGTTGTATGCTAAGTTTTCTAAGTGCGAGTTTTGGTTAGGTGAAGTGGCGTTTCTTGGTCATGTTGTTTTCGTCGAGGGTATTCGAGTTGATCCGAGTATGGTTAAGGCGATAATTGAGTGGAAACCGCCTATGAGTGTTACTGAGGTTCGTAGTTTTCTTGGGTCATTAGGGTACTATAGACAGTTTGTTAAGGGTTTTTTGCGGGTAGCTGCCCCGTTAACTAAGTTGTTGCAAAAGGATGTTAAGTTTGAGTGGACGAGTGAAAGGCATAATAGTTTTGAGTTGTTAAAGTTAGCTTTGATAGAGGCTCCAGTGTTGGTTCAACCGATGTCGGGAAGGTATTTTATGGTTTATAGTGATGCGTCAATTGTGGGTATTGGGTGTGTACTGATGCAAGACGGAAATGTAGTTGCTTATGCATCAAGGTAGTTGAAGTCGTATGAGCGTAACTATCCTACACACGATTTAGAGTTGGTCGCAATAGTGTTTGCGTTGAAGATTTTACGACACAACTTGTTTGGTGAGAAGTGTATTATTTACACTGATCACAAAAGTCTCAAATACCTCCTCACTCATCATGAGTTGAATTTGAGGCAGATGTGTTCGGTTGAGTTGTTGAAGGACTACGACTGTGTAACTGAGTACCATCAGGGTAAGGTTAAGGTGGTTGTAGACGCCTTAATTTGTAAGTCAATGGGTGAGTTACGTGCCTTGTTTGCTCGTTTGAGTTTGGATAAGGATGGAGCGTTAGTAGCTGAGTTGCGAGTTAAGTCTACGTGGTCTCAATGTATTCATGATTTGCAACCAAGTGATGAGAAGTTGAAAGAAAAGTTTCAGTTAGTGTGAGATGATGTTGGGGTGACCTCTCCTTGAACTCTGAGGTTATTTTCTGCTTTTTAGGTAGGTTGTGTTTGTCGAGGGATGAGGGTCTGAGGCGTGATATTCTTTTGGAGGCACATAGTGGACCGTTTGCGAAGCATCCGGGTAGTACGAAGATTTTTCGTGACTTACGTGCATTATTTTTGTTGCTTGGGTTGAAGCACGTTGTTGTTGAGTTTGTCGGATGATGTTTGGTTTGTCAGCGTGTTAAAGCTAAGCATTAGTGTCCTTCGGGTTTATTGCAATAGATTAGTATTCCTGAGTGGAAGTATGAACATATTATGATGGACTTTGTGGTAGGTCTGCTATTGACACCATCAAAGAAGGATTAGATTTGGGTGATAGTTGATCGGTTTACTAAGTGTGCGCATTTTCTGCCAGTTCATACTACGTGTTTGTTGTAGAGGTTAGATGAGTTGTTCATATCAGAGATAGTGCGGTTGCATGGAGTTCCTTTGTAGATCATTTCGGATTATAGTAGATCTTCACGTTGAGGTTTTGGCGAAGTTTGCATAAGGCTTTGTGTTCGAAGCTTAGTTTGAACACAACTTATCATCCGCAGACAGATGGGCAGTCTGAGCATGTGATATAGGTTTTGGAGGATATGCTTCAGGCATGCGTGATTGATTTGTTTGGTTCTTGGGAGAGTTATTTGTCATTGGTAGAGTTTGTTTATAATAACAGTTTTCATGCTAGTATTCAGATGGCTCTGTTTGAGGTGTTATACGGGCGTAAGTGTCATACTCCTTTGTGTTGGACTGAGTTGAGTGAGAAACATGTTGTTGGTCCAGAATTGATTCAAGAGACTGATGATAAAGTTAAGTTGATTAAGGATCAGTTGAAGGTTGCTTTTGATAGGAAAAAGTCGTATACCGATTTGAAGCATCGAGAGGTTGAGTACGCTGTGGGTGACTTGGTGTTTCTTAAGGTTTTGCCTTAGAAGAAGGTGTTACATTTTGGGAATATCGGTAAGCTTAGAACGAGGTTTATAGGATGTTTTGAGGTTGTTAGAGAGTGTTAGGTCAGTTGTGTATTATTTGAGGTTCTCGTCTGAGCTCGAGTGTATTCACAACATGTTTCATGTATCAATGTTGCGTAAATATAGGTTGGATCATTCGCATGTACTTTCAGTTGATGAGGTTGAGGTACTTGAGGATCTTTCTTACGAGGAAGAACATGTTAAGATTTTGGCTAGGGACTTGAAAGTTCTTTGGAACAAGGTCGTTCCGTTGATAAAAGTTTTTTGGCGTAACCACAACACTGAGGAGGCAACTTGGGAGATGGAAGAGTCGATGAGATCTTAGTTTCCACAGTTATTTAGCTAACATAATTTCTAGGATGAAATTCTTTTTAGGGGAAGAGAGTTATAATGTCCTAAAGTCGGGTCATGTAGTTAGGGTCAGTTTTAGGTTGATTTTTTGGATTTCCGATAAAAAGGAAGAAAATTTTCTAAAATTCATATTTTGGTTTTAAAAATATTTTGGAAAGGTTTTAAGTGATTTTATATGATTAATTTTAATTATGGAATTTTAATAAAATGATTTGGTGATTGAATTGAAAGAATTGGAAATTATAATTTTGGTGATCATTTTTGTAAATTTTCACAATGTCCAAAGTCTATGAAACAAATTTTGGGACCGTCGGTGCACCCCACGGCGCAGCAGAAACAAAACTCGACGGTCTCACCAGCGATCCAAGTACGTAAAACCGAAATCGTGAGGAAATGATGTGAATACTTACAATTGGTTCCTTGAAAAACAACAAAGACAACAACAATAACTGGTGATCACGAACGGTTTGAATCTAAGCCTCTACGAAAACACATCTTGGCCTCTCCTTAGTTCACCTGATTAAGAGTAAAATTTTCTTTTCCCAAAATCAGTTTTGACAAAAACGGCTGAAGTAAAAAACAACTGCTAGACCTTACCTCATTTAAATATATCAATTACCCTAACATCTTAAGGTTTTTAAAGTTATTTCGAATTAATAAATAAAATATTATTTAATTAATTCAAATTAAATATACATTAAAGACTTATAATCGGAATTACAATCTTTATTATTTATTTAAAAAAACTTATTTAATTATTCTGAATCAATTAAAAGAGTTGTAATCTAAATTACATTCTTTTAATGCTTACTTACTGTATTCGGGATAATTAAAATCATATATATATCAAATATACATATATTAACTCTAGATATATTTTAGTGACATACAATAAATTGTACATCTTTGTTCATTTCAATCCTAGGGTGTGACCTTGTAGGTTCTTGTAACGTTAGTAGTAATTATTAGAACAATTTTAATATTACATACAATGAGTGACATCTAGTAATATGTCATTGTCACCTAAGTTACAAGAAATTATGATTTGACATATCATCATCGTGATTAACTCTTTTATGTATTACATCATTTTGTCCTTTATATCTAGAATAGGCACAAGTCTTAGAATAGTGAAACTTGTATAGCTCATCTATTGTTTCTTGATATCTAGAGTAGACTATAATTAACAAATAATTTATGATATCACATATCAACTTATTCGAGCATGGCCATGCATTTCTAGTCCCACTCAGTCAAGTGGCATGTGATATATTTTCTATTATGTAGGAATGACAAATCCTATCTTAACCATACACACCCCACTATATATATCGAGATATATTCAATAACAGTCTCTATAGTGCAACCAGTTACGGAGCATGTTTAACTGTATCAAAGCATACAACAATATATGTTGGGATGACATTGATCTCAAGGATGAGGATCATACATATAGTTATCACCATGAGCATTGTTATGACTATTATATAATAATCCAAGACATGCTCATGATGTTTCAATCCAATACATTATTCTCTAACAAGATAATCATGTATCAATTCTGACATCTCTATGTCAATGACAACTCATTGTCATCAATCAATAACATGTTAGTCTTAAGCGTATTATTATTTTCCATGCCCATAATAATACTTGACTATGGATCTTTTAATAATGTTATTATATGTACTTTATTATATTTCAGTTTATGTTAAACACAAACATATAACTGAAAATAATATTGGCAATGCATTTATTCAATAAAAATCGGTAAATAAATGTATTATTTCAATCATCATATGATTGGTCTTTGGGCATACTTTAATAACAACTGCACCAAGGCTTATGTTTAGAGTTTTTCCTTCTAAATTAAAATGTTTTAATTTTCCCTTTTTATCATTTTTCCATCTAGATTCATTTTAATCTAAATTGCATTTGCTTGTTTTCATTCACGTGCTTTTCGTTTCCTTCTTATTTTACATTTTAGTAACTTCTCTTAACTTCCTCAATTTTCTCTCATTTTCTTCAAAATAAGTTGATCAATCCTTTCTCTCTTTCTTCTTGATTTCTAAATTCACTCATCTCAATATTGATTTTAATTCTTAAGTTTCTCTTCTCTTCTCTTCTCTTCTTGTTTTTAAAGGTTGATCATAATGGAGTTCCATTGATGATCTCAATATCAATCTATTTCCAACAAGGTAAGATCTTTTCCTTGGTTTTCTTTCAAGTTTTAAGGGCAAGTGACTAAGTGTTAATGATTATATTGATTTGTTGATTTAATTGAAAGAATTTCTAAGATTTCAATTGATATTTGGAGCTAATTAATGTGTTGAATTCATGAATTGGTTTTGAGGTTTTCTTAATGAAAGTAAGTTGTTTTTGGAGTGATCATAATTATATTAAATCGTTTTTTTCGATTTCAAATGATTTGGATATTTATTTATTGAAAACAATGTCAATTTTTTGTATTTTTGGGAATCTAGGAATTTAGGTATGTAGATGTTAATTTATGCGATTCTAGTTGAGTTAGATGTTGATTATAGTTGTTGTTTATCCTGTTTTAGTGTGGAGATTCATGCGTTTTGGTTTGGAGCTTCCGGAGTGACGTTTCGGTAAGGTTTTTAGTGTTTTTGACGTTTGCGATCTGTTTTAAAAACAAACGATTATGCTTTCTTTTATATTAGATTTTGATATGTTAATTAGCTTTGCAAGGTTCTTATTGTGTTGTTAGTTGAGGAAACTTGGTGTTTGAGTTTGGTGAAAGTTTAGGTAATGTTTGAAAGCGTTTTCGATTTTCGGACAGAAAGGTGAGTGACTCTCATTCTTAGGAAATGAACATGATTCAAGGTTGAGGTTTGTGTAGTGTTACATTTGTAATTCCAATATAGTGTTATTTGATTAATTATTATGATGATGGAATATGAATTATGTTGACTTACATATGAAGCCACTTGTGCCGGAAATTAGAATGAATTATGAATATGATGTGTTACAAATGGTGCATAGGATTTTGGAAACGGTTTGTGAAAATCTATATATATTCTGAATGTGAATTGGATGAGCTGAACATTCTCACTGTCCAAATATGTGGGTTGGTTATGACAACAATCCGTAAGTGTATTTCAAAATGTATTTGAATCAATCAATATATGAAAATTATGCATCATTGACAACCGCTCTTGGTGAATTTGATTAATTGGCTATTGTTCTTAATAGGATCTTTGGATATGAAAGGCATGCCTAGGAAAGAGTTCTCTATGTGTTTTGTATTAGTGTGTGATTCGATATTGTACGGGGTTCGGATGGTACGTTGAGTTTTTCTTCGAGAAGATACAGAGTAAGGTTGGGCATTGAGTTTGCTTCACAATTTGTGCTTTTGGACCTATGTGAGTCCTTAAGACAAACGGGAGTTGTATGGAGTCCGTTTATCCAATGGTGAGTTGTTTTTAGAACAAAAATTGTTGATCTTAAAATGGAAAAATTTGTGTGATTGTGTGATTTTCCAAGGAAGGTAATTGTGCATACATTTTTGTGATTGCTTTAAACTATATCGTCCTTGATAATTGTTTAATCTAGGAATCAAGTAATTTGGAAAAACATTAGCTGATCATTCAAGCATGAGATGTTGAATTATATGTGTAGAGTAAAGAACAAGTTATGCATGAACATATAGGATTGATCTTTATCTTGGTTATATGCATTGCTTTGAATACTAGTCGTTCATTGGGCTTTATAAGCTTACAATCTTTGTTAACATTTTTCAGAGGATTAAAGTCAAGTTTGGAGGTGAGGAACTTGGCATCGGTGTGATCAAGCAAGGCTAAGGAATAAAGCTATAGGTATGTGATTTTCGGAAACCTTGTGCGGTAATTTGGGGACGTTTGGGACTTAGACCTATTATTCACTTTGTTGGACTTATAATGCTGGATTTTGGTTTGTAATAAGTCGATTTATGTTTGGGATTTGATGTTGGTTTCATTTTTTGAATTTGGATTTATAAGTATGAACTTGTTGCTTGAAGCATGAGATTATTCAAATATTGTTTTATACCCAAAAGAAGTGCATGAAGTGTTTAGTCAAGTGTAACTTAGTAAGCTAAATGTGTTAGACTCATAGGTTGCATGAAATGAACTTAAATGCCAAAAATGAGTAGGTGACTTGTGCTTGAAATGAACTTTTATGCAATTGTTGACTTTTGGTGCCAAATCCTTGATTAATTTGTTGACTTGTGTTATAGAGTATGTTATACCTTTATTTTGACATATATGAAGTGGTTGAATGGTGTCCAAGCATGTTCCTAGTCTATGATTACTTTTATGTGGTTGATTAGTTGACAAAATCTGCATGTTCTAGATAAATCTGTAGTTTTTCAGAAAAAGGATTGATCCCTTAGGAGAAAGGATCGATTTCAAAGTTTCTATTTTGCAAAGGATCAATCCTTTTTCAAAAGGACGATCTCCCATGAAAAAGGATCGATCCCTTTCAATAGAGGATCGATCCCTTTGCTGTTTTTCTAGATGAAAAAAGGTGAAATTGTATTCATTAAAGATATGAAGTGATCTTAAATTCTAATTTGACCCCTGAATGATTGTGTAAGTTCAATTTAACCTAGAAATTGATTTGTTTAATTACTTAAACTCTTAATTTGGAAATTTGATGAGATTTGAGTGATCACTTTTTAAACACACTTAATTGTATAATAGAACCCTCAATTGTATGTTATTGTTTGGTACCTAAGTTTTGTATATTTATGTTTAGGTCTCTAATCTTATATAATCGATTGAGTGATTGTCTGATGTTCGATTGGTATGAAATTTTGCATGCTACTTCATTATGACAATGTTTAACATTGGTAATCTTAATTGAGTGATTTGACTTGTTAATTTATCATACGATGTGAAATGACCAAAATACCCATAAATGTTTAAATGTAATGTTTGCATGTTTAATTGAGATTCAATTGCATGTTAGTTACATTGAACATTGTGTTTGAAGAATATTAAGAGATTTTAATTTGTTTGCTTCCGCGAATTGTGTGTAATGTGGATCCTGATCTATCCAACACGATTGGAACCTAATGTACGCTCAAGTATCCAGCTTGGACTCCTGGATTGGGTATGGGGTGTTACAGAGTGATTATCGATCATGTTTAGTGCATTCTTGCATTTCTATATTAGTACATTTGTGTACTCTTGGCACTATTTGTGTAGCTATGGTGTTCATGATGTTTAGACGTTGTGACTCACCATCCTGATTTATTAGTATAGTATTGTTGTGTACTACAATACTTATACACCTACTGAGCACTTATGTGCATGTTATATACACTCATTAAGGTTTACGTACCTCACATTCTTATATGTCATACATTAGGCTGTGAATGGATTTTGAGTACTCAAATTGACAATTATACTCTTTTGGTTTTTTTAAGTTGTTTTATATTATCTCTCACCTTGATTTGTTATAGTGCCTCAGTCAGTGTATACTTAGTGTGTGATTGTTTTATGCGTAGGTCATAGCATGTTCAAAGTGAGGAGTGCAACTGATATCATCTATTAAGAGTCGCCTCATCAATAACAATATGACATCGCTAGATGTTCTTTTGATATTACTAGTTGGCATGTACATATTTATGTTATGATGCTCTAGTTAGTAGTATTATATATATAAGTGAACTTAAACTACTATATGATAGACATAAATGGTATTTTATATATGTTAGTAGTTAAATGATGATTTATATATTCTATTATCAAATTGTATTATTTAAAGAAACAAAATTTTACTAGTTTTAGAACAAGAAAAATGTTTTAGAAATAATGTGACATCTCTGACTCGTGTTCGGGGTCGTATACAGGAAAGGGGTGTTACAGGCTAGCTCACTTTAAGCTCATTTATCCTATAACATACCTTTTCATGAAAGGTTACCTCCAAGCATTGTAACCTTTCATCAAGGTGATTGTTCATGAAAAGTCTCCACTTTAAGAGGCGCAACTTTGATAAAGAGTTTTTCTTCAAAGGATGCCTAAATCATGAAGAGATATGAGAAAAGCATCCAAGGGGTCACACCCATTTGATCTAGGTATTCAAATGTCTTGAAAACCAACCCAACACCTTATTTTTCATCCAAGGACATGTGCATTCATCCCTAGGACTGAATCAACTCCTTTCTATTCATCCAAGAGCATGTTTTTTCACTTAAAGCCATGTATTTTCATTAAAACATGTATTTTCAAAGGGTTACATGCTTATTCATTTAGAAACCTTTGAAAATTATAAATAGCCAAAGTATTTGGCTTTGTAACACAATTCATTCATTAATCAAAACTACTCTTTGTGAAGTTTCTGTCTTCCAAGTTCATTGTAGAACTATATCGACTTATCAAGTATTCATACTTGTAGCGTCACCCCCATCACTTTCACCTTGATACTTGTGGTTCCTATCTCTTTATAGATAGTGGGTACAAGTCCGTGTTACCACCCCTTAAATAAGAATATAAAGGCTGGGTCTATTCTTTAACATAGGTTCTTCTTTGAGCCTTCTTTAAGATACTATCACCATTATCATCACCATTGGCATTCACCATCTTCTTCAAAAAAGGTCATCTTCAAGACATTCCAATATATCATTATCTTTATCATATTCTTCCACAACCTACTCTTGTAATCCTACCTTATATCCTTATCCTATTTTAATTATTTTCTTTATTACTTTATAACTTATATCATTCTAACATAAATTTTTCTTGTTTCGACCAAATCTTTCAAAGTGTGAACAACTTGTTCATTCTAGATTGGGAAACAATCAAGTTAGCCTATTCTTCTTCATCCTTGGAGAAGTGTGGACGGTCTTCTATCACAATGATTATTTGAAAATTTATTTGAATCTAGTTGGTCACCCTATTATGTGTTGATATTGCATTATCTCTAAAAGCAATCTTTGTTTTTGGAAGAAAATTTGTGTACTCAGTTACCTTATTCTAGAAATTAGATACGAATTCTAAATTGTTTGAAGGTTGAACCTATCAATCAGTTAAGCTAGTTGTTAACTTTCATTCGAATTACTTTATCATGTGCCAACTCCTAATATCATAAAAGGGGAATCCCTTATGTTCTCAAAATCAGTCTACTCTAGCCCTTGTATTACTCAACTCTCATCTGAAGAGCCCAAGTCAATAACATACTAAGGTGAATTTCACCCTTGTACTATCAATCTATATCTAAATTCGCCTAAGTGGTAAATGATCTAGTACTAGAAATTTTGCTCCTTACTCATATTTGAATAACCTCCCTAAGAGAGTCCAATTCATTGTACACTCTAAAAATTTAGAATCTTCATATTTCAGTCTAACAAACTTTAGTCAAAACTTCTAAAAATATTGTGTTAATTTCTTTGAATCCTCGTTAAGAGATCTTAGAACTCATGATAATTGGGCACTTTTAGCGGTGATTTATGTTTAAACACTACTAATTTTATAAATGTAAGGGTGTTTTAATAACAAAGGCCACAAAAAAAATATACACTTAGTAGCGTTTATTGGGATGCGCTGTAATATTCATGTACCTATAGTGTCGTTTTTTGTAAAAACGCCACAATAGACTGGTATACGACGGCGTTCTTATGTAAACCCCACGAAAAATGTGTACTTTAGTGGCGTTTTTTACACAAAAGTTTTCATATATTTTCAAATCCCGAATTATTTCGTCCGGTGAACTCTTATTCTCTACTCTGCATTATTGTCTCGCTAATCTTTCTTCGTTGTGGTCGTCTCACAGGTATAATCTCTTTGTCCGTTCTCTTCTATTCTCTCTATAATTTCTTCTCCTCTTCTTCACGCTGCCATAGGATTCATATTTTAGATACAGCTAGATTTATTGGTTCCATGATTGTCTCCATAATCTCTTCGCCATGGGAAGGGATGGAAAAAAACATTTCTTGTCTTTGCTTGATCCTCCTTTTCCCTTTCGTTTTTCTTAGAATTTCCAGCAGTTTGTTTTCGGAAAACGTTTGTTTTCTAAGTAAACTTTCGGCGTCGTATATTTCATCAACAACTGAACCCAAATGACTCACCTGGTCTAAGCATTTTAATACGTATTTGATTAAAGTTTGAGCATTTTTTTTAAAAAAAGAAGAAGAAGAAAGCCCTTGCAGCATTTGTATCTCGATATGTAGTTTGTGTTTTACAGAAGATATTGATATAGGCCTTGAATTGTTGAATGCATTGCATGCCTCTGCCCTTTGTTATTTCCATTTTTTTCTTGCTCATTTTCTCTCTAGTCTTACTTACTTCCTATGTTTTTAGCTTGAAGCTGTAATTGGATGTAGTTTTGTGCATTAGACTATAGTTGAGCTTGTAGACTATAGTTGAGCTTGTAGAGATTTTGTTCTTGGTTAAGCGTTGTTGAATTTGGCTAAAATCAAGCTACATATAATTATATATTGATGATCCAGGCTTCTCTCTTGAGCAAGAGCACTGAAGTGGCGGAAGGGGAAGAAGGGCCGAAACAAGATTGCCCTGTCGTCGAGTAAGGTGATTTCTTCTAAATTGTTTTTTCAGTTAATTTTCTCAATAGTTTTTATTATTATTAATATAACTGTTTAGCGATTGGAAGATGGTTTGGGTTCTTGGTCAATACCCTTTTGCCATGAATCTGATTTTCTTTTGAATTATATGATGATTTTTTTATTCTAAATCTAATTTGCTTTTGAATTATATGATGGTTTGGGTGATTCATCAATACTATTTTGTCATGAATTAACCATCATTGAAGAACAAAGAAAGAATCTTTATATCAAGATAAACCAAGCATGCACTGTTCTGATTTCCTACTTTCGCTTTTAAAATTTTCAAGTAATTTGCCAGTGATTAAATGTCCTTGAAAATATTTACAATCCATGAAAAGTATTGTGCTTCAAATGAATAGAAGTATGATCTTTTTAGGTTCTCGGCTGGCACTGTTTATCCAAAATAGTTGGCAGGTGCTTAAATTATTTCCTCTTTAATTAGAGGGAAAACACAATAACTAGATGCTTAAATTATTTTCTTCTCCTTTTTGCTATATAATTCGCTGGTCTTGAATTAATGGATGAATAGATATATATATATGAACATGAATTGACGTGGGGATGTATGAAATCAAGAAAGATTGAAGTTTATATACTAGGAGTGTTGAGAGAGAATCCAAACAGTCCACAAGGCTGCATCACTGTTCCATGAGATCCACAAGTTGTTCCTGGAAGTGGAGCTTGGACCGGTATTTATTTGATAATTTACTTTTATATCTTGGTATGCTTGAAACCGGTGAAGATACTAATTTTCTTTATGAGGATCATCCTTCACACCATCGACAGCACCAAACAAATTTCTAGGGCCAAGAGTACATCTGCCAAAAAGATAAAAGGTTCCAAGCAGTTAAAAGTTTCGATTGGAGCATAAGTTTCAAGTGATGACTTGTTAAAAGGGACAGTTTCAGATGACATGCAAGACAGAGGACATACGGATCCTAACATAACGACAATGGAAAAGGACAATGAAGATATTCACAAGCAGCCTGCTATAATTTATGGCCAGGTTCTTATTGTAAATAATATCATTGTAGAAAAGGAAGTTGTTCTGATGCTTACAACTAAATATAGGCATCTTGTTTATGCACGTGATACTGATGTATTAGTTCTAATCCCTTTTACCATTTTGTTTTGTTCTAAATGTATCAGTTTTGATTAGCGGCATTTTAGGATGATAAACGTCACTAATAGAATATATATAAAAGCAGCGTTCGTGTGGAACAACGCTGCTATATGCATAACTATTAGCGGTGTTTTCAACAAAAAACGTTGCTATATACATGACAATTAACTGCATTTGTGTCTTAAACGCCGCTAAATAGCCAATCTTTTGTGGCTTTTGTATCTAAAACGCCATGAAATAACCTGACCTTTTGCGGCACTTGTTAACATAAAACGCCGCTAACAATTGTGACATTTTTTTTATCAACGCTTCTTGAGACACTTTTCTGCGCCGCGAGGGATTTTTAGCGGCACTTTAAAACGTTGTTATAGGACTAAAAAGGGCCTGTTTTACTGTAGTGTTGTTATCTTAGTTTTTTGTCTGTTATGTAGTTAGTAAGTTAAGATATAATCGCTCAAAGAATTTTACAATAAAAATAACTTAATCACAAATAAGAAGAAGAATTATTAAACAAAATAGCAGAAAGTCAAATATGTAAAAATATTAAAAAGATGGAAAAAGAGAGAGAAAAACAATGAAAAAGAATACAAGTGTTTGACAAAGCACGTGTGGCAACCGTTTGGTCAATGGCTAGCGGCACTATCCTCCTAATAAACAAGGAGAACAATAAACTAGAAAGAGAAAAAGACGGAAAAAAACTTTATTGAGATGAATTTAATATTAAATATATTTACAAAATACCGTAATATATTTTTAATATTAACAATTATGCGTATTTTATTATATCATTAGTTATTATATTTATATACATAAAACATTATTAAAATATAAATATTTTACTTATGTAAAATTTTTATTATTTTTAAATTAAATTTGGATATGAATTTTTAATTTAAAAAAACACATTTGACTATTTCTTTTAATTTTTTGTTAAAAATTCAGGATATAAATATGAAATGAATTATGTTGAGTTTGGGTAATAATAAGTATATTCATTTGCGCTTGGGCTTGTGTCAATATATTTGGTTTGAGTTTAGGAAAAATATTATAGAATGTGAGCTCCGATTGATTTTACAATATTGGTATTGGGTTTTAAAATTTTAATAAATAAAAATAAAATATTCAAAATTAAATGTAAAATATATAATAAAATATAAATAGCTATTTTTTCGTGGATTAAAGATAAAATTAGTCCTACTATTTGATAAAATGAACATTTTGTCTCTTATTCTTTTTTTTTTTTGAATTATTTTAACCCTTAACGTTTTATTTTTAGACAAAATATCTTCTGGCTAGATAGAAACACTTAGTTGACTAATGATAAACGTTATCTGCTGATGTAGCATATATGCATGGAACGCCATGTTAGTATTTAAAAAAATCAATTTTTTAATTAAATTAATAACAAAGAATGTCTTTGGGGATTAATTGGAGGATGGAAGGCTTGAAACCTAACCAACAAACCAACTTCCTTGATATGTTTTGCTAACAAATATATTTTATTATATATATATATATATATTAATATTAGTTATAATATAAATTAATTTAAATTTAAATCATTAGCCTTAAATTAAATATTTTTATTTTAAATTTTAATTATCTTTTAAGTTTTGATTATTTAAACTAATCAAATACTTTCTTAAAAGAATCCACCGGAGTCCGGAGCCAATTGTGGCGGGCTTTGACATGGTGGCTGCTGCCAGAAACGATGCAGTCATCCCCATCGCTGAGCCATTCTCCTCAGCACAGGGCTTCTTCTCCACTGAACACTTTCCCTTTCTTTGTCCCCAAAAAAGGATATTATCATAGAAACTTGCCAATTGGTGATGACCTGTTAGCAACAGCTGCAGAGGTGACTCATGAAATTGCTGAGATGCTTGTCATATTGAACTGAGCTTAGTGATATTGCTACAATGACAGTGGGATTCAAAAGGGATACCAATTTGCAGGTTAAGTCCGAACCTTATATCCCCCATCAACATAGACCCAACCAGTTAATTTAACTAATTTAAAATATTTAAAACTCAAAAAATAACTAAAAATATTTAGATAAATTAAAATAATTTAATTATATAAATTAAGTTATATTATAATTAATATATTTTTATAAAAACATATATAATTAAATATATTTGTTAATAAAATATATCAAATAAGTAAGTTGGCTTGGTGGTTCGGTATAAAACCATTCCTCCACCGAGCCCAAGATTGATTCCCCTTAAATAATATGTATGTCGTCATTTAATAGATTATTATTAATTCAATTAAAGAATTATTTTTTAAAAAATTTGCTGATGAAGTAGCGGTTATCATTAGTCAATTAACAATTTTTTTTTTCAAATTAGGGATATTTTACCTCAAAATGAAATATTATATGTCAAGATGCTTACAAAAAAGAAATAGAAACTAAGATAAAGTGTCATTTTATCAAACGTAGATGTTTTTAAATAATACTTTTATACGCTTATAAATAATAACTTAAATATAAAAAAAACATAGGTTTATCATTTAAAAAAACTTTCAATTATGTTGCATAAAAGTTTCTCTATTATATATATATATATATATATATATATATTCTTTTTGATGAGATGAATTTATACATTGCATGAAAATAAAATTAATTATTATATTTAAAATATTAATTGAAGTTGTTTTTTATTTGACATTGTCCAATATTAATGCTAATATAAAAAGTTTCGTCCTAAACATAAAAACAATAAATTCAAAATTTTACTAAATAAAAGGTAACAAACCTACCGAATAAGTAATAAATTCTTAGATACAAAATCTTTAAAAATGTTGGTGAAAAAATATAAGCAACACACGCGATTATGATATTTAGGACAGCGTCAAAAACATGATTAAATATTTCAGTTCGTTATAAAAGGTAACAACTATTTAACCTTTTTACTTTTATTATCGATATTTTAATTTTGTTAGTCAGATCACTTAATTATTTAATTGAATTTCATCGTACCACTAACCGTTAAAATTTAACGGCAATAGTAACGTGGCTGTTAAAACATTTGGTATAATTATAGATCCAGTCACTGATACTTACATATTATATTAATTTTATCCTAATTTTAATAAATTAAAATAAGTTTTATCATCGAATAAGAGGAAACCATATGTCATCATCCAATTGGAGGATTAATTATATCTTAATTTATTTTTAATTCAATATACTTCCCCCACTCACTGGCTGGGGAATTGCTCAATTGCTGAAATAAGATGGATTTCTGGTCTAATGGAAACAATATATCGTATATATTATGAATCAATGTGTAAATTCTTGATATTTTATATATTTTACTTTAAATTCACATACTAAATTAAATTCACAACTTAACATTAAAAAATATATTTTATTTTTATCTTCACTTATTAAATATATTTTAGTTTAGTTTAGTTTATTTTAAAATATATATTTTAATCTTATTTTAACTTAAAAAATATATCTTATTCTTGTTGGGACCGTCAGTGCACCCCATGGCACAGCAGAAACAAAACTTGATGGTCTCACTAGTGATCCAAGTACGAAAAATCGAAATCTGGAGGAAAGGATTCGAATACTTATAGTGGGTTCCTTGAAAACAGCAAAGACAGTAGCGACTAATGGTGATCACGGACGGTTCGAATCGCAAGCTTCCACGAAAATATGTCTCGGCCTATACTCAGTTCACCCGATTGAGAGAGAAAATTTTACTTTTCCCAAAAACAATTTTGAGAAAACGACTAAATATGAATGATTAATAGACCTTACACAACTTTAAATATCCGAGTTACCCTAACATATTAGAGATTTTTGGTTATTTTGATTTAATTAATTCAAATTAAATATCCATTAAAAACTTATAATCCGAATTACACTCTTTAACGTTTATTTAAACTCTTATTTAATTATTCTGAATTAATTATACATTAAAAGAGTTGTAATCAGAATTACATTCTTTTAATGTTTACTTACTATATTTGGGATAATTAAAATCATATGTATATCAAATATACATATATTAACTCTAGATATATTTTAGTAACATACAACAAATTGTACATCTTTGCTCATTTCAATCCTAGGGTGTGACCCTGTAGGTTCTTGTAACGTTAGTAGTAATTATTAGAACAATTCTAATATTACATACAATGAGTGACATCTAGCAATATATCATTGTCAACTAAGTTACAAGAAATTATGATTCGACATATCATCTTCATGATTAACTCTTTTATGTATTAAATCTTTTTTGTCCTTTATATCTAGAATATACACAAATCTTGGAATAGTCACACTTGTATAGCCTATCTATTGTTTCTTGATATCTAGAGTAAACTATAATTAACAAATAATTTGTGATATCTCATATCAACTTATTCGAGCATTGCCATGCATTTCTAGTCTCACTCAATCAAGTAGCCTATGATATATTTCCTATTATGTAGGTGTGGACACTTATTTTTGTCCTTACATATTATATATATATATATATTTAAAAAAATATAATACATGTTATCTTTTTTTTACAGGCCCAGACACAACCCAAGTACAAACAACCCAACAATGGCCCAGCAGAAGCCAAAACACGCGATAGGCAGCCCATTAACCGCTGGAGCGAGCCGAACCAGCAACCCGAACCGGCTCAAAGCTCGACCCGACCCGGAAGGCTAGGGTTTCCAAAACCCTAGCAAGCCAGTCTCCTCAGCTCCGTTTACTCGTTCCAGCCACATCCCCTTCATCCGAAGACTCCTCGACACTCACGTAACCACCGCCGATTTCCTCGTCAACAACCACAACCAACAAAGCAAATGAATCCTATTATGAGTCTAAAAATAGCATTTTCCCTATAAATAAATGTAATACTTACATTCGAAGGACACGAGATTTTTAGAAAAGAATACACGAAATATATTAAAAAATTACGCAAGAAATACGAGTAATAATCGAAGCATTTTTTTTCATTTTCGATAAGAACAAAAGGTAAAAAACCCTTACCTTTCTCGATTTGTCGGTTGCATGTGTTTGTAGGAATGGGTGTGTGTGTTTGTTTTAGTAAAAACTCGAAAGTTTTTTTTAAAAAGGAGCCGATAAAAAGGGGGAGAGTTTTCGAAAGTTATCTTCTAGATCTAGTCTCCCCCGAGGCTCGGTTTTAAAAATCGCTTTGATTTTTGAAAAACATGGAAAAAAAGGCTATTGAAAAAGCAAGTTTTTTAGTGGACCACCGCCGATGAACGGTAGCTGACGAGGCGGTGGCCATCGATTTTTGGAATGGGGGCGGTGGTGTTCTTCGCGAATGAAGAACACCCAAGAACATTTCAGAGGAAATGTTTGGGGTTCATTTGATCCATTTTGAGGGGTTGGGAAATAATGAATCTTGTTTGTGGGAAATGGGCTTTATACCTGACCCATTGATGACTCATTTACCCGACCCATAGACCCTAGGGTCCACGCGTTTTACTAAATTATTGGGGAATTACAGTCGTAGTCCCCCGTGTTTTTAATCTTCCATTTTATCCCCTTTATTTCGATTCTACCCCAAATTCCTCTTTAAATTGACCCCCAATTTTGTTCTTTTTTAATTTAGTCCCTTATTAATATTATTTTTTATATACATTTCTTTATTTTTTTCCTTTTGATTTGATTTGATTTGATTTTTTTATTTTATTTACTTTATGTGTTTTTATATCTTTATTTTTATTTTTTATTTTCTTTATCTTTACTTATTTTTATTTTCTTTATATTTATTTTTTATATTTATTTTATTCTTGTTTTTTAATTAATTAATTAATTATATGTATATATCTTTATTTTTTTTCTTATTATTGTTTTTTACTTATTGTTTTAAATACTATATGTTAGTATGTATATATTATTTTTATTTTTATTATTGTTTTCTTTTATTTATTTTCTTTTATTTGTTTTTGTTATTTTACTTTTGTTTTTGTTTTTTTCTATTTAGTTCCATTATTTTCTTTTTCTTTTTCTTTGTTTTTATTTTTGTTTTATTTTTGTTTTATTTTTATTCTTTTTTTATTTTTTTCTTTTGGTTTTGTTTTATTTTTATTCTTTTTTTATTTTATTCTTTTGGTTTTGGTTTATTTTTATTTACGATTACCATTTTATTTATTTTGTTTAGATTTTTACTTATTATATTTTTTTTTTCTTTTTTGTTCTGTTTATTATTTTGTTTGCGCACTTTCTGTTTTAATTTGATTCTATACTTCACTACAAATCTAACATTTTTTATCTTTTAAGGGTATTTCAATCAATTAGAGTTAAGTAACTTGGGTCCTATTTTACCTTTTAATTTAAATTACAATTTTCTTAGTTAAAGACAATTGGAAATTACGTGGTACCGAAAGGGCAGTTCAAGGGTGCTAACCCTTCCTTGATTGTAATCGACTCCCGAATTTGACATATCGCTGGTAAGATGCACATCATGTAATAAATCAATGTATCTGATCAACCTATTTGTTTTAAAATAAATGATCGGTGGAGACTCTAATTATTTCATCCCAATCGAAGCCCAATCCTGGGCCCACCCGAAAGACGACTCCGACAGCTTGGCGACTCCGCTGTGGACAGGTAAGTGAGTCAGGCTAAGGTAATTTCCAGTTGTGTTTTTAATGAAAAGGGTAAGTTTAAATTTTAAGGTAACTTTTCAATCCTTATTACTTACTTTTGATTATTTTTTCAAATAAATAGTTGAACTGACGGTTTCTTTCAATGATTTCAGCCTTTAAAGCTTTTTTCCATCTAAGGCTCTAAAATCGAGCTCCAAACCCATTTTTAAGTGGGGGTTAAAGCGTCGCCTTCGTGAGAATTTATTCTCCGCACAAGCCTAGCAAATAGCCTTCGAGATTCATATACCTTATGTCTTTGTGTGAATTTATTCACCGCACAGACATAAGGGAATGTATCCTCTCAAGTTTAGCTTAGTCCACACAAGCTTGTAATGGGCTTAGAACTAAGGGTTTGGCATGCCCAAGGGGGCACCAGCAAGGAGAATTTGGGTACCCTTTTTTAGAACCTAAATCGGGAGACTATAGAGAATTAAATCCTACCATGAAACCCCATTTCAAAACCTAGTATGTTTTTACCCTAATCATGCAGTTTGTTTTCATTTATTTTTACTTTCATCATTTATATTTTTTTATCTTATAAACCTTTGCTTTCATGTTTGTCTTTTTAGCATTTGCATCATAAAAAGAGGTTATTGATCCATAAAAAGGTGCTTATTACACACAAATAATCAAAATTAATGGACAAAGTGGTTGTAATGCAAGAGATAAAAAATGCCAAGGTCCGACTATGGTCCGAAAAGACCCAGAAAGAAAAGGGAGACAGTCTTCAAGAAAGCTATGTGTCAGAACTGGTTAACTACGCCTCTGTCAGCCTAAAGTAGAATGATGTACAAGAACTTCGGGACATCTGGGATAGTTGGAAGAGTGACCGAAAATAGAAGTTCAACCAGCGGTACAGTGATATTACACTCTTGCTTTATGTCAAGACTGATGAGCCCTTAATCAGAGCCCTGATTCAATTCTGGAACCCGAGGTATAGTTATTTCACCTTTAACCGGGAGAACATGGTGCCCACAATCGAAGAGTATACTACACTGCTTCACTGTGAAAGCATCAGACTGGAGAGGGCCTATATCAAACACATCAAAAGTCAACCTTTTAAGAATGGACTGTCCAAGGTTGCAGGGGTTGACGAAAAATGGGTAATTGACCGGGCTCGACATAAAGGCAGCGAGGAAGGAATTGTTTGGCTTCATATCAATCAACTGATGAAGAATCATCCTGATGAGTGGAAGGCAATAGATCTCTTCGCCCTGGGTCTGTATGGTTTGATTATATTCCCAAAGACTTTAGGATACATTGACACAGCTGTGGTGGAACTGTTTGAACAACTCTCGAGGCGAGTAAATCCAGCACCAGCCATCTTAGCTGAGACCTTTCGCTCTCTTAACCATTGCAGAAGGACTGGCGGAGGAAGGTTCATAGGGTGTGCTCAGCTTCTCCAAGTCTGGATTCACAGTCATTTCTGGAAGACTAACGGGATTACCTACCGCCGATTCAGCACCACTTATTCACCTTTGGGGGAATTCATCACTTTGAAATGGCAGGAAGGTGCCTCAAAGGATAAATGGATGAAACTCTTCACACATCTTCAGGACTGGGACATTGCCTAGAAAGCTCCTTGGTTGACCCACAACGATATTCTCTTCCGATGTGGGGGTTCAGACATTATGACTCTGCTTGGACTGTGGGGAGGAGTTGGGTATTCTCCGCTTCTAGCACTCCGATAGTATGGGGCACGTTAGTTTGTCCCAACAATTTACGGACTTTCTGGATCAGACTTTACGTACCATGGTGACAACTATAAGAAAATGATCAAGGAAGTAGTTGAGTCGTGGAAGAAAGTGTTCCAATTGGATGTCGTGGTTGCTAAGGACATGCTCACTCCGGACTATGTGGAGTGATGAAGGTTAAGGAAAAATGACAACATCCATGTGCCAGATCATTAGGACACCCGGACTATTGAAGATCATCTTAAGTTTGTTCCTTTCGAGCTAGAGTCAAAGGAAGAATTTGAAGCTGTGAAAAATGAACTAAAGCAGAGAGTAATGGAACTCGAGGCTGAAGGAAGTTAGATGTAGATACTCAGAAGAATCGAGCAAACAAGCTAGAGAAAGAACATAAGAAGGTCTGTTTTGAGTTTGAGGACTTGAAAAAGGGGTATCAAGAGCAAGTCCAAAATAACTCCTATATGAAAAGGACTTTCGAGTACTGGAAAGGCAAAGAGACGAAGCTAACAGCCTGAAAAGAAAGTTTGAGGGGCCTAATGAGAGAGAGACTCTGAAAGAATAACTAAAGACTGCTCAGAGACATTTGATAGACAGTCAGCATCAGAATAAGCGTATGAGAATCCATGTAGCTGACTTAGAGAAGTCTCTTCAGAAATAGCAAGAGCGGGATGACAAAACCATAGCTAAGTTAGAAGCAATTATGGATGGATTCAAGAAGAAAGCAAGCGAGCTTCAGATAGTGCCCTTTGATGGAGGGTTACAGTGGCATTTCCATTGGGAGAAAGCTCAACAGAGGGTGAATCCTAGAGATGCAGTCATTTGTGACTTCCTGGAGGAAGTACAGAAGGCAGCTTGTCATTTGCATGGCTTAGCAAGGGAAGCAGAAGTGGTTTGACAAGGCATCCAACCAGTGACAGATGAAGGAATAAGACTCGTCAACCTGCTAGAAGTTGTTCAGGGTCTTGAGGATTTAGTATGGATGTACCTTTAGATTGTTTTTATGTCTCTTAAAAGATAAAACACTTTTGTTTAAATAAGGATTATTTATAATAACAGACACATTTCTGGATCAATGCCTCTAAATTTCATACATCATCCATTACATACTTTGCATTATATTTTTCATGTTTATTTTTATATTTTATATGTTTTACATTCATATTAACTAACAAAACGTTTCTCATCAGAAGAAAGAACAACCACCGAGTTTACCTCCGCAAGCTCTAGACACGCATCATCCGCACAACACCCGAACGAAGAAAAGACAAATGGAGGCTAAAATCGCTCAGCTTGAGGAGAACGTATTAATGATAAAGAGAGAACTGGAAGATAAGATAGCCCAGAACAGTCAGAGTGCCCTGGATTCCATCATGAAAAGCCAGGAGTCCTTTGTCAATCAAATCGTGGCCAAGTTATCTGGTTTACAACAAGCAAGTGCACTAGGGGTAGGTGCGTCTGAGAGGGTAACTATACCACCGACCCCACAAGTGATTATCTCACTCGGGATCATACCCGGACTACAAAGGGACTTATCTGCTGCAAAAATGTAAACTTCTACAACCAATCCTGACAACCATCCAGATGATTACCATATCCCAGATTTTGATGAGGAGGATAAAACGAAGAAGATGGAGGAAAAAAATTAAAATGTTGGAAGACCAAATGAAGGTAGTCAAAGGGGACCACGACTACTACGGAGTGGATGCAATAGAGCTTAGCCTGGTCCTGGATTTGGTGCTTCCACCAAAGTTTAAAGTCCCTGAATTCAAGAAATTTGATGGAAATAATTGCCCCTCAGCCCATATCATGATGTTCTATTGGAAAATGATAGGATATATGGGAAATGGTCATCTCCTGATCTACTGCTTCCAGGAGAGCTTATCTTGTTCAGCTTTCCGGTGGTATAATTAACTGAACCTATCTCATATCAAGACTTGGAAGGACCTGGCCAAGTCTTTCCTGGAACAGTACAAACACATTAACGATATGAGACCAGACTGAGTTATGCTGCAAAGCCTAGAGAAGAAGCATAACGAGAGTTTCCGACAATACGCACTGAGATGGAGGGATTTGGCTATGCAAGTTCATCCACCCTTGGATGAAAAAGAAACTAGGAAGCTTTTTGTAAAGACCCTGAAGGTGCCTTACTTCGAGCACCTAGTGGCAATCACATCGGGAAGCTTTTCAGACTTAGTTATTGCAAGTGAAATACTCGAAATGGCCATAAAACAAGGCAAAATAGAGGGAGGGGAATCCAGCAAAAAGCCTCTTATGAAGAACAAGGATAGAGAGATCAACAACGTTAACACCTACAGTTCCAACAAAGGTGTTACGATCTCTGGCACAAAAACCACTGCAACTGTACCGTCAGGTCTTCTAAACAAAATCAGAGAGAACCGAGGAAGGAACAGGAAATGGAGTAATTCGATCATATTCTCATGACGTACAAATAATTATACCAACGCCTTTTTGACACTCACATGGTGTCACCTTACCCTATGGAGCAATTGAAGCCCCCTTACCCCATATGGTATGACGAGAATGCTCACTACGAATACCATGGTAGTGTACTAGGGCATGCAATTAAAAATTATCCCACATTCAAGAGGCTTGTACAACGAATGCGAAACAAAAATTGGATCCCTTGCCTAATCATCAGGAGACTAAGATTAACGTAGTCACTACCGAGAAAAGCAGAAGAATCAAAACTAGTGTAAGAAGTAAAATCTCATTTGGCTTTGATATGGAGTCAAATGGTAAAGGCAAGGCTTCTCGCACCACAGTTAGATAAAACAAGGAGAGATGATGGTAACCACTGTTGTTACCACAATAAAGAAGGGCATGAGGTGCAAGATTGCCCAGAATTCAAAGCGTTAGTCCAGCTCATGATGGACAGGAAGGAGCTGGAATTTCATGAGGAAGTTCAAGATTCTCCGAAAGCATACCTTTGCACTATTGAAGAGTCGTCAAAAGAAAATACAAAAGGGGTAGCCCTTTGATAATTACCCCTAAAGCGAAGACAATAGCAAAGAAATAAGCAAAGGTGGTGATCACAACACCCCAGCCTTTATAATACAAGGATAATCAACAAGTGCCACGGAAGTACGAATGTCAGGTGAGTACTTCAAAAGAAGATGATAGCAAAGTGGGGAAAAGACCACTTGAACCTTTCAAGAAAGATGTGCTGGCTATCAACGAACCCATAAAAGAGGAGGAAGCTAAAGAGTTCCTTAAGTTCTTGAAACACAGCGAGTACAACATTGTAGAACAGCTCTACAGCTTGCCGATGCACACTTCAATGTTGACACTACTATTGAACTCGGAGACACATCGAGAGGTGTTGTTGAAGGTTCTGAATCAAATGTTTGTGCCAAAAAACATACAGTCAGCAAGATGGATCGATTGGTAAACAACATTCAAGCCGATAATCTTATCTTATTTTCGGATGATTAGATTCCATCTGGAGGTAGAGGCTAAACTAAGGCATTACATATCACCACCCACTACAAGGGGAACGCTTTACCGAGTATTTTAATCGACAACGGGTTAGCCCTTAACGTAATGCCTTTAGTCACATTGAAGAGGTTTCCAATGGATACCTCTCATATGAGAACCTGCCAGAACGTTGTCCAAGTATTTGATGGGACCAAGAGAGATGTGATTGGCAAGATTGAGGTGCCGTTAACAATCGGACCTGCCACCTACAACGTTGAGTTTCTAGTGATGGACATCATGCATTCTTACAATTGTCTTTTGGGAAGGCCTTGGATTCATCAAGCAGGTGCAATACCATCCATGCTGCATCAAAAAGTCAAATTTTTCATTGATGAGGCCCTGGTGATTATTAACGCTGAAGAAGATATCGTGGCGAGTGTGACCATGGAGGCTCCGTATATCGAAGTAGACGAGGAGGCGATAGAATGTTTATTCCGCTCCTTGGAATTTGTGAATACCATATTTATGGCAGAAGAAATGAGGATTCCTAAACCCTGGCTTTTCAAGTGTACCAGAATGGAGATCAGTCAGACTTTGGGTAGAGGAGTCAAGATCGGAAGAAGGTTCGGGAAACAGCTACAAGGAAAGATTAATCTAGTCATTCATATTTCAAAATTAGATCAAATTGGGCTTGGTTTTCAGCCCAGTCATCAAGAGAAGAGGAAAGAAATTCAGAGAAATTATGAAAGAAGAATAGCTAGGTTAACTGGAAATAAATTTCAATGGGAACCCATGGTATTCCCACCTCTTTATGACACATTCAAGTCAGGTGGTTATGTGTTTGAGACCACCTCATTAGATTTGGAAGCGGCTCTAGAAGATTTGATTATCAATGTCGTAATCACTAAAGATGCTGACGACGCGGATAGATCTGGAATCCGCCCTCTGTCACCTGGGTCTGTGCTTAGCAACTGGTAGACAAAAGAATTGTCTATAATTTTCAAATGTCTTTCAGAGTAATATTTGAACTATCTTTATTTTCCTATACTCGGGGCAATAGGTGATCTTTTATAAGGGTGAATAAACATTTTGATTTTAATTCAATAAAAGATGCAAATTTTCTTCATGGCAAACCATTTTCTTGTTTGAATTTAGTTTTTTTTTTCTTTTCTTCATTTCAGTACTCCATTTCATTCTATTTCGAATTTAATTTTTGACTGTTCCGTGTGGGATATTATCCTCTCACGCATACAAGCTTTCTTTTTCCTTCAGGTCCCCATATAACGATAATGCAGGCACTGATGATCCTGATCTGGAAGTGGATTTTGAATCATCCATTTGTCTCAGGGAATTTGATGAATGGAAAAATAAAGAGGAGTGCAAATTTCTACCAAATTGTTAAGAATGGTGGAAAGAGAAGACAAACAAATACTGCCATATGAGGAGAAGATCAAAATTTTGAATCTAGGAACCGAAGATGATAGAAAAGAGGTTAAAATTGGAACAACTCTTTCGGTTGAAGCAAGACAAAACTTGATAGTCTTACTTCAAGAATAGAGAGATGTGTTTGCATGGTCGTATCAAGATATGTCGGGGCTAGACACATATATGGTACTCTATAAATTGCCAATCAAACTAGAATACAAACCTGTACAGCAAAAGCTAAGGAGAATGCGACCTGAAATGCTCCTTAAGATCAAAGAAGAGGTCAATAAGCAATTCAATACTGATTTTCTTCAAGTGGCTAAGTATCCGGAGTGGGTGGCCAACATAGTGTCAGTTTCAAAGAAAGATGAGAAAAGGCACATGTGTGTGGACTACTGGGACCTTAACAGGGTAAGCCCCAAAGATAACTTTCCTCTACTACACATAGATACTCTGGTGGACGATATAGCCGGAAATGTTTTTTCTCATTCATGGATGGATTTTATGGGTATAATTAGATTAGGATGTGTCCCGAAGACATGGAAAATACCACGTTTGTCACAATATGGGGAACTTTCTGCTACAAAGTGATGCCCTTAGGACTGAAGAATATAAGGGTAACATATCAGAGAGCTATGGTGACCTTGATCCACGACATGATGTACAAATAAATTTAGGTTTATGTCGACGACATGATTGTCAAGGAACAAACCGAGAATGAACATGTCGAGAATCAAAAAAATCTCTTCCAGAGATTAAGAAAGTTCTAGCTGAGACTGAACTCTAGCAAGTGCACATTCGGAGTAACATCTAGGAAACTGTTAGGCTTCATGCTTAGCAGGAAAGGCATTGAAGTTGATCCTGATAAGGTTAAGACTATCCAGAATCTATTTCCCCCGTGAACACAAAAAGAGGTCCGAGGTTTTCTGGGTAGATTGAATTACATAGCACGGTTCATATCTCAGTTAACCGAAAAATATGTCCCAATCTTTCGCCTTCTCCGAAAGAACAACTCTAGAGCTTGGGATGAAAACTGTCAGACTGTATTTGAGAAAGTAAATGAGTATTTGTCTCGCACTCCTATCCTGATGTCCCCTATCCTGGGCAAACCTTTGTTCTTGTATCTATCCATATTCGAGAATTCAATGGGGTGTGTCCTGGGTCAACATGATGAATCTGGAAGGAAGAGCCATTTACTACTTAAGCAAGAAGTTCACCAATTACAAGGTCAGATATCCTCCCATTGAAAAGGTTTGATGTGCTTTAGTATGGGCTACAAAAAGACTCTGACAATACATGTTGTATCACACCACTTGGCTGATTTCCAAGTTAGATACCCTAAAGTAAATTATGGGTGTGCCTACTTTCTCTGGAAGATTAGCCCGATGGCAGATGCTGTTGTCTGAATTTGACATCGACTATGTGAGCCAGAAATCCATAAAGGGAAGTGTCATTTCAGATTTTTTGGCAAGCAGAACCGATGAAAATTACGAGCCATTGGACTTTGATTTCCCAGACGAAGACTTGATGGCCATATCCTTAGAAGAAGTAAGTAATTCTACAGATAGTTCTTGGAGAATGTATTTCGATGGTGCATAAAATGCATTAGGACATGGCATCGCGACTATATTGATCTCCCCAGAAGGGAATCATTATCCATTCACTATCATAATGAATTTCGATTGCACCAACAACGTAGAAGAATATAAAGCTTGTGTTTTGGGGATTCGAGCTGTAATAGGGAAAAATATAAAGACATTACGAGTATATGGAGATTCAGCCTTAGTAATCTATCAGCTCTGTGGAGAATGGGAAAACAAGGATGTAAAGCTGGTGGAATATTGGAAGCTAATACTGGATCTGCTTGAAGAATTCGATGAAGTCACCTTCCACTATGTGCCTAGGGAAGAGAATCAAATGGCTAACGCTTTAGCTACCTTGGCAGTTATATTCAAGGCTGGCAGGGAGTCTGAAATGATGTCAATTGACATGCAGTCGTATGAGTACCCGACTCATTGTTACCAAATCGAGGAAGTGAAAGACACTAAGCCTTGGTACCAAGATATTCTGCAATACATCAAGCATCGAAGTTATCCAGAGGAAGCCACTGAAACAGATAAAAGAACTATTAGAAAGATGACAGCTATTCCGTCCTTGACGGGAATGTCTTATACAAGAAAAGCCATGATGAAGTCTTGTTAAGGTCTGTTGATGCAAAAGAGGCAAAGATGATAGTGAAAGAAGTACATGATGGAGTTTTTGGAATACATGCAAATGAACATATAATGTCAAGACAAATAATGAGATGCGGATATTTTTGGTCCACATTAGAAAGTAACTGCATCAACTATGCTAGAAGATGTTATAAGTGTCAAATTTACGGGGATAAAATAAATGCTCCACCTCAAACTCTTCATGCGATGACATCACCATAGCTTTTCTCTATGTGGGGCATGGACGTTATTGGGCAAATCCATCCAAAGGCTTTGAATAGTCACTGGTTCATTTTAGTGGCAATTGATAATTTCACGAAGTGGGTGAGGCTGCATCATATGCCAGTGTCACTCAGTCTACTATTTCCAAGTTTTTTAAGAAAAAGATCATATGCCGGTATGGTCTGCCTGAAAGGATCATTACCGATAATGCTACAAACTTAAACAACAAAATGATAAATGCTTCTTATGAACAATTCAACATAAAGCATCACAATTCTACTGCTTACAGACCAAAGATGAACGGAGCAGTAGAAGCAATAAATAAAAACATCAAGAAGATAGTGGAAAAAAACGACTGAGACATATAAGGACTAGCATGAGAAATTGCCTTTTTCTTTGTTCACTTACCGAACCTCGGTACAAACTTCGACTGGGGCAACCCCATTTTCATTAGCTTATATGATGGAAGCAGTGCTGCCCATTGAAGTAAAAATTTCATCACTCCGAGTCTTATCAGAAGTCAAACTAGATGATGCAGAATGGATGCAATCCCGATATGATCAGCTGAACCTGATAGATGAAAAGAGATTGAAAGCCATTCATCATGGTCAAATCTATCAGAAATGAATGATTTGAGCACATAACAAGAAGGTACGCCCAAGAATATTTCGTGAAAGAGATCTGGTGCTAAAAATATTTTGGCCAATTTAGAAAGTTTTCAGAGGAAAATAGATGTCAAATTAGGTGGAACCTTATGTCGTGAAAAAGACCTTCTCTGGAGGAGCACTTGTCCTAACTGAAATAGACGAGTCTGAACTGCCAAATCCTGTCAATTCAGATGCAGTCAAGAAATACTTCGCTTAGGATGAAAACCCGAGAGGGCGTCCTAAGAAGAAGGTAAAGAAAAGAAGAAAAAAGAACGTTTAGGGTGAAAATCCGAAAGGGCGCCTAAATTGAAAAAGGAAAAAAAAGAATAGAAAAGAAAATAAGGTGGGTTCAAGATGAAAACTCGCAAAGGGTATCTTGAAACCAATGATGGGTCCAAATTGAAAACCCGAAAGGGAGATTTGGACATTGATTCAAGAAATCCAGACAGTGGAAACATCCCATCATCGGAATTTTCTACAGACTTAACGAGTCGGAGAAAGGTTGCACTCTCCTGAACGTTGTCGCATTTTTGAAGATCCCTTAACAAAGGCTGCGTTCAATGTCACCTAACGAGTTATCAGCTCAGAAGCGCCCACATTACTGAGATATAAGACATCCATTAACACTTCATTTATGTATTCATTTTGCAAAATGTTTGTCATGTGTTATTTATTATTTTCCCTATATGAATAAAGACGACCATTTCTCTGAATCAATTCTTTTTTAGCATCTTGGGTTGAATTTAAGCCTGGTGATTTATTCATTTCTGAAAAAGATAATTTCATATTACTGTACAAAGATTTTTAAAAAGTACATGTACTCAGAAGCCGATCAAGGCTCATACACTATACTTGAGATGGTTGAGAAGCATTTCCCAAATCAAGGATAAAAAATAAAATATGCATATCAGATTTGAACATTGAAGGATTCAAGATCAGGAATCAGAACTTCAAGATTCCAGAATCAAGATTCCATACAGGCATACCTAAGAGCATTGCATCCATAGCATCGAATATATGCATAACTCTGTAGGTTCTATCTAGAGTCAATTTCAACTTCGCAGCAAAGGATATTGGACTCAAAACGACACAATTTACATGAGATTGGATTTTAACTTCACAACGAATGATATCCAACTTAAAGCCAATTTGGTGAAACTTAGGGGTTGTTTGTTTACTTCAGAATGATTAAGTGCTGAATGATTCAAATGATGAATGATTCAGTTGCTCTGTATGAATAAGCTCTGAATGTGACATGATGTTTGATAATGGCTCTGAATCATTCAGAATGTACTTCTGTGTTGAATCATTCAACATTGTTTTGCTAAATCAGTCAGCACTGAATCATTCAGAGGTGAGAAACAAACGCGCTGAATGTTGAACGATTCAGCATTCATCGATGAATGGTTCTATTCAGAGCCAAACAAACAGCCCCTTACTCAAGATTGGATTTCAACTTCACGATGAAGGATATCCAACTCAAAACCAATTTGGTAAAACAACCCTTGGATTTCAACTTCACAATGAAAGATATCCAATTCAAAGCTCAACTTCACAACAAATGAGCCATCCACGATTTCAACTTCACGAAGAAGGATATCGTGACCACAAGCAGCATCCACCTCTAGATTGGATTTCAACTTCACAATGAAGGATGTCCAATTCAAAGCTCAACTTCACAACGAATGAGCCATCCACGATTTTAACTTCACAACGAATGATATCGTGCCCACGAGAAGTACCCATCTCTAGATTAGATTTCAACTTCACAACGAAGGATATCTAATTCCAAGCTCAACTTTACAACGAATGAGCCATCCAGGATTTCAACTTCACGACGAAGGATATCGTGCCCAACAAATCGACTTAATTTCACAGCAAATGAGTTATCTACAAACACAAGGGTTTATTCCCCAGCCAAGTACAACATAACTCAAGGCAAGAAGAGTTATCTATCAATAAGAACCCTCGAGTTCGATACCATTCAACTCGAGGACGTATTCACCGCAAGGTAACAACAAGAAACTACTTTCCGGTCAAAATTTTCACACCAAGATCTTTAAATTGAGGAAAAGACCAAGGTCAAGAATGGCAACAAGAAGCCACTTTCTGACTTTTCTACGATTCTAACTTCACAACGAAGGATATCATGCCCAAAAAATTGACCTAACTTCACGATGAAGGAGTCATCTATAACACAACAACACCGAAGTATTCAGATCAAGTTTCAGCTTCACAACGAAGTGTCTTGGACTAGAAGATGATCCAAGAGCTATTTTCCAATACTCTGAGTTCGTTTTCAACTTCACGACGAAGGATATCGTACTCAAAGTTTTCCAGTTTCGAGTCAACCTCACGACGAGGGAGTCATTTCATGATTCAATCCAAATTGAAAAACTAATCATATCATCGTATTTCAACTCTACGATGGAGAATATTCGATACTAAACTCAGGGATACATTCATAGACGAAAATTGTGTCCTATAACCTTTTCCCTATTCCCATTACACGACTATGGGCAAAGAGGGGTAGCTGTGGACACTAATTTTTGTCCTTACATATTATATATATATATATTTAAAAAAATATAATACATGTTATCTTTTTTACAGGCCCATACATAACCCAAGTACAAACAACCCAACAGTGGCCCAACGGAAGCCAAAACACGCCACAGGTAGCCCATGACCCGTTGGAGCAAACCGAACTAGCAACCTGAACCGGCCTCAAAGTTCTTCTCGACCCGAAAGGCTAGGGTTTTCAGAACCCTAGCAATCTAGTCTCCTCAGCGCCGTTTACTCATTCCAGCCACATCCCCCCTCATTCGAAGACTCATTGACACTCACGCAACCACCACCGATTTCCTCAGTAACAACCACAACCACCAAAGCAAATGAATCCTATTAGGAGTCTAAAAATAGCATTTTTCCTATAAATAAATGTAATACTTACATTCAAAGGACACGAGATTTTCATAAAAGAATACACGAAATATACTAAAAAATTACGCAAGAAATAAAAGCAATAATCGAAGCATTTTTTCGTTTTCGACAATAACAAAAGGTAAAACCCCTTACCTTTCTCGATTTGTCGGTTGCATGTGTTTGTAGGAATGTTTGTGTGTGTTTGTTTTTGTAATTTTAAAAAGGAGCCGATGAAAAAGGGGGAGAGTTTTTGAAAGTTCTCTCCTAGATTTAGTCTCTCACGAGGCTCAGTTTTAAAAATCGCTTGATTTTTAAAAAACATGGAAAAAAGGCTATTGAAAAAATCAATTTTTTTAGTGGATCACCGTCGATGAACGGCGACCGGTGAAGTAGTGGCCATCGGTTTCTGTAATGGGGGCAGTGGTGTTCTTTGCGAATGAAGAACACCCAAGAATATTTTAGAGAAAATGTTTGGGGTTTATTTGATCCATTTTAAATGGTTGGGAAATAATGAATTTTGTTTGTGGGAAATGGGCTTTATACTTTACCCATTTATGACCCGTTGACCTGACCCATTGACCATAGGGTTCGCGCGTTTTACTGAATTAATGGGGGAATTGCAGTTATAGTCCCCTGTGTTTTTAATCTTCCATTACGCCCCCTTTATTTTGATTCTACCCCAAATTCCTCTTTAAATTGACCCCCAATTTTGTTCTTTTTTAATTTAGTCCCTTATTAATATTATTTTATATATATTTTTCTTTATTTTTTCCCTTTTATTTTAATTTTATTATTTATTTTATTTACTTTCTGTATTTTTATATCTATATCTATATTTTTATTTTTATTTATTTGTATTTGTATTTGTTTTCTTTTCTTTTCTTTTTTCTTTTCTTTATCTTTACTTTATTTTTATTTCCTTTATATTTATTTTATTCTTATTTATTTTTATTTTATTCTTGTTTTATTTATTTATTTATTTATTTATTATATGTATATATCTTTATTATTTTTCTTATTATTGTTTTTTTACTTATTTTGTTAAATACTATATCTTAGTATGTATATATTATTTTTATTCTTTTTATTTTCTTTTATTTTTTTCTTTTATATATTTTTTGTTGTTTTACTTTTGTTTTTGTTTTTTTTATTTAGTTCCATTATTTTCTTTTTCTTTTTTATTTTTTGTTTTATTGTTATTCTTTTTTATTTTTTTATTTTGGTTTTGTTTTATTTTTATTTACGATTACCATTTTATTTATTTTGTTTCTATTTTTTCCTTTTTTATTGTTCTGTTTATTATTTTCGTTTGCGCACTTTCTGTTTTGATTTGATTATATACTTCACTACAAATCTAACATTTTTTTCTTTTAAGGGTATTTCAATCAGTCAGTGGTAAGTAACTTGAATCATGTTTTACCTTTTAATTTAAATTATAATTTTCCTAATTAAAGACAACTGGAAATTGCGTGGTACCGAAAGGGCAGTTCAAGAGTGCTAACCCTTCCTTGACTGTAACCGACTCTCGAATCTGACATATCGCTGGTAAGATGCATATCAGGTAAGAAATCAAGGTATCTGATCAACCTATTTGTTTTAAAATAAATGATCGGTGGCGGCTCTAACCATTTCATCCAAATTGAAGCCTAATTTCGGACCTACCCGAAAGACGGTTCTGACAGTAGAAGGACAAATCATATCTTAATCATACACACCCCACTACATATATCAAGATATATCCAATAACAATCTTTATAGTGCAACCAATTAAGGATAATGTTTAACTGTATCAAAACATATAACAATATATGTTGGGGTAGCATTGATCTCAAGTCTGAGGATCATACATATATTCATCACCATGAGCAATGTTATGACCGTCACATAATAATCCAAGACACATGCTGATGGAGGCTCAATCCGATACATTGTTCTCTAACAATATAATCGTGTATCAATTCTGACATCTCTATGTCAATAACAACTCGTTGTCATCAATCAATAACATGTCTTAAGCGTATTATTATTGTTCATGCTCATAAAAATACTTGACTAGAGATCTTTTAATAACAATAATGTTATTATATGAATTTTATTATCTTTCAGTTTATGTTAAACACATATATATAACTAAAAATAATATTGGCAATGTCTTTATTCAATAAATCGGTAAATAAAATGTATCATTACAATCATCATATGATTGGTCTTTGGACATACTCTAACAATTCTTATATTAACTTTTAAAAATATATCTTAAATTAAAATAAAAGTAAAATAGATTTCATAAGTTAAGATAAAAATAAAATATTTTTTGAGTTAAAATAATATTAAAATATATATTAAGCTAAAATAAGACTAAAATATATTTTTTAAGTTAAAGTAAGTTTAAAAATATTTTTTTAAATTAAAATAAAAATAAAATATATTTTTAATGTTAAGATGTGAATTTAATTTATTATGTGAATTTAAATTTAAATTTATATAATATTAAGAACTTACACATTGATACATAATATATATCATATATTGTTTTTATTAGACCAAAAATCCATCTAAACTCAGCGGTTGAGCAGTTCCCTAGCCATCCAAAGTTGGTTGGTTTGATCTCCCTACAATCATTTGTTGGCGTTTAATTTTATTTCCACCATAGGTGAGACGTTCATCCTGTGATTGGGGAAGTATATTGAACTAAAAATAAATTAAAATATTATTAATTATCTAATTGGACGAAGATATATGACTTCATCTGATTCAATGATAAAATTTATTTTAATTTATTAAAATTAGGACCAAATTAATATAATATGTAACTATTAGTGATTGGATGTGTAATTTTACCAAATGTTCTAACTTCCACATCACCATTGTCACTATTAAATGTTTATGGTTAGTGGTCTGATTGAATACAATTAAATAGTTAGATAGTATGATTGATAAAATTAAAAGATCGGTGATAAAAGTAAAATGCCTAAATAGTTGAATGATCAATGATATAGTTTACCCTTAATTACACTTTTGCCCCATCTCTTTAGGTATTTCCACCAAAGTCTCTTTTATTATGACAATAATCGTTAAATCTATCGTCTTCCACTCAAAACTTTGGTTGTTTATCTTTATATCTGTTAGATTTCAATGGGGGTATCGTTCAAGGCTTAGCACCGTGTTCGGACCCCTGAAAGACAAGGGTTCATTCATCAAAAACAACTTTCATAACCATTGTTCTGAAAAAACAATAAAACAATAATGTATTATTTTAAAAAACGATTATGACTTTGATTTAGATAAATTGGATGATTTTTGGATTAATTGGAATTAAAGTAAAATGGAGTCGCCATCGACCTTTTAATTAGGTAGGCCAAATACCTAAAAACGTATTTTAAAACAATTTTAAGAAAAATCATTTTTTAAGACAAAAAATTGGTATGCGTTTACAAAGATTCAATAAAAATGGGTTCGGGAGTCGGTTACGCGTGGGGAAGGATTAGCACCCCCACAACACCCAGAATTGGTACTATGTCGCTTACACGTTGTCTTAAATGGTGGAACTTATAAATCGAATATAAAGTTAATTTATGATCCATTTATCGAACATTAATTAATTTGCTTTGAATTATTAATTAAAGAAAATTATTTAACTTGAAAAGAGATCTCGAGATTAGAAATCCTCCGTCGGGAAAGCTATCTCGACTATTTCTTATCCGTAAAGAATATTCCCTTTTCGATGAAACTCTAATCGAATATAAATTAAAAATTGACATTTTGCTTAAAATAAACAAATTGATATTTAAAGAAACATGCATTGTTTTGTTCGAAGTGAAATACAAAATGATTTAATTAGCAAAAATAAAATTGATTTATTTCAAGTCCCATTTCGTTCGAACGTCGTGTCGGATTGTACCACTTCGATCAAGTGATACTTTCCCCGCCCATTCTATAAATATCGTTCTTGAGCATATTCAGACAATATTAAATAAATAAATACAATGGAAACAAATATAAATAAAATAACAAAATAAAATATTTATATCAAATAAAGTTAAACATATTTATTTACATATGATATAAATAAATACATAACATAAAAATATGTACATACATCAAGGATTGACATAAACACAAATCAATATTACAATCACCAAATATAATGATCAAAAAGTAAATATTTATAATTACAAGGACTAACATGGTAATAATAACACTTAAAGGGCTAAAATAGTAAAAATAGAAAAATAAAGGACTAAAATGGAAAAAATAGACAAGTAGGGACTAAAATGAACTAAACAAGAACATAAAGGACCTAATTAGTAATAAACCCAAAACACATAGGCATTAAAGATGGTGACTAGAATGAACTTGGGCAAAACAAATGCTTTAAAACATAAAATACACGATTTTACACGTTCATAAATATTAAGGACTACAATCGAATATTATACAATTAAAGGTCCAAAATCTAAATATGAAAAAATATTATAACTAAATTATAAGGAATGAAATAAAACGTAAAATAAAAGAAGAAACCAGAGAGAAATGATGAAACTTTCATTAAGTGGCCAAAATGCAAATGTTACGAAGTTGGAACCCTCCTTGCGTGATTAGCCCATGCGATAAACGCATGGATTTTCTGTTCTACACGACGTCGTTTCGTGTTATATATAAATATAGCAATCGAAGGCCCAAAATCATTCAACCTTTCATTTGCTTTGTTTCTCAAACGAGGGAAGAGAGAGATTTCAAAATTCTCTCAACTTCCCCTCATCGGAGAGGGGAAGCCGCCTCCCACCGGCGGCAACCACGACGGGCACGGTGGAGCCCACGGTGGCTCACGGTGGCCGGAGGAGGCAAACATTCTCCAAAAAAATCCCCCTCGTCCTCCTCAATCCAAAATTGAGCACCTCAACCCCTAAAACCAACCCTAAACCACTAGATCTAAACAGTTACCTTTCGAAGAAAATGAAAATCTGACGTCCCTTGGGCTTTTCGACACTCTTCCGACCACGGTAAGAGTTCTCTCCTTCTTTATTTCCTTTTCTCTCTGTTTGGTTCGAATAGCTTTTTGATTTTCTTCTCTTATCTTTCTTTTTTATTTCGATTTGCTCTCTTTTTTCTTTGGAAACCCGAATCCTCTCTCGGTGGTTTCACTGAATTCCCCCAATACTGAATAATCTTTTTTCATATTTTCTTCTCTCTTCGGTTTTATCCTAATGCATGTGGTGCCTTCTTTTTTTTTACTGATGGATTGCTGATGATAATGATATCTCTGGATTTGCTTTGGGATATCTTGTACTTGCTTTAGCTTTCTTTTCATTTCTTTATTGGGTTTTTCTCTGATTTTGCTGACTGATGGGGTCTTGGTCACTGTAGGTGATAACACAGGGCAGAAAACATTCACCAGCAGCTCAGGAGGTCAACGGCGATAGCTCACGTAGCTTGGGGTACGACGGTAGAGTCCACGTGCCAGAGGGAAATTGAACAGTTGTGGCAGTGGCTGTTGGTTTTGATTTAGGGTTTTAGAAACCCTAGACTTACTGGGTTGTTGTCTTGGGCCAGTTTGGGTCTCGGGTCGGATCCTGGATGTTGGGTCTGGTCTGAGTTCCATCTGATATATGGGTTGCTGAGTAGGTTGTAGCTAGGTTGTATTGGGCTCCGGGATTAGGCTTCATTTTAGTCACTGGTAGGCCTGCAAAACAAAGTGTAATTTAAAATAATAATAATAATAATAATAATAATAATATTTATATTTATATAAATAATAAAAAAAGAGCCGGACGAAAATGGGTGTCTATAGTTGCCCCTCTTTGCATATTATTGTCTTAACAATAATAGGACAAAAATGACAAGACAACACGTTTTTGTCTGGTTCTCTTTCTTTTGCCTATAAATTGGATATGTGTGTTGGTGGGGACAACATTGCTCATACGCGATGAAGATATCTGGTCGTCTAAGGGTGACGAGACTCCTACGTGATTAGGAGATCTGGTCGAGGATGACACGGTTCCTATGCGATGATGATGTCATGCCATCTTTAGGAATGATAACACAGTTTCTACATGATAAGGATGGTTGGTTATCAAGGGTGACATGGCTCCTACGTGATGAGAAAGTCTAGTCGGAGGATGACACGGCTCGTACGTGATGAAGAGTTCTGGCCATCTTTAGGAAGGGTGATAACACAGTTCCTACGTGATAAGGATGGTTGGTTATCTAAGGTGACACGGCTCCTACGTGATGAGGAGGTCTGGTCGAGGGATGACACGGTTCCTACGCGATGAGGACGGCAGAACATCTTTAGAGATAATGGTTTCAAGGGAAACCGACTCAGAGATGATGCTTCAAGAGAAGCTGTCTCAAAAGAGACAAAATTCATTTCAAGGAAACGACTCAAAGATGTTTTTGTTTCAAGAAAAACATACTCAAAGATTTTGTGTTTCCAAAGAAACTGCCTCAAGGGAGACAAAATTTGTTTCAATGGAAAGGATCTCAAAGTTGGGTGTTTTGTTTCAATGGGAACAAACTCAAAGATAAGTGTTTCAAAAGAAACGAATCAAAGATTTTTGTTTCAAAAGAAACGACTCAAAGATTTTTTTTCATGAAAAACTGTCTCAAGAGAGACAAAACTTTGTTTCAAAAGAAACAAACTCAAAGATTTTGGTTTCAAAAGAAACGAATCAAAGATTTTTTTCACGAAATTGTCTTAAGAGAGACAAAACTTTGTTTCAAAAGAAACATACTTAAATATTATTTTCAAAAGAAACAACTCAAAGATTTTTATTTCAAAAGAAATGACTCAAAGACTTTTGTTTCAAGAGAAACAGATTCAAAGATGGGTTTTGTTTCTAGGGAAACAATCTCAAGGGTGTTAAATTTTGTTTCCAAAGAAACAGACTCAAAAAATTTTCTCAAAAGAAATTGTCTCAAGAGAGACAAACTTTGTTTCCAAAGAAATAGACTCAAAGATTTTTTTCCAAAAGAAACTATCTCAAAAGAGCCAAAAAATTTGTTTCAAGAGAAACAACTCAAAGGATATTGATAATCTGCTTGTTCCAGCTAGTGGAGGAAATGCCTTCAGAAGATCTGATCATTCACATCATGATGTTGAATCCCCAAAGATGCCCCAACGTTCGATGTTAAATCTCCAAAGATGTCCATCATTCATCGTTTATTGCTTCAGCACTGATTCTAAGCATGAGCTGTGTGTCTAAGAGCCACATGTCAACTACCAAGATCCACTCCAAAGAGATTGTCTTGTTTGCAAACGTTTTTCTTCTTCTTGTATTTTTAAAAGTATGAAAATATCAATTAAAAGAGTTTTGAAAAATGTTTAATCAAAAGTTTGAAAATATTACCCCTTTCGAGGTTTCACAATTAACAACTCATAAAACAAGAGTTCATTGGATATCAAAGAATTAATTACACTGCTAATCCTTCAATAAATTATAGCTATTTGACAAGTGTTAAGATTATTGCTATATTTGAGAAATGGTTAAGTAAGGAAAGGATAAAAAAGTCTCAGGTTGTTATTTTTGGTCGAAGGTATGGTGTTCTCATTTATTTGTTGTTCGCTGCTCTGATGGAGTAACTTATGTACTCATTTATTGGAAGTGTTCTCCGTCTCCCAGCTCTCATGATCTTATTCAGGTTGTGCGATACCTCATCAAGGGATTTGTGCGATCGCCTTCTATGCACCATCTTCATTTTCCACCAGAGTGTACTCTTGCAAACCTCGACCTGAGACTAGTTGTTTCATTGCCCCATCAAATTTTGCCCCAAAAATTGGTTTCCCTTGTTCCATCTTTGATCTTGACCTTCAAAGAGATATTCATTGGATTCCAAGATATTCCTCCAGAGAGATTATCTTGTTTGAAAAATGGTTTTCTTCTTTTGAAAACAAGTTGACAAAGAAAGAATATGTGAATTTTCATTGTCAAATGAACTAAAAAATGCCCCTTCTTCGGCCTCACAATTGGAACAAATCATAAAAATATGAATTCATTGAATATCAAAAATCAAATGCTTTTTTAATCTTTGATAACTGCAAATCTTTGACAAATATCAAGATCGAAAGATTAGTTTTGAGGTTGGCTACCTAAATTCTAAGGTTTGTATCGTCGATTGGTCCTCGAAGATCATGGTATGCCCTTCTTTCTTGGTTTGGCATTATAGACAAAATAACACAACTAGCATAATCAATTGCTAGACTTTTTAGATCACTTCTGTTTCAGTTCTCTGAAATCTTCCATTTGTTCAAGCTTCGTAGACTCTTCTAGTCAAGGTAGTGCAGAAATATCGGTCTAAAAATGAGATTTCTTAGTGATCGTGTGAAGTTAAATATAACAGATGTTCCTCAACTCACTTAGTCCATGTTCACCGAAACTCTTTATTTATTAAATTTGATTTAATTTGCTAATGTTTGTCTAGCTAAATTCAGCTTTATTGTACATATATTTTATAGTTGCCTTTATGAGGCTAGCTGAAGGATTCATGTCATCACAAAGTCTTCAACTTGATAACCACAGTGGAGCAAACACCGAATTGTCAAGTACCCGATCAATGTCATGGTTTGAATGTAATCTATTCATAAAGCCAGGGCTTTCGAGTTTCCTCTATAACCAATTGCTTTAGCGGAATAACTCAGCTTTATTGTATAAATATATATATTCTGGGTATATGGATTCCATTTCTTAAGCTCGCTTAGGAGAACCTGTTATAGTGCCAATGTTATATGGAATAACTCAGATCGTTGTTTCGTCTGGGGTCTTCGTCCTTAAAATATGATGCCCCTCAAATGCTCTGTAACCTAACTCAGTTGATGCCCCTACGATGTTGAAGTCACGTGTCACTCCTTGGTAATTAGCGATGAAATGATCTTTGATGAGAATCTACTGTTGGATTACTTCTTGGATCAAAGGATCATCTCTCCAATCTCGAATGTTGCACGATCTTCGAGCAAGTCTCATTCTTGTACTCTGGACTTCTTTTAGCCTTCAGGGCATATATGTGTACGCGACTGCTTAATTGAAAACTTTTACCTCTTCTTGTAAAAATTTTCTCTCGAATATCTCCTTGCAGATCAACACTTTTGCATTATGTCATGACGATGCAATGCCATGTAAAGAAGAATGAAAAATGACACAAACAACAGAAAAGAAATAAGTTAGTGCATACAAACAAAATAAAAGAAATTAGTTAGTACAAGTAAGATAATAGATATAGATAAAATGCTATTCAAAGATGAATATAACACCTACCCCATCATGATATCTACTCGAACTTGTTTTAATTAAATAACATTCCTACTCGGACATGCTATCTACCCAAAATTATTTTCAAGAAATTGGTCCTAATCGCATGGTATCTAGTTTGCATGCTCTTATTTAACATAATTTAAAGCAAAAAGGAAAGGTTCAGAAATACTCCTCCTTTGTGTACACTTACTTTGGGTACCTATTGACGGACAGAGGTTCGGTATGACTATATCTAGGGTAATCGTTCTATGGTTCACTATATGCATGGTTTCGGCTCTAACAGGAAAAGGGTACTCGAATTGTCCTTGATGTCGGTATCCCCTTGGGCTACGAGACCCTCGATCCTCACCCATTACAGGTTTCGAATGGAACGAGTTTAATTTGAGGGAATTCACTGCCTTATACCCATACAAGGAATAAATCCCTGCGAAGGTCTAAGGTATGTATCCCATGGGTTATTTGCTAAAACTCATACGAAGAATAAATTCTTACGAGAGTAAAGCATTCACCCGACTTATTTGGATTGAAGCTCGTGTCTAGAGCTAATGTTATGCAAATGCACGTGATGTGTGTGAGGAGGAACGTACCTACCTTGGACTCAAAAAACGGAAAAGAGAAAAAACTCGACAAAAACTTAGACAAAGTTGAAAAGAAAAAATTAAAATGTTAGTATGACATTTAAAAATGAAGCAATTAAAAATTTCAATAAATGGATCATAAGTTAAGTAAAGACTCAAACTCATAACTTCCACCACTAAGACAATGTGTAAGCGACTTACAACCTGACTCTCTAAAAAAAAGTCCCTAGTGGAGTCGCCAAGCTATCATAACGATTATTTTTTAAAAGTAACAATAATGTATTATTTTATAAAATGATTATGACTTTGATTTGGATAAATTGGGTGATTTTTGGATTATTTGGAATTAAATTAAAATGGAGTTACCATCGACCTTTGAATAGGTAGGTCGAATACCTAAAAACATATTTTAAAACAATTTTAAGAAAAATCGTTTTGTAAGACAAAAAGTTGGTATGCGTTTACAAAGATTCAATTAAAATGGGTTCGGGAGTCGGTTACGCGTGGGGAATGATAAGCACCCCCACAACGCCTAGAATTGGTACTGTGTTTACACGTTGTCATAAATGGTGGAATTTATAAATCGAATATAAAGTTAATTTATGATCCATTTATTGAACATTAAATAATTTGCTTTGAATTATTAATTAAAGAAAATTCTTTAACTTGAAAAGAGATTTCAAGATTAGTAATCCTCCGTCAGGAAAGCTATCTCGAATATTTCTTAATCGTAAAGAATATTCCCTTTTCGATAAAATTCTAATCAAATATAAATTTAAATTTGACATTTTGCTTAAAATAAACTAATTGATATTTAAAAAAACATGCATTGCTTTGTTCGAAGTGAAATACAAAATGATTTAATTAGCAAAAATAAAATTGATTCAAGTCCCATTTCATTCGAGCATCGTATAGGATTGTACCACTTCGATCAAGTGATATTTTCCCCGCCCGTTCTACAAATATCGTTCTTGAAACATATTCGGACAATATTAAATAAAGAAATACAGTGGAAACAAATATAAATAAAATATGCAAAATAAAATATTTACAACAAATAAAGTTAAACATATTTATTTACATATGATATAAATAAATACATAACATAAAAATATGTAGATACATAAGGGATTGACATAAACACAAATCAATATTACAATCACCAAATATAATGATAAAAAGTAAATATTTATAATTACAAGGACTAATATGATAATAATAACAACTTAAAGGGCTAAAACAACAAAAATAAAAAAATAGAGGACTAAAATGGCAAAAACAGACACGTAGGGACTAAAATGAACTAAAGAGGAACAAAATGACCCACTTAGTAATAAACCCAAAACAAATAGGCATTAAAGATGTTGACTATAATGAAAATAAAATGCTTTAAAACATAAAATACACGATTTTACACATTCATAAATATGAAGGACAACAATCGAATATTTTACATTTAAAGGTCCAAAATCTAAATATGAAAAAATATTATAACTAAATTATAGGACTGAAATAAAACGTAAAATAAAAGAAGAAACTAGAGTGGAATGATGAAACTTTCATTAAGTGGCCAAAACTCAAATGTTACAAAGTTGGAACCCTCCCTGCGTGATTAGCCCATGCGCTAAGCGCATGGCTTTTCTGTTCTACAAGACATTGTTTCGTGTTATATATAAATATAGCAATCGAAGGCCCAAAATCATTCAACCTTTCATTTGCTTTGTTTCTCAGCCGAGGGAAGAGAGAGAGATTTCAAAATTCTCTCAACTTCCTCTCATCGGAGAGGGGAAGCCGCCTCCCATCGACGGCAGCCACGACGGGCCACAGCGGAGCCATGGCGGCTCACGGTGACCGGAGGAGGCAAACGTTCTCCAAAAAATCCCTCTCATCCTCATCAATCCAAAATCGAGCAACTCAAACCCTAAAACCAACCCTAAACCACTAGATCTAAACCGTTACATCTCGAAGAAAACAAAAATCCGACGTCCCTTGGTCTTCTCGACACTCCTCCGACCACGGTAAGAGTTCTCTCGTTCTCTATTTGCTTTTCTCTTGTTTGGTTCGAATAGCTTTTCGATTTTCTTCTCTTATCTTTCTTTTTTGTTTCGATTTTCTCTCTTTTTTCTCTGGAAACCCGAATCCTCTCTCGTTGGTTTCACCGAATCCCCCCAATCCCGAATAGTATTTTTTCATCTTCTCTTTTCTCTTCTGTCGCGACCGCCTTTCGGGTGGGTCCGGAATTGGGCTTCGACTTAAATAAAATATTAGGAGTCGCCACCGATCATTTAAACAAAATATTTAGGTTGATCGGATACCATATTACCTGATCTGCGTTTTACCAGAAATATGTCGGGCACGGGAGTCGGTTACAGTCAAGGAAGGATTAGCACCCTTAAACTGTCCTTTCGGTACCATTTAATTTATCGGTTGTCTTAATTACAAAAATTAAAATTAAAATTAAAATTTAATAATTCGATTCAAATTACTTACCTTTGATTGATTGAAATTATCCTAAAAAGATCATAAATAAAGTAAAAAAACTAAAACAAACAAACACAAAGAGTTAGTATTAAAATTTAAATAAAAAAAAGTAAATAAAAAGAATAAAAGAAAATTCGAATTAAAAAAAATTAAATTGGAAAGGATTAAAATTCATGGATCAAATTAATTATAGGAATAAGCTACAAAAGAAAAACATAAAATTAAGGGATTAAATAAAAAATAGAAATTTAAAGTACTAAAATAGCGAAACAGAAAATTAAAATACCAAACAATGATTAAACCAAATGTAAAATAATGACTAAAATAAAGTATTTGAAAGTATAATGACCAAAGTAGAGTTCTAATAAGAAAAACAACAAAATAAGTAATAACGGGAATAAAATAAAAGTATTGAAACATTAATGCTTAAACTAAAATAAAGTAAAAAAAATAGTGGGTGAAACATAAAATTAAAATAACATGATTATCCAAATTATAGTAAAATATAATTATGTTGGATAAAATACAAGAATACATAAGATAATAGCTAAAATGAAATAAACAAAGATAAACATAAAAAAAAAACTACTCAATCAGGAATAAATAGTTACTAAAGTAAATAGACATAAAATAAAGTGGCAAAATTAGAAATAAACAAAACAAGAAATATAACATGTTAGTGACTAAATCAAAAACTAATAGTGACTAAAATAAAGGAAATGAAAGTTACATGCATAAATCATCACAAAATATAACATATTGGTGATCGAATTGAAAATAACGAAAATAAAGCACCTAAAATGAAATAAAATAAAAAAATAGAACTTTGGTGACTAGAATGTAAAAACAATGTAATATTAGAGGGACCTAGACGTGATTAACCACAAAAGTTTAATGACTGATTTTTAAAACAACGATAATAGAGTGACTTAAACATAAATAGACCAAAAAAAAACCATTATAAAAGATGACAATAAATTAAAGGATCCTATATGAGGTTAACCCAAAATTCAAATTAAAAGCACTCCCCCACCTGAATTAACTCCAGAACACGTGAACCCCAAATATAACCCCCTTTCCCATTTTTTATTCTGTAACATATCAAACCCACAACCTTCTTCTTATTTTCTTTCACGCAGAGCATCCATGGAGTCCCAAATTTCCAGTGAAATCGAGAGCCACACCAACCACTCGACTCTAGACCCGACGACGACGACACCCCTACTCCGACGTACTGCAGCAAGGTAACTTAACTCTCTATTTTTATTTTAATTATTTTTTTAAACTCGTGGAATTTACGTTAACTACGAACAAAATTACAAACTAAAATTCTTATTATTAGTTGCATTCGTATTGAACAAAAAAAAAATAAAGAAAACTGAAATATAAACTGAACTACCTTAGGAATTGCTGAAAAAAAAATTTGTATTTTATTACTATCCCCTTCTGAAAAACAAGAGTAATCCCTTTTACAATTCTTCCTCCTCCCCCTTTTCTTCCATTTCAATCGGCTATTTATAGCCATTTTCTTACATAGCTTTTACATAAAAAATAACAATTTGCAATCTGATCATACTTTAGATCAGATATCACATGCGTCTGTAGGATTAGTAGGAAACAAGCATTAACGCTCTGGGGTAGTGATGGCAGCAAGTTGCTTAGAGAAGGGCCAGGGCGAAATGAAGTGTCTACAGCTGCCCCTCTTTGCTCATTATCGTGTAACGACAATAGGGCAAAGATTAAAAGACACAAATTTCGTCCATATCAAATATCCTTTATCGTAGAGTTGAAATCCAATGTTGTTTGTGAGCACAATATCCTTCGTCGTGAAGTTGAAATCGTGGATGTTTCGAGTCCAATATCCTTCGTCATGAAGTTGAAATTGGCTCTGAATGAAATTGGGAAGCCCCTTCGCTGTGGAGTTGAGCTTTGAATTGGATATCATTCGCTATAAAGTTGAAATCCAATGTTGTTTGTGATGAAGTTGAAATCGTGGATGTTTCGAGTCCAATATCCTTCATCATGAAGTTGAAATTGGCTCTGAATGAAATTGGGAAGCCCCTTCGCTGTGGAGTTGAGCTTTGAATTGGATATCCTTCGCTGTAAAGTTGAAATCCAATGTTGTTTGTGAGCACGATATCCTTCGTCGTGAAGTTGAAATCGTGGATGTTTCGAGTCCAATATCCTTCGTCGTGAAGTTGAAATTGGCTCTGAATGAAACTGGGAAGCCCCTTCGCTGTGGAGTTGAGCTTTGAATTGGATATCCTTCGCTGTAAAGTTGAAATCCAATCTTCAGTAAATGGTGTTGCTTCGAGTCCAATATCCTTCGTTGTGAAGTTGAAATTGACTCTAGCTAGAACCTGCAAAGTTATGCATATATGCGATGCTATGGATGCAATGCTCTTAGGTATGCCTAAAATGCATATGCAACATATGCTATTTTGGGTTCTGGAGAGAAATCTCGATCTCCGATTGCCTGTCTTGTTGTGTCTTGATTCTGGAATCTTGAAGTTCTAATTCCCGATCTTGAATTCTTCAAATATTTAAATCTGATATTTTTATCCTTGATTTGGAAAATGGTTATCGACCATCTCAATTATGTGCATGAGCCTTGATCGACTTTCCGAGTACCTGTACTTTTCAAAGAGTCTTTGTACAGTAATATACAATTATCTTTTGCAAAAGTAAATAAATCATTAGGTTTAAATTCAACCCAAGATGCTCAAAAGGAATTGATTTAGAGAAAAGATTGTCTTTATTCATAAGGGAAAAAAAACAAATGACAAACATTTTGGAAAATGAATATATGATGAAGTGTGAATGAATGTCTTAGATCTTGATAATGTGGGTACTGTTGAACTGATAAGCCGTTAAGTGACCTTGAACGCAACCTTTGCCGAGGGATCTTTGAAGATGCGACAATGTTCAGGAAAGTGCAACCTTTCTCCGACTCGTTAATCTTGTAGAGGATTCAGATGCCGGGATGTCTGGATTTCTTGAATTAATATCCAAATCGCCCTTTCGGGTTTTCAACTTGGACCAATCCTTGGTTGCAAGACGCCCTTTACAGGTTTTCATCTTGAACCCACCTTATTTTTTTTTGTTTTTTTTTTCTATTTAGTGTGCCCTTTCGGGTTTTCACCCTAAACATTTTTCTCTTTTTTGTTCTTTTTTGTTCTTTTTCTTTTTCGACTTAGGATGCCATCTCGAGTTTTCATCCTAAGCGAAGTATTTTTTGACTGCATCCGAATTGATAGGATGTGGCAGTTCTGGTCCGTCCATTTCAGCAAGGACAAGGGCTCCTCCGGAAAAGGCCTTTTTTACGACATAAGGTCCTTCCCAATTTGGCATCCATTTTCCTCTGTAATCTTTATGGATTGGCCAAATTCTCTTTAGCACTAGGTCTCCTTCACGAAATATTCTCGGGCGCACCTTCTTGTCATGTGCCCGAATCATTCGTTTCTGATAGATTTGACCGTGATGAATGGCTTTCAGTCTCTTTTCATCTATCAGGTTCAGCTGATCGTATCGAGATTGTACCCATTCTGCATCATCCAGTTTGACCTCTGTCAAGACCCGTAATGACGAAATTTCTACTTCAATGGGTAGTACTGCTTCCATTCCATAAGCTAGTGAAAATGGAGTTGCCCCAGTCGAGGTTCGTACCGAGGTTCGATAAGCGAACAAAGCAAAAGGCAATTTCTCATGCCAGTCTTTGTAGGTCTCAGTCGTTTTCTCCACTATCTTTTTAATGTTTTTGTTTGCTGCTTCTACTGCTCCGTTCATCTTTGGTCTGTAGGTAGTAGAATTGTGATGCTTTATGTTGAATTGCTCACAAACAGCTTTCATCATTTTGTTGTTCAAGTTTGTAGCATTATCAGTAATGATTCTTTCAGGTAAACCATACCGACATATGATTTCTTTCTTCAAAAACTTGCAAATAGTGGACTGAGTAACACTAGCGTAGGAAGCAGCCTCTACCCACTTGGTGAAATAATCAATTGCCACGAGAATGAAACGGTGGCCATTCGAAGCCTTCGGATGGATTTGCCCGATAACATCCATGCCCCACATAGAAAAAGGCCATGGTGATGTCATCACATGAAGTGGATGAGGTGGAACATTTATTTTATCTCCGTAAATCTGACACTTATGACATCTTTTAGCGTAGTTGATGCAATCACTTTCCAGTGTTGACCAAAAATATCCGCATCTCATTATTTGTCTTGACATCATGTGCCCATTTGCATGTGTTCCACAAACTCCGTTATGTACTTCTTCCACTATCATTTTTGCCTCTTCTGCATCTACACACCTTAATAGGACTTGGTCATGGCTTTTCTTATACAAGACATCCCCGTCAAGGACATATCCAGCTGCCATCCTTCTAATGGTTCTTTTGTCAGTCTCGGTGGCTTCCTCTGGATAACTCCGATTCTTGATGTATTGCAGAATGTCATGGTACCAAGGCTTAATGTCTTTCACCTCTTCGACTTGGTAACAATGAGCCGGGTACTTATACGATTGCATGTCAATTGGCATCATTTCAGACTCCCCACCAGCCTTGAATACGGCTGCCAAGGTAGCTAAGGCATCAGCCATTTGATTTCTTCTCTCGGCACATAGTGGAAGGTGACTTCATCAAACTCTTCGAGTAGATCCATTATTAGCTTCCGATACTCTACCAGCTTTACATCCTTGGTTTCCCATTCTCCACGGAGCTGATAGATTACTAAGGCTGAATCTCCGTATACCCGTAAGGTCTTGATATTTTGCCCCATTGCAGCTCGAATTCCCAAAACACAAGCCTCATATTCTGCCATGTTGTTGGTGCAATCGAAATTCAATTTGCTAGTGAATGGGTAATGATTCCCTTCTGGGGAAATCAGTATTGCCCCGATGCCATGTCCTAATGCATTTGATGCACCATCAAAATGCATTCTCCATGAACTGTAGGTAGAAGTACTTGCCTCTTCTAAGGTGATAGCCATCAAGTCTTCGTCTGGGAAGTCAAAGCTTAGCGGCTCATAGTTCTCATCGGTTCTGCTTGCCAAAAAATCTGATATGGCACTTCCCTTTATTGCTTTTTGGCTTACGTACTCGATATCAAATTCAGACAATAGCATCTGCCATCGGGCTAACCTTCCAGATAGAGCAGGTACACCCATCATGTATTTTAGAGGATCTAACTTAGAGATCAGCCATGTAGTGTGATACAACATGTATTGTCTGAGTCTCTTTGTAGCCCAGACTAGAGCACAGCAAACCTTCTCGATAGGAGGATATCTGACCTCGCAATCGGTGAACTTCTTGCTTAAATAATATATGGCTTTTTCCTTCTTTCCAGACTCATCATGTTGACCCAGGACACACCCCATTGAGTTCTCGAATACAGATAGATATAAGAACATGTGTTTGCCTGGGATAGGAGACATCAGGATTGGAGCGTGAGATAAATACTCCTTTACTTTTTCAAATGCAATCTGGCAATTTTCATCCCATGCTCCGGGGTTATTTTTTCGAAGAAGTCGGAAGATGGGGTCACATTTTTCGGTTAACTGAGATATGAACCGTGCTATGTAGTTCAATCTGCCCAGAAAACCTCGGACCTCTTTCTGTGTTCGTGGTGGAGGTAGATTTTGGATAACCTTAACTTTATCAGGATCAACCTCAATCCCTTTCCTGCTGACTACGAATCCTAACAACTTCCCAGATGTTACCCCGAAGGTACACTTGCTCGGGTTCAGTCGCAGCTGGAACTTCCTCAATCTTTGGAAGAGTTTTCTTAAATTCTCGACATGTTCATTCTCGGTCTGTGCCTTGACAATCATGTCATCGACGTAAACCTCGATTTCTCTGTGCATCATATCGTGGAACAGGGTCACCATAGCTCTCTGATATGTTGCACCAGCATTCTTCAATCCAAAGGGCATCACCTTATAACAGAAAGTTCCCCACATTGTGACGAATGTGGTCTTCTCCATATCTTCAAGATGCATCTTGATCTGATTATATCCTGAGAATCCATCCATGAATGAAAAGAAAGCGTTCCCGGCTGTATTGTCCACCAATGTGTCAATGTGTGGCAGAGGGAAGTTGTCTTTGGGACTTGCCTTGTTAAGGTCCCGGTAATCGACACACATGCGTACTTTCCCGTCTTTCTTTGGCACAGGCACGATGTTGGCCACCCATTCCGGATATTTGGCCACTTGGAGGAAACCAGCATCAAATTGCTTCTTGACTTCTTCCTTGATCTTAAGGAGCATTTCTGGTCGCATTCTCCTCAGCTTTTGCTGCACGGGTTTGCATCCTAGTTTGATAGGCAGTTTGTGGACTACCATATCTGTGTCTAGTCCCGGCATGTCTTGATATGACCAAGCGAACACATCTCTGTACTCTTGAAGTAAGACTATCAAGTTTTGTCTTGCTTCATCTGAAAGAATTGTACCAATTTTAACCTCCTTTCTATCCTCGTCAGTGCCCAGATTGAAGATTTCGATCTTTTCCTCATGTGGCAGTATTTGATTCTCTTCTCTTTCTACCATTCTCAATAATTCGGTAGGTAAGTTGCACTTTTCCTCATTGTCGCATTCATCGAATTCCCCAAGACAAATGGCCGATTCAAAATCCACCTCCGGATCAGGATCATCAGTGCCTACATTATCGTTATCTGGGGACCTGAAGGAAAGAAAATGTGTATGTGTGAGAGGAAAATATCCCACACGAAACAATCAAAAATTAAATTTGAAAGAGAATATAATGGAGTATTGAAAAAATGGTTTCAGAAGAAATGAAATAAGAAAAATGTTTGACATGAAGAAAATTCGCATCTTTTATTGAATTTAAAACAATGTTTATTCACCCTTACAAAAGATAACCTATTGCCCCGGGTATAGGCAAATAGGGATAGTTCGAATATTACTCTGAAAGACTCTTGTAAACCACAGGTAGTTCTTCCACCGACCAGTTACTAGGCACAAACCCAGGTGGAAGAGGGTAGATTTCAGATTTATTGGCGTTGTCCGCATCTTCTGTAGTCACGACATTGATATTCAAATCTTTCAAAGTCACTTCTAAATCGGATGAGGTGGTCTCAAACACATAACCACCTGACTTGAATGTGTGATACAGAGGTGGGAATACCATTGGTTCCCGTTGAAACTCGCTTCCAGTCAACCTGGCTAATCTTCTTTCCCGTTTCTTCTGGATTTCCTTCCTCTTTTCATGATAATTGGGCTGAAAACCAAGCCCAAACTGCTCTAATTTTGAAATAAGAATGACTGGATTAATCTTTCCTTGTAAATGCTTCCCAAACCCTCTTCCAGTCTTAGCGCCTCGTCCCAAGGTTTGCTTGACCTCCATTTTGGTGCACTTGGATAGTCGAGGTTTAGGAATCATTTTTCCTTCTGCTACGAATGTGGCATTCACGAATTCTAAGGAGCGAAATGAGCATTCTACACCTTCATCATTTACTTCAATATACGGGGCATCCGTGGTCACACTTGCCACGATATCTTCCTCAGCATTAATGATTACTAAGGCCCCGTCGATAACAAACTTAACTTTTTGATGCAGAGTGGATGGTACTGCACCTGCTTGATGAATCCATGGCCTTCCCAAAAGACAGTTATAGGAAGATATGATATCCATCACTAGAAACTCAACATTGTAGGTGGCCGGTCCAATCGTTAGCGGCACCTCAATCTTGCCAATTACCTCTCTTTTGGTCCCATCAAATGCTCGGACCACGTTCTGACAGGCTCTCATATGAGAGGTATCCATTGGCAGCCTCTTCAATGTAATCAAAGGCATCACATTTAGGGCCGATCCGTTGTCGATCAATACACTTGGTAGGGCATGCCCTTTGCAATACGTAGTGATGTGTAATGCCTTTGTTCGGCCTCTTCCTCCGGATGGAATCTCATCATCTGAAAATGAGATGAGATTATCAGCTTGAATATTGTTCACCAGTCGATCCATCTTGCTGACTGGTATGTTTTGTGGCACGAACGTTTGATTTAGGACTTTCAACAGTGCCTCCCGATGTGCCTCTGAGTTTAACAAAAGTGCCAACATTGAAGTACGCGTTGGCAAGTTGTGGAGCTGTTCTACAACACTGTACTCGCTATGTTTCAAGAATTTGAGAAATTCTTTAACTTCTTCCTCCTTTATAGGTTCATTGATAGCCAATACATCTTCTTTGAAAGGCTCAAGTGGTCTCTGCCCCACTTTGCTATCACATTCTTTGGAAGTACTCACCTGGCATTCGTATTTCCATGGCACTTGTCGACTGTCCTTGTACTGAAAAGGCCGAGGTGCTGTGATCACCACCTTTGCTTGAGTTGTTGTCGTCGTCTTTGCTTTAGGGGTAATTACCAATGGACTTCCCCTACCAAATCTTCTTTCTGATGATTCTCCGGTAGCGCAAACGTCTGCTTCCGGGGAATCCTGAACTTCTTCGTAAAACTCCAACTCTTTTCTGTCCATCATGAGTTGGACTAATGTCTTGAACTCTGGGCAATCTTGCACTTTATGCCCTTCTTCATTGTGGTAACAGCAATGGTTACCGTATTCATTTCCTGCTGTATCTGGATATAGTGCAAGAAGCCCTGCTTTTACCATTTGGCTCCATACCCAAGCCAAAGGAGCTTTAACTTCTGAAACACTCAATTTGACTCTCTTGCCCTTCTCTGTGGTGACTGCGTTAATTCCAGTCTCTTGATGATTTGGCAAGGGATTCTGGGCGACGTTTGGTGTTCCGGAGTTGAAAGTGATCCAATTCTTATTTCGCATTCGTTGTACAAGCCTCTTGAATGTGAGACAATTTTCGATTGAATGCCCCTGTACACTACCATGATATTCGCAGTTAACATTCTCGTCGAACCATCTCGGGTAAGGGGGCTTTATTGGATCCATAGGATAAGGCGACACAACGTGAGTATCAAAGAGCTGTTGGTATAACTCTTTGTATGTCATGGGAATGGGATCGAATTGCTCTCTTTCCCTTTCCTTTCTTGGTTCTCTCTGGTTCTGTTTAGAAGTACCAGATGGTACAACTGCAGTGGTATTTGAACTTGAGATCGTAACACCCTTGTTTGGGTTGTAGGTGTTGACATTATTGATCTCTCGTTCTTTGTTCTTCACGAGAGACTTCTTACTGGAGTCACCTCCCTCAATTTTTCCTTGTTTTATGGCTAATTCGATCATTTCACCGGCCATAACTAGATCTGAGAAACTTCCTGATGTGATTGCCACTAGGTGCCCGAAGTAAGGTGCCTTCAGGGTCTGTACAAACAACTTTCTAGTTTCCTTTTCATCCAAGGGTGGATGAACTTGCACAGCCAAATCCCTCCAACGCTGTGCGTATTGTCGGAAACTCTCGTTATGCTTTTTCTCCAAGCTTTGGAGCATAACCCGGTCTGGTCTCATATCGTTGATATGCTTGTACTGCTCCAAGAAAGACTTGGCTAAGTCTTTCCATGTCTTGATATGAGTTCGGCTGAGCTGGTTGTACCACCGGATAGCTGAACCGGACAGGCTCTCCTGGAAGCAATGGATCAGGAGTTGGTCATTTCCCACATATCCTGTCATTTTCCGACAGAACATAGTGATGTGTGCTGAGGGGCAGTTGTTCCCGTTAAACTTCTCGAACTCAGGGACCTTGAATTTTGGTGGAAGTACCAAATCTGGAACTAGACCTAACTCCATTGCATCTACCCCATAATAGTCCTGGTCCCCTTTGACCATTTTCATCTGGTCTTCTAACATCCTGATTTTCTCTTCCATCTTTTTAGCTTTATCCTCCTCATCAAAATCCGGGACATGGTAATTATTCGGATGATTGTCAGGGATGGTTGCAAAAGTTTGTATCTTAACAGTAGATGCAGCTTTCCCTTTGGTAGAGGATGAGTCACCGGGTAATGCAACTTTCCCTTTAGTAGCGGATGAGTCCTCGGGTAATACTCCGGGTGAGATAACCACCTGTGAGGTTGGCGGTATAGTTAACCCCTCAAATGAACCTGCCCTTGGCGCACTGGCCTGCTGTAAGCCTGATAACTTGGCCACGATTTGATCGACCAAGGACTCCTGGTTTTTCTTGATGGATTCTAGGGTACTTTGACTGTTCTGGGCCATCTTATCTTCCAGTTCTTTTTGCAATCTTGCCATGTTCTCCTCAAATTTTTCCATTCTGGCCTCCATCTGTCTCTTTTTTGTTCGAGTATTGTGCGGATGATGTGTGTCTTGAGCTCTTGGTATTTGTTCTTTCTGAGACATGTTCTGTTAGTTAATACGAATATAAAAACATGGAAAATATAAAAAATAAACATGAAATATAAAATGCAAAGTATGCAATGCATGATGTATGCAATTTAGAGGCATTGATCCAGAAAAGTGTCTGTTATTATAAATAATCCTTATTTAAACAAAAGCGTTTTATCTTATAAGAGACATAAAAACAATCAAAGGTATATCCGGACTAAATCCTCCAGACCCCGAACATCTTCTAAAAGATTGACAAGTCTTCTTCCTTCATCTGTTACTGGTTGAATGTTCTGTCGAACCACTCCGGCTTCCCTTGCCAAGCCATGTAGATGATAGGCTGCCTTCTGTACTTGATCCAGGAAATCTCGGATGACTACGTCTCTAGCCTTCACCCTTTGCTGAGCTTGCTCCCAACGGAAACGCCACTGTAAACCTCCGTCGAAAGGCACTATCTGAAGTTCGCTTGCTTGCTTCTTGAGTTCATCAAGAATGGCTTCTAACTCAGCTATTGTTTTGTCATCTTTCTCATGTTGTTTCTCCAGATCAGCCACCTGGATTCTCAAGCATTGGTTATGATGTTGACTACCTGCTAAGCGCCTCTGAGTAGTCTTCAGCTGCTCATCATACCCCTCAAACTTCCTTTTTAGGATATGAGCTTCATCTTTCCAGTATTCAGAAGTTCTTTTCAAATTGGAGTTATCCTTGACTTTATCTTGATACCCCTTTCTCAAGTCTTCAAGCTCGAAATGGATTTTCTTCTGTTCTTTCTCCAGTTTGTCTGCTCGATCTTTCTGAGTATCGGCGTCTAACTTCCATTGGTATCGTTCAACTTCAAGTTCCCTTACCTTCTGCTTCAGCTCATTATTCACAGCTTCAAACTCGGTCTTGGCTATCTCCAGTTCGGAAGGGACATACCTGAGATGTTCCTCCATGGTCCGGGTGTCTTCACAGTCTGGCACCGGGATGTTGTCATTTTTTCTCAATCTTCTCCATTCTACATAATCCGGAGTAAGCATGTCTCTTGCAGCTACAATATCCATTCGGAACAATTTTTTCCATGAGTCAGCTACTTCTTTGATCATCTTTTTATAGTTATCACCGTGGTACACAAACTCTGATATAGATAATCCGTATGTGGCCGGGATGAACTGACGTGCCCCATATTGTCTAAGTGCTAACGACGGAGCATACCCAACTGCGCCCCAAAGTCCAAGTAAGGTCATAGTATCAGAATCCCCACACCGGTAAAGAATGTCACTGAGGAATAACCAGGGGGCTCTCCAGGTAATATCTCGGTCCTGAAGATGAGTGAATACCTTCATCCACTTTTCCTTGGTAGCGCCTTCATGCCATTTTATAGTGATGAACTCTCCCAAAGGTGAATAGGTGGTGCTAAATCGGCGGTAGGCGACCCCGTTAGTCTTCCAGAAATGGCTGTGAATCCAAACTTGAAGAAGCTGAACACACCCAATGAACCTTCCTCCACCAATTCTTCTGCAATGATTAAGAGACCGAAAGGTCTCGGCCAAAATGGTCGGTGCTGGGTTGACTCGCCTTGGAAGTTGTTTAAATAGTTCTACAACGGTTGCGTCAATGCACCCAAGGATCTTCGGAAATATAATCAAACCATACAGACCCAGTGCAAAAAGGTCTATAGTCTTCCATTCATCAGGGTGGTTCTTCATTAGTTGCTTTATGTGGATCCACTCGATTCCTTCCCCATTACCTTTGTGTCGGAGTCGATCAGTTACCCATTTTTCATCAACCCCTGCAATCTTAGCCAGTTCGTTCTTGAAAGGTTGACTCTTGATGTGTTTGATATATACCCTCTCTAGTCTGATACTTTCACAGTGCAGTAGGGTAGTATACTCTTCGATGGTGGGCACCATATCCTCCCGGTTAAAGGTGAAACAACTATATCCTGGGTTCCAGAATTGAATCAATGCTCGGAGCAGGGGCTCATCAGTCTTGACATGTAGTAAGAGGGCAATATCACCATATCGTTGGCTAAACTTCTGCTTTCTGTCATTCTTTCAACTGTCCCAAATGTTCCGCAGCTCTTGGACATTATTCTGTTTCAGGCTGACAGATGCGTAGCTAACCAGCTCTGACACATAGTTACTCTGAAGACTATCTCCCTTCTCTTTCTGCGTCTTCTCGGACCATAGTCGTGCCTCGGCGTTTTTAATCTCTTGTATTACAACACCTTTGTCCATTAATTCAGATTATTTCGTGTGTAACAAACTATTTTAGGGATCAATAGCCTCTTGTTATGATGCAAATGCTAGAAAACAAACACAAAGGCAAAAAAGTTAGTAAAAAAATAAACAAATAAAAAAATAACGAAAGAAAAAAAATACAAAAAACATGGTTAGGGTAAAAAATATCCTAGGTTTTGGAATTTGGTTTCGGGGTAGGCTCTAATTCTCCATGGTCTCTCGGTTTAAGTTCTAAAATGGTACCCGAGTTCTCCTTGCTGGTGCCCCCTTGGGCTTACCAGACCCTTAGTCCTAAACCCATCACAGGTTTGTATGGACCAAGTTAAACTCGAGAGGACACATTCCCTTATGCCCGCACGGTGAATAAATTCACACGAAGACATAAGGTATATGAATCCCGAAGGTTACTTGCTAGGCCCGCACGGAGAATAAATTCTCACGAAGGCGTCGCTTTCACCCCCACTTAAATAGGGTTCGGAGCTCGGGTATAGAGCATGAGATGACAATTTTGAAAAATCTGAAAACATTAAAAAACGTTAGTACAACTATTTATTTGAAAAATATTCAAAGATAAATAATTGGAATCGAATAAATAAATTAAAATTTAAATTTACCATTTTCGCATAAAAAGACAACCGAAAATTAATTATGGCCTGACTCACTTATTGTCCCCAGCGGAGTCGCCAAGCTGTCTCGACCGCCTTTCGGGTGGGTCCGGAATTGGGCTTCGACTTAAATAAAATATTAGGAGTCGCCACCGATCATTTAAACAAAATATTTAGGTTGATCGGATACCATATTACCTGATCTGCGTTTTACCAGAAATATGTCGGGCACGGGAGTCGGTTACAGTCAAGGAAGGATTAGCACCCTTGAACTGTCCTTTCGGTACCATTTAATTTATCGGTTGTCTTAATTACAAAAATTAAAATTAAAATTAAAATTTAATAATTCGATTCAAATTACTTACCTTTGATTGATTGAAATTATCCTAAAAAGATCATAAATAAAGTAAAAAAAACTAAAACAAACAAACACAAAGAGTTAGTATTAAAATTTAAATAAAAAAAAAGTAAATAAAAAGAATAAAAGAAAATTCGAATTAAAAAAATTAAATTGGAAAGGATTAAAATTCATGGATCAAATTAATTATAGGAATAAGCTACAAAAGAAAAACATAAAATTAAGGGATTAAATAAAAAATAGAAATTTAAAGTACTAAAATAGCGAAACAGAAAATTAAAATACCAAACAATGATTAAACCAAATGTAAAATAATGACTAAAATAAAGTATTTGAAAGTATAATGACCAAAGTAGAGTTCTAATAAGAAAAACAACAAAATAAGTAATAACGGGAATAAAATAAAAGTATTGAAACATTAATGCTTAAACTAAAATAAAGTAAAAAAAATAGTGGGTGAAACATAAAATTAAAATAACATGATTATCCAAATTATAGTAAAATATAATTATGTTGGATAAAATACAAGAATACATAAGATAATAGCTAAAATGAAATAAACAAAGATAAACATAAAAAAAAAAAACTACTCAATCAGGAATAAATAGTTACTAAAGTAAATAGACATAAAATAAAGTGGCAAAATTAGAAATAAACAAAACAAGAAATATAACATGTTAGTGACTAAATCAAAAACTAATAGTGACTAAAATAAAGGAAATGAAAGTTACATGCATAAATCATCACAAAATATAACATATTGGTGATCGAATTGAAAATAACGAAAATAAAGCACCTAAAATGAAATAAAATAAAAAAATAGAACTTTGGTGACTAGAATGTAAAAACAATGTAATATTAGAGGGACCTGGACGTGATTAACCACAAAAGTTTAATGACTGATTTTTAAAACAACGATAATAGAGTGACTTAAACATAAATAGACCAAAAAAAAAACCATTATAAAAGATGACAATAAATTAAAGGATCCTATATGAGGTTAACCCAAAATTCAAATTAAAAGCACTCCCCAACCTGAATTAACTCCAGAACACGTGAACCCCAAATATAACCCCCTTTCCCATTTTTTATTCTGTAACATATCAAACCCACAACCTTCTTCTTATTTTCTTTCACGCAGAGCATCCATGGAGTCCCAAATTTCCAGTGAAATCGAGAGCCACACCAACCACTCGACTCTAGACCCGACGACGACGACACCCCTACTCCGACGTACTGCAGCAAGGTAACTTAACTCTCTATTTTTATTTTAATTATTTTTTTAAACTCGTGGAATTTACGTTAACTACGAACAAAATTACAAACTAAAATTCTTATTATTAGTTGCATTCGTATTGAACAAAAAAAAAATAAAGAAAACTGAAATATAAACTGAACTACCTTAGGAATTGCTGAAAAAAAAATTTGTATTTTATTACTATCCCCTTCTGAAAAACAAGAGTAATCCCTTTTACAATTCTTCCTCCTCCCCCTTTTCTTCCATTTCAATCGGCTATTTATAGCCATTTTCTTACATAGCTTTTACATAAAAAATAACAATTTGCAATCTGATCATACTTTAGATCAGATATCACATGCGTCTGTAGGATTAGTAGGAAACAAGCATTAACGCTCTGGGGTAGTGATGGCAGCAAGTTGCTTAGAGAAGGGCCAGGGCGAAATGAAGTGTCTACATCTTCGATATTATCCTAATGAATGTGATGGCTTCTTTTTTTGACTGATGGATGGATGATGATAATGATATCTTTGGATTTGCTTTGGGATATCTTGTACTTGCTTTATCTTTCTTTTCATTTCTTTATTGGGTTTTTCTCTGATTCTGCTGACTGATGGGGTCTCGGTCACTATAGGTGATAACATTGGACGGGAAACGTTCACCAGCGGCTCGCGAGGTTAACGGCGATGACTCACGCGGCTTGGGGTACGGCGGTGGAGTTCACGCGCCAGAGGAAAACTGAAAAGTTGCGGTGGCGGCAACAAAACGCCACAAAGCTTATGTTCGTCGCGTCATTCAATGTTCCAACACCCACGGCTCCGACGTTCCACCTGCAGATCACCGAATCGCCGCCATTATCTCCCTCGGACACAGTTCATGCGCCACCGCATTCACATGTATCCAAGCCCTCATCGACCGACTACATCGCACCAGGAATTCAAAGGTTGCTCTGAAATGCCTCTACACGATCCATAACATCATCGGCAAAGGGTCATATGTCTTAAATGATCAGCTCGCGATGTACCCTTCGTTTGGGGGTTGGAATTTTCTCAATTTGTGGACGTTCCGAGATGATTCCAATCCGGAAGCAATCGAAATGTCGGCGTGGGTCCGGTGGTACGCCGGAATGTTGGAACAAAATTTGACGGTTTCGAGGATGTTAGGCTATCACCTTAATTCTACTCCACGGTCCAATAATCGAAATAAGATATTGGACTCCGAATTACTGAAGGAAATTGACGTTCTTATTAATTTTGCCGATCATCTAAGTACTGTGCCCAACTCGCTTTATCTTAAACGGGAGAGCTTGGTGTACGAGTCTTTGAGATTGGTTAGCGAAGATTATAGATTAGTCCAACGTGAAATCTTTGTCCGAGTTGTGGAACTGGGAGCGAGGACAACGATTCTGAGTTCGAGTGAGTGCACTGAGTTTCTGAGTGCCATAAACAGGTTGGGTTGTTGCAAGGAGAGGGTATCTTTGTTGCTGGTGAACAGAAATAGGAACGAGGATTTGTGGGATTTGATTAAGGGAACGAAGGAGAATCTGGTCGCGACGATGAAGAAGGAGGAGGAA